>NW_027184055.1:600000-1200000 GCF_041296385.1 Aphelocoma coerulescens | reverse complement strand
ATTCACGGGCATTTGGGGCAGCCGGAGCGAAGCAGCTGGAAACCACAGCGGGCTCGAGAGGGACTCAAGCAGGGCAGGAGCCGGGGCTGCCCCGAGGGAGCTCTCCCGACGCGAACCTTGCCGGGCTCTTTGGACGGGAATTGCGGGGAATGTTTCCATTCATCGCCACAAAGCAGAGTCACAAGTGGAGCTGAGCTTTCAGCTTGAAATGAGGGAATCGAACGTGTGCGCGGGGTCTGCTGGAACCTCAAGCTGTCCCTTGATCCTTTAGTTTCGGAAATATTCAGCCCCTCAGCAGCGATGTCTCTCCCAGCCCACCGGCTCCTGGCTCAGACCCAGCTCGGAGCTCGGAGAAGAGACCCGAAGTCGCAACGGAATGAGCTCTGCCGTTATTTTCTTCTTTCATATTTATTTTATGCCATTTTATTTTATAATCTATCATACTCATTCTTTTTCTTTTATTCTTAGTTTCTTTTTTTTTTCCTTTTTTTTTTCTTCTTCTATTATATCGGGTTTTTTTCTCTATTTCCCCCCCACAGCCTTTGTTTCCTTCCCGGAGGTTTGTGGTGCGATGCTGTCCTACCGGTTCTCCCTCTGAAACCAACGAAATAATGATGGATTTTTGAAGTCTTCCCGCTGCTCTTTCCAGAAGGTCTCAATCGGAGGGGCCTCAGGGCTTAATTGGGGAGAACAGTTTAATAGGGGCGAGAAACACTTCAATTCTGGGGAGAAAATGTGAATGGAGGGGAGAGGAAATGAACTGCGGGGAGGAGCCCCCCAGCCCCCGGCTGTGCCCCGAAGGTGCTGCCCGCGGCTCCCCTGCTCCCACCCCCGGGCTGGGGGCGCGGAGCTGCCGCTGCTCCCGGGAACGTCACGGCATAAAAACTCCATTCAAGCTTTTCCAGCCGCGGCAGCGACGCTCAGCGTTCCTTGGACCTTCCACGGTCCGTGGACATCCCGTGTCCCTCGGCTGTTCCGCGTCCCCCGGGTGTTCCATGTTCGCCCAGTTTGTTCCCGCACGCTCCCAGCCACTCCCAGCTGCTGCCAGCTGCACTCAGCACGCTCCCAGTTTCTCCCAGTCTCCCTCAGAGTGGTCCCTGTTGCTCGCAGTGTGACCTCTGTTACCCAGTTCTGGTCCCAGTGGGTTCCGGTCCTGGTTCTGGTCCTGGTGTATGCCGGTGTCCCAGTCTGTCCCAGTCCATCCCAGCCTGTCCCAGTCCGTCCCGGTCCCTTCCCGGCAGCCGCCGCCGTTTCCCGGATCCTGCCCCTCCCACCCCCGGAGCTGCCGCCGGACGCCCCCCAAGATGCTGACGGGGGCCGGGGGCTTCGTGTTGGGCTTCGTCCTCCTGGGCTGGGGCTCGGCCTCCACCTGCGGGAGGAGGTGAGGGGGGATCCCCGGGGGTCGTGTCCCGCCAGGAGCGCTTGAGCCCCTCCCAGAATTGCTCCTATACCGTGGTCGCCCCCTTTTCACTCTCCTAGAGCTCCTGACCCAGTTCGTGCCCCTGCGGGAGGGGGCTTTAGGGAGCCCCCCTTTTCCTTTACCTTGAGACCCCCTTGAATCCCCATTCCTGGGCACTGGGAATCCCCTGCACCCCTCATCCTGCACCAACACCCCCTGCACCCCCTGTCCCGGGTATCCTCCTATCCCAGCCGCTGCACCCCTGTTTTCCTGACCCCGGGGACCCCCAGACCCCATTCCCGGCCATCCCGGGGCACCTCAGCCCCAGGCCTCCCTTTCCTGGGAAACCCGAGCTGGGCACGGGGCTCTGCAGCCGCTCCGGGATTTATGATCACCCAAAGGAAAGGGAGAAGAGAGGAGAGAGAGAGAGAGAAGGAGATGGGGAGTCAGGGATCGGGGTCACAGCGCCCAGTCCTGCTCCGCCGGGGCTGGGGCCCCGCAGCCGCAGGACAAAATGGATCCGCGGGTCCCGCTGCTTGCCCCGCTTCGGGCCGAACCCAGCGGGTTCCAGGCAGAGTTTGGCCGCGGGGCCCGGGAGCTCAGCCCAGCCCGGCCCGGGGGTCCCGCAGGGCGCGGCCGAGGAGGGTCCGGGGGATGGCAGGAGGGGATCCAGGGGAATTCCCTGGAATTGCCCCGTCCCCTCCCCCCGCGCTCCCTCGGTCCCTTTGGCTTCTCCGTCTCCCGCCCTGCGCCGCCGGGATCTGCCCGGCGCCCGGTGACGTCACGAGCAGCCCGAGCTGCCATTGGCGGGCAGGAAAGAGCGGCGCCAATGGCGGGGCCGGAGGCGGCTCTGGGGGCGGGGCCGGGCTGGGGGCGGGGCCCAGCGGAGCAGCGCGATGGCTCCAGCGCTGGGGCCGGGGGCGCTCCTGGGGGGGCGAGGGGGACCCCCGGCACGGGAACCCCCGAACCGCAACTCCCGGGCACGGGAACCCCCTGAGCTCCCATTTCCGGGTACTAGAGCACCCTGCACCGCCATTCCCGGATACTGTGACCCCCCTGCATCCCCTTCCCCAGCACCGGGACCCCCCTGTTCCCCCCTTGTCTGGCCCCGGGGCCTCCCCGAAACCCCCTGGACCACCATTCCCGGGTACTGTGACCCCCTGCATCCCCCTGCCCAGCACCGGGACCCCCTGTTCCCCTTAGCTGGCACGAGGACGTCCCTGAAGCCCCATTCCCGGCAAGGGGACTTCCCTGAACCCACATTCCCCGTCCCAGGAAAACCCCCTGAGCCACCGTTTCTGGGCCCCGGGACCCCCCTGAAACTCTATCTCCGGGTCGGGGACTCCCCCGTCCCCACCCGTTCCCGGCAGAGGGACCACCTGAGCCCCATTCCCGGCACTGGGACCTCCTTGCACCCCCATATCCAGGTCTGAACCCCCACTCCCGTGCACGGGGACCGCCCGGCACCTCCATCCCCGGCGCTGAGACCCCCCCGAGCCCCCTTATCCCGCACCGATACCCCCTCGCACCCCCTCTTCCCCCGCCCCCGCGCTCCCTCGGGCACTTCCGCGGCTCCCAAGCTGCGCCACCGGGATCCGCCCGGCGAGCGGGGACTGCCCCCGGCACCGGGACCCCCCTCCCGCCCCCGGCTCCTCCCGGGGCCTTCTGGAAACAGCAGCGGGAAGAGTTCAACAATTCATCATTATTTCAATTGATTTCGTTGGTTTCCGGGGAGAGCCGCTGGGACAGCGCCTCACCACAAACCTCCAGCAGGGGAACAAAGGCTGCGGTAGATGAAAATAGGGAAAAAGCCGATGAAATGGAAGAAAAAATAAAAAGGCAAAAAGAAAAAAAAGAAGACAAACGAAAAGTAAAATAGATTATAAAATAAAATAGCATAAAATAACTGAAAAAAAAAAAAAAAAAGAAAACAACAGCAGAGCTTGTTCTGTTGGGACTTTGTGTCTCTTCTTCAAGATCCGAGCACCGAGGCGGCGGCGTGCTGGGGGAAGGGGCAGAGACCGGAGAGGGGGAAAGTTGAGTGAAGTGTAAATGACTTTCTGGGCTTCATGAATATGGAACAGTTTAAGAGAGTCCTTAAGTCCACAGTGAAATGAATGGAGGGCGCCTCTGGCAATATTGCCAAGCGCCCCAGCGCTGTGATTTGCCTTTGTTCTACATACTGCTAAAAAGTTCAGCTTTTGTATTCATTTTCTTCAGAGAGAGAATAGAGAGAGTGAAGAGAGAGGGAATAAAGAGGGGGGAAAAGAGAGAGACGATAAGAAGAAAGAGAATAGAGTGAGAGTAAAGAGAAAGAGAGTAAAGACAGAGAGAGTAAAGAGAGAGAGAATAAACACAAACATTGCTGCTAAAGAACGTCCGTGCAGCCCCAAACGCCTTCGCACACCGGCCCCAGTGTCCGTGCTCGGGGCTTGATTTACCAAGATGTGAATATCGATCTCATATCGATATCCAGCTGAGACAGACAAAAGCTCTCTAACAGGTGAGAGTTAGAAAGTGAATGTTTGATTGGCGCCGGACAGCGGCGTGGAACAGCTTCCTAATGCGCAGTGCCCAGGTATGAACGGTTACAGAGTTCATTTAGCCACAAAAGTGATGAATATCCAAACTACAAATACATATTTCTAACAGTGACCCCTCCCATTCTCCGCTTCGTATGGAAATGAGCTTTAATGGCATTAAGCATGCTCAGTGCGTGCTCTGAATTGAGTCGCTGCTCTCGAATTGGGGCGGTGGTCCCAGACAGATGAAGTAAGCTCATCTCCCTCACTTGCACCTTTTTTGCCTTTCTGAACTTTAACAACCTTAATTACTTTAGTGACCTCCAAATTTCCTCTTGCCTGATTCTTGAATAGGTTCCCACAGAGGGAGGAAATTGGGAATTGTCCTTATTCCCTACACCAACTGATCAATATTTCTGTTCCTCGTTCTAAGCACAGCTAAACAAACATACAAATGACAGAGCATCAATTATTCCGTAATCAATTACTAACATCTTAAAAACCATTTCAAATCTAGCTAACTATTTTAATTAACTCTAGTCCAGCTCAAATTCTTTCTTATTCTAACTCATTTCAACACAGCTAGCCTATAACTCAAATCTTTCTGTTTCTTTTAAATCTATGTTTCAGGGTGTCACCATGGCCACGGGGCTGCTCCAGGGCAGAAATCCCCTGCGGAGATACCGGGACCGGCTGTGGGAGATGGGACACCAAACACACCGGCTTTAGTCTCTTTGGGATGGAGAAGTGAGTTTTTCAGTCTGTTTGGGATAGAAAACTACTTCTGATTGCATCAGCCTGTTATACATGGGGCTTAAAAAGCATAACAAATACTAAAAAGGAATAATGATAAATAGCTGTGGTTCAAAAGGCATAAAGGAATTAGGAGGAACATATCTACTAACAGAAGATTTAATAAAAAAACTATACTAGAAAAAAATCTTCTGCAGTGCTGTCAGTGGGTGTTCTTGTTTTTTTTTAAAATTTTCTATTTCTTGTTTCCTCTGATCTGCTTTGTTTTGCAACCATTGAAGATAAAATGAGCAACATCAGGACCAAATCAACAGTTGGGTGCAAAGCCTCAGAATGAATGTGGAACTAATGGAGGATTCACGTGCTTTAGACACGTGTGTGCACAGGTGCAGAAAAGCATCGGAGGCTGCATTACAGCACACGGGTGGTAAAATCAGATTGACTCCTGTTTTCACAGGCTTCCCGGGCAGCACTTACCAAGGATCTCCTCAAGCCCAGTGAGTGAGCGAGGACGGATGAAGCGGCGAGCTTGGCCTGCCTGGCCGCTGTTAGCCAGCCGCGCTGCGAGCAGAAAGGCCGGGGCGGCGGCGGCGGCTTCTCCTTCTCAGCGCCCGCATGAAGAGAGGCGCTGAACGGCGGCTGCGACCGCCCGCGCAGGGGCAGCGGGGCCACGGGGCCGGCAGGGCAAACACGGCAAACGATTGCCCGGGGCAGCACCGGGACCAAATCAACTTCTCCGTGCTGCGAAACCCTGCAGAAATCCTGCAACTGGTGGCATTTGTTGGCAATGGCACTTAGGAACAGCAGTTAACCCTGTACCAGCTATTACATTGTACAGGAGGTTATGATCCAGATTATACACGTATCTTATAACTCAAGCTATATTAGCATCTTGAAACTTTGACCCCAGTTATAATGTTAACTAGTTAATATCTGCATAGAAAGGTTATTCTTAACATGTTTACACATCATTTACGAGCAGCAGTTCTTTCATCCTAGTTGCAGAAAGAGGAGGAAGTGAGGACATGCAGAGAAAGACAACTTGGCAGCACCAAGGTCAGTGGAAAGAAAGAGGGGCAGGAGATGCTCCCAGTGTTGGTGTCGGGATTTTCTCTGCAAGCCGTGGTGAGGACTGGGATAAAACAAGCTGTCTCCCTGGGATCCATGAAGTCCATGGGGGGATGCAGAGATCCACTCCCAGCCCGTGGGAAAAGGTGCTCACAGCGGAGCGGCTGGGTGCTACAAAAGCTGTAATCCAGGGGGAGACCTGAACAGGGAGAGAGGGCTCCTGCTTCCAGAGACAGAGAAAGAGGGCCCTTGCTTCCAAACTGAAGCAGCTGATCCTTAAAAGACTACACCCCATGGACTAATGACCCACGCCTGCAGTTTTGGGAAGGCTGTTTTGCCCGTGGGAGGGACTCAGGTTACAGCAGGCTGGGCGGGACTGATACTCGTGAACTTAGAAACACGCTGGAGAAGTGCACAGAGAACTGTCTCCCGTGGGAAGGAGCCCATGGCACACCAGAAGAAAGAGACTCCCCTCCCTGAGGGACCTGAAGAGAGATCTCGAGTGATGAACTGGCTTGAACACTCCCAGGCCCTGTCTCTGTGCGCTGTCGGAGGGAAAGAGGGAGGGGATGGAGGGGAAAAAAGGTGTTTGAAAGGCTTCTTTTCTTCCTCATTATCCTACTCTGTTAATAATAAATTTACTTTATACCTTTAAGTTCGAGTCTGGTTTGAAGTTAGAATGTTTTATCCCAATCCTTATCTCAACTCATGAGCCCTTCGTGACGATTTTTGTGTGTAGCTGGTATTTGAAACAGTGTCAAACGATGACAGTGGCTCTTGTGTTCCATGTGGCCCCTCTCTGTCACAAGTGACCCTTGGTTCCATGAGATTCCATTGTCCCACACTGGTCCCCAGGTTGCCCTGAGGCTGCGCTGTGTCCCAATGGACACTGGATTCCACAGGAGCTGGCAATGGCCCAGTGGCACCTGCGTCCTCTGAGGCCCCGCCTTGTCAAAGCAGAGCCTTGGATCCATGAGATTCCATGTTGTCACAATGGCCTGCTGAGTTCCATGGGGCTGTGCTGTGTCACAGTGGACACTGAGATCCACGTGCCCTGGCAATGTCCAAGTGGCACCTGGATTCCACGAGGCCCCGCTGTGTTTGAAGGTGACACTTTGTTCCCCAAGATTGCATTGTGTCACAGTGGTGTCCTGGGTGCCACGAGGCCCCGCTGTAAAACAGTGCACACTTGGTTCCATGAGTTTCCATTCCATCAGAATGCTCTCTTGGATTCCATGAGGCCCTGCTGTGTCCCTCGGGAGCCTTTGTTCCATATTTTCCCACTGTGTCACAATGGTCTCCAGTGCTCTATGAGGCCACACCATGGGACAGTGGACATTTGCTTCCATGAGATTCCACGGTGTCACAATGGTCTCCTGGGTGCCATGAGGCCCCTCTTTGTAACAGCTGAGACTTGGTTCCCCAGGATTCCCTGGCGTCACTGTGCTCTCCTGGGATCCATCAGGCTGTGCTGTGTCACAGTGGACACTTGCTTCCTCCAAGGCTGCAGATGTCCAGTGGCACCGGCTTTCCTTCCATGAGGCCGCGCTTTGTCCCAATGGGGCCTTGGTTCCATGAGAATCCATTGTGACCCTGTGCTCCCCTAGGTCCCACGAGGCCTTGCTCTGCCACAACGGCACCTTGTTTCTACAAGGCCTGGCAATGTTTTTGTGGCCCTTGTGTTCCATGGGGCCCCTCTCTGTCACAAGTGACCCTTGGTTCCATGAGATTCCATTGCCCCACACTGGTCCCCAGGTTGCCCTGAGGCTGCGCTGTGTCCCAATGGACACTGGATTCCACAGGAGCTGGCAGTGTCCCAGTGGCACCGGTGTCCCATGAGGCCCCACTTGGTCAAAGTGGAGCTGTGGTTCCATGAGATTCCATGTTGGCACAGGGGCCTGCTGAGTTCCATGAGGCTGAGCTGTGTCCCAATGGACAATCTCGCTGTCCCCGGCTCTGCCCTGCCACTGCCAGCCCTGCCCTGACCTCTGCCCAGCCTCACCCTCTGTGCCTTGGGCACACACACATGCCCTGAGCTCATCCTCCCTCTGGGTGCTTCTCCTGCCCCAGCGCTGCCCTGGGAGGGTTCATTCCTCACAGGAGCTGCTGTGTTTGTACTGGTGCATTTTATAGCTCTGCTTCTGCCTCTCTGTCACTTGTGTCTCCACAGAGCTCTGCAGGGAGAAGATTCATGGAATCGTGGAATGACAGAGGTGGGAAGAGCCCCCTGAGCCCCCTTGGCCGGGCTGTGGCTGGGCTGGAGTTGCCTTTGCCCAGAGCAGCCCCTGGGTTGCTGTGCTTGGCACTTGTGGCTGCAGCGGGGTTGGTCCCAGCCCAAGGCTTTGGCTGTCCCTGAGCAGGGCTGGCCCCACATGAGGCGTCTCTGCAGCCCCCCCAAACTATGGGCTGGGGTGGGCAAGTGTTCCCGAGGGCACAGGGAGGGGACAGCTGGGATGGACTGACCCAAGGGATCTCCCATTCCATGGGACGTCATGGTCAGCAATGAACTGGGAAAGGAAGGGGGTGAGAGGGTGTCTGGATTTTCTGTATTGATCCATTTGTCTTCCAAAGCAGCCACTCCATGCACTGAATTCTTGCCTCCCTGTGGTTGCTTTGCTTCTGCATTCGGCCTTTGCTCTTTACTTCCCTGCCCCAGCCATTAATCTCTCCTTATGGTGACCCACAGTTTTCTCAGCTTATTTTCTCCCGGTGCCTGGCTGGGGAGGGACAGTGCCAGAGACACTTGGCTGTCACTTGATGGACAGAGAGGTTTCACCAGGGTCACCTTGCCCAAGCCTTCTCTTATGGGCACACCCAGAAGTGTCAGGGCTCTGTCGGGTGCCCAGCCCTGAGCCGGGCTCATGCCCTGCTCACAGCCCCAGGGCTGCTCAGGGACACGAGTCCTTCCCTGGCACGCTCACAGACAGCTCATTGCAGCACGGGCAGGGGCTCCCTGGGCTCTGCTGCCGCTGCCAGAGCCTGGCAGGGAGCTCAGCCCTGCGGGTGTCACCCTGCCCTGCCCCTGCCCGAGGTGCCCCACGGCCGCAGGGATGGGCACGGGGAGCTCTGTGCACAGGAGCTCATCCCAGCCCTGCATCCAGGGGGTTCCCAGGGGACGGCACTCTCTGGGAACTCCAGGAACAGCTGAAGGTGTTTGTGCTCGCTGGGTTTATGTCCCCCCCCACACACAGAGGATGTTCAGGGCTGTGTCTTGTCCGTGCACTGCAAACACGGAGCCCTGACCCGGTCCCTGGATGTCCCTCCATGGAGGGAAGAACAACCTCTGTGAGCTGGGCAGAGAGGCCCCTGCTGGCAGCGGCGCTGGCTTTGCCAGGGCACTGCTGGGTGCCCCCACCCTGAGCACTGCCACCTTTGCTGCTCAGGGCTGGTTTCCTCTCCAGGGCGCTGCGTTGGGCACATCCTGGAGACAAAACTGGGAAGGAGATTGAAGCTTTCAGGCCCTGCACTGGGGAGATGCCCTCGCATGATGGAAATGCTGCTGCAGAGCCCAGCTCTGTCCCAGCAGTGCCCACGGCCTGTCCCTGCCTGCAGCCCCTGGGCAGTCACACAGCAGGACTGGGACCCAGCTGACAGAGCCCTGAGGCCTGAAACCAACGCAGGGGCTCTGCAGGGGAGTGTGGAAGGGAAGGAAGAGGAGTTACGGAGGAGAAGCCCTGGGGCTCCCTGGCAGTGCTCTCCTGCTGGGACTCTTTTCTCCCCCAGCTCTGCCCAGAGGCACCGACCCTGCAGCTCCAGAGAAGTCAGGGAGGAAAGATGTCAGGGAAACAAGACAACACAGGCTTCTTTCTTTTGTTCCAACACACACATACTGTAGTGCAGCTCCCTGTTTATACAGTCTCTGGGTCACACTGGAAAGGCAAATACCAAATTAAAACTGGAACAGACAAAGATTTTTGTGAGAACAAATTCACAGCAGCGTAACACCTGTGTCAGCAGCAACAAACACTGGACACAGAGTGGGCATTAATGAGTCACATCAGAGCAGCTCTGCAGGAGAATGAGAGTTTATTGCTGCTGAAAACCAGCCGTGATCCTTTTCCTCAGGGCACCCCTGAGCTCCTGGTTCCTCAGGCTGTAGATGAGGGGGTTCAGGGCTGGAGGCACCACCGAGTACAGAACTGACAGTGCCACATCCAGGGATGGACAAGATGGAAGGGGAGCTTCAGGTAGGAAAAAGCCAGTGCGGAGGAACAGAGAGAGCACGGCCAGGTGAGGGAGGCATGTGGAAAAGGCTTTGTGCCGGCCCTGCTCAGAGGGGATCCTCAGCACGGCCCTGAAGATCTGCACATAGGATGTGAGGAATGAGACAACTCTTTGTAGAAATTAAAACAATTTATTAAAACAGAAAAAAAGTTGAAAAATTGCAAAAAACTAACAAAATATAAAAATTTGGGATCCAGATGGCTCGAGAGATATGCCCCAGGAGCGCAGGGATTCAGGAACTTTAGGCTTAAGACAGCTCTGAACCTCAGGTAGAGAAAAAAATAAACTTGCAGTTTAGGCTGGTCAAAAAGAAATCTATTTCTAAAAAGCCCCTAGAAAGGGGTAGGCTTCTCCAGCACTGCCTTAGCAAGCTGGAGAGGAAGGGAGAATGAGACACGTGTCTTTCTTTTGCTCCCTTTATAGCTTTTGCTCCGCCCACAGTCCGCCCACAGCCCACCCCTTTGGTTCAAGGTGATTGGTGCTCTCCCTTTGACAGACCATCTCCATCCACCAATGGCTCCTCCTGGTCAGAGGGGTGATATCAGTTGAGATAAGGGTCATGTGCTTATGGGGGGCTGGGCTGTTTGTTGCAACTGGGGTTTTTTAAAATCTGCCTTGAAACCAAGATACAAGTAAAACATAAAAATACATCCAACACATCTTAAAACACTTGTAAAGGTATACAGTAAACACAGGAAGACCAGAAAAACTTGATTAGTGTACCTGGACTGATGGATTGATTTTAACATTCAATTTAAAAATATTAAGCTCAAATTAATTAAGGCACTTAATATGCAAAGACCAAGCACAAATAGGGATTTCATGTATGACAAGTCCCCCCTTTTTCTCTTATGCTCACATCTTTGGTCTTTGCATTTAAGTGGAGGTGGATAACTCTTCAGGGATAGATTCAAGCTCTTTAAAACTGTCCCACACTTGCTGGGCAATTTTTCTCTCCTTTCTAGTTTTCTTATTGTTACTATTATTGATATGCATAATCTTTTGAGCGAATGGTGGACGCTGCTGTTGTCCTTGAAGATCCTGGATCAGTGGCATGCCTTGGACGACAGTGGTGATTAGACGGATGAAACAAGGGATTAAACAAGGGAGAAAAATAAGTCCTGTAAGGGAAAGTCCAACAATAATTAAAGCTTTTTCCCACCATTGTCCTTGGCCAGTAGAGGTCTTGTGGTGCTTCCCAGAAGTGGGGTTGTATACTTGCTGCTGTAATCCAGTACTTGGAAATTTGTGGCAGGACAGAATATGGATTTCCTTGATCCCAGCACTGCCAGAGTTTTTTAACAGGATTCAAAATGCAGTTTTTGTTTTTAACCTTTTCTGCAGACCAGAATACATCTGGTTCTTGAGGTATCCACCAATGTTTTTGCCCATCAGTTACCAGGTACCTTTTGCATATTGTCTCACCAACTTCTTCTGAAAATTTTCTTCCTTTCCTCCAGATGCATTCTTCTCCAATAACAGTATTGCTTAGCAGCCAGGTTTCATTGTCATGTCGGGTTGTGGGGGAGAGATTACTCAGTCGGAGTAAATCGGGGGGTCCAAGACTGACTCCCCGCCAAGGCCAACTCTCCGATTCTAAAGTTCCTCCGCACACCCAGCAATTTGTTAAATTTAGCTGTTGTCCAATCCTTTCTGCCAGGTCAATAAACAAGTTTTTCCTTGACATCAAAGGATTGTTTTCTTTTTGTTTTTCCTTTTCTTCTATGACCACCTCTTGGATCAGGTCAGTGTCATAGGTCTTTCTTTTTAACAAATCTTCTGTCTTGGTTATGTATCTAAAATTGAAACAGAGCCAATCATCTTGGGAGGGGCACTCTCCCTTCTGCTTATGTATTTGGGTGCCAATGTTTTTGCCAATCCAGTACTTGTGACCTTTTTCTGAGCAGATACTCAACCTTGTTATGTTGTAACAAGATGGATTAACATAAGTATGTGCTCGGAAAAAGTGTCGAATTTGAAATGAGCCTCCTTCTGCCTGGTACACAGTCTTGTAACATCTGTTACAGCGGCTCTCGGCTGCTTGTGTAAAGGGAGGCCAGAGGACCCAGAGACAGATGACACTCAGTAGCAGGATGTTGCTCACTTTCCCCTTTAGGCATACCCGAGAGGAGCTGTCAGCATTTGGGTTGCCTCTGCTGGTGGGGGTTGTCATCTTTGCTTCTTTCGTCCTTTCTTTAGGCATCTCACCTTCAGATGGTTCTTCAGTGACCTCAGGCTTCTGGAAGCTCATGGTTATTTTAGGGTTGGCCTTGTCAAAGATTAGAGTTATCGTGCCCATAATTTTGGAGTCTGATTGGACTGTTATTGGAAGAGAATGCTGGCTTCAAATGGAGCCTTACTATACAGTTGATGTGACAATATGGTTGTGTGAAGGCAGAATCTGTAAAAGGGAATAACAAAGAACAGAATTAACAGCAAAATATTTTCAACTTAGTTTAACAACTTGTAGCTAACACTTATTACTGAGGTATAACTGGGGAAGAACTGGGAGTACAGGATTTTATTAACTTGGAGTGAGGGATGCTGAGTGGAGCTTTCAAACAGGGTGTTTAGTTTGATGGTTTGTCTGGAGGTTTCTTCTCTTCAATTGGTGGTGCCACCGGACCCTTCACCCTCTTGACATGCGTCCAGCCCTTTTCAAATGTCCGGACAGCTGTTTCAGTGGTTAGCTGGACCTGAAATGGACCTTCCCAGGATGGGGTTAATGACTTTTCTTTCCAGGATTTTATTAACACCCAGTCACCTGGATTGATGTGATGTAAATTAAAATCAAGTGGGGGAGTTTGTGGTAGAAAACCTCTTTCCCTTAGCAACTCTAGATTTTTGGCAATTATCTGTACATATTTTTGTACATTGGTGTTTCCACACTCTTTCACATTCAACTCTTGTGGTGTAGCAAGGTAGGGTAATCCATACAACATCTCATATGGTGAACAACCCAAATCAGATCTTGGCTGTGTCCTAATTCTAAGAAGAGCAAGTGGAAGGCATTTTACCCAGGTCCATTTTGTTTCCAGCATTAATTTTGTGAGGGTGTTCTTGATTGTCTGGTTCATCCGTTCCACTCTCCCAGAGCTCTGTGGATGCCACGGGGTGTGTAATCTCCAATTTGTTCCTAATTGCTGAGCCAATTGTTGTACAATTTGGGAGGTAAAATGAGTACCTCGATCTGAATCTATGCGGTGGACTATCCCATAACGGGGGATAATTTGCTCGAGGATCACCTTACTCACTGTCTGGGCTGTTGCATTGACAGTTGGAATAGCTTCCACCCAGTGGGTAAGGTGATCAACGATTACCAATAGGTATTTCCACCTCTGGACAGGAGGCATTTCTGTAAAGTCAATTTGAATGTTTTGGAAAGGCCTGATTGCTAATTCAATTCCTCCGCCCGTGTTCTTTTTCATTACCTTTTTGTTAACTTTTTGACAGATTACACAGTCCCGGGTTATTTGGTTGGCTATTTCATAAACACCAGTGCATCCAAAGGTTCTGAGATAGTGATCCGCCAGAGCCTTTGAACCCCAATGATTGCTTTGGTGAATATTTTGTAGAATTTCTCGGGTTAAATTTTTGTTTAAAATTTGGCGTTTATCTGGTAAATACCAGCGGCCTTGAGAATCCTCATTGGCACCAATTAAAACTAATTTCTGTTTTTCCTGATCAGTAAAAATGGGCGTGGGTAAAATGTTAGTTTGTGGAATAGTGTCAGATGTGGTGGTGTTAGTTGGAAGTTGGTTTACTTCCATCACTTTTACCTCTTCTTCCACTGCTGCTTCTTTTGCTGCCAAGTCTGCTAGGTTGTTCCCTCGAGCTTCTTTTGTGGTTCCCGATTGATGACCTGGAATATGCACCACTGAGATCACCTGAGGCAGTTGCAGTGCTTTTAGAATTTTTAGGATCAATTCCTTATGTAGGATATCTTTCCCTTTGGTGTTTAGGAACCCCCTTTCGGACCAGATTTTTCCAAAGGTGTGGACTACGCCATAAGCGTATCTGGAGTCAGTGTAAATGGTCCCGATGCTTCCTGCTAGTCGGTGGAGTGCTTTTTCTAGGGCATAGAGCTCACAGACCTGAGCTGACCAGGTTGGTGGCAATCTGCCCTTTTCTAGCACACACATTTGGTGTCCATCGACCACTGAATAGCCAGAGCATCGCTTTCCATCCACCACTCGAGATGACCCGTCAATGAAGAGGATTTCCCCTTCATTGAGGGGACAGTCCACCAGGTCCTCTCTGACTTTTGTTTGGATGTCAATTATCTCAATGCAATTGTGTTCAATTTCTTTTTCTGATGGGGTCCCATAAAGAAATTGAGCTGGATTTTGGTGTGTACACACAACTAACCTCAGGTGGTCTGAGTGCATGAGAATGGCTTCATATTTGACTATTCTTGGGTCAGTTAACCACTCTGCAGCCCTGTGAGCTAAAATGGTTTTGATTGAGTGTGGTGTATGCACTGTCAAGTCTCCACCAAAAATGAGTTTTTGACTCTCCGAGACCAGAACAGCTGCTGCGGCGATGGACTGGATGCAGACGGGCCATCCTCTGGACACTGGATCTAGTAATTTGGAAAGAAAAGCAACCGGCTTCCTGACTCCTCCCCACTCCTGGGTCAAGACGCCATAGGCAACTCCCTTCTCCACATTAACAAATAGATCGAAGGGTTTTTCTAGTGAAGGAAGGCTTAAAACAGGTGCTTTTGTTAATTTCTCTTTCAGATTTTGTAATTTTTGTGTGTCTGAATTAGTCCAATTAAAAGGTTCTTCTTCTATTAGTTTTTCATATAAAAATTTGGCAGATTGTGAATACTGATCAATCCACAGTCTGCAGTATCCAAATAGGCCTAATAATTGCCGGATTTCTCGTTTTGAAGTTGGAGGTGGTAGATTTAGGATTCCTTCTACTCTTTCAGCACTGAGTTTTTTTGTGCCATGGCCAATTAGATGTCCCAAATACTTCACCTCCTGTAGCACAAATTGTAATTTAGGTTTTGACACCCTCAGCCCGTTCCTCCCTAGAAAATTCAGTAACTGAATTGTAGCAGTTCTTACCGTAGACTCCTGTTCCCCAGAGAGGAGCAGGTCGTCTACGTACTGAGTTACCTGAATCCCTTCGGGTGGAGAAAAGGAACTTAGCAAATCTTCTAGCGCTTGGCCAAAGAGTGTGGGTGCCTCGGTGTAACCTTGAGGCAGGCGAGTCCAGCGCAGCTGCTGCCTCCGTCCAGTGTCTGGATCCTCCCAGGTAAATGCAAAGATGTCTCTGCAATGAGAATCTAGAGGACATGACCAGAAAGCATCTTTAAGGTCAATAACAGAGAACCAGGCATGTGCTGGGGGTACCCGACTCAGGAGTGTATAGGGGTCCTGCACCAGTGGGTACCTGGTTTGGACTCTCTTATTGACCTCACGCAGATCTTGTACAAGCCGGAATGACTTATCTGGTTTCTGGACAGCCAAAATTGGAGTGTTGTAACTGGATTTGCAGGTCTCAAGAATTCCATCTTGTAATAAGTCCATGATAACAGGCTTCAGGCCCTTTCTTTTGTCCTTGGAGAGGGGATATTGTGGTACACGTACTGGCTGGCTATTTGGGAGCAACTCAATTGTTAGAGGTGTGATGTCCATTTTTCCCCGGTTGCCAGGTTTGGCCCACACTACCGGGTTAATGTGTTGCTCATCTACTAAAGATAAAACAAACAATTTAGTGGTCATTTTTCCACCCTGCGGTACCACCCCAACCCTCAGAGGTATTTGGAAGTCACGTCCTAAAAGATTGATCCCAGCTTGAGGTAGGTATAGCACATCCCCTGTATGGGTACGTCCTTGTATGGAAAGGATTACATTTTTAATTACAGGAACAGCAAAGCTTTCACCATTAGCACCATATATATCTAGTGTATCTTGAGAAATAAAACATCCTGGAGGTGTTTCAGTGACACAGGTTCTTTCAGCACCTGTGTCCACTAAAAACTCCACTTGTTGTCTCTGGGGTCCAGCTTCTAATTTTATCAAGGGCTCTTTAAGATGTTTTTGCCCCAGAGAATAAAGCCCCTGACCCCTTCAGTTGTTCAAAATTTGTCCCTCCATTTGAAGGACTCCTTGATCTCTCTGCTTTTTAAAACAGTACCACTGCCCGTGGCCTGGTTTATTACAGTATGTGCAAATTAACCTCTCAGGTCTTTGAACAATTGGGTTAGGTTGTTTATTGCAAACACAAACCTGTGGCTGTTGCTGAGAGCAGATTTGGGTTTGCTGTTGTGGGATGCCCCTTTGGGAAGTTCTTTGTGTAGGAGGATTGTGGATTGGAGCATTAGTACTGTTATTCATTATTCGGCTTTTAGCCTTCATCCTCTCTTCATCCCTCCTAACAAAGACTTTTTGGGCTTCCTCCAGTAATTCATCTAGTTCCCTCTCTGGCCATTTTTCCAATTTTTCCAATTTTTTCCTGATGTCAGGCCAGGAGTGAAGCACAAAATGTACCTTTAGCATAGTTTTGCCTCCCTCACTGTCTAAGTCAATGACAGAATAAAGTTGAATGTTATTCCTTAACCGAGCCATCCAAGCTGTTGGGGACTCATCCTTTTCCTGTTCCCCACAAAATGCTTTTTTCATATTATTAACTCGAGGAACAGCTTCTCTAATCCCTTTTATAATTAAATTTCTGTAGTCTTTCATGTTCCTCCTGCCCTCTTCTGAATTTGGGTTCCATTCAGGGTCTGTCAGTGGTAATTTTTGTTCTCCAATTGGGCCCTGATTAGAATTATTTTCTCTGTCCCAGACTGTCACTCCTGCAGCTCTAATCAATTTTCTTTCCTCAATGGTGAATAAGGAGTGAAGGATGGATTGTATCTCTCCCCAATTATAAATATTAGGGCCGAGGAATTGATCAAATTGGTCAGCTAGACCAATGGGGTCAGCCATCAGACTTTTCATTTCTTTTTTAAATTCCCGTACCTCAGATGAAGCTAGAGGTACAACTACATAACCAATTCCTCCTTGAGCATTTCCCATGGGTACCTCCCTAAGAGGTAAAATTTTAGACTCATGGGGAGTGCTAAGGCAGGTGGGACAGTCAGGTGTTTTAAATGATTTCTTTCTAGTGCAAGATGCTGGGCCATCCTGGCTAGAAGAAATCCTTTGTCTGGTTGTCTTTTTGTGAGAGCAGGAAGGAACAGAATTTTCTTTTTCACTTTCATTCTCATTTTCTGAGTCCCTTTCGATTGGGTGGCTTGATGAAGGAAGGACCCTTTCTTGTTCAATTTGGACCCTCCTTTCTGGAGGAGTTACTGGAGGAAGGTAGTCTAGGGGGTCCCACTTTGGTTTATTTAATTTAGGTTTTTGTTTTTCTTTCTGTTTGTGTTCTTCTGCAATGGAAAAAATTTGGTTTGAATTTTTATTAAGTCCAATTGAATTAGATTTAGTTTCCTCTTCCAATTCTATTTTTTTGCTTTGGTCTTCATTTTGTTTTTGCCAATAATTTAACCAAATTTTAGCATAGTCTAATTCATCAGAATGTTTTGGAGCTTTGTAATGTACATAAGAATGCAAAGCCTCACAAAGCCATTTTTCAGAAGACCCATACTTGGGCCATCTGAGTCCATCTTTGTTAATTTTATGTTTTGGCCACTTAAAAACACAGTACCTAATCATTTGACACTGGTCTTTTTCTTTAGTTAAAAGATTTTCTTCCCACTTTAGGAGCATTTGCCCTAAAGGACTGTCTGGGAAGATTTTGTATTTCTTCATTAGGTCTTTCTTTTTGCTATTCGCTTGTCCCATTTTGTTACTGGGAAGCAAACAAGTAGCTAGTGCAGAAGAAAAATTTTTTTTTTTTTTTTTTTCTTAATTAAATAAACCAAAGTATTGTATTATATAAAACAATTAAAATATTGCATAAGGAAATAATATTACAAAATAACCTAAATTCAATACACTATCACAATAAAAAGAATGATAATAAAGTTATAAGCATAAAATACAATACAACTAATGTAGAGAAGAGCAAGCAGGGTTAGTAGATATATGATGGAATAAATGATGGCGAATCTGTGGGAAAAAAATTAAATATGGCAGGCTGGTGAGAAACAAATATGTTGCAAGAAAAATTAATTTTTAATTATAAAAAGAATAATTAGTGAATATTTAAATTGGTTAAAGTATGACTGAAATTTAGATAGTTTTATACATATATACTTAAAATTTAAGAAACAAGAGTTGTCTTTATTAGCAAAGGAGAGATAGATTAAAATATTTATAACCAAATTAAAGGAAAAAGATTATAATGAATAACACAAGCAGTAATTCAAAATATCAAAGTAGTGTCTTATGATTAAAGCAGATAAAGCAAATTACAACTACAATCCAATAACCCAAACACTCCAAACTAACAGGAAGTATAAAGGTGCTAGATAGCACTGACCACAAGAGTGCAGCTAAAACAAGTTCACACATGCACAGGGGTAGCAAAGGGGTGCAGTTCAAATTAAAAGGACACAAAATGGCGGCCGACCACGTGGAAACCCGAAATTTCAAAATGGCGGCCGACCACGCGGCGGCGCGAAATTTCAAAATGGCCGCCGACCACGCGGCAGCCCGAAATTTCAAAATGGCCGCCGACCACGCGGCGAAAAGAAAAAGAGAGGGGTTTAAAATGAGGTTTCTCCTCAGTTCTAGACCCGAGGAGACTGAGACACTAATAAAAATGAATTTGGGGCTGCGCACACCCCTAAAACGTGGAAACCTCCCCCCAGAAAGGCTGATCACCACACTCGATCTTCCCCTCTGTGTCTCTAAAGGGTGATCCCTCGTGGTGCCCTTAAAAATGAACCCTTTCAAGCACACTCACACACACACTGGGGGCGGCCAACCCCCCCACACACTCTCTCACAAAAGGAATTCCACTCGGAGGTTCCCCAAAAACGAATAGCCCTTAAAAAGGGTAAGTCCCTAACTAAGTTCCCTTTAAGAAGGGTTCAAGCCTTACCACAAGTCTTTCTCCACCGGAGGTGTCCTTTCTCTGCTGCAGTAATCCTTGTGGGAGCCCAGAAAATCCAAGGAGAAAAACCAAAAAACCAAAAAAATCGCAAAAATTCAAAAATAGTAAAATTAACCAAAATACCTGGATTTTAGGGCAAAAATAGGCTCCCGGACGAGCCCCCAAAAGAGTTGTGAGGAATGAGACAACTCTTTGTAGAAATTAAAACAATTTATTAAAACAGAAAAAAAGTTGAAAAATTGCAAAAAACTAACAAAATATAAAAATTTGGGATCCAGATGGCTCGAGAGATATGCCCCAGGAGCGCAGGGATTCAGGAACTTTAGGCTTAAGACAGCTCTGAACCTCAGGTAGAGAAAAAAATAAACTTGCAGTTTAGGCTGGTCAAAAAGAAATCTATTTCTAAAAAGCCCCTAGAAAGGGGTAGGCTTCTCCAGCACTGCCTTAGCAAGCTGGAGAGGAAGGGAGAATGAGACACGTGTCTTTCTTTTGCTCCCTTTATAGCTTTTGCTCCGCCCACAGTCCGCCCACAGCCCACCCCTTTGGTTCAAGGTGATTGGTGCTCTCCCTTTGACAGACCATCTCCATCCACCAATGGCTCCTCCTGGTCAGAGGGGTGATATCAGTTGAGATAAGGGTCATGTGCTTATGGGGGGCTGGGCTGTTTGTTGCAACTGGGGTTTTTTAAAATCTGCCTTGAAACCAAGATACAAGTAAAACATAAAAATACATCCAACACATCTTAAAACACTTGTAAAGGTATACAGTAAACACAGGAAGACCAGAAAAACTTGATTAGTGTACCTGGACTGATGGATTGATTTTAACATTCAATTTAAAAATATTAAGCTCAAATTAATTAAGGCACTTAATATGCAAAGACCAAGCACAAATAGGGATTTCATGTATGACATAGGAGAAAACAATGAACACAAAACAGCCAAAGAGCAAACAGGCACTGACAGCGATGAGCCCAAGTTCCCTGAGGTGGGATTTGGAGCAGGAGAGCTTGAGGATGTGTGGGATTTCACAGAAGAACTGGCCCAGGGCATTGCCCTGGCACAGGGGCAGGGGAAATGTATTGGCCGTGTGCATGAGAGTGTAGAGAAAGGCACTGGCCCAGGCAGCTGCTGCCATGTGGGCACAAGCTCTGCTGCCCAGGAGGGTCCCGTAGTGCAGGGCTTTGCAGATGGACACGTAGCGGTCGTAGCACATGATGGTGAGGATGAAATACTCTGCTGAGAGGAAGAAGAGAAAGAAAAACACCTGAGCAGCACATGCTGAGTAGGAGATGTGCCTGGTGCCCCAGAGGGAATTGTGCATGGCCTTGGGGACAGTGGTGCAGATGGAGCCCAGGTCGGTGAGGGCCAGGTTGAGCAGGAAGAAGAACATGGGGCTGTGCAGGTGCTGGCCGCAGGCTCCGGCACTGATGATGAGGCCGTTGCCCAGGAGGGCAGACAGGGAGATGCCCAGGAAGAGGCAGAAGTGCAGGAGCTGCAGCTGCCGCGTGTCTGCCAATGCCAGCAGGAGGAAGGGGCTGATGGAGCTGCTGTTGGACATTCCTTCACTCTGGGCATTGTGGACTGTTGGAAGAAGGCATTGACAAGCTGGGACAGATCCCCCTGAGTCGATCCTGTTCTATTTTCTTAGGAATTCCCGCAAAACCACTTCTCCTCCTGTGAGGGAACTTGGCTAAGCTTTTTGATTTCTGAGCTCAGGTTTGTGCTGCTGCCTCATCCTCAGCGTTGCTCTCAGCCTGAACACTGGGGGCCCTGAGAGAAAACAGGGCTCCCTGTGCCCCAGTGCAGTCGGACCTGCTGGTCCCCACACAGGTGCCCTTTGCTCATTTCACCTCCCTCTATTTCCCAGTGATTGTACTTAAAATGAAAAATAAAGTGACTTTTTGAAGGCTCCAATTTCAAAACCATTGCTCTAAACCCTTCTCCCTTTCCCTGTGCAGCTGTGGTTGCTCTGGCTCTCTGCTGCCTGCAGTTGTGCCTCCTGGCAGCTGTTCCTCTGTGTCCAAGGCTTGTCCCTGCCAGTGCTGCCAGAGCCCAGCCCAGCCCTGGGGGCTCAGCCCTGCCCTGCAGAGCCCTCCCAGCACAGGGCACTGCCCAGGGGCATCTCCCTGGCAGCAGGGCCTGAAGGGCAGCTCAGACAGAGGGAGATGCTGCAAGCCAAGGTGCTGCTGGTGCTGTCTGCAGGCAGAGGAGTGTGAGGAGGCACTTCCTGAGGGAGATCTGAGGCAGAGCTGCTGATCCCCAGGGCAGCAGTGCAGGAGTCTCAGTGACACAGACAAACCTGAGAGCCCCTTTCCCTTCCCTTGAGGAGAAAGCTGAGGGCAGCCCTGGCCATGCAGCACCACCTCCCCAGCAGGAGGAGT
The DNA here is from genome assembly GCF_041296385.1 of Aphelocoma coerulescens. Taxonomy (NCBI): domain Eukaryota; kingdom Metazoa; phylum Chordata; class Aves; order Passeriformes; family Corvidae; genus Aphelocoma; species Aphelocoma coerulescens. The sequence goes on along the minus strand of NW_027184055.1, from coordinate 1,178,633 downwards.
CTGCCCTGAGGGGGGTCACTCCTTCCACCTCCAACTGCTCCCCACAGCCCATGGGGAGCTCCCAGGCAGGCTGAGAGCTGCCCCTGGCAGGTGGCAGATGCCCTGGCCTGGCAAAGAGCCCTCAGGGCTGCAGGAGCTGCTCTGCAGGACAGCCCTGGGCACCCCTGGCTGCTGCCCACCTTCAGAGCCTGCAGCCGGCCCTGGCAGCAGGAGCCGTCCTGCCCTGTCCCTCTGACGGTGCCCAGGGCAGCCCCGCTCTGCAGCACATCCTCCCCCAAGGCAGGAACGGCAGCAGAGCCATCCTCACAGCCATGGCAGCCGTGTCATGGGCCAGCTCTAGAGGATCCCTGCAGCCAGAGACTCACTGTGTCCCACGCTGTGAAGGTTTCTCCAGGAATGAGTTCAGAGCTGTCCTTCCAGCTGCTTTAGCCAGCTCTCTGCTCACTCCTCGCAGGTACCTGCAGGCAGTGCCCTCAGCCCTGCTGGGCTGGCAGAGGAGCTGCTCCTCAGCAGAGCTGCCTCTTTGAAGCTCTCCTTGGTTGCCAGGAGCTTGAGAGTTCCCTCTGTGCCAGGAGCCCGGCCCAGCTCAGCAGCACAGCAGCAGCACAAGGACTTTAATGACCCCCTCAGGGCTTTGGTGTTGTTCACATCAGACTCAGTCCCTCAGAGCATCTTCAAAAAACTTCTCAAGAACTCAAAGATTCAAATTCCAAAGTTTCTTTAACTTTTAATGGGTCCCATCAGGACACGACTCACATGAAAGTGTGCCCAGGTTCCAGTGAGAGCAGAACTCTGGAGGCAGCGATGGCAGGTGGGGACAAGCAAGGGAAAGGTGTCTCTGGTGCTGAGCAAAGCTGGCTGTGTTCCATGAGTGCAAAGGGCCAAGGCCTGAGCCCCAGCCCCTGGCAAGGCAGATCCTGTCCCTCCCTCAGTGCTCAGGGCTCTTGCCGGGGCACTGGGATGTGGGGATGGGCAGTGCCCAGGGCAGCACCATGGGGCGGCCCCTGCCAGGCTGCTGGGCAGGGACAAGGAGGCACTGAGGCCCCAGGGCTGCAGGGGTCACTTGTCCCCTCCTGGCCTCAGGGCCAGGGCCAGCAGCCGTGGCCAAAGGGCTGCACAAGTTGGCTCTGTCAGGGCCTTGCAGCTGCTGCCCATCCCTCTGCCCTCTGCAGCCCAGGCTGTGCCACGCTGTCCCTGCCCTGCGCCTCTGTCCCTGCAGGCTGTCCTCATCCCCCCGGCTGCCCCACCTGGCTGGCCCCTTCCTTTGCTGGCAGCTCTGCGTCCTGCCTGCCTCTGCCTGGCCACACAAAGCCTTGGGCTGCTCCAGACTCCTTCTGGGGAACGTGTTGCACCCCAGCCCTGCCTGGGAGGGAAATTCCTTTCTCCTGATGTCCACTCTGGGCCTCCCCAGCTGCCCTTCACATTCATTTTCTCTTTCTCTGGCTGTTCTCTACAATGCCAGAAGGATCCACCATCTCTGAAACCTCCCTTCAGTCCCTCCCAGGGCTCTCCTCTGCTCTCCTCAGTCTCCACTCCACGGAGCACAGAGCTCCTTTGTCCCTATACAGTGGTCAGGTGCTCGAGGCCAAGAGCACCCGGACAAGAGGGACGGTTCTTTTCCCCAGGAAGGAAACCACAGAAGCCCAGTATTGAAAGATGAAAGGCGGCCACCAGAGGCCAAGGCCAGCCAGACCTGTTAGTCTTGGCAGCTTTTGTCTGGCAGCAATCCTGGGATAGATGGAATTTTGGAGGCCAAATTCCAATTTTGGCCATGGGCAGCAGGAGGAGAAGGATGGTTCTCTTCCACTGGAAGAAAAGCACAGCCCCAGCGTTTCAAAGGCAGCTGAGAGCTGGCCCTCAGGAAGCCAAGGGAAGCTGGACTTGTCAGTCCTGGCAGATTTTGCCTGGGAGCTGTACTTGGATATACGGAATTTTGGAGGTGGATTCCCAATTTTGGCCATGGACACCTGGACTTGAAAGATGTTTTTTCCATGGAAAGAACAGCACAGCCCCACAGTGTTTCAAAGGCAGATGAGAGGTGGCCCCAAGAGGCCAAGGCCAGCGAGACCCATCTGTCCTGGCAAGTTTCATATGGGAACAATCCTTACATAATCAAATTTGGATGTAGAATCCCAGTTTTGGCTGTGGGCCCCTGGAGGAGAAGGACAGTTCTGTTCCATAGGAAGGAAAGCACGGAGCCCCAGCGCTCCAGGGCAGGTGAGAAGCAGCTCTCGCCATGCCAAGGTCAGCCGGAGCTGCCAGGCGGCCCCAGGAGCCCAAGGCAGCCAGAGCTGTTCCACGTTCCCTTGGTTCCGTGGGCCCTGCAGGGTCACAAAGGCCCCTCGGTTCTTTGGGGCCAGCAGTGCCACAGTGGCCCCTTGGCTCCATGGAACGCCACAGGGTCACAATGGTCCCCTTGGTGCCACCAGCCCTGCAGGGTCACAACGGCCCCTGGGTTCCACGAGGCCACGCAGGGTCACAGTGGTCTCCAGAGGAAGGGCAGCACCGAGCCCCAGGGTTTCAGGGGCAGATGAGACACAGCCACCAGAGGCCAAGGCCAGCCACATCTGTGTGTCCTGGCAGGTTTGTCTGGGAGCAGCCCTTGGATATTGGGAATCTGGGAGGTGGAATCCCAGTTTTGACCTTGGGCGCCTGGACAGGAAGGACGGTTCTTTTCCATTGTAGGGAAAGGGTGGAGCCCCAATGTTTGGAAGGCAGATGAGAGGTGGCCCCCAGGAGGCCAAGGCCAGCCAGACCTGTTTGTCTTGGCAACTTTTGTCTGGGAGCAATCCTTGGATAGAATTTGGGAGGCCAAATCCCAACTTCAGCCATGGGAGCCTGAAGAAGAAGGACGGTTCTTTTCCGTAGGAGGGAAAGCACGGAGCCCCAGTGTTTCAGAGGGAGATGAGCAGGAGCCACTGGAGGCCAGGGCCAGCCAGAACCATCTGTCCTGGCAGCTCTTCCCTGGGAGCAATCCTTGGATAGACAGAATTTGGGAGGTGGAATCCCAGTTTTGGCCATTTGTGCCTGGAAGAGAAGGACGGTTCTTTGCCATAGGAAGGAAATCACAGAGCCCCAGTGTTTGGAAGGCTGATGAGAGGCGACCGCCAGAGGCCAAGGCCGGCCAGAGCCGTCTGTCCTGGCACCTTTCGACACAGAGCAATCCTTTGATAGATGGAATTTTGGAGGCAGAATCTCAATTTTGGCCATGGGCCCCTGGGGGAGAAGGACAGTTCTGTTCCATAGGAAGGAAAGCACGGAGCCCCAGTGCTCCAGGGGCAGGTGAGAATCGGCCCTGGACATGCCAAGGTCAGCCGGAGCTGTCAGGTCGCCCCAGGAGCCCAAGGCAGCCAGAGCTGTTCCATGTTCCCTTGGTTCCCTCGGTGTCACAAAGGTGTCCTTGGTTCCATTGGGCCCCTCAGTGTCACAAAGGTGTCCTTGGTTCCACGGGGCCCCTCAGGGTCACAAAGGTGTCCTTGGTTCCATGGGCCCAGCAGTGTCACAATGGACTCCGTGATTCCATGAGGACCTGCAGGAGCACCATGGTCTCCTTGGATCCACGGGGCCTCTCAGAATCACACCGGCCCCTTGGTCCATGGGGCCCAGCAGTGCCCCGATGATCCCCTCGGATCCAATCCCACAATTACAGGGCTCCCAAGCAAAAACACAGGAAAAGGAGGAACAGTTCTTTACTCTAAGAAGTAAACAAGGCTGAGGGAGGAGAATGAATCCACCAGAAAGCCATGCCCAGAGCTGTCCTGAAAATCAGCCCTGGCTGGGGTCGGGCTGGGGGAGGCCCCAGCCCCCAGACCCCTTTGCTGAGGCCAGGTTTGCACCCCCATCCCCCAACCAAGGGGACAGGAGGAGTTTTGGGGGTGTGGGGTAACCCCTGCTCAGGGGGAGTGAACACCACCCCCCTTACCCAGACTGGCTCAGGTGTGAAACCCCCAGCCCGGGAAGGCCACACACACAGGGGACAGTGTCACACTCGCCCCTCCCCAGGGGAGGTCTCTGTCCCTGCCACTCCCTTGCTCTCCCCCCTTTTCTCTCTCACAGGCTGGGGGGCTTTGCCAAATGGGAGAATCATTTTTCTCTTCCTCCCTGCCACCTTTGTGACAGCTACACAGAGTTTTCCTTCCTTTCAATCATCTGTATTGGGCCGAATTGTCACTTTTCTTTTACAGGAACCTGCAGCAGCTGAGCTGGAGCTGTGTGGGAACCACTGGAGCTTTGAATTGCCACCAGAACTGCTTGTGCTGTCGGTTCATTCATGGTTGGGGTTTGTTTGTGTTTTCACCACAAGGGACTTGTGGGAAGAGCAAACATTGCTCAAAGCATTTTATGTAGACTTAAGTTTGATTTCTGCCAAGTTTATTTGGTCTAGTGCCAAGGGGATGCTGGGGAGGGGCTTGCGTGCGTTGTCCCTGTCCCTCTCAGCCCAGGGGATGCTCGGGGGTCTCTGTCCCCCTCGCCCTGGGGGATGCTCAGGGGTCTCCATCCCTCTCACCCCAGGGAATGCTTGTGCGGGGTGGGGGACCAGGGGCTCTGTGTCCCTCTCACCGCTGAGTGTGCTCGGGGGGTGGGGGGCTCTCCGACCTTCTCACACCTGGGGAGGCCGGGGGGGTCTCTGTCCCTCTCACCCCTGGTGTGACCCCACCCAAGCATCATTGGGGTGAGAGGGACAGAGACAGTCTCCCTCCTCCTCTGCCAAATATGACCCTAAACCCAAAATTCCCCCCAAATACCAGTAAAATGGTGAGACTTTAGATGTCTCTGATCAATTTCTTTATTTTTACCCTAATTTTGGGTGTTTTTAAGGGACAGAGATGGATCAAAAGAAAATTAGGGCCAAAACAAAAGGACCATCAGCTGGGGGTCTTCCCAACCTGGATCACCAGGAATGTGGGCCACCAGGGCTCTTCCCGATTTGGGTCCTCTGCTGGGGGATGAAGTTGGAGCAGAGGACAAAGCTCTTGCCACAGTCAGGGCACTCGCAGGGCTTCCCTTACTGGTGGCTCTGTTGGTGTGGGGTCAAGTGTGAGCTCCTGGAGAAGCTCTTCCCACACTGGGGACACTCGCAGGGCCTCTCCCTGGTGTGGATGCGCCAGTGGGTGACGAGGGTGGAGTTGTACTTGAAGCCTTTTGTGTAGTCAGGGCAGCAGAAGGAGCACTCCTCTGTGTGCCTGCGCTGGTGCCCGAGGAGACTGGAGCTCTTCCCACCCTCAGGACACTCGCAGGGCCTCTCCCCAGGGTGGATCCTCTTGTGGCAGAGCAGGCTGGAGCTCCAGCTGAAGCTCTTCTCACATTCCAAGCACTTGTTGGGCTTCTCTCTGCCATGAAGCTGCTCATGAACCACCAGCTCTGAGCTCTGGCTGGATCTGCAGCTGCCTTCCCAGCACAGGGTGGGTCTTTCCTCCTCAGAGCTCCCTGGGCTGGGTTTGGAGCCCCCCCAGTCACTTCCCAGCCCCTTCCCAGCCCCGGCTGAGTTGAAGCCCTGTGTGCCTCTGTGCTGTGCCCGGGCTGGCTGCAGGCAGTGCCCCAGCCCTGCTGGGCTGTGCCCAGGAGCTGCTCCTGGCCAGAGCTGTCTCTCTGCAGCGCTGCCGCTTGCCAGGAGCTGCCTCTGTGCCAGGAGCCCGGCCCAGCTCAGCAGCACGGACACAGCACAAGGACTGCAATGACCCTCTCGGGCCTTGCTGCTGAGGCCCTGAACATCAGTCCCTGACAGGGACTGGCACAAACCTCTCAAGAATTCAAGTCAGAATTGAACTTCAAAGTTTCTGGAAGTTTTCATGGGTCCCAGTGAGGGACACGACAGAGAAAGTGTCCCCAGGCTGCAGTCAGAGCAGAGAACTGGAGGCAGGGATGATGGGGGGGGGGAGGGGAGGGGCCATGGGGAGGTTGTGAGAAAGGAACAAGCAGCACTGGGGAGGATGTGAATGAGGAACAAGCAAAGGAAGAAAAGGATAAGAAAACGCAAACTGAAGGACAGTTGTGACATACACGACAGACAATGTGACACACAGACAAGAGCCAACCACAAAGCATAAAGCAGCGTGTGAAAATAGCCCTTAACCCATAATAATTATGCACGATCACGTGTAGGGAAAGCAAGAACTGTATATGAGGGACAGTAGGTCATCAATAAAATGGCTTCTGCCTGATTCACACCGAATCGTGTAGAGTCCATTGTTTCTCTCCGCAGCCACCAGAAGAAACAATTGGACAGAGCAGATGAAATTTTTTAGGGTGTAAAGGTAAAGGTAAAAAATCAGCTCTTCCCAGTGAATTCCCAATGTTGATCTGAGTCCCGATGGATGTTCCTGCCCCTGCGTTCACCCAGGTGCCTACGGGGATCCAGGAGAACGTGGAGAGCACCAGCCAGGGGTCTTCCCAACAGAGATCACAGGGAATGTGGGTCACCAGGGCTCGGCCAAACGTGGCTCCTCTGATGGGGGATGGAGCTGGAGCAGAGGACAAAGCTCTTCCCGCAGTCGGGGCACTCGCAGGGCTTCCCTTAGCGGTGCCTCCGTTGGTGTCTGGTCAAGGCTGAGCTGTCTGAGAAGCTCTTCCCACACTGGGGCCTCTCCCCGGTGGGGATGCGCCGGTGGGTGACAAGGTGGGAGTTGTACCTGAAGCCCTTCCTGCAGTCGGGGCAGCGGAAGGGCCTCTCATCCGTGTGAATCCGCTGGTGCTGGAGGAGACTGGAGCTGGTGTAACACCTCTTCCCACACTCAGGACACTCGTAGGGCCTCTCCCCGGTGTGGATCCTCTGGTGGATATGTAGGTGGGAGATTGTGACAAAGCTCTTCCCACATTCCCCACACTCATAGGGCCTCTCCCCAGTGTGAAACCTCTGGTGCAGGCGCAGGGTGCATCTCTGGCTGAAGCTCTTCCCACACTCCCCACACTCATAGGGCCTCTCCGCAGTGTGACTCCTTTGATGGACAATCAGGTTGGAGCTGTGGCTGAAGCTCTTCCCACATTCCCCACACTCGTAGGGCCTCTCCCCAGTGTGACTCCTTTGATGGACAATCAGGTTGGAGCTCTGTCTGAAGCTCTTCCCACATTCCCCACACTCATAGGGCTTCTCCCCAGTGTGGATCCTCTGGTGGAGGATCAGGTGGGAGCACCGCCTGAAGCTCTTCCCACATTCCCCACACTTGTGGGGCTTCTCCCCATCGTGAAGCTGCTCATGAACCACCAGCTCTGACCTCTGGCTGCATCTCCGGCTGCCTTCCAGGCACAGGGTGGGTCTTTCCTCCTCAGAGCACCCTGGGCTGCGTTTGCAGCCCCTCCTCCTGCGGGATCTCCGGGGCTTTTCCTCCCCGTTGGATTCCTGCGCCGTGGAGCCGCTCAAAACGGCCTCTTCCACCAGGTTCTGCCCTGGGGATTTGTCCTCCCTGGGCTCCGTCCTCAGCTCCTTGTCTGGGGAGGAAGGACAAGGAGAGGATGGGATTTGCGTCCGTGCCACAGGGAAGGGGAAGGAGATCCCCCCAGTCCGTCCCCGGCAGGACGGCGTCGGCAGCGGGGTTGTCCTGCAGCCGGGGGCGATGCTGGGCTGGAGATGGAGCAGGAGAGAGGGGGAAAGGGGCACTGACTTCCTCCTCACCTGCCTGGGGCTCCCGGGGCATCTTCCTCTTCCTCACAGCCTCCTCCTCCATCTGGCCAAGAGTTGGGAATGGGAAATCCTGGTTTGGGGAGAAACAAGGGATGAGTGTGTTGGGTTGGGGGTTCCTCCTGCCCAAGTCCACCTCTAGAAGTCACTGGTGTCCATAAAAACCAACAAACAATCAGGAATGACTCCAAAAACAGCCTCCAGGAGTTCCCCCTTTCCAGTCTCCTCACTTTGGGGTTCTGGGGGTCCCCCTTGTCAGGGCTGCTGGGGGTCCCATGGGTCCTGGGGATCCCCCTCTCTGGGGTCCTGCTTAGGGATGCTGGGGGGTTTTGGGGCTCCCACAGGTCCCTTTTTCCAAATTCTGCTTTGGCTCCCAGAGGTCCCAAGGTCTCCCTCTTCAGCCTCCCTCCACTACAGGCACTTGGGGCTCCCCCCTCTCCTCACCGCCCCTTTTAGGGCTGAGAGATCCCAACCCCACCTCATCTCCAGGCCCCCCCACCCCTCCAGGCTCTTGGGGGTCCCCCAGCTCTGGTATCGTCCCTCTCTGCTCTCCCCACTCCAGGGGTCCCGTGTTCCAGCCCCCAGCTCTCCTGGGGATCCCAAAAGCCAATGTCCAACCCCGCCAGGACCGGGTGATCCTCACATGGACCCCCCAAGACCCCCAAGGGGCAATTATGGCTCAGCTTTGGAGTCCTGCAAGATCCACATATCCCCTCTGGCCCAAAAAATCCCTCCCAGGGACATGCAAGGACATCTGGGGCTCGATTCCAGAATCTGCAAGCTCCAAACACCCCTCCAAAAAAAACCCTCCTGCTGACCCCCCAATAGATTTGGGGTGAGCTCCCCCTCCCCGCTCACCTGCAGGATGGGGGGAAGATGCTACCGGGGCTGGGGGTGCTGCGGACACAGTGGGCGGGCGGTGGAACCTCGTGCTTCTCCAGCTCCTCCTCTCTCCCTCCTCTTCCTCCCGCTCCTCCTCCACTCCCACCCTGCCCCCCCTTTCCCACCCCCTCTGCCCCACGGTTGCTGCAGCACCGGCTGCTGTGTGGGGGGAGCCCCCGATCAGCCCCAGGGATGGACAGGGGGGTTGGGGACCCCCCCAGTGCGGATCCCTCCCTTCCCCAGAGCCCCAGGGAATCGCTCCAGGGCTCAGGTGCTGGGGGACAGGGCTGCACCCCCATGGAACCGCTCTTCTGCTGTCCCAACCCCACCTTTCCCTCCCCTCTCCTCCCCTTTCTCAGCGTTCCCCCAATCCACAGCCCCATTCCAGCTCAATTTGGGTGTCCCATCCCCATCCCGCTTTCTTTGGGGGTCCCAGCCCCCTCTTCCCCCCCACCTCCTTCAGCACCTTCCCCATCCCCAATCCCCACCTCCCCTCCCCCGGGGATCACAGAGAGCGATGGATGCACATGGAGGCTCCTCTTCCTGCCCCCTCTGTCCCGCCTCTTCCTCCCGCCCCTCCCCCTTTATCCCTCCTCTTCCTCCCGCTCCTACTCCTCCATCCGTCCTCCGTCCAGCAGCTCCGCTGCCGCCCCCAAACCTCGGGCTGGAGCGGGGGGTCTGGGACACAGCCCCGTGCTGGGGGGCAGAGCCGCTGCTGGGGCCATCGCTGTGTCCAGGGCATCCTTTGTGGCCCTCGTGCAGCTCCAGGCTCCCGAGGGCTCCCCGAGGCTTTCTGTGGCTGTCCCTGCTCCCCAAATCTGTCGCGTTTAATGCCCGAGCGCGGCAGCCCCGTGCCCTGGGGCAGCAGCCGGTGCCGGGACACAGCCCCGGGAGCTGCGCTAATGCCCGGCCGTGGCCAGGAGGGACTGAGGGGAGGGGACTTCATAAGGATCCCCCCTCTGCGCCCCTGGCTGCGCACGGAAAGGTTCTTTAGGGCATGGGAGCGATTTTCCGGGGTTTCTGGGCTCGGCGGGGCCGAGGCGGCGGCAGCGGGAGCCGCGGGGCCCGGCCCGTGGGGGCGGCTGGGCTGGAAAAGTGCGCGGGGCCCCAGCGCGGTGCCCGAGGGCTGAGCGGAGCTGACGGGAACAAGCCCCGGAACCCCCCGGTGCCCGAGGGCTGAGCGGAGCTGACGGGAACAAGCCCCGGAACCCCCCGGTGCCCGAGGGCTGAGCGGAGCTGACGGGAACAAGCCCCGGAACCCCCCGGTGCCCGAGGGCTGAGCGGAGCTGACGGGAACACCCCGCTCGTCTCCGCCGCTCCAAGCCGCTTCCCCGGCTCCGGCTGCCGCCGCCGCCCGGCCCCGGCGCGGTCCCGCGGGGTCGCCGCTCTTGGCGCAGCTGGAGGGCTCGATCCGAGCCGCGCCCCGCCCGTCCCTCGCTGCGGCTCTTTCGGTCACACGGAGCGGCCGAGACCCCGCGCTGCTGCCCCGACGCTCCCTCGCTGCAGCTCTTTCAGTCGCTGCGCAGCCGCCACTCCCCGTGCACTTCTTCCAGAATTTATTATTCCATTCTCCTTCTTTTATTCCATTCGCACCTCCCATCCCACGCCCTCCGCTGCGGCTCTTTCACCGCCGGGCTCCTCGCCGGTCTCTCGGTGCGGCTCCTTCAGTGCCACGGGCCGGCGGAGACGCCCCTCGGTGTAGTCTCCCTCCTCCTCCTTGGAGCTGGCTCATGGGCCCACATTCAGGGCCCCCACCTCGGGCGAAAATTGTCCCGGTGTGGTCTGATGTTGAAACAGTCAAGAAGAGAAGAAGGGAAAAAACCCCCCAAAGTCCCAGGAGAACAAAGTTCAACTCTCCATCTCCCTGCAGAGAAAAGGAGCTGAAAACTGGCTCAAAAGCAAGAAGGTTGCTTCCTCCACCCTTGCTGCAAGCAGGATGCAGAGGAGTGTGTATGTGTGTCCTTGAACAAACGCTCTGAGAAGTTTGTCCGGTTTTTTTTCCTCTCCCCCCTCTCAGGCTCAGTTGAAAGGCACAGAAATGCACCAAGTTAACTTCTGGGCATAGAGCAGCCATAGGGGATACACATCCTAAAGTCACCCCAAGACACAGGCACAGAGAATTCAGTGGAAAGACTCCGAGAATTCTGCTCCCAGAGATCATTCCTGCTCACACTGACCCTTGTAGAAAGGGGCCATCGTTCCAGGCAGCCTGTACTGAGCATGTGGCTCCTGAGCGGGGTTTGTTGTTTAGGAAACCTGCTCAGGCTTTTCCATTCTTTCCTTGCAAACAGGAAAACTTCTCCTGGGGCTGTGTGCAGGCAGAGCCCTGAGGAGAGCAGGTGGCACATGGTGCGCTGGGCTGGGACAGCCAGCTGCAGAGCTCAAGGGAAGAAGCCCAAAGTGGCACAATGGCTCCTTGCCTTCACATGCAACACCTGGGTCACAATGGTCTCCTTGATTCCATGAGGCCCCACTGTGTCACAGTGGCTCCTTGGTTCCATGCGGTTCCGCAGTGTCACCATGGTCTCCTTTGATGCGCATTGTCATCATGGACAATTGGTTCCATGAGGCCCCGCAGTGTCACAATGGTCCCTTGGTTCCACAGGTTTGATGTTGTAACAATGGACTCCTTGCTTCTATGAGCTCGCCTGCTTTTTGCAGAGGTGTCTTTGGTTCCAACAAGGCCCCGCTGTGTCTCAGTGCACCCTGGCTTCCATGCGGATCTGGAGTATCACAAAGGCTCCTTGGTTGCACCAGGTCCTGCTGTGTCACAATGGATCCTGTGCTCCATGAGGCCCTCCAAAGTCATCATGGAGGCTTGGTTCCATGAGGTTCCATGATGTGCCAGTGGTCATCTTGGTTCCAGGAGTTTCCTTAGTGTCACAATGCTCTCCATGCTTCCATGATTCCCCACAATGTCCCAATGCTCTCCATGCTTCCATTAGGCCCTGCTTTGCCACAATGAACCCCTCGTTTCCATGAGGCCCCGCTGTGTCACAATGGACTATGGTTCCGTGATGCTCCGTGGTGTTACCATGGTCTTCTTGAATCCGCAGTGTAACAATGGACCATTGGTTCCATGCGGCCTGGCCGTGTCACAATGGGCTCCTTGAGTCCACGATTCCCCACGGTGTCACAATGGAGCCTTGTTTCTAGGAGGTTCTGTACTGTCACAATTGTCTCCTTGATGCCATCAGCCCCTGCAGTGTCACAAAGGCTCCTTGGTTCCATGAGGAACACAAAAGCTTTGCAGAAACATTGAGCCACAGCTGCTGAACACAGCTGGCAACATCTGCTGCATCAAAAGAGGGCTTCAAGCTGAGAATGGCACCAGCAGCTTCCATCTGCAACAGAGACCCAGGGAAAGGACAGGCTGTGCCGGTCTGGACAAATGTGGAGGAAAATATCCTCTGGTAGAAGGCAGGTTACACCCAGCCCTCCCCCACCAGGTTCGGGAAAAAAGAATTTTCCTCGGAAGAAAGTGAAAGAGATAGAAACTGTTTATTTAACAAACACACAGCAAAAGGATAACAATGCTAAATATTCAAACCTCTCGCTGTGGAGAGAAAGCTGGGATAATTGGAGAGTCCTTCCGTGTTTCAGTGGGGTCTCCTGAAACATCCCTAGACAGCCAGGCCCGTGGAAAGAAATAGGGAGCGATTCTTGAGAGAAGTTTCAGAGCTCTTTCTTCTCCAGCCACATGGGCGGGGCACTGCCAAAGAACTGAGCAATCCCGGGACAAGCAGGGCCCTCCTGGCACAGGGCAACACAAAATAACCAGTGCTGAACAGGATTAGGGCACATGTGAGCAGGGAGCAGGGAGACCCCGTGCCCAGGCCATGCCTCTACCCCAGGGTCCCCTCTCCCATGACCTCATGGCAGGGGGGTGTAAGAAGCCAGAGGTCGGAAGCCGCGGCGGTACGGGGAGCTCGGATCCCCGGCGGGGGGAGAAGAACAGACAGCAGCCAATATGGTTGAAAACTAAACTCCGATTTATTAGCAGTCTCGAGGCACTTAAATAGTATACCAGCTTGTTAGCTTCTAAGGGGCTTACTTATCAGGATATTTTTCTATTTCTACACAATCAGGCTACATTGGCAGTCTTCCACAGTCTTGTTATGTTCAAAGGAATCTTGCCCTTGCCTCCCTTATACTCCTAGATATCACACCTGCAAGTACGGTACTCCCTGAAATTTCTCAGGCTTGAACTGTTTTGCTTTTCACAGAGACTTTCCCACAGAAAGTGTCTCACGCACTCAGGCCCAAAAATCCTTCAGCTTAATAGCTTGCACAGCTCCTTTATTGATCCCAATAAATCCATTCTCCAACAAATTCCCCGTTTTTCTTTTGTGCAAGCAAAGCTGGAGGGATCACAGATGTAGACTTTATATATTGTCTATTGCAAGTATCGGGAGGCAAGGTGAACACACTGCCAGTTCTACAGTAATCAAATACTATACAAATAAAACTAGTTATAATTTTAAACTTAACAACTTTAACTATCCCTCTAAGTTGAGACCGTCTTTTTCTATAATCATATAATTAATTGATGTAACTCACTTATCTATTAGTGGAATGGGAAAAGGTAGTTAGGAAGAATTTAGCAGCATAAGTCTTTAAGCCTTTCACATCCGTGGCTGTGGGCTAATAGCAGCAAATCAAAGGTTACTTAACTTGATATTACTACAAGACTAACATTAATAATACACACTTAACTTATTAAGCATTTGCAAGGTTATATTAACTTAGCTTTAACATCACTTACACTCTACACAACTTAACTTAGCAGAACTTAAAATTAAATTTACTTAAGCTTAACTTTGCTTAAACTTAACAACACTTAAACTTAACATGAATTAACCTTAACACTACCTTAACGTTACACAACTTAACTTTATCACTTAAATTCTGCAGAACTCAAGCTTGACAGAAATTAAACTTAAAAGAATTTAACCTTAACAGAAATTAACAGAAATCAGAACTACTCTTATTTCAAGATATTCAAAAAGAAACAACTTTTCACTTCACCGCTGAGTTTGGTGTTAAACCCAAGCTAATTTATGACAACAATTACAGGGTATCTGAACTTGGCCTCTATGGACCACTGAGCCATAGTTGGGGCAGGCCTTGACATAGGGTAAAACCCTTACAAAGGCCCTTTCAGGCTGTCCTCCTCAGGTGGATGCAGCTCTGGATCCGGGGTTGGCTCTGTTCACTGCAGGCTCTGCCGTAGCACGAGTCCAGCGGCTGGGCACCCACAGAGGTCCTGCTGGGGTAAGCACACACATGTACCCCTTGCCCGAATATCGAACCTCAGCGGGCCCCTGCCAAATCCCTGTAGCTGGATGCCTATACATCACATAAAAAGGCCTGATTACTTTCCTTTTTGTTTCCACAATACCACTGTGGAGATAGGCAGGTGCGGCGTCATTATCCCCAAACAAGCACAAATAATTCAACACATACAAGGCTTTTGCTAATTTTTCCTGCACATCTGAAATGTCTCTGAACTTGGCTAAATATAACTTCAGCGTCTGATTAGCACGCTCCACAATAGCTTGTCCTGTAGGTAAATGAGGGATTCCAGTGACATGTCGCACACTCCACTGCTGGCAAAACTTTCGAAGCCGCTCGCTAACGTAGGCAGGACCATTGTCTGTCTTGATCTGTTCCGGCACCCCCATCACAGCAAAACAGCTGGTCAGATGTCGTATCACATGAAGGGCTTTTTCACCTGTCTGTGCTGATGCCCATATAAACTTGCTGCAAGTGTCTATAGTGACATGCACATATTTCAGTCTGCCAAACTCAGGAACATGGGTCACATCCATTTGCCATAGTTCATTTGGACCCAAACCCCGGGGGTTGACCCCAATACCGAGACCCGGGCCATGATGACTGCATGTAGGACATGCCCGCACTATTCCTTTAGCTTCTTCCATGGTAATGTCAAATTGTCTGTGAAGGCCTCTGGCATTCTGGTGGAATGTGCTATGGGCTTCCCGTACTTTTGCAAATTCACTTAATGGCACTGTCACAGAAACTAGCTGATCTGCATAGGCATTTCCTTTGCCCAGGCCCTCTGTCCACAGATGACTCCTGACATGTATTACGGCATAGGCACACGATCTCTGCCCAATAGCTGAATGAAGTTGGCGCAATAGTTCAAACAGACGCTTGTTATTTATGTCTTTGATCCTAGCATCCTCTATCCGTTCCACAATGCCAGCGACATACAGCGAGTCTGTCACCACATTGAGCTTAACAGACAACCATCGTTTAAAGGCCCAGACCACTGCAGCTAATTCAAGGGTCTGCAAGGAGTCCCCAGGTTCAGCCTCTAGTATCTGATGACACCATTGTCCTTGAACCTGCCACGTCGCAGCTGCTCGCCGGGACTTCTTTCCAGCATCAGTGAACACAGTTACTGCTTCCTGCAGCGGAAGCTTGCTCCTTTTGGGAATCTGAATCCATGTATGCTGTGTCATCCATTTCAGTATCGGAGCCTTGAGTGATTGTACTTCAATCTGCTGGGCATTGCTTAGCAGGCTAATCTGCAAAGTTTGAGAGTTCAGTAGATACCACTCGAGCTCAGCTCTTTTCATTGGCAAGTAGATCGTTCCTGGCTCTTGCCCAGTGACTTGTATTATACGGATGCGGCCTTTCTGTATCAATTCTGCCACATTATCAATTTTCTGTTGCAATGTTGTTTTAGGCTGTAAGCTGGTAAACATCCATTCCAAGACTTTAATCTGCTCCCCTAGTTTGTTTTTGCACTGAGTCAGTGCACCAATAAGTTGTGTCTCTCCATGGAGGACGGTGAAGTCGACTGGAATATCAGCATCCATGCGATCAACTGCCCTGTCTGCAATAACAGTACTAATACGCTGAATAGTCTCTACCTGTTCTGGTGTGGGTTGAACAGGCAGGGAAGGATCAGTCCCTTTTAGGAGGGGCCGCAGCACCTCCAGATCCTCGTTACTGATGCCGACAACAGGTCTAAGCCACTGCAGGTCACCCAAGAGTTTTTGTGCATCTTTCAAAGTTGTGAGATTAGTTTGAATTGTCACCTTCTGTGGCTTGATTTGCGACTCAGTAATACTCCACCCCAGATATTTCCAAACAGGCGTACGCTGAACCTTTTCGGGCGCAACGGTCAGGCCATACCGGTTCAGCTGTCGGGTGAGCATGAGCTCCTGCTGGGGGGTAGTAGGGTCTGGTTGAGCGATCAGTATATCGTCCATATAGTGATAAATGATGGCCTTTGGCCATTGCTCTCGAACCGGCTTCAATGCGGCATCAACATACATCTGGCACAAAGTGGGACTGTTTTTCATCCCCTGTGGAAGTACTGTCCATTCATAGCGAGAAGCAGGTCCCTCTCTGTTTATTGCAGGGAGAGTAAAAGCAAAACGATGCATATCATCGGGATGCAATGGGATGGTAAAGAAGCAGTCCTTTAAGTCCACTATTAACAAATGCCAATTCTCAGGCACAACTGCAGGATTGGGAAGGCCAGGCTGCAGGGCCCCCATAGCTTGCATCTGAGCATTAATAGCACGCAAGTCATGCAACAGCCGATACTTCCCAGATTTTTTCATGACCACAAAAATGGGTGTATTCCACGGACTCGTGGACGGTCGCAAATGTCCCTGACTTAACTGTTCCTGCACTAGTGCATGAGCTTGCTTCAGACTTTCCTCTTTGAGCGGCCACTGCTCGATCCACACGGAAGCATTTGTAATCCAGTGCAAGGCTATCGGGAAAGTCAGTGCAGCGGCCGCTACTGAAAAGGCCTCTCAGTAGTCAGCACAAATCCCAGCTGGTCAAGCACGTCTCTCCCGATTAAAGCATTAACCTTCTCGGGCAGAGGCATCACTGTAACAATAACAGATGCAGTGCGTCCATCTAGTATGACTTGAAGTCGCTCTCGGCTGCGCTGTACCGAAGCAGTGCCCCCGACACCTGCGACCCCCCCTATAGCTTGTTGAAGGGGCCAATGCGGAGGCCAGGACGAGTTGGCCACAATTGTTAGGTCAGCACCAGAGTCCAATAGTGCAGATAGCGTGATAGAATCACCATCACGAGTGAACACCACGGTGGCAACCGGTCTCTGAGCTAGTGGGAGAGTGAGAAGAGCGAGGCTCCCCGTTGAACCGAAGTTCCCGGTACCACGCTCCGGCGTTCCCTCGGCTATACCTGCAGCCAGGTGAGGCAGAGGGATTAACTGAGCGATCTTGGTATGTGCTGGGATGTGCACAGGTGGAAAATGAGTTTGAGCCATGATGCAAATTTCCCCTTCATAGTCTTTATCAATTAGGCCGGGCAATACAAAAAGTCCTCTCAGGCTACTAGAAGAGCGACCTAACAGCAAAGCTCCATAACACTGTCCATTAATAACCAGAGGTCCTTTAATCCCAGTCGGAATTCTCTGGGGCCGGCCGTCGATTAAGGTCACATCTACTGCTGTTGCCAGGTCCAGGCCGAGGCTTCCTCGGGTTGCTGGCCGAAGGCAGTCGGCAGGTTGCAGGGAGTTGCGGAGACTGGCATCGCTACTGCAGGGGCCGCTGTTGGTGTCCGCACGCCGCGACCCTTCGCGCTCGATCTCCCGTTTCCCGACTTCTTCGGGCAGGCTTCCGTGGAGTGAGTGTTGAGGCTGCAGACACGGCACCATAGTCGCTGGGCACGACACTGGCGTTTTACGTGCCCTCTCCGGCCACATCGGTAGCACTTAACTTCATTAGAGATAACATAGCAGCCATCTCTCGCTGCTTCTACTCCTTTCAGGGGGGCAAGAGCTGCAAAGGCTTGCGTGTGAGCTTGCAGGAGATCTTTCCCTACTGCCTTAACAGCTTCCACTAACATTGCCTGTGGCCCCACTGGCACACGGCTCATCCTATCTAACATCAGCTCTACCGGTGCATCAGCAGGCAGGGTAACTAGGATGGATCGGGTGTACGAATTGCAATTCTCCATAACACACTGCCTCAGCAATGGTCCCTTCATAAATTCCTGTACATCCGAATTGTGTATGGCATTAGTGACCCTATCAACAAAACTGGAAAAGGATTCATCCCTGCCCTGTTTAATCGACAGATAGGAAGGCTGGAGGGGTGCTGTTTTTACAAAAGACATTGCCTGCCGGGCAAGTCTCATAGCCTCCAATAGTTTTTCAGGTCCCACCTGCACCTGCATTTCCACCCTGGCAAACTGCCCAATGCCCATAAGCTGTTCTACCGTAACCCCATGTAAAGGGTCCTGAGCATCACGGTGGGTGTTAGCAGAGGTATCACAAAGGCGTTGCCAGTGCGCCTGCCACAGCATGACCTGTGAAGGGGTCATAATCATCCTTACTATAGTTTTAATATCCTCTGGGCAAAGAATGCCACAACCCCACACATAATTCAGCATCTGCTTGGCAGGCTCACTATGCAGGCCGGACTCATTAACTGTGCTCCGCAGCTGAGTTAGCAGCTTCCAATTAACCGGACTGTATTCTCCTACTACATTACCCCCAGCTGCTTGGTACATTACTGGAAAAGCAGCCACATCCCCGATCGCTTTGGGGATACGATAGTCTCCATTTTCAAGGGCCGTTTCTATGATCTTTCTCCAATCAACCCAAGTACACGGTAACGCAGGGGTGTTACAAGCACCGCGATCATTAGTTTCAGCAGGCTGTGGGTGACATCTACTGACCTCTGGGCTTAACTGTTTGTCGCCGGTATTCGATAGCTCAGCCTGCGTCTGCACCGGAGGTGCAGAAGGTGCGGTAGGTACGGCACCCGATGTCAGATCTGTAGGGGGTTTCACAGGCACGGAACACCCCACCGGTGGCGTGGGAACATAATCGCTCTCGAGCGTCATTACACCAGGCGGGGGATCACTGCCGCCTAATTGAGCCGTAGCAACTGCCGCTACCTGTTGCTCAACCCGATATTGTGTCAAACAAGTAAGGACCGCTCTCCACGGCTTCATTAACTTCCTGGCTTCCTTATTATCGTCAATAACCAAAAACCACAAGCAATCACCATACTCCTTCCACTGCTGCTCCTGGAACAGCGATCCCGGTTCCCTAAAATACCCTCTTGCCATTCCAAACTCCACTAAGTGCACCAATTCCTTATTAAGGTTTATATCCTTAATTCCCTGCTTTTCTAAAAAGCGTAAAAACACGTTAAAGGCTGCCTGAGTTTCCATGACCGCGTCCACAAACCCGCGACTCAGCGCGACAACACAAACCGCATCCAAAGCGAAAACCCCGCGTCTCTGCGCGAAACGATAACCCGCGAACCCGCGTCCAGCGCGGACCGTACCCGCGATCAGCGCGAACCCGCCCCTCAGCGCGAAAACAAAACCGCGGAAGAACCGCGAACCGCAAACCGCGAACTAAAAACCGAAAAACCCGCAGACTACTCTGATACCACCCGCGCCTCCGCGCGCCCCAAGTATCAGGGTACTGCAGCGTCCAGGCAAGCCTTTAGCAGCCAAGCGGCGAACCACCGATGTTAAGGTGGTCCAGGCTAGAGGTTGGCCACCCCTCCACGCCCGCCGGCGCTGCCCCGGCACCGCATTAGGCTCCCGCCAGGGCAACGGGAATAAAATACCAGTCCCAATCCAAAGTTCCGTACTCCGCGAAGTCCCGTGTTCCGAGTTCAGTGTGCCGTGTTCGGTGTCCGAGTTCGGGCGCCAGATGTAAGAAGCCAGAGGTCGGAAGCCGCGGCGGTACGGGGAGCTCGGATCCCCGGCGGGGGGAGAAGAACAGACAGCAGCCAATATGGTTGAAAACTAAACTCCGATTTATTAGCAGTCTCGAGGCACTTAAATAGTATACCAGCTTGTTAGCTTCTAAGGGGCTTACTTATCAGGATATTTTTCTATTTCTACACAATCAGGCTACATTGGCAGTCTTCCACAGTCTTGTTATGTTCAAAGGAATCTTGCCCTTGCCTCCCTTATACTCCTAGATATCACACCTGCAAGTACGGTACTCCCTGAAATTTCTCAGGCTTGAACTGTTTTGCTTTTCACAGAGACTTTCCCACAGAAAGTGTCTCACGCACTCAGGCCCAAAAATCCTTCAGCTTAATAGCTTGCACAGCTCCTTTATTGATCCCAATAAATCCATACTCCAAAAGGGGGGAGGAACCCCAACACTTCTGGAGGTGTAGTCTCCCTCCTCCTCCTTGGAGCTGGCTCATGGGCCCACATTCAGGGCCCCCACCTCGGGCGAAAATTGTCCCAGTGTGGTCTGATGTTGAAACAGTCAAGAAGAGAAGAAGGGAAAAAAAACCCCCAAAGTCCCAGGAGAACAAGGTTCAACTCTCCATCTCCCTGCAGAGAAAAGGAGCTGAAAACTGGCTCAAAAGCAAGAAGGTTGCTTCCTCCACCCTTGCTGCAAGCAGGATGCAGAGGAGTGTGTATGTGTGTCCTTGAACAAACGCTCTGAGAAGTTTGTCCGTTTTTTTTTCCTCTCCCCCCTCTCAGGCTCAGTTGAAAGGCACAGAAATGCACCAAGTTAACTTCTGGGCATAGAGCAGCCATAGGGGATACACATCCTAAAGTCACCCCAAGACACAGGCACAGAGAATTCAGTGGAAAGACTCCGAGAATTCTGCTCCCAGAGATCATTCCTGCTCACACTGACCCTTGTAGAAAGGGGCCATCGTTCCAGGCAGCCTGTACTGAGCATGTGGCTCCTGAGCGGGGTTTGTTGTTTAGGAAACCTGCTCAGGCTTTTCCATTCTTTCCTTGCAAACAGGAAAACTTCTCCTGGGCCTGTGTGCAGGCAGAGCCCTGAGGAGAGCAGGTGGCACATGGTGCGCTGGGCTGGGACAGCCAGCTGCAGAGCTCAAGGGAAGAAGCCCAAAGTGGCACAATGGCTCCTTGCCTTCACATGCAACACCTGGGTCACAATGGTCTCCTTGATTCCATGAGGCCCCACTGTGTCACAGTGGCTCCTTGGTTCCATGCGGTTCCGCAGTGTCACCATGGTCTCCTTTGATGCGCATTGTCATCATGGACAATTGGTTCCATGAGGCCCCGCAGTGTCACAATGGTCCCTTGGTTCCACAGGTTTGATGTTGTAACAATGGACTCCTTGCTTCTATGAGCTCGCCTGCTTTTTGCAGAGGTGTCTTTGGTTCCAACAAGGCCCCGCTGTGTCTCAGTGCACCCTGGCTTCCATGCGCATCTGGAGTATCACAAAGGCTCCTTGGTTGCACCAGGTCCTGCTGTGTCACAATGGATCCTGTGCTCCATGAGGCCCTCCAAAGTCATCATGGAGGCTTGCTTCCATGAGGTTCCATGATGTGCCAGTGGTCATCTTGGTTCCAGGAGTTTCCTTAGTGTCACAATGCTCTCCATGCTTCCATGATTCCCCACAATGTCCCAATGCTCTCCATGCTTCCATTAGGCCCTGCTTTGCCACAATGAACCCCTCGTTTCCATGAGGCCCCTCTGTGTCACAATGGACTATGGTTCCGTGATGCTCCGTGGTGTCACCATGGTCTTCTTGAATCCGCAGTGTAACCATGGACCATTGGTTCCATGCGGCCTGGCCGTGTCACAATGGGCTCCTTGATTCCATGATTCCCCACGGTGTCACAATGGAGCCTTGTTTCTAGGAGGTTCTGTACTGTCACAATTGTCTCCTTGATGCCATCAGCCCCTGCAGTGTCACAAAGGCTCCTTGGTTCCATGAGGAACACAAAAGCTTTGCAGAAACATTGAGCCACAGCTGCTGAACACAGCTGGCAACATCTGCTTGCATCAAAAGAGGGCTTCAAGCTGACAATGGCACCAGCAGCTTCCATCTGCAACAGAGACCCAGGGAAAGGACAGGCTGTGCCAGTCTGGACAAATGTGGAGGAAAATATCCTCTGGTAGAAGGCAGGTTACACCCAGCCCTCCCCCACCAGGTTCGGGAAAAAAGAATTTTCCTTGGAAGAAAGTGAAAGAGATAGAAACTCTTTATTTAACAAACACACAGCAAAAGGATAACAATGCTAAATATTCAAACCTCTCGCTGTGGAGAGAAAGCTGGGATAATTGGAGAGTCCTTCCGTGTTTCAGTGGGGTCTCCTGAAACATCCCTAGACAGCGAGGCCCGTGGAAAGAAATAGGGAGCGATTCTTGAGAGAAGTTTCAGAGCTCTTTCTTCTCCAGCCACATGGGCGGGGCACTGCCAAAGAACTGAGCAATCCCGGGACAAGCAGGGCCCTCCTGGCACAGGGCAACACAAAATAACCAGTGCTGAACAGGATTAGGGCACATGTGAGCAGGGAGCAGGGAGACCCCGTGCCCAGGCCATGCCTCTACCCCAGGGTCCCCTCTCCCATGACCTCATGGCAGGGGGGAGGAACCCCAACACTTCTGGAGGTGTAGTCTCCCTCCTCCTCCTTGGAGCTGGGCCATGGGCCCACATTCAGGGCCCCCACCTCGGGCGAAAATTGTCCCAGTGTGGTCTGATGTTGAAACAGTCAAGAAGAGAAGAAGGGAAAAAAACCCCCAAAGTCCCAGGAGAACAAAGTTCAAACTCTCCATCTCCCTGCAGAGAAAAGGAGCTGAAAACTGGCTCAAAAGCAAGAAGGTTGCTTCCTCCACCCTTGCTGCAAGCAGGATGCAGAGGAGTGTGTATGTGTGTCCTTGAACAAACGCTCTGAGAAGTTTGTCCGGTTTTTTTTCCTCTCCCCCCTCTCAGGCTCAGTTGAAAGGCACAGAAATGCACCAAGTTAACTTCTGGGCATAGAGCAGCCATAGGGGATACACATCCTAAAGTCACCCCAAGACACAGGCACAGAGAATTCAGTGGAAAGACTCCGAGAATTCTGCTCCCAGAGATCATTCCTGCTCACACTGACCCTTGTAGAAAGGGGCCATCGTTCCAGGCAGCCTGTACTGAGCATGTGGCTCCTGAGCGGGGTTTGTTGTTTAGGAAACCTGCTCAGGCTTTTCCATTCTTTCCTTGCAAACAGGAAAACTTCTCCTGGGCCTGTGTGCAGGCAGAGCCCTGAGGAGAGCAGGTGGCACATGGTGCGCTGGGCTGGGACAGCCAGCTGCAGAGCTCAAGGGAAGAAGCCCAAAGAGTCACAATGGCTCCTTGCCTTCACATGCAACACCTGGGTCACAATGGTCTCCTTGATTCCATGAGGCCCCACTGTGTCACAGTGGCTCCTTGGTTCCATGCGGTTCCGCAGTGTCACCATGGTCTCATTTGATCCGCATTGTCATCATGGACAATTGGTTCCATGAGGCCCCGCAGTGTCACAATGGTCCCTTGGTTCCATAGGTTTTATGTTGTAACAATGGACTCCTTGCTTCTATGAGCTCGCCTGCTTTTTGCAGAGGTGTCTTTGGTTCCCACAAGGCCCCGCTGTGTCTCAGTGCACCCTGGCTTCCATGCGCATCTGGAGTATCACAAAGGCTCCTTGGTTGCACCAGGTCCTGCTGTGTCACAATGGATCCTGTGCTCCATGAGGCCCTCCAAAGTCATCATGGAGGCTTGGTTCCATGAGGTTCCATGATGTGCCAGTGGTCATCTTGGTTCCAGGAGTTTCCTTAGTGTCACAATGCTCTCCATGCTTCCATGATTCCCCACAATGTCCCAATGCTCTCCATGCTTCCATTAGGCCCTGCTTTGCCACAATGAACCCCTCGTTTCCATGAGGCCCCTCTGTGTCACAATGGACTATGGTTCCGTGATGCTCCGTGGTGTCACCATGGTCTTCTTGAATCCGCAGTGTAACAATGGACCATTGGTTCCATGCGGCCTGGCCATGTCACAATGGGCTCCTTGAGTCCACGATTCCCCACGGTGTCACAATGGAGCCTTGTTTCTGGGAGGTTCTGTACTGTCACAATTGTCTCCTTGATGCCATCAGCCCCTGCAGTGTCACAAAGGCTCCTTGGTTCCATGAGGAACACAAAAGCTTTGCAGAAACATTGAGCCACAGCTGCTGAACACAGCTGGCAACATCTGCTGCATCAAAAGAGGGCTTCAAGCTGAGAATGGCACCAGCAGCTTCCATCTGCAACAGAGACCCAGGGAAAGGACAGGCTGTGCCGGTCTGGACAAATGTGGAGGAAAATATCCTCTGGTAGAAGGCAGGTTACACCCAGCCCTCCCCCACCAGGTTCGGGAAAAAAGAATTTTCCTTGGAAGAAAGTGAAAGAGATAGAAACTCTTTATTTAACAAACACACAGCAAAAGGATAACAATGCTAAATATTCAAACCTCTCGCTGTGGAGAGAAAGCTGGGATAATTGGAGAGTCCTTCCGTGTTTCAGTGGGGTCTCCTGAAACATCCCTAGACAGCCAGGCCCGTGGAAAGAAATAGGGAGCGATTCTTGAGAGAAGTTTCAGAGCTCTTTCTTCTCCAGCCACATGGGCGGGGCACTGCCAAAGAACTGAGCAATCCCGGGACAAGCAGGGCCCTCCTGGCACAGGGCAACACAAAATAACCAGTGCTGAACAGGATTAGGGCACATGTGAGCAGGGAGCAGGGAGACCCCGTGCCCAGGCCATGCCTCTACCCCAGGGTCCCCTCTCCCATGACCTCATGGCAGGGGGGAGGAACCCCAACACTTCTGGAGGTGTAGTCTCCCTCCTCCTCCTTGGAGCTGGGCCATGGGCCCACATTCAGGGCCCCCACCTCGGGCGAAAATTGTCCCAGTGTGGTCTGATGTTGAAACAGTCAAGAAGAGAAGAAGGGAAAAAAAACCCCAAAGTCCCAGGAGAACAAAGTTCAACTCTCCATCTCCCTGCAGAGAAAAGGAGCTGAAAACTGGCTCAAAAGCAAGAAGGTTGCTTCCTCCACCCTTGCTGCAAGCAGGATGCAGAGGAGTGTGTATGTGTGTCCTTGAACAAACGCTCTGAGAAGTTTGTCCGGTTTTTTTTCCTCTCCCCCCTCTCAGGCTCAGTTGAAAGGCACAGAAATGCACCAAGTTAACTTCTGGGCATAGAGCAGCCATAGGGGATACACATCCTAAAGTCACCCCAAGACACAGGCACAGAGAATTCAGTGGAAAGACTCCGAGAATTCTGCTCCCAGAGATCATTCCTGCTCACACTGACCCTTGTAGAAAGGGGCCATCGTTCCAGGCAGCCTGTACTGAGCATGTGGCTCCTGAGCGGGGTTTGTTGTTTAGGAAACCTGCTCAGGCTTTTCCATTCTTTCCTTGCAAACAGGAAAACTTCTCCTGGGCCTGTGTGCAGGCAGAGCCCTGAGGAGAGCAGGTGGCACATGGTGCGCTGGGCTGGGACAGCCAGCTGCAGAGCTCAAGGGAAGAAGCCCAAAGTGGCACAATGGCTCCTTGCCTTCACATGCAACACCTGGGTCACAATGGTCTCCTTGATTCCATGAGGCCCCACTGTGTCACAGTGGCTCCTTGGTTCCATGCGGTTCCGCAGTGTCACCATGGTCTCCTTTGATGTGCATTGTCATCATGGACAATTGGTTCCATGAGGCCCCGCAGTGTCACAATGGTCCCTTGGTTCCACAGGTTTGATGTTGTAACAATGGACTCCTTGCTTCTATGAGCTCGCCTGCTTTTTGCAGAGGTGTCTTTGGTTCCAACAAGGCCCCGCTGTGTCTCAGTGCACCCTGGCTTCCATGCGCATCTGGAGTATCACAAAGGCTCCTTGGTTGCACCAGGTCCTGCTGTGTCACAATGGATCCTGTGCTCCATGAGGCCCTCCAAAGTCATCATGGAGGCTTGGTTCCATGAGGTTCCATGATGTGCCAGTGGTCATCTTGGTTCCAGGAGTTTCCTTAGTGTCACAATGCTCTCCATGCTTCCATGATTCCCCACAATGTCCCAATGCTCTCCATGCTTCCATTAGGCCCTGCTTTGCCACAATGAACCCCTCGTTTCCATGAGGCCCCGCTGTGTCACAATGGACTATGGTTCCGTGATGCTCCGTGGTGTTACCATGGTCTTCTTGAATCCGCAGTGTAACAATGGACCATTGGTTCCATGCGGCCTGGCCGTGTCACAATGGGCTCCTTGAGTCCACGATTCCCCACGGTGTCACAATTTAGCCTTGTTTCTAGGAGGTTCTGTACTGTCACAATTGTCTCCTTGATGCCATCAGCCCCTGCAGTGTCACAAAGGCTCCTTGGTTCCATGAGGAACACAAAAGCTTTGCAGAAACATTGAGCCACAGCTGCTGAACACAGCTGGCAACATCTGCTGCATCAAAAGAGGGCTTTAAGCTGAGAATGGCACCAGCAGCTTCCATCTGCAACAGAGACCCAGGGAAAGGACAGGCTGTGCCGGTCTGGACAAATGTGGAGGAAAATATCCTCTGGTAGAAGGCAGGTTACACCCAGCCCTCCCCCACCAGGTTCGGGAAAAAAGAATTTTCCTTGGAAGAAAGTGAAAGAGATAGAAACTCTTTATTTAACAAACACACAGCAAAAGGATAACAATGCTAAATATTCAAACCTCTCGCTGTGGAGAGAAAGCTGGGATAATTGGAGAGTCCTTCCGTGTTTCAGTGGGGTCTCCTGAAACATCCCTAGACAGCCAGGCCCGTGGAAAGAAATAGGGAGCGATTCTTGAGAGAAGTTTCAGAGCTCTTTCTTCTCCAGCCACATGGGCGGGGCACTGTCAAAGAACTGAGCAATCCCGGGACAAGCAGGGCCCTCCTGGCACAGGGCAACACAAAATAACCAGTGCTGAACAGGATTAGGGCACATGTGAGCAGGGAGCAGGGAGACCCCGTGCCCAGGCCATGCCTCTACCCCAGGGTCCCCTCTCCCATGACCTCATGGCAGGGGGGAGGAACCCCAACACTTCTGGAGGTGTAGTCTCCCTCCTCCTCCTTGGAGCTGGCTCATGGGCCCACATTCTGGGCCCCCACCTCGGGCGAAAATTGTCCCGGTGTGGTCTGATGTTGAAAGAGTCAAGAAGAGAAGAAGGGAAAAAAAACCCCAAAGTCCCAGGAGAACAAAGTTCAACTCTCCATCTCCCTGCAGAGAAAAGGAGCTGAAAACTGGCTCAAAAGCAAGAAGGTTGCTTCCTCCACCCTTGCTGCAAGCAGGATGCAGAGGAGTGTGTATGTGTGTCCTTGAACAAACGCTCTGAGAAGTTTGTCCGGTTTTTTTTCCTCTCCCCCCTCTCAGGCTCAGTTGAAAGGCACAGAAATGCACCAAGTTAACTTCTGGGCATAGAGCAGCCATAGGGGATACACATCCTAAAGTCACCCCAAGACACAGGCACAGAGAATTCAGTGGAAAGACTCCGAGAATTCTGCTCCCAGAGATCATTCCTGCTCACACTGACCCTTGTAGAAAGGGGCCATCGTTCCAGGCAGCCTGTACTGAGCATGTGGCTCCTGAGCGGGGTTTGTTGTTTAGGAAACCTGCTCAGGCTTTTCCATTCTTTCCTTGCAAACAGGAAAACTTCTCCTGGGCCTGTGTGCAGGCAGAGCCCTGAGGAGAGCAGGTGGCACATGGTGCGCTGGGCTGGGACAGCCAGCTGCAGAGCTCAAGGGAAGAAGCCCAAAGTGGCACAATGGCTCCTTGCCTTCACATGCAACACCTGGGTCACAATGGTCTCCTTGATTCCATGAGGCCCCACTGTGTCACAGTGGCTCCTTGGTTCCATGCGGTTCCGCAGTGTCACCATGGTCTCCTTTGATGCGCATTGTCATCATGGACAATTGGTTCCATGAGGCCCCGCAGTGTCACAATGGTCCCTTGGTTCCACAGGTTTGATGTTGTAACAATGGACTCCTTGCTTCTATGAGCTCGCCTGCTTTTTGCAGAGGTGTCTTTGGTTCCAACAAGGCCCCGCTGTGTCTCAGTGCACCCTGGCTTCCATGCGCATCTGGAGTATCACAAAGGCTCCTTGGTTGCACCAGGTCCTGCTGTGTCACAATGGATCCTGTGCTCCATGAGGCCCTCCAAAGTCATCATGGAGGCTTGGTTCCATGAGGTTCCATGATGTGCCAGTGGTCATCTTGGTTCCAGGAGTTTCCTTAGTGTCACAATGCTCTCCATGCTTCCATGATTCCCCACAATGTCCCAATGCTCTCCATGCTTCCATTAGGCCCTGCTTTGCCACAATGAACCCCTCGTTTCCATGAGGCCCCGCTGTGTCACAATGGACTATGGTTCCGTGATGCTCCGTGGTGTTACCATGGTCTTCTTGAATCCGCAGTGTAACAATGGACCATTGGTTCCATGCGGCCTGGCCGTGTCACAATGGGCTCCTTGAGTCCACGATTCCCCACGGTGTCACAATGGAGCCTTGTTTCTAGGAGGTTCTGTACTGTCACAATTGTCTCCTTGATGCCATCAGCCCCTGCAGTGTCACAAAGGCTCCTTGGTTCCATGAGGAACACAAAAGCTTTGCAGAAACATTGAGCCACAGCTGCTGAACACAGCTGGCAACATCTGCTGCATCAAAAGAGGGCTTCAAGCTGAGAATGGCACCAGCAGCTTCCATCTGCAACAGAGACCCAGGGAAAGGACAGGCTGTGCCGGTCTGGACAAATGTGGAGGAAAATATCCTCTGGTAGAAGGCAGGTTACACCCAGCCCTCCCCCACCAGGTTCGGGAAAAAAGAATTTTCCTCGGAAGAAAGTGAAAGAGATAGAAACTGTTTATTTAACAAACACACAGCAAAAGGATAACAATGCTAAATATTCAAACCTCTCGCTGTGGAGAGAAAGCTGGGATAATTGGAGAGTCCTTCCGTGTTTCAGTGGGGTCTCCTGAAACATCCCTAGACAGCCAGGCCCGTGGAAAGAAATAGGGAGCGATTCTTGAGAGAAGTTTCAGAGCTCTTTCTTCTCCAGCCACATGGGCGGGGCACTGCCAAAGAACTGAGCAATCCCGGGACAAGCAGGGCCCTCCTGGCACAGGGCAACACAAAATAACCAGTGCTGAACAGGATTAGGGCACATGTGAGCAGGGAGCAGGGAGACCCCGTGCCCAGGCCATGCCTCTACCCCAGGGTCCCCTCTCCCATGACCTCATGGCAGGGGGGTGTAAGAAGCCAGAGGTCGGAAGCCGCGGCGGTACGGGGAGCTCGGATCCCCGGCGGGGGGAGAAGAACAGACAGCAGCCAATATGGTTGAAAACTAAACTCCAATTTATTAGCAGTCTCGAGGCACTTAAATAGTATACCAGCTTGTTAGCTTCTAAGGGGCTTACTTATCAGGATATTTTTCTATTTCTACACAATCAGGCTACATTGGCAGTCTTCCACAGTCTTGTTATGTTCAAAGGAATCTTGCCCTTGCCTCCCTTATACTCCTAGATATCACACCTGCAAGTACGGTACTCCCTGAAATTTCTCAGGCTTGAACTGTTTTGCTTTTCACAGAGACTTTCCCACAGAAAGTGTCTCACGCACTCAGGCCCAAAAATCCTTCAGCTTAATAGCTTGCACAGCTCCTTTATTGATCCCAATAAATCCATTCTCCAACAAATTCCCCGTTTTTCTTTTGTGCAAGCAAAGCTGGAGGGATCACAGATGTAGACTTTATATATTGTCTATTGCAAGTATCGGGAGGCAAGGTGAACACACTGCCAGTTCTACAGTAATCAAATACTATACAAATAAAACTAGTTATAATTTTAAACTTAACAACTTTAACTATCCCTCTAAGTTGAGACCGTCTTTTTCTATAATCATATAATTAAT
Organism: Aphelocoma coerulescens; assembly: GCF_041296385.1. Classification (NCBI taxonomy): domain Eukaryota; kingdom Metazoa; phylum Chordata; class Aves; order Passeriformes; family Corvidae; genus Aphelocoma; species Aphelocoma coerulescens. The sequence goes on along the minus strand of NW_027184055.1, from coordinate 1,149,478 downwards.
TGATGTAACTCACTTATCTATTAGTGGAATGGGAAAAGGTAGTTAGGAAGAATTTAGCAGCATAAGTCTTTAAGCCTTTCACATCCGTGGCTGTGGGCTAATAGCAGCAAATCAAAGGTTACTTAACTTGATATTACTACAAGACTAACATTAATAATACACACTTAACTTATTAAGCATTTGCAAGGTTATATTAACTTAGCTTTAACATCACTTACACTCTACACAACTTAACTTAGCAGAACTTAAAATTAAATTTACTTAAGCTTAACTTTGCTTAAACTTAACAACACTTAAACTTAACATGAATTAACCTTAACACTACCTTAACGTTACACAACTTAACTTTATCACTTAAATTCTGCAGAACTCAAGCTTGACAGAAATTAAACTTAAAAGAATTTAACCTTAACAGAAATTAACAGAAATCAGAACTACTCTTATTTCAAGATATTCAAAAAGAAACAACTTTTCACTTCACCGCTGAGTTTGGTGTTAAACCCAAGCTAATTTATGACAACAATTACAGGGTATCTGAACTTGGCCTCTATGGACCACTGAGCCATAGTTGGGGCAGGCCTTGACATAGGGTAAAACCCTTACAAAGGCCCTTTCAGGCTGTCCTCCTCAGGTGGATGCAGCTCTGGATCCGGGGTTGGCTCTGTTCACTGCAGGCTCTGCCGTAGCACGAGTCCAGCGGCTGGGCACCCACAGAGGTCCTGCTGGGGTAAGCACACACATGTACCCCTTGCCCGAATATCGAACCTCAGCGGGCCCCTGCCAAATCCCTGTAGCTGGATGCCTATACATCACATAAAAAGGCCTGATTACTTTCCTTTTTGTTTCCACAATACCACTGTGGAGATAGGCAGGTGCGGCGTCATTATCCCCAAACAAGCACAAATAATTCAACACATACAAGGCTTTTGCTAATTTTTCCTGCACATCTGAAATGTCTCTGAACTTGGCTAAATATAACTTCAGCGTCTGATTAGCACGCTCCACAATAGCTTGTCCTGTAGGTAAATGAGGGATTCCAGTGACATGTCGCACACTCCACTGCTGGCAAAACTTTCGAAGCCGCTCGCTAACGTAGGCAGGACCATTGTCTGTCTTGATCTGTTCCGGCACCCCCATCACAGCAAAACAGCTGGTCAGATGTCGTATCACATGAAGGGCTTTTTCACCTGTCTGTGCTGATGCCCATATAAACTTGCTGCAAGTGTCTATAGTGACATGCACATATTTCAGTCTGCCAAACTCAGGAACATGGGTCACATCCATTTGCCATAGTTCATTTGGACCCAAACCCCGGGGGTTGACCCCAATACCGAGACCCGGGCCATGATGACTGCATGTAGGACATGCCCGCACTATTCCTTTAGCTTCTTCCATGGTAATGTCAAATTGTCTGTGAAGGCCTCTGGCATTCTGGTGGAATGTGCTATGGGCTTCCCGTACTTTTGCAAATTCACTTAATGGCACTGTCACAGAAACTAGCTGATCTGCATAGGCATTTCCTTTGCCCAGGCCCTCTGTCCACAGATGACTCCTGACATGTATTACGGCATAGGCACACGATCTCTGCCCAATAGCTGAATGAAGTTGGCGCAATAGTTCAAACAGACGCTTGTTATTTATGTCTTTGATCCTAGCATCCTCTATCCGTTCCACAATGCCAGCGACATACAGCGAGTCTGTCACCACATTGAGCTTAACAGACAACCATCGTTTAAAGGCCCAGACCACTGCAGCTAATTCAAGGGTCTGCAAGGAGTCCCCAGGTTCAGCCTCTAGTATCTGATGACACCATTGTCCTTGAACCTGCCACGTCGCAGCTGCTCGCCGGGACTTCTTTCCAGCATCAGTGAACACAGTTACTGCTTCCTGCAGCGGAAGCTTGCTCCTTTTGGGAATCTGAATCCATGTATGCTGTGTCATCCATTTCAGTATCGGAGCCTTGAGTGATTGTACTTCAATCTGCTGGGCATTGCTTAGCAGGCTAATCTGCAAAGTTTGAGAGTTCAGTAGATACCACTCGAGCTCAGCTCTTTTCATTGGCAAGTAGATCGTTCCTGGCTCTTGCCCAGTGACTTGTATTATACGGATGCGGCCTTTCTGTATCAATTCTGCCACATTATCAATTTTCTGTTGCAATGTTGTTTTAGGCTGTAAGCTGGTAAACATCCATTCCAAGACTTTAATCTGCTCCCCTAGTTTGTTTTTGCACTGAGTCAGTGCACCAATAAGTTGTGTCTCTCCATGGAGGACGGTGAAGTCGACTGGAATATCAGCATCCATGCGATCAACTGCCCTGTCTGCAATAACAGTACTAATACGCTGAATAGTCTCTACCTGTTCTGGTGTGGGTTGAACAGGCAGGGAAGGATCAGTCCCTTTTAGGAGGGGCCGCAGCACCTCCAGATCCTCGTTACTGATGCCGACAACAGGTCTAAGCCACTGCAGGTCACCCAAGAGTTTTTGTGCATCTTTCAAAGTTGTGAGATTAGTTTGAATTGTCACCTTCTGTGGCTTGATTTGCGACTCAGTAATACTCCACCCCAGATATTTCCAAACAGGCGTACGCTGAACCTTTTCGGGCGCAACGGTCAGGCCATACCGGTTCAGCTGTCGGGTGAGCATGAGCTCCTGCTGGGGGGTAGTAGGGTCTGGTTGAGCGATCAGTATATCGTCCATATAGTGATAAATGATGGCCTTTGGCCATTGCTCTCGAACCGGCTTCAATGCGGCATCAACATACATCTGGCACAAAGTGGGACTGTTTTTCATCCCCTGTGGAAGTACTGTCCATTCATAGCGAGAAGCAGGTCCCTCTCTGTTTATTGCAGGGAGAGTAAAAGCAAAACGATGCATATCATCGGGATGCAATGGGATGGTAAAGAAGCAGTCCTTTAAGTCCACTATTAACAAATGCCAATTCTCAGGCACAACTGCAGGATTGGGAAGGCCAGGCTGCAGGGCCCCCATAGCTTGCATCTGAGCATTAATAGCACGCAAGTCATGCAACAGCCGATACTTCCCAGATTTTTTCATGACCACAAAAATGGGTGTATTCCACGGACTCGTGGACGGTCGCAAATGTCCCTGACTTAACTGTTCCTGCACTAGTGCATGAGCTTGCTTCAGACTTTCCTCTTTGAGCGGCCACTGCTCGATCCACACGGAAGCATTTGTAATCCAGTGCAAGGCTATCGGGAAAGTCAGTGCAGCGGCCGCTACTGAAAAGGCCTCTCAGTAGTCAGCACAAATCCCAGCTGGTCAAGCACGTCTCTCCCGATTAAAGCATTAACCTTCTCGGGCAGAGGCATCACTGTAACAATAACAGATGCAGTGCGTCCATCTAGTATGACTTGAAGTCGCTCTCGGCTGCGCTGTACCGAAGCAGTGCCCCCGACACCTGCGACCCCCCCTATAGCTTGTTGAAGGGGCCAATGCGGAGGCCAGGACGAGTTGGCCACAATTGTTAGGTCAGCACCAGAGTCCAATAGTGCAGATAGCGTGATAGAATCACCATCACGAGTGAACACCACGGTGGCAACCGGTCTCTGAGCTAGTGGGAGAGTGAGAAGAGCGAGGCTCCCCGTTGAACCGAAGTTCCCGGTACCACGCTCCGGCGTTCCCTCGGCTATACCTGCAGCCAGGTGAGGCAGAGGGATTAACTGAGCGATCTTGGTATGTGCTGGGATGTGCACAGGTGGAAAATGAGTTTGAGCCATGATGCAAATTTCCCCTTCATAGTCTTTATCAATTAGGCCGGGCAATACAAAAAGTCCTCTCAGGCTACTAGAAGAGCGACCTAACAGCAAAGCTCCATAACACTGTCCATTAATAACCAGAGGTCCTTTAATCCCAGTCGGAATTCTCTGGGGCCGGCCGTCGATTAAGGTCACATCTACTGCTGTTGCCAGGTCCAGGCCGAGGCTTCCTCGGGTTGCTGGCCGAAGGCAGTCGGCAGGTTGCAGGGAGTTGCGGAGACTGGCATCGCTACTGCAGGGGCCGCTGTTGGTGTCCGCACGCCGCGACCCTTCGCGCTCGATCTCCCGTTTCCCGACTTCTTCGGGCAGGCTTCCGTGGAGTGAGTGTTGAGGCTGCAGACACGGCACCATAGTCGCTGGGCACGACACTGGCGTTTTACGTGCCCTCTCCGGCCACATCGGTAGCACTTAACTTCATTAGAGATAACATAGCAGCCATCTCTCGCTGCTTCTACTCCTTTCAGGGGGGCAAGAGCTGCAAAGGCTTGCGTGTGAGCTTGCAGGAGATCTTTCCCTACTGCCTTAACAGCTTCCACTAACATTGCCTGTGGCCCCACTGGCACACGGCTCATCCTATCTAACATCAGCTCTACCGGTGCATCAGCAGGCAGGGTAACTAGGATGGATCGGGTGTACGAATTGCAATTCTCCATAACACACTGCCTCAGCAATGGTCCCTTCATAAATTCCTGTACATCCGAATTGTGTATGGCATTAGTGACCCTATCAACAAAACTGGAAAAGGATTCATCCCTGCCCTGTTTAATCGACAGATAGGAAGGCTGGAGGGGTGCTGTTTTTACAAAAGACATTGCCTGCCGGGCAAGTCTCATAGCCTCCAATAGTTTTTCAGGTCCCACCTGCACCTGCATTTCCACCCTGGCAAACTGCCCAATGCCCATAAGCTGTTCTACCGTAACCCCATGTAAAGGGTCCTGAGCATCACGGTGGGTGTTAGCAGAGGTATCACAAAGGCGTTGCCAGTGCGCCTGCCACAGCATGACCTGTGAAGGGGTCATAATCATCCTTACTATAGTTTTAATATCCTCTGGGCAAAGAATGCCACAACCCCACACATAATTCAGCATCTGCTTGGCAGGCTCACTATGCAGGCCGGACTCATTAACTGTGCTCCGCAGCTGAGTTAGCAGCTTCCAATTAACCGGACTGTATTCTCCTACTACATTACCCCCAGCTGCTTGGTACATTACTGGAAAAGCAGCCACATCCCCGATCGCTTTGGGGATACGATAGTCTCCATTTTCAAGGGCCGTTTCTATGATCTTTCTCCAATCAACCCAAGTACACGGTAACGCAGGGGTGTTACAAGCACCGCGATCATTAGTTTCAGCAGGCTGTGGGTGACATCTACTGACCTCTGGGCTTAACTGTTTGTCGCCGGTATTCGATAGCTCAGCCTGCGTCTGCACCGGAGGTGCAGAAGGTGCGGTAGGTACGGCACCCGATGTCAGATCTGTAGGGGGTTTCACAGGCACGGAACACCCCACCGGTGGCGTGGGAACATAATCGCTCTCGAGCGTCATTACACCAGGCGGGGGATCACTGCCGCCTAATTGAGCCGTAGCAACTGCCGCTACCTGTTGCTCAACCCGATATTGTGTCAAACAAGTAAGGACCGCTCTCCACGGCTTCATTAACTTCCTGGCTTCCTTATTATCGTCAATAACCAAAAACCACAAGCAATCACCATACTCCTTCCACTGCTGCTCCTGGAACAGCGATCCCGGTTCCCTAAAATACCCTCTTGCCATTCCAAACTCCACTAAGTGCACCAATTCCTTATTAAGGTTTATATCCTTAATTCCCTGCTTTTCTAAAAAGCGTAAAAACACGTTAAAGGCTGCCTGAGTTTCCATGACCGCGTCCACAAACCCGCGACTCAGCGCGACAACACAAACCGCATCCAAAGCGAAAACCCCGCGTCTCTGCGCAAAACGATAACCCGCGAACCCGCGTCCAGCGCGGACCGTACCCGCGATCAGCGCGAACCCGCCCCTCAGCGCGAAAACAAAACCGCGGAAGAACCGCGAACCGCAAACCGCGAACTAAAAACCGAAAAACCCGCAGACTACTCTGATACCACCCGCGCCTCCGCGCGCCCCAAGTATCAGGGTACTGCAGCGTCCAGGCAAGCCTTTAGCAGCCAAGCGGCGAACCACCGATGTTAAGGTGGTCCAGGCTAGAGGTTGGCCACCCCTCCACGCCCGCCGGCGCTGCCCCGGCACCGCATTAGGCTCCCGCCAGGGCAACGGGAATAAAATACCAGTCCCAATCCAAAGTTCCGTACTCCGCGAAGTCCCGTGTTCCGAGTTCAGTGTGCCGTGTTCGGTGTCCGAGTTCGGGCGCCAGATGTAAGAAGCCAGAGGTCGGAAGCCGCGGCGGTACGGGGAGCTCGGATCCCCGGCGGGGGGAGAAGAACAGACAGCAGCCAATATGGTTGAAAACTAAACTCCGATTTATTAGCAGTCTCGAGGCACTTAAATAGTATACCAGCTTGTTAGCTTCTAAGGGGCTTACTTATCAGGATATTTTTCTATTTCTACACAATCAGGCTACATTGGCAGTCTTCCACAGTCTTGTTATGTTCAAAGGAATCTTGCCCTTGCCTCCCTTATACTCCTAGATATCACACCTGCAAGTACGGTACTCCCTGAAATTTCTCAGGCTTGAACTGTTTTGCTTTTCACAGAGACTTTCCCACAGAAAGTGTCTCACGCACTCAGGCCCAAAAATCCTTCAGCTTAATAGCTTGCACAGCTCCTTTATTGATCCCAATAAATCCATACTCCAAAAGGGGGGAGGAACCCCAACACTTCTGGAGGTGTAGTCTCCCTCCTCCTCCTTGGAGCTGGCTCATGGGCCCACATTCAGGGCCCCCACCTCGGGCGAAAATTGTCCCAGTGTGGTCTGATGTTGAAACAGTCAAGAAGAGAAGAAGGGAAAAAAAACCCCCAAAGTCCCAGGAGAACAAGGTTCAACTCTCCATCTCCCTGCAGAGAAAAGGAGCTGAAAACTGGCTCAAAAGCAAGAAGGTTGCTTCCTCCACCCTTGCTGCAAGCAGGATGCAGAGGAGTGTGTATGTGTGTCCTTGAACAAACGCTCTGAGAAGTTTGTCCGTTTTTTTTTCCTCTCCCCCCTCTCAGGCTCAGTTGAAAGGCACAGAAATGCACCAAGTTAACTTCTGGGCATAGAGCAGCCATAGGGGATACACATCCTAAAGTCACCCCAAGACACAGGCACAGAGAATTCAGTGGAAAGACTCCGAGAATTCTGCTCCCAGAGATCATTCCTGCTCACACTGACCCTTGTAGAAAGGGGCCATCGTTCCAGGCAGCCTGTACTGAGCATGTGGCTCCTGAGCGGGGTTTGTTGTTTAGGAAACCTGCTCAGGCTTTTCCATTCTTTCCTTGCAAACAGGAAAACTTCTCCTGGGCCTGTGTGCAGGCAGAGCCCTGAGGAGAGCAGGTGGCACATGGTGCGCTGGGCTGGGACAGCCAGCTGCAGAGCTCAAGGGAAGAAGCCCAAAGTGGCACAATGGCTCCTTGCCTTCACATGCAACACCTGGGTCACAATGGTCTCCTTGATTCCATGAGGCCCCACTGTGTCACAGTGGCTCCTTGGTTCCATGCGGTTCCGCAGTGTCACCATGGTCTCCTTTGATGCGCATTGTCATCATGGACAATTGGTTCCATGAGGCCCCGCAGTGTCACAATGGTCCCTTGGTTCCACAGGTTTGATGTTGTAACAATGGACTCCTTGCTTCTATGAGCTCGCCTGCTTTTTGCAGAGGTGTCTTTGGTTCCAACAAGGCCCCGCTGTGTCTCAGTGCACCCTGGCTTCCATGCGCATCTGGAGTATCACAAAGGCTCCTTGGTTGCACCAGGTCCTGCTGTGTCACAATGGATCCTGTGCTCCATGAGGCCCTCCAAAGTCATCATGGAGGCTTGGTTCCATGAGGTTCCATGATGTGCCAGTGGTCATCTTGGTTCCAGGAGTTTCCTTAGTGTCACAATGCTCTCCATGCTTCCATGATTCCCCACAATGTCCCAATGCTCTCCATGCTTCCATTAGGCCCTGCTTTGCCACAATGAACCCCTCGTTTCCATGAGGCCCCTCTGTGTCACAATGGACTATGGTTCCGTGATGCTCCGTGGTGTCACCATGGTCTTCTTGAATCCGCAGTGTAACCATGGACCATTGGTTCCATGCGGCCTGGCCGTGTCACAATGGGCTCCTTGATTCCATGATTCCCCACGGTGTCACAATGGAGCCTTGTTTCTAGGAGGTTCTGTACTGTCACAATTGTCTCCTTGATGCCATCAGCCCCTGCAGTGTCACAAAGGCTCCTTGGTTCCATGAGGAACACAAAAGCTTTGCAGAAACATTGAGCCACAGCTGCTGAACACAGCTGGCAACATCTGCTTGCATCAAAAGAGGGCTTCAAGCTGACAATGGCACCAGCAGCTTCCATCTGCAACAGAGACCCAGGGAAAGGACAGGCTGTGCCAGTCTGGACAAATGTGGAGGAAAATATCCTCTGGTAGAAGGCAGGTTACACCCAGCCCTCCCCCACCAGGTTCGGGAAAAAAGAATTTTCCTTGGAAGAAAGTGAAAGAGATAGAAACTCTTTATTTAACAAACACACAGCAAAAGGATAACAATGCTAAATATTCAAACCTCTCGCTGTGGAGAGAAAGCTGGGATAATTGGAGAGTCCTTCCGTGTTTCAGTGGGGTCTCCTGAAACATCCCTAGACAGCCAGGCCCGTGGAAAGAAATAGGGAGCGATTCTTGAGAGAAGTTTCAGAGCTCTTTCTTCTCCAGCCACATGGGCGGGGCACTGCCAAAGAACTGAGCAATCCCGGGACAAGCAGGGCCCTCCTGGCACAGGGCAACACAAAATAACCAGTGCTGAACAGGATTAGGGCACATGTGAGCAGGGAGCAGGGAGACCCCGTGCCCAGGCCATGCCTCTACCCCAGGGTCCCCTCTCCCATGACCTCATGGCAGGGGGGAGGAACCCCAACACTTCTGGAGGTGTAGTCTCCCTCCTCCTCCTTGGAGCTGGGCCATGGGCCCACATTCAGGGCCCCCACCTCGGGCGAAAATTGTCCCAGTGTGGTCTGATGTTGAAACAGTCAAGAAGAGAAGAAGGGAAAAAAACCCCCAAAGTCCCAGGAGAACAAAGTTCAAACTCTCCATCTCCCTGCAGAGAAAAGGAGCTGAAAACTGGCTCAAAAGCAAGAAGGTTGCTTCCTCCACCCTTGCTGCAAGCAGGATGCAGAGGAGTGTGTATGTGTGTCCTTGAACAAACGCTCTGAGAAGTTTGTCCGGTTTTTTTTCCTCTCCCCCCTCTCAGGCTCAGTTGAAAGGCACAGAAATGCACCAAGTTAACTTCTGGGCATAGAGCAGCCATAGGGGATACACATCCTAAAGTCACCCCAAGACACAGGCACAGAGAATTCAGTGGAAAGACTCCGAGAATTCTGCTCCCAGAGATCATTCCTGCTCACACTGACCCTTGTAGAAAGGGGCCATCGTTCCAGGCAGCCTGTACTGAGCATGTGGCTCCTGAGCGGGGTTTGTTGTTTAGGAAACCTGCTCAGGCTTTTCCATTCTTTCCTTGCAAACAGGAAAACTTCTCCTGGGCCTGTGTGCAGGCAGAGCCCTGAGGAGAGCAGGTGGCACATGGTGCGCTGGGCTGGGACAGCCAGCTGCAGAGCTCAAGGGAAGAAGCCCAAAGAGTCACAATGGCTCCTTGCCTTCACATGCAACACCTGGGTCACAATGGTCTCCTTGATTCCATGAGGCCCCACTGTGTCACAGTGGCTCCTTGGTTCCATGCGGTTCCGCAGTGTCACCATGGTCTCATTTGATCCGCATTGTCATCATGGACAATTGGTTCCATGAGGCCCCGCAGTGTCACAATGGTCCCTTGGTTCCATAGGTTTTATGTTGTAACAATGGACTCCTTGCTTCTATGAGCTCGCCTGCTTTTTGCAGAGGTGTCTTTGGTTCCCACAAGGCCCCGCTGTGTCTCAGTGCACCCTGGCTTCCATGCGCATCTGGAGTATCACAAAGGCTCCTTGGTTGCACCAGGTCCTGCTGTGTCACAATGGATCCTGTGCTCCATGAGGCCCTCCAAAGTCATCATGGAGGCTTGGTTCCATGAGGTTCCATGATGTGCCAGTGGTCATCTTGGTTCCAGGAGTTTCCTTAGTGTCACAATGCTCTCCATGCTTCCATGATTCCCCACAATGTCCCAATGCTCTCCATGCTTCCATTAGGCCCTGCTTTGCCACAATGAACCCCTCGTTTCCATGAGGCCCCTCTGTGTCACAATGGACTATGGTTCCGTGATGCTCCGTGGTGTCACCATGGTCTTCTTGAATCCGCAGTGTAACAATGGACCATTGGTTCCATGCGGCCTGGCCATGTCACAATGGGCTCCTTGAGTCCACGATTCCCCACGGTGTCACAATGGAGCCTTGTTTCTGGGAGGTTCTGTACTGTCACAATTGTCTCCTTGATGCCATCAGCCCCTGCAGTGTCACAAAGGCTCCTTGGTTCCATGAGGAACACAAAAGCTTTGCAGAAACATTGAGCCACAGCTGCTGAACACAGCTGGCAACATCTGCTGCATCAAAAGAGGGCTTCAAGCTGAGAATGGCACCAGCAGCTTCCATCTGCAACAGAGACCCAGGGAAAGGACAGGCTGTGCCGGTCTGGACAAATGTGGAGGAAAATATCCTCTGGTAGAAGGCAGGTTACACCCAGCCCTCCCCCACCAGGTTCGGGAAAAAAGAATTTTCCTTGGAAGAAAGTGAAAGAGATAGAAACTCTTTATTTAACAAACACACAGCAAAAGGATAACAATGCTAAATATTCAAACCTCTCGCTGTGGAGAGAAAGCTGGGATAATTGGAGAGTCCTTCCGTGTTTCAGTGGGGTCTCCTGAAACATCCCTAGACAGCCAGGCCCGTGGAAAGAAATAGGGAGCGATTCTTGAGAGAAGTTTCAGAGCTCTTTCTTCTCCAGCCACATGGGCGGGGCACTGCCAAAGAACTGAGCAATCCCGGGACAAGCAGGGCCCTCCTGGCACAGGGCAACACAAAATAACCAGTGCTGAACAGGATTAGGGCACATGTGAGCAGGGAGCAGGGAGACCCCGTGCCCAGGCCATGCCTCTACCCCAGGGTCCCCTCTCCCATGACCTCATGGCAGGGGGGAGGAACCCCAACACTTCTGGAGGTGTAGTCTCCCTCCTCCTCCTTGGAGCTGGGCCATGGGCCCACATTCAGGGCCCCCACCTCGGGCGAAAATTGTCCCAGTGTGGTCTGATGTTGAAAGAGTCAAGAAGAGAAGAAGGGAAAAAAAACCCCAAAGTCCCAGGAGAACAAAGTTCAACTCTCCATCTCCCTGCAGAGAAAAGGAGCTGAAAACTGGCTCAAAAGCAAGAAGGTTGCTTCCTCCACCCTTGCTGCAAGCAGGATGCAGAGGAGTGTGTATGTGTGTCCTTGAACAAACGCTCTGAGAAGTTTGTCCGGTTTTTTTTCCTCTCCCCCCTCTCAGGCTCAGTTGAAAGGCACAGAAATGCACCAAGTTAACTTCTGGGCATAGAGCAGCCATAGGGGATACACATCCTAAAGTCACCCCAAGACACAGGCACAGAGAATTCAGTGGAAAGACTCCGAGAATTCTGCTCCCAGAGATCATTCCTGCTCACACTGACCCTTGTAGAAAGGGGCCATCGTTCCAGGCAGCCTGTACTGAGCATGTGGCTCCTGAGCGGGGTTTGTTGTTTAGGAAACCTGCTCAGGCTTTTCCATTCTTTCCTTGCAAACAGGAAAACTTCTCCTGGGCCTGTGTGCAGGCAGAGCCCTGAGGAGAGCAGGTGGCACATGGTGCGCTGGGCTGGGACAGCCAGCTGCAGAGCTCAAGGGAAGAAGCCCAAAGTGGCACAATGGCTCCTTGCCTTCACATGCAACACCTGGGTCACAATGGTCTCCTTGATTCCATGAGGCCCCACTGTGTCACAGTGGCTCCTTGGTTCCATGCGGTTCCGCAGTGTCACCATGGTCTCCTTTGATGTGCATTGTCATCATGGACAATTGGTTCCATGAGGCCCCGCAGTGTCACAATGGTCCCTTGGTTCCACAGGTTTGATGTTGTAACAATGGACTCCTTGCTTCTATGAGCTCGCCTGCTTTTTGCAGAGGTGTCTTTGGTTCCAACAAGGCCCCGCTGTGTCTCAGTGCACCCTGGCTTCCATGCGCATCTGGAGTATCACAAAGGCTCCTTGGTTGCACCAGGTCCTGCTGTGTCACAATGGATCCTGTGCTCCATGAGGCCCTCCAAAGTCATCATGGAGGCTTGGTTCCATGAGGTTCCATGATGTGCCAGTGGTCATCTTGGTTCCAGGAGTTTCCTTAGTGTCACAATGCTCTCCATGCTTCCATGATTCCCCACAATGTCCCAATGCTCTCCATGCTTCCATTAGGCCCTGCTTTGCCACAATGAACCCCTCGTTTCCATGAGGCCCCGCTGTGTCACAATGGACTATGGTTCCGTGATGCTCCGTGGTGTTACCATGGTCTTCTTGAATCCGCAGTGTAACAATGGACCATTGGTTCCATGCGGCCTGGCCGTGTCACAATGGGCTCCTTGAGTCCACGATTCCCCACGGTGTCACAATTTAGCCTTGTTTCTAGGAGGTTCTGTACTGTCACAATTGTCTCCTTGATGCCATCAGCCCCTGCAGTGTCACAAAGGCTCCTTGGTTCCATGAGGAACACAAAAGCTTTGCAGAAACATTGAGCCACAGCTGCTGAACACAGCTGGCAACATCTGCTGCATCAAAAGAGGGCTTTAAGCTGAGAATGGCACCAGCAGCTTCCATCTGCAACAGAGACCCAGGGAAAGGACAGGCTGTGCCGGTCTGGACAAATGTGGAGGAAAATATCCTCTGGTAGAAGGCAGGTTACACCCAGCCCTCCCCCACCAGGTTCGGGAAAAAAGAATTTTCCTTGGAAGAAAGTGAAAGAGATAGAAACTCTTTATTTAACAAACACACAGCAAAAGGATAACAATGCTAAATATTCAAACCTCTCGCTGTGGAGAGAAAGCTGGGATAATTGGAGAGTCCTTCCGTGTTTCAGTGGGGTCTCCTGAAACATCCCTAGACAGCCAGGCCCGTGGAAAGAAATAGGGAGCGATTCTTGAGAGAAGTTTCAGAGCTCTTTCTTCTCCAGCCACATGGGCGGGGCACTGCCAAAGAACTGAGCAATCCCGGGACAAGCAGGGCCCTCCTGGCACAGGGCAACACAAAATAACCAGTGCTGAACAGGATTAGGGCACATGTGAGCAGGGAGCAGGGAGACCCCGTGCCCAGGCCATGCCTCTACCCCAGGGTCCCCTCTCCCATGACCTCATGGCAGGGGGGAGGAACCCCAACACTTCTGGAGGTGTAGTCTCCCTCCTCCTCCTTGGAGCTGGCTCATGGGCCCACATTCTGGGCCCCCACCTCGGGCGAAAATTGTCCCGGTGTGGTCTGATGTTGAAAGAGTCAAGAAGAGAAGAAGGGAAAAAAAACCCCAAAGTCCCAGGAGAACAAAGTTCAACTCTCCATCTCCCTGCAGAGAAAAGGAGCTGAAAACTGGCTCAAAAGCAAGAAGGTTGCTTCCTCCACCCTTGCTGCAAGCAGGATGCAGAGGAGTGTGTATGTGTGTCCTTGAACAAACGCTCTGAGAAGTTTGTCCGGTTTTTTTTCCTCTCCCCCCTCTCAGGCTCAGTTGAAAGGCACAGAAATGCACCAAGTTAACTTCTGGGCATAGAGCAGCCATAGGGGATACACATCCTAAAGTCACCCCAAGACACAGGCACAGAGAATTCAGTGGAAAGACTCCGAGAATTCTGCTCCCAGAGATCATTCCTGCTCACACTGACCCTTGTAGAAAGGGGCCATCGTTCCAGGCAGCCTGTACTGAGCATGTGGCTCCTGAGCGGGGTTTGTTGTTTAGGAAACCTGCTCAGGCTTTTCCATTCTTTCCTTGCAAACAGGAAAACTTCTCCTGGGCCTGTGTGCAGGCAGAGCCCTGAGGAGAGCAGGTGGCACATGGTGCGCTGGGCTGGGACAGCCAGCTGCAGAGCTCAAGGGAAGAAGCCCAAAGTGGCACAATGGCTCCTTGCCTTCACATGCAACACCTGGGTCACAATGGTCTCCTTGATTCCATGAGGCCCCACTGTGTCACAGTGGCTCCTTGGTTCCATGCGGTTCCGCAGTGTCACCATGGTCTCCTTTGATGCGCATTGTCATCATGGACAATTGGTTCCATGAGGCCCCGCAGTGTCACAATGGTCCCTTGGTTCCACAGGTTTGATGTTGTAACAATGGACTCCTTGCTTCTATGAGCTCGCCTGCTTTTTGCAGAGGTGTCTTTGGTTCCAACAAGGCCCCGCTGTGTCTCAGTGCACCCTGGCTTCCATGCGGATCTGGAGTATCACAAAGGCTCCTTGGTTGCACCAGGTCCTGCTGTGTCACAATGGATCCTGTGCTCCATGAGGCCCTCCAAAGTCATCATGGAGGCTTGGTTCCATGAGGTTCCATGATGTGCCAGTGGTCATCTTGGTTCCAGGAGTTTCCTTAGTGTCACAATGCTCTCCATGCTTCCATGATTCCCCACAATGTCCCAATGCTCTCCATGCTTCCATTAGGCCCTGCTTTGCCACAATGAACCCCTCGTTTCCATGAGGCCCTGCTGTGTCACAATGGACTATGGTTCCGTGATGCTCCGTGGTGTTACCATGGTCTTCTTGAATCCGCAGTGTAACAATGGACCATTGGTTCCATGCGGCCTGGCCGTGTCACAATGGGCTCCTTGATTCCACGATTCCCCACGGTGTCACAATGGAGCCTTGTTTCTAGGAGGTTCTGTACTGTCACAATTGTCTCCTTGATGCCATCAGCCCCTGCAGTGTCACAAAGGCTCCTTGGTTCCATGAGGAACACAAAAGCTTTGCAGAAACATTGAGCCACAGCTGCTGAACACAGCTGGCAACATCTGCTGCATCAAAAGAGGGCTTTAAGCTGAGAATGGCACCAGCAGCTTCCATCTGCAACAGAGACCCAGGGAAAGGACAGGCTGTGCCGGTCTGGACAAATGTGGAGGAAAATATCCTCTGGTAGAAGGCAGGTTACACCCAGCCCTCCCCCACCAGGTTCGGGAAAAAAGAATTTTCCTTGGAAGAAAGTGAAAGAGATAGAAACTCTTTATTTAACAAACACACAGCAAAAGGATAACAATGCTAAATATTCAAACCTCTCGCTGTGGAGAGAAAGCTGGGATAATTGGAGAGTCCTTCCGTGTTTCAGTGGGGTCTCCTGAAACATCCCTAGACAGCCAGGCCCGTGGAAAGAAATAGGGAGCGATTCTTGAGAGAAGTTTCAGAGCTCTTTCTTCTCCAGCCACATGGGCGGGGCACTGCCAAAGAACTGAGCAATCCCGGGACAAGCAGGGCCCTCCTGGCACAGGGCAACACAAAATAACCAGTGCTGAACAGGATTAGGGCACATGTGAGCAGGGAGCAGGGAGACCCCGTGCCCAGGCCATGCCTCTACCCCAGGGTCCCCTCTCCCATGACCTCATGGCAGGGGGGTGTAAGAAGCCAGAGGTCGGAAGCCGCGGCGGTACGGGGAGCTCGGATCCCCGGCGGGGGGAGAAGAACAGACAGCAGCCAATATGGTTGAAAACTAAACTCCGATTTATTAGCAGTCTCGAGGCACTTAAATAGTATACCAGCTTGTTAGCTTCTAAGGGGCTTACTTATCAGGATATTTTTCTATTTCTACACAATCAGGCTACATTGGCAGTCTTCCACAGTCTTGTTATGTTCAAAGGAATCTTGCCCTTGCCTCCCTTATACTCCTAGATATCACACCTGCAAGTACGGTACTCCCTGAAATTTCTCAGGCTTGAACTGTTTTGCTTTTCACAGAGACTTTCCCACAGAAAGTGTCTCACGCACTCAGGCCCAAAAATCCTTCAGCTTAATAGCTTGCACAGCTCCTTTATTGATCCCAATAAATCCATACTCCAAAAGGGGGGAGGAACCCCAACACTTCTGGAGGTGTAGTCTCCCTCCTCCTCCTTGGAGCTGGCTCATGGGCCCACATTCAGGGCCCCCACCTCGGGCGAAAATTGTCCCAGTGTGGTCTGATGTTGAAACAGTCAAGAAGAGAAGAAGGGAAAAAAAACCCCCAAAGTCCCAGGAGAACAAGGTTCAACTCTCCATCTCCCTGCAGAGAAAAGGAGCTGAAAACTGGCTCAAAAGCAAGAAGGTTGCTTCCTCCACCCTTGCTGCAAGCAGGATGCAGAGGAGTGTGTATGTGTGTCCTTGAACAAACGCTCTGAGAAGTTTGTCCGTTTTTTTTTCCTCTCCCCCCTCTCAGGCTCAGTTGAAAGGCACAGAAATGCACCAAGTTAACTTCTGGGCATAGAGCAGCCATAGGGGATACACATCCTAAAGTCACCCCAAGACACAGGCACAGAGAATTCAGTGGAAAGACTCCGAGAATTCTGCTCCCAGAGATCATTCCTGCTCACACTGACCCTTGTAGAAAGGGGCCATCGTTCCAGGCAGCCTGTACTGAGCATGTGGCTCCTGAGCGGGGTTTGTTGTTTAGGAAACCTGCTCAGGCTTTTCCATTCTTTCCTTGCAAACAGGAAAACTTCTCCTGGGCCTGTGTGCAGGCAGAGCCCTGAGGAGAGCAGGTGGCACATGGTGCGCTGGGCTGGGACAGCCAGCTGCAGAGCTCAAGGGAAGAAGCCCAAAGTGGCACAATGGCTCCTTGCCTTCACATGCAACACCTGGGTCACAATGGTCTCCTTGATTCCATGAGGCCCCACTGTGTCACAGTGGCTCCTTGGTTCCATGCGGTTCCGCAGTGTCACCATGGTCTCCTTTGATGCGCATTGTCATCATGGACAATTGGTTCCATGAGGCCCCGCAGTGTCACAATGGTCCCTTGGTTCCACAGGTTTGATGTTGTAACAATGGACTCCTTGCTTCTATGAGCTCGCCTGCTTTTTGCAGAGGTGTCTTTGGTTCCAACAAGGCCCCGCTGTGTCTCAGTGCACCCTGGCTTCCATGCGCATCTGGAGTATCACAAAGGCTCCTTGGTTGCACCAGGTCCTGCTGTGTCACAATGGATCCTGTGCTCCATGAGGCCCTCCAAAGTCATCATGGAGGCTTGGTTCCATGAGGTTCCATGATGTGCCAGTGGTCATCTTGGTTCCAGGAGTTTCCTTAGTGTCACAATGCTCTCCATGCTTCCATGATTCCCCACAATGTCCCAATGCTCTCCATGCTTCCATTAGGCCCTGCTTTGCCACAATGAACCCCTCGTTTCCATGAGGCCCCTCTGTGTCACAATGGACTATGGTTCCGTGATGCTCCGTGGTGTCACCATGGTCTTCTTGAATCCGCAGTGTAACCATGGACCATTGGTTCCATGCGGCCTGGCCGTGTCACAATGGGCTCCTTGATTCCATGATTCCCCACGGTGTCACAATGGAGCCTTGTTTCTAGGAGGTTCTGTACTGTCACAATTGTCTCCTTGATGCCATCAGCCCCTGCAGTGTCACAAAGGCTCCTTGGTTCCATGAGGAACACAAAAGCTTTGCAGAAACATTGAGCCACAGCTGCTGAACACAGCTGGCAACATCTGCTTGCATCAAAAGAGGGCTTCAAGCTGACAATGGCACCAGCAGCTTCCATCTGCAACAGAGACCCAGGGAAAGGACAGGCTGTGCCAGTCTGGACAAATGTGGAGGAAAATATCCTCTGGTAGAAGGCAGGTTACACCCAGCCCTCCCCCACCAGGTTCGGGAAAAAAGAATTTTCCTTGGAAGAAAGTGAAAGAGATAGAAACTCTTTATTTAACAAACACACAGCAAAAGGATAACAATGCTAAATATTCAAACCTCTCGCTGTGGAGAGAAAGCTGGGATAATTGGAGAGTCCTTCCGTGTTTCAGTGGGGTCTCCTGAAACATCCCTAGACAGCCAGGCCCGTGGAAAGAAATAGGGAGCGATTCTTGAGAGAAGTTTCAGAGCTCTTTCTTCTCCAGCCACATGGGCGGGGCACTGCCAAAGAACTGAGCAATCCCGGGACAAGCAGGGCCCTCCTGGCACAGGGCAACACAAAATAACCAGTGCTGAACAGGATTAGGGCACATGTGAGCAGGGAGCAGGGAGACCCCGTGCCCAGGCCATGCCTCTACCCCAGGGTCCCCTCTCCCATGACCTCATGGCAGGGGGGAGGAACCCCAACACTTCTGGAGGTGTAGTCTCCCTCCTCCTCCTTGGAGCTGGGCCATGGGCCCACATTCAGGGCCCCCACCTCGGGCGAAAATTGTCCCAGTGTGGTCTGATGTTGAAACAGTCAAGAAGAGAAGAAGGGAAAAAAACCCCCAAAGTCCCAGGAGAACAAAGTTCAAACTCTCCATCTCCCTGCAGAGAAAAGGAGCTGAAAACTGGCTCAAAAGCAAGAAGGTTGCTTCCTCCACCCTTGCTGCAAGCAGGATGCAGAGGAGTGTGTATGTGTGTCCTTGAACAAACGCTCTGAGAAGTTTGTCCGGTTTTTTTTCCTCTCCCCCCTCTCAGGCTCAGTTGAAAGGCACAGAAATGCACCAAGTTAACTTCTGGGCATAGAGCAGCCATAGGGGATACACATCCTAAAGTCACCCCAAGACACAGGCACAGAGAATTCAGTGGAAAGACTCCGAGAATTCTGCTCCCAGAGATCATTCCTGCTCACACTGACCCTTGTAGAAAGGGGCCATCGTTCCAGGCAGCCTGTACTGAGCATGTGGCTCCTGAGCGGGGTTTGTTGTTTAGGAAACCTGCTCAGGCTTTTCCATTCTTTCCTTGCAAACAGGAAAACTTCTCCTGGGCCTGTGTGCAGGCAGAGCCCTGAGGAGAGCAGGTGGCACATGGTGCGCTGGGCTGGGACAGCCAGCTGCAGAGCTCAAGGGAAGAAGCCCAAAGAGTCACAATGGCTCCTTGCCTTCACATGCAACACCTGGGTCACAATGGTCTCCTTGATTCCATGAGGCCCCACTGTGTCACAGTGGCTCCTTGGTTCCATGCGGTTCCGCAGTGTCACCATGGTCTCATTTGATCCGCATTGTCATCATGGACAATTGGTTCCATGAGGCCCCGCAGTGTCACAATGGTCCCTTGGTTCCATAGGTTTTATGTTGTAACAATGGACTCCTTGCTTCTATGAGCTCGCCTGCTTTTTGCAGAGGTGTCTTTGGTTCCCACAAGGCCCCGCTGTGTCTCAGTGCACCCTGGCTTCCATGCGCATCTGGAGTATCACAAAGGCTCCTTGGTTGCACCAGGTCCTGCTGTGTCACAATGGATCCTGTGCTCCATGAGGCCCTCCAAAGTCATCATGGAGGCTTGGTTCCATGAGGTTCCATGATGTGCCAGTGGTCATCTTGGTTCCAGGAGTTTCCTTAGTGTCACAATGCTCTCCATGCTTCCATGATTCCCCACAATGTCCCAATGCTCTCCATGCTTCCATTAGGCCCTGCTTTGCCACAATGAACCCCTCGTTTCCATGAGGCCCCTCTGTGTCACAATGGACTATGGTTCCGTGATGCTCCGTGGTGTCACCATGGTCTTCTTGAATCCGCAGTGTAACAATGGACCATTGGTTCCATGCGGCCTGGCCATGTCACAATGGGCTCCTTGAGTCCACGATTCCCCACGGTGTCACAATGGAGCCTTGTTTCTGGGAGGTTCTGTACTGTCACAATTGTCTCCTTGATGCCATCAGCCCCTGCAGTGTCACAAAGGCTCCTTGGTTCCATGAGGAACACAAAAGCTTTGCAGAAACATTGAGCCACAGCTGCTGAACACAGCTGGCAACATCTGCTGCATCAAAAGAGGGCTTCAAGCTGAGAATGGCACCAGCAGCTTCCATCTGCAACAGAGACCCAGGGAAAGGACAGGCTGTGCCGGTCTGGACAAATGTGGAGGAAAATATCCTCTGGTAGAAGGCAGGTTACACCCAGCCCTCCCCCACCAGGTTCGGGAAAAAAGAATTTTCCTTGGAAGAAAGTGAAAGAGATAGAAACTCTTTATTTAACAAACACACAGCAAAAGGATAACAATGCTAAATATTCAAACCTCTCGCTGTGGAGAGAAAGCTGGGATAATTGGAGAGTCCTTCCGTGTTTCAGTGGGGTCTCCTGAAACATCCCTAGACAGCCAGGCCCGTGGAAAGAAATAGGGAGCGATTCTTGAGAGAAGTTTCAGAGCTCTTTCTTCTCCAGCCACATGGGCGGGGCACTGCCAAAGAACTGAGCAATCCCGGGACAAGCAGGGCCCTCCTGGCACAGGGCAACACAAAATAACCAGTGCTGAACAGGATTAGGGCACATGTGAGCAGGGAGCAGGGAGACCCCGTGCCCAGGCCATGCCTCTACCCCAGGGTCCCCTCTCCCATGACCTCATGGCAGGGGGGAGGAACCCCAACACTTCTGGAGGTGTAGTCTCCCTCCTCCTCCTTGGAGCTGGGCCATGGGCCCACATTCAGGGCCCCCACCTCGGGCGAAAATTGTCCCAGTGTGGTCTGATGTTGAAAGAGTCAAGAAGAGAAGAAGGGAAAAAAAACCCCAAAGTCCCAGGAGAACAAAGTTCAACTCTCCATCTCCCTGCAGAGAAAAGGAGCTGAAAACTGGCTCAAAAGCAAGAAGGTTGCTTCCTCCACCCTTGCTGCAAGCAGGATGCAGAGGAGTGTGTATGTGTGTCCTTGAACAAACGCTCTGAGAAGTTTGTCCGGTTTTTTTTCCTCTCCCCCCTCTCAGGCTCAGTTGAAAGGCACAGAAATGCACCAAGTTAACTTCTGGGCATAGAGCAGCCATAGGGGATACACATCCTAAAGTCACCCCAAGACACAGGCACAGAGAATTCAGTGGAAAGACTCCGAGAATTCTGCTCCCAGAGATCATTCCTGCTCACACTGACCCTTGTAGAAAGGGGCCATCGTTCCAGGCAGCCTGTACTGAGCATGTGGCTCCTGAGCGGGGTTTGTTGTTTAGGAAACCTGCTCAGGCTTTTCCATTCTTTCCTTGCAAACAGGAAAACTTCTCCTGGGCCTGTGTGCAGGCAGAGCCCTGAGGAGAGCAGGTGGCACATGGTGCGCTGGGCTGGGACAGCCAGCTGCAGAGCTCAAGGGAAGAAGCCCAAAGTGGCACAATGGCTCCTTGCCTTCACATGCAACACCTGGGTCACAATGGTCTCCTTGATTCCATGAGGCCCCACTGTGTCACAGTGGCTCCTTGGTTCCATGCGGTTCCGCAGTGTCACCATGGTCTCCTTTGATGTGCATTGTCATCATGGACAATTGGTTCCATGAGGCCCCGCAGTGTCACAATGGTCCCTTGGTTCCACAGGTTTGATGTTGTAACAATGGACTCCTTGCTTCTATGAGCTCGCCTGCTTTTTGCAGAGGTGTCTTTGGTTCCAACAAGGCCCCGCTGTGTCTCAGTGCACCCTGGCTTCCATGCGCATCTGGAGTATCACAAAGGCTCCTTGGTTGCACCAGGTCCTGCTGTGTCACAATGGATCCTGTGCTCCATGAGGCCCTCCAAAGTCATCATGGAGGCTTGGTTCCATGAGGTTCCATGATGTGCCAGTGGTCATCTTGGTTCCAGGAGTTTCCTTAGTGTCACAATGCTCTCCATGCTTCCATGATTCCCCACAATGTCCCAATGCTCTCCATGCTTCCATTAGGCCCTGCTTTGCCACAATGAACCCCTCGTTTCCATGAGGCCCCGCTGTGTCACAATGGACTATGGTTCCGTGATGCTCCGTGGTGTTACCATGGTCTTCTTGAATCCGCAGTGTAACAATGGACCATTGGTTCCATGCGGCCTGGCCGTGTCACAATGGGCTCCTTGAGTCCACGATTCCCCACGGTGTCACAATTTAGCCTTGTTTCTAGGAGGTTCTGTACTGTCACAATTGTCTCCTTGATGCCATCAGCCCCTGCAGTGTCACAAAGGCTCCTTGGTTCCATGAGGAACACAAAAGCTTTGCAGAAACATTGAGCCACAGCTGCTGAACACAGCTGGCAACATCTGCTGCATCAAAAGAGGGCTTTAAGCTGAGAATGGCACCAGCAGCTTCCATCTGCAACAGAGACCCAGGGAAAGGACAGGCTGTGCCGGTCTGGACAAATGTGGAGGAAAATATCCTCTGGTAGAAGGCAGGTTACACCCAGCCCTCCCCCACCAGGTTCGGGAAAAAAGAATTTTCCTTGGAAGAAAGTGAAAGAGATAGAAACTCTTTATTTAACAAACACACAGCAAAAGGATAACAATGCTAAATATTCAAACCTCTCGCTGTGGAGAGAAAGCTGGGATAATTGGAGAGTCCTTCCGTGTTTCAGTGGGGTCTCCTGAAACATCCCTAGACAGCCAGGCCCGTGGAAAGAAATAGGGAGCGATTCTTGAGAGAAGTTTCAGAGCTCTTTCTTCTCCAGCCACATGGGCGGGGCACTGCCAAAGAACTGAGCAATCCCGGGACAAGCAGGGCCCTCCTGGCACAGGGCAACACAAAATAACCAGTGCTGAACAGGATTAGGGCACATGTGAGCAGGGAGCAGGGAGACCCCGTGCCCAGGCCATGCCTCTACCCCAGGGTCCCCTCTCCCATGACCTCATGGCAGGGGGGAGGAACCCCAACACTTCTGGAGGTGTAGTCTCCCTCCTCCTCCTTGGAGCTGGCTCATGGGCCCACATTCTGGGCCCCCACCTCGGGCGAAAATTGTCCCGGTGTGGTCTGATGTTGAAAGAGTCAAGAAGAGAAGAAGGGAAAAAAAACCCCAAAGTCCCAGGAGAACAAAGTTCAACTCTCCATCTCCCTGCAGAGAAAAGGAGCTGAAAACTGGCTCAAAAGCAAGAAGGTTGCTTCCTCCACCCTTGCTGCAAGCAGGATGCAGAGGAGTGTGTATGTGTGTCCTTGAACAAACGCTCTGAGAAGTTTGTCCGGTTTTTTTTCCTCTCCCCCCTCTCAGGCTCAGTTGAAAGGCACAGAAATGCACCAAGTTAACTTCTGGGCATAGAGCAGCCATAGGGGATACACATCCTAAAGTCACCCCAAGACACAGGCACAGAGAATTCAGTGGAAAGACTCCGAGAATTCTGCTCCCAGAGATCATTCCTGCTCACACTGACCCTTGTAGAAAGGGGCCATCGTTCCAGGCAGCCTGTACTGAGCATGTGGCTCCTGAGCGGGGTTTGTTGTTTAGGAAACCTGCTCAGGCTTTTCCATTCTTTCCTTGCAAACAGGAAAACTTCTCCTGGGCCTGTGTGCAGGCAGAGCCCTGAGGAGAGCAGGTGGCACATGGTGCGCTGGGCTGGGACAGCCAGCTGCAGAGCTCAAGGGAAGAAGCCCAAAGTGGCACAATGGCTCCTTGCCTTCACATGCAACACCTGGGTCACAATGGTCTCCTTGATTCCATGAGGCCCCACTGTGTCACAGTGGCTCCTTGGTTCCATGCGGTTCCGCAGTGTCACCATGGTCTCCTTTGATGCGCATTGTCATCATGGACAATTGGTTCCATGAGGCCCCGCAGTGTCACAATGGTCCCTTGGTTCCACAGGTTTGATGTTGTAACAATGGACTCCTTGCTTCTATGAGCTCGCCTGCTTTTTGCAGAGGTGTCTTTGGTTCCAACAAGGCCCCGCTGTGTCTCAGTGCACCCTGGCTTCCATGCGGATCTGGAGTATCACAAAGGCTCCTTGGTTGCACCAGGTCCTGCTGTGTCACAATGGATCCTGTGCTCCATGAGGCCCTCCAAAGTCATCATGGAGGCTTGGTTCCATGAGGTTCCATGATGTGCCAGTGGTCATCTTGGTTCCAGGAGTTTCCTTAGTGTCACAATGCTCTCCATGCTTCCATGATTCCCCACAATGTCCCAATGCTCTCCATGCTTCCATTAGGCCCTGCTTTGCCACAATGAACCCCTCGTTTCCATGAGGCCCTGCTGTGTCACAATGGACTATGGTTCCGTGATGCTCCGTGGTGTTACCATGGTCTTCTTGAATCCGCAGTGTAACAATGGACCATTGGTTCCATGCGGCCTGGCCGTGTCACAATGGGCTCCTTGATTCCACGATTCCCCACGGTGTCACAATGGAGCCTTGTTTCTAGGAGGTTCTGTACTGTCACAATTGTCTCCTTGATGCCATCAGCCCCTGCAGTGTCACAAAGGCTCCTTGGTTCCATGAGGAACACAAAAGCTTTGCAGAAACATTGAGCCACAGCTGCTGAACACAGCTGGCAACATCTGCTGCATCAAAAGAGGGCTTTAAGCTGAGAATGGCACCAGCAGCTTCCATCTGCAACAGAGACCCAGGGAAAGGACAGGCTGTGCCGGTCTGGACAAATGTGGAGGAAAATATCCTCTGGTAGAAGGCAGGTTACACCCAGCCCTCCCCCACCAGGTTCGGGAAAAAAGAATTTTCCTTGGAAGAAAGTGAAAGAGATAGAAACTATTTATTTAACAAACACACAGCAAAAGGATAACAATGCTAAATATTCAAACCTCTCGCTGTGGAGAGAAAGCTGGGATAATTGGAGAGTCCTTCCGTGTTTCAGTGGGGTCTCCTGAAACATCCCTAGACAGCCAGGCCCGTGGAAAGAAATAGGGAGCGATTCTTGAGAGAAGTTTCAGAGCTCTTTCTTCTCCAGCCACATGGGCGGGGCACTGCCAAAGAACTGAGCAATCCCGGGACAAGCAGGGCCCTCCTGGCACAGGGCAACACAAAATAACCAGTGCTGAACAGGATTAGGGCACATGTGAGCAGGGAGCAGGGAGACCCCGTGCCCAGGCCATGCCTCTACCCCAGGGTCCCCTCTCCCATGACCTCATGGCAGGGGGGAGGAACCCCAACACTTCTGGAGGTGTAGTCTCCCTCCTCCTCCTTGGAGCTGGCTCATGGGCCCACATTCTGGGCCCCCACCTCGGGCGAAAATTGTCCCGGTGTGGTCTGATGTTGAAAGAGTCAAGAAGAGAAGAAGGGAAAAAAAACCCCAAAGTCCCAGGAGAACAAAGTTCAACTCTCCATCTCCCTGCAGAGAAAAGGAGCTGAAAACTGGCTCAAAAGCAAGAAGGTTGCTTCCTCCACCCTTGCTGCAAGCAGGATGCAGAGGAGTGTGTATGTGTGTCCTTGAACAAACGCTCTGAGAAGTTTGTCCGGTTTTTTTTCCTCTCCCCCCTCTCAGGCTCAGTTGAAAGGCACAGAAATGCACCAAGTTAACTTCTGGGCATAGAGCAGCCATAGGGGATACACATCCTAAAGTCACCCCAAGACACAGGCACAGAGAATTCAGTGGAAAGACTCCGAGAATTCTGCTCCCAGAGATCATTCCTGCTCACACTGACCCTTGTAGAAAGGGGCCATCGTTCCAGGCAGCCTGTACTGAGCATGTGGCTCCTGAGCGGGGTTTGTTGTTTAGGAAACCTGCTCAGGCTTTTCCATTCTTTCCTTGCAAACAGGAAAACTTCTCCTGGGCCTGTGTGCAGGCAGAGCCCTGAGGAGAGCAGGTGGCACATGGTGCGCTGGGCTGGGACAGCCAGCTGCAGAGCTCAAGGGAAGAAGCCCAAAGTGGCACAATGGCTCCTTGCCTTCACATGCAACACCTGGGTCACAATGGTCTCCTTGATTCCATGAGGCCCCACTGTGTCACAGTGGCTCCTTGGTTCCATGCGGTTCCGCAGTGTCACCATGGTCTCCTTTGATGCGCATTGTCATCATGGACAATTGGTTCCATGAGGCCCCGCAGTGTCACAATGGTCCCTTGGTTCCACAGGTTTGATGTTGTAACAATGGACTCCTTGCTTCTATGAGCTCGCCTGCTTTTTGCAGAGGTGTCTTTGGTTCCAACAAGGCCCCGCTGTGTCTCAGTGCACCCTGGCTTCCATGCGCATCTGGAGTATCACAAAGGCTCCTTGGTTGCACCAGGTCCTGCTGTGTCACAATGGATCCTGTGCTCCATGAGGCCCTCCAAAGTCATCATGGAGGCTTGGTTCCATGAGGTTCCATGATGTGCCAGTGGTCATCTTGGTTCCAGGAGTTTCCTTAGTGTCACAATGCTCTCCATGCTTCCATGATTCCCCACAATGTCCCAATGCTCTCCATGCTTCCATTAGGCCCTGCTTTGCCACAATGAACCCCTCGTTTCCATGAGGCCCTGCTGTGTCACAATGGACTATGGTTCCGTGATGCTCCGTGGTGTTACCATGGTCTTCTTGAATCCGCAGTGTAACAATGGACCATTGGTTCCATGCGGCCTGGCCGTGTCACAATGGGCTCCTTGATTCCACGATTCCCCACGGTGTCACAATGGAGCCTTGTTTCTAGGAGGTTCTGTACTGTCACAATTGTCTCCTTGATGCCATCAGCCCCTGCAGTGTCACAAAGGCTCCTTGGTTCCATGAGGAACACAAAAGCTTTGCAGAAACATTGAGCCACAGCTGCTGAACACAGCTGGCAACATCTGCTGCATCAAAAGAGGGCTTTAAGCTGAGAATGGCACCAGCAGCTTCCATCTGCAACAGAGACCCAGGGAAAGGACAGGCTGTGCCGGTCTGGACAAGTCTGGCGGAAAATATCCTCTGGTAGAAGGCAGGTTACACCCAGCCCTCCCCCACCAGGTTCGGGAAAAAAGAATTTTCCTCGGAAGAAAGTGAAAGAGATAGAAACTATTTATTTAACAAACACACAGCAAAAGGATAACAATGCTAAATATTCAAACCTCTCGCTGTGGAGAGAAAGCTGGGATAATTGGAGAGTCCTTCCGTGTTTCAGTGGGGTCTCCTGAAACATCCCTAGACAGCGAGGCCCGTGGAAAGAAATAGGGAGCGATTCTTGAGAGAAGTTTCAGAGCTCTTTCTTCTCCAGCCACATGGGCGGGGCACTGCCAAAGAACTGAGCAATCCCGGGACAAGCAGGGCCCTCCTGGCACAGGGCAACACAAAATAACCAGTGCTGAACAGGATTAGGGCACATGTGAGCAGGGAGCAGGGAGACCCCGTGCCCAGGCCATGCCTCTACCCCAGGGTCCCCTCTCCCATGACCTCATGGCAGGGGGGAGGAACCCCAACACTTCTGGAGGTGTAGTCTCCCTCCTCCTCCTTGCAGCTGGCTCATGGGCCCACATTCAGGGCCCCCACCTCGGGCGAAAATTGTCCCGGTGTGGTCTGATGTTGAAAGAGTCAAGAAGAGAAGAAGGGAAAAAAAACCCCAAAGTCCCAGGAGAACAAATTCAACTCTCCATCTCCCTGCAGTGAAAAGGAGCTGAAAACTGGCTCAAAAGCAAGAAGGTTGCTTCCTCCACCCTTGCTGCAAGCAGGATGCAGAGGAGTGTGTATGTGTGTCCTTGAACAAACGCTCTGA
The DNA here is from genome assembly GCF_041296385.1 of Aphelocoma coerulescens. Taxonomy (NCBI): domain Eukaryota; kingdom Metazoa; phylum Chordata; class Aves; order Passeriformes; family Corvidae; genus Aphelocoma; species Aphelocoma coerulescens. The sequence goes on along the minus strand of NW_027184055.1, from coordinate 1,122,206 downwards.
GAAGTTTGTCCGGTTTTTTTTCCTCTCCCCGCTCTCAGGCTCAGTTGAAAGGCACAGAAATGCACCAAGTTAACTTCTGGGCATAGAGCAGCCATAGGGGATACACATCCTAAAGTCACCCCAAGACACAGGCACAGAGAATTCAGTGGAAAGACTCTGAGAATTCTGCTCCCAGAGATCATTCCTGCTCACACTGACCCTTGTAGAAAGGGGCCATCGTTCCAGGCAGCCTGTACTGAGCATGTGGCTCCTGAGCGGGGTTTGTTGTTTAGGAAACCTGCTCAGGCTTTTCCATTCTTTCCTTGCAAACAGGAAAACTTCTCCTGGGCCTGTGTGCAGGCAGAGCCCTGAGGAGAGCAGGTGGCACATGGTGCGCTGGGCTGGGACAGCCAGCTGCAGAGCTCAAGGGAAGAAGCCCAAAGAGTCACAATGGCTCCTTGCCTTCACATGCAACACCTGGGTCACAATGGTCTCCTTGATTCCATGAGGCCCCACTGTGTCACAGTGGCTCCTTGGTTCCATGCGGTTCCGCAGTGTCACCATGGTCTCCTTTGATCCGCATTGTCATCATGGACAATTGGTTCCATGAGGCCCCGCAGTGTCACAATGGTCCCTTGGTTCCATAGGTTTTATGTTGTAACAATGGACTCCTTGCTTCTATGAGCTCGCCTGCTTTTTGCAGAGGTGTCTTTGGTTCCAACAAGGCCCCGCTGTGTCTCAGTGCACCCTGGCTTCCATGCGGATCTGGAGTATCACAAAGGCTCCTTGGTTGCACCAGGTCCTGCTGTGTCACAATGGATCCTGTGCTCCATGAGGCCCTCCAAAGTCATCATGGAGGCTTGCTTCCATGAGGTTCCATGATGTGCCAGTGGTCATCTTGGTTCCAGGAGTTTCCTTAGTGTCACAATGCTCTCCATGCTTCCATGATTCCCCACAATGTCCCAATGCTCTCCATGCTTCCATTAGGCCCTGCTTTGCCACAATGGTGCCCTTGTTTCCATGAGGCCCCGCTGTGTCACAATGGACTATGGTTCCGTGATGCTCCGTGCTGTCACCATGGTCCTCTTGAATCCGCAGTGTAACAATGAACCATTGGTTCCATGCGGCCTGGCCATGTCACAATGTGCTCCTTGATTCCATGATTCCCCACGGTGTCACAATGGAGCCTTGTTTCTAGGAGGTTCTGTACTGTCACAATTGATGCCATCAGCCCCTGCAGTGTCACAAAGGCTCCTTGGTTCCATGAGGAACACAAAAGCTTTGCAGAAACATTGAGCCACAGCTGCTGAACACAGCTGGCAACATCTGCTGCATCAAAAGAGGGCTTCAAGCTGAGAATGGCACCAGCAGCTTCCATCTGCAACAGAGACCCAGGGAAAGGACAGGCTGTGCCGGTCTGGACAAATGTGGAGGAAAATATCCTCTGGTAGAAGGCAGGTTACACCCAGCCCTCCCCCACCAGGTTCGGGAAAAAAGAATTTTCCTCGGAAGAAAGTGAAAGAGATAGAAACTCTTTATTTAACAAACACACAGCAAAAGGATAACAATGCTAAATATTCAAACCTCTCGCTGTGGAGAGAAAGCTGGGATAATTGGAGAGTCCTTCCGTGTTTCAGTGGGGTCTCCTGAAACATCCCTAGACAGCCAGGCCCGTGGAAAGAAATAGGGAGCGATTCTTGAGAGAAGTTTCAGAGCTCTTTCTTCTCCAGCCACATGGGCGGGGCACTGCCAAAGAACTGAGCAATCCCGGGACAAGCAGGGCCCTCCTGGCACAGGGCAACACAAAATAACCAGTGCTGAACAGGATTAGGGCACATGTGAGCAGGGAGCAGGGAGACCCCGTGCCCAGGCCATGCCTCTACCCCAGGGTCCCCTCTCCCATGACCTCATGGCAGGGGGGAGGAACCCCAACACTTCTGGAGGTGTAGTCTCCCTCCTCCTCCTTGGAGCTGGCTCATGGGCCCACATTCAGGGCCCCCACCTCGGGCGAAAATTGTCCCAGTGTGGTCTGATGTTGAAACAGTCAAGAAGAGAAGAAGGGAAAAAAAACCCCAAAGTCCCAGGAGAACAAATTCAACTCTCCATCTCCCTGCAGAGAAAAGGAGCTGAAAACTGGCTCAAAAGCAAGAAGGTTGCTTCCTCCACCCTTGCTGCAAGCAGGATGCAGAGGAGTGTGTATGTGTGTCCTTGAACAAACGCTCTGAGAAGTTTGTCCGGTTTTTTTTTCCTCTCCCCCCTCTCAGGCTCAGTTGAAAGGCACAGAAATGCACCAAGTTAACTTCTGGGCATAGAGCAGCCATAGGGGATACACATCCTAAAGTCACCCCAAGACACAGGCACAGAGAATTCAGTGGAAAGACTCTGAGAATTCTGCTCCCAGAGATCATTCCTGCTCACACGGACCCTTGTAGAAAGGGACCATCATTCCAGGCAGCCTGTACTGAGCATGTGGCTCCTGAGCGGGGTTTGTTGTTTAGGAAACCTGCTCAGGCTTTTCCATTCTTTCCTTGCAAACAGGAAAACTTCTCCTGGGCCTGTGTGCAGGCAGAGCCCTGAGGAGAGCAGGTGGCACATGGTGCGCTGGGCTGGGACAGCCAGCTGCAGAGCTCAAGGGAAGAAGCCCAAAGAGTCACAATGGCTCCTTGCCTTCACATGCAACACCTGGGTCACAATGGTCTCCTTGATTCCATGAGGCCCCACTGTGTCACAGTGGCTCCTTGGTTCCATGCGGTTCCGCAGTGTCACCATGGTCTCCTTTGATCCGCATTGTCATCATGGACAATTGGTTCCATGAGGCCCCGCAGTGTCACAATGGTCCCTTGGTTCCATAGGTTTTATGTTGTAACAATGGACTCCTTGCTTCTATGAGCTCGCCTGCTTTTTGCAGAGGTGTCTTTGGTTCCAACAAGGCCCCGCTGTGTCTCAGTGCACCCTGGCTTCCATGTGGATCTGGAGTATCACAAAGGCTCCTTGGTTGCACCAGGTCCTGCTGTGTCACAATGGATCCTGTGCTCCATGAGGCCCTCCAAAGTCATCATGGAGGCTTGGTTCCATGAGGTTCCATGATGTGCCAGTGGTCATCTTGGTTCCAGGAGTTTCCTTAGTGTCACAATGCTCTCCATGCTTCCATGATTCCTCACAATGTCCCAATGCTCTCCATGCTTCCATTAGGCCCTGCTTTGCCACAATGGTGCCCTTGTTTCCATGAGGCCCCGCTGTGTCACAATGGACGTATGGTTCCATGATGCTCCGTGGTGTCACCATGGTCTTCTTGAATCCGCAGTGTAACAATGGACCATTGGTTCCATGCGGCCTGGCCGTGTCACAATGGGCTCCTTGATTCCATGATTCCCCACGGTGTCACAATGGAGCCTTGTTTCTAGGAGGTTCTGTACTGTCACAATTGTCTCCTTGATGCCATCAGCCCCTGCAGTGTCACAAAGGCTCCTTGGTTCCATGAGGAACACAAAAGCTTTGCAGAAACATTGAGCCACAGCTGCTGAACACAGCTGGCAACATCTGCTGCATCAAAAGAGGGCTTCAAGCTGAGAATGGCACCAGCAGCTTCCATCTGCAACAGAGACCCAGGGAAAGGACAGGCTGTGCCGGTCTGGACAAATGTGGAGGAAAATATCCTCTGGTAGAAGGCAGGTTACACCCAGCCCTCCCCCACCAGGTTCGGGAAAAAAGAATTTTCCTCGGAAGAAAGTGAAAGAGATAGAAACTCTTTATTTAACAAACACACAGCAAAAGGATAACAATGCTAAATATTCAAACCTCTCGCTGTGGAGAGAAAGCTGGGATAATTGGAGAGTCCTTCCGTGTTTCAGTGGGGTCTCCTGAAACATCCCTAGACAGCCAGGCCCGTGGAAAGAAATAGGGAGCGATTCTTGAGAGAAGTTTCAGAGCTCTTTCTTCTCCAGCCACATGGGCGGGGCACTGCCAAAGAACTGAGCAATCCCGGGACAAGCAGGGCCCTCCTGGCACAGGGCAACACAAAATAACCAGTGCTGAACAGGATTAGGGCACATGTGAGCAGGGAGCAGGGAGACCCCGTGCCCAGGCCATGCCTCTACCCCAGGGTCCCCTCTCCCATGACCTCATGGCAGGGGGGAGGAACCCCAACACTTCTGGAGGTGTAGTCTCCCTCCTCCTCCTTGGAGCTGGGCCATGGGCCCACATTCAGGGCCCCCACCTCGGTAGAAAATTCTCCCGGTGTGGTCTGATGTTGAAACAGTCAAGAAGAGAAGAAGTGAAAGAAACCCCCAAAGTCCCAGGAAAACAAAGTTCGAACTCTCCATCTCCCTGCAGAGAAAAGGAGCTGAAAACTGGCTCAAAAGCAAGAAGGTTGCTTCCTGCGCTCTTGCTGTAAGCAGGATGCAGAGGAGTGTGTATGTGTGTCCTTGAACAAACGCTCTGAGAAGTTTGTCCGGTTTTTTTTCCTCTCCCCCCTCTCAGGCTCAGTTGAAAGGCACAGAAATGCACCAAGTTAACTTCTGGGCATAGAGCAGCCATAGGGGATACACATCCTAAAGTCACCCCAAGACACAGGCACAGAGAATTCAGTGGAAAGACTCCGAGAATTCTGCTCCCAGAGATCATTCCTGCTCACACGGACCCTTGTAGAAAGGGACCATCATTACAGGCAGCCTGTACTGAGCATGTGGCTCCTGAGCAGGGTTTGTTGTTTAGGAAACCTGCTCAGGCTTTTCCATTCTTTCCTTGCAAACAGGAAAACTTCTCCTGGGCCTGTGTGCAGGCAGAGCCCTGAGGAGAGCAGGTGGCACATGGTGCGCTGGGCTGGGACAGCCAGCTGCAGAGCTCAAGGGAAGAAGCCCAAAGTGGCACAATGGCTCCTTGCCTTCACATGCAACACCTGGGTCACAATGGTCTCCTTGATTCCATGAGGCCCCACTGTGTCACAGTGGCTCCTTGGTTCCATGCGGTTCCGCAGTGTCACCATGGTCTCCTTTGATCCGCATTGTCATCATGGACAATTGGTTCCATGAGGCCCCGCAGTGTCACAATGGTCCCTTGGTTCCATAGGTTTTATGTTGTAACAATGGACTCCTTGCTTCTATGAGCTCGCCTGCTTTTTGCAGAGGTGTCTTTGGTTCCAACAAGGCCCCGCTGTGTCTCAGTGCACCCTGGCTTCCATGCGCATCTGGAGTATCACAAAGGCTCCTTGGTTCCACCAGGTCCTGCTGTGTCACAATGGATCCTGTGCTCCATGAGGCCCTCCAAAGTCATCATGGAGGCTTGCTTCCATGAGGTTCCATGATGTGCCAGTGGTCATCTTGGTTCCAGGAGTTTCCTTAGTGTCACAATGCTCTCCATGCTTCCATGATTCCCCACAATGTCCCAATGCTCTCCATGCTTCCATTAGGCCCTGCTTTGCCACAATGAACCCCTCGTTTCCATGAGGCCCCGCTGTGTCACAATGGACTATGGTTCCGTGATGCTCCGTGCTGTCACCATGGTCCTCTTGAATCCGCAGTGTAACAATGAACCATTGGTTCCATGCGGCCTGGCCATGTCACAATGTGCTCCTTGATTCCATGATTCCCCACGGTGTCACAATGGAGCCTTGTTTCTAGGAGGTTCTGTACTGTCACAATTGATGCCATCAGCCCCTGCAGTGTCACAAAGGCTCCTTGGTTCCATGAGGAACACAAAAGCTTTGCAGAAACATTGAGACACAGCTGCTGAACACAGCTGGCAACATCTGCTGCATCAAAAGAGGGCTTCAAGCTGAGAATGGCACCAGCAGCTTCCATCTGCAACAGAGACCCAGGGAAAGGACAGGCTGTGCCGGTCTGGACAAATGTGGAGGAAAATATCCTCTGGTAGAAGGCAGGTTACACCCAGCCCTCCCCCACCAGGTTCGGGAAAAAAGAATTTTCCTCGGAAGAAAGTGAAAGAGATAGAAACTCTTTATTTAACAAACACACAGCAAAAGGATAACAATGCTAAATATTCAAACCTCTCGCTGTGGAGAGAAAGCTGGGATAATTGGAGAGTCCTTCCGTGTTTCAGTGGGGTCTCCTGAAACATCCCTAGACAGCCAGGCCCGTGGAAAGAAATAGGGAGCGATTCTTGAGAGAAGTTTCAGAGCTCTTTCTTCTCCAGCCACATGGGCGGGGCACTGCCAAAGAACTGAGCAATCCCGGGACAAGCAGGGCCCTCCTGGCACAGGGCAACACAAAATAACCAGTGCTGAACAGGATTAGGGCACATGTGAGCAGGGAGCAGGGAGACCCCGTGCCCAGGCCATGCCTCTACCCCAGGGTCCCCTCTCCCATGACCTCATGGCAGGGGGGAGGAACCCCAACACTTCTGGAGGTGTAGTCTCCCTCCTCCTCCTTGGAGCTGGCTCATGGGCCCACATTCAGGGCCCCCACCTCGGGCGAAAATTGTCCCAGTGTGGTCTGATGTTGAAACAGTCAAGAAGAGAAGAAGGGAAAAAAAACCCCAAAGTCCCAGGAGAACAAATTCAACTCTCCATCTCCCTGCAGAGAAAAGGAGCTGAAAACTGGCTCAAAAGCAAGAAGGTTGCTTCCTCCACCCTTGCTGCAAGCAGGATGCAGAGGAGTGTGTATGTGTGTCCTTGAACAAACGCTCTGAGAAGTTTGTCCGGTTTTTTTTTCCTCTCCCCCCTCTCAGGCTCAGTTGAAAGGCACAGAAATGCACCAAGTTAACTTCTGGGCATAGAGCAGCCATAGGGGATACACATCCTAAAGTCACCCCAAGACACAGGCACAGAGAATTCAGTGGAAAGACTCTGAGAATTCTGCTCCCAGAGATCATTCCTGCTCACACGGACCCTTGTAGAAAGGGACCATCATTCCAGGCAGCCTGTACTGAGCATGTGGCTCCTGAGCGGGGTTTGTTGTTTAGGAAACCTGCTCAGGCTTTTCCATTCTTTCCTTGCAAACAGGAAAACTTCTCCTGGGCCTGTGTGCAGGCAGAGCCCTGAGGAGAGCAGGTGGCACATGGTGCGCTGGGCTGGGACAGCCAGCTGCAGAGCTCAAGGGAAGAAGCCCAAAGAGTCACAATGGCTCCTTGCCTTCACATGCAACACCTGGGTCACAATGGTCTCCTTGATTCCATGAGGCCCCACTGTGTCACAGTGGCTCCTTGGTTCCATGCGGTTCCGCAGTGTCACCATGGTCTCCTTTGATCCGCATTGTCATCATGGACAATTGGTTCCATGAGGCCCCGCAGTGTCACAATGGTCCCTTGGTTCCATAGGTTTTATGTTGTAACAATGGACTCCTTGCTTCTATGAGCTCGCCTGCTTTTTGCAGAGGTGTCTTTGGTTCCAACAAGGCCCCGCTGTGTCTCAGTGCACCCTGGCTTCCATGTGGATCTGGAGTATCACAAAGGCTCCTTGGTTGCACCAGGTCCTGCTGTGTCACAATGGATCCTGTGCTCCATGAGGCCCTCCAAAGTCATCATGGAGGCTTGGTTCCATGAGGTTCCATGATGTGCCAGTGGTCATCTTGGTTCCAGGAGTTTCCTTAGTGTCACAATGCTCTCCATGCTTCCATGATTCCTCACAATGTCCCAATGCTCTCCATGCTTCCATTAGGCCCTGCTTTGCCACAATGGTGCCCTTGTTTCCATGAGGCCCCGCTGTGTCACAATGGACGTATGGTTCCATGATGCTCCGTGGTGTCACCATGGTCTTCTTGAATCCGCAGTGTAACAATGGACCATTGGTTCCATGCGGCCTGGCCGTGTCACAATGGGCTCCTTGATTCCATGATTCCCCACGGTGTCACAATGGAGCCTTGTTTCTAGGAGGTTCTGTACTGTCACAATTGTCTCCTTGATGCCATCAGCCCCTGCAGTGTCACAAAGGCTCCTTGGTTCCATGAGGAACACAAAAGCTTTGCAGAAACATTGAGCCACAGCTGCTGAACACAGCTGGCAACATCTGCTGCATCAAAAGAGGGCTTCAAGCTGAGAATGGCACCAGCAGCTTCCATCTGCAACAGAGACCCAGGGAAAGGACAGGCTGTGCCGGTCTGGACAAATGTGGAGGAAAATATCCTCTGGTAGAAGGCAGGTTACACCCAGCCCTCCCCCACCAGGTTCGGGAAAAAAGAATTTTCCTTGGAAGAAAGTGAAAGAGATAGAAACTCTTTATTTAACAAACACACAGCAAAAGGATAACAATGCTAAATATTCAAACCTCTCGCTGTGGAGAGAAAGCTGGGATAATTGGAGAGTCCTTCCGTGTTTCAGTGGGGTCTCCTGAAACATCCCTAGACAGCCAGGCCCGTGGAAAGAAATAGGGAGCGATTCTTGAGAGAAGTTTCAGAGCTCTTTCTTCTCCAGCCACATGGGCGGGGCACTGCCAAAGAACTGAGCAATCCCGGGACAAGCAGGGCCCTCCTGGCACAGGGCAACACAAAATAACCAGTGCTGAACAGGATTAGGGCACATGTGAGCAGGGAGCAGGGAGACCCCGTGCCCAGGCCATGCCTCTACCCCAGGGTCCCCTCTCCCATGACCTCATGGCAGGGGGGAGGAACCCCAACACTTCTGGAGGTGTAGTCTCCCTCCTCCTCCTTGGAGCTGGGCCATGGGCCCACATTCAGGGCCCCCACCTCGGTAGAAAATTCTCCCGGTGTGGTCTGATGTTGAAACAGTCAAGAAGAGAAGAAGTGAAAGAAACCCCCAAAGTCCCAGGAAAACAAAGTTCGAACTCTCCATCTCCCTGCAGAGAAAAGGAGCTGAAAACTGGCTCAAAAGCAAGAAGGTTGCTTCCTGCGCTCTTGCTGTAAGCAGGATGCAGAGGAGTGTGTATGTGTGTCCTTGAACAAACGCTCTGAGAAGTTTGTCCGGTTTTTTTTCCTCTCCCCCCTCTCAGGCTCAGTTGAAAGGCACAGAAATGCACCAAGTTAACTTCTGGGCATAGAGCAGCCATAGGGGATACACATCCTAAAGTCACCCCAAGACACAGGCACAGAGAATTCAGTGGAAAGACTCCGAGAATTCTGCTCCCAGAGATCATTCCTGCTCACACGGACCCTTGTAGAAAGGGACCATCATTACAGGCAGCCTGTACTGAGCATGTGGCTCCTGAGCAGGGTTTGTTGTTTAGGAAACCTGCTCAGGCTTTTCCATTCTTTCCTTGCAAACAGGAAAACTTCTCCTGGGCCTGTGTGCAGGCAGAGCCCTGAGGAGAGCAGGTGGCACATGGTGCGCTGGGCTGGGACAGCCAGCTGCAGAGCTCAAGGGAAGAAGCCCAAAGTGGCACAATGGCTCCTTGCCTTCACATGCAACACCTGGGTCACAATGGTCTCCTTGATTCCATGAGGCCCCACTGTGTCACAGTGGCTCCTTGGTTCCATGCGGTTCCGCAGTGTCACCATGGTGTCCTTTGATCCGCATTGTCATCATGGACAATTGGTTCCATGAGGCCCCGCAGTGTCACAATGGTCCCTTGGTTCCATAGGTTTTATGTTGTAACAATGGACTCCTTGCTTCTATGAGCTCGCCTGCTTTTTGCAGAGGTGTCTTTGGTTCCAACAAGGCCCCGCTGTGTCTCAGTGCACCCTGGCTTCCATGTGGATCTGGAGTATCACAAAGGCTCCTTGGTTCCACCAGGTCCTGCTGTGTCACAATGGATCCTGTGCTCCATGAGGCCCTCCAAAGTCATCATGGAGGCTTGCTTCCATGAGGTTCCATGATGTGCCAGTGGTCATCTTGGTTCCAGGAGTTTCCTTAGTGTCACAATGCTCTCCATGCTTCCATGATTCCCCACAATGTCCCAATGCTCTCCATGCTTCCATTAGGCCCTGCTTTGCCACAATGGTGCCCTTGTTTCCATGAGGCCCCGCTGTGTCACAATGGACGTATGGTTCCATGATGCTCCGTGGTGTCACCATGGTCTTCTTGAATCCGCAGTGTAACAATGGACCATTGGTTCCATGCGGCCTGGCCGTGTCACAATGGGCTCCTTGATTCCATGATTCCCCACGGTGTCACAATGGAGCCTTGTTTCTAGGAGGTTCTGTACTGTCACAATTGTCTCCTTGATGCCATCAGCCCCTGCAGTGTCACAAAGGCTCCTTGGTTCCATGAGGAACACAAAAGCTTTGCAGAAACATTGAGCCACAGCTGCTGAACACAGCTGGCAACATCTGCTTGCATCAAAAGAGGGCTTCAAGCTGAGAATGGCACCAGCAGCTTCCATCTGCAACAGAGACCCAGGGAAAGGACAGGCTGTGCCGGTCTGGACAAATTTGGAGGAAAATATCCTCTGGTAGAAGGCAGGTTACACCCAGCCCTCCCCCACCAGGTTCGGGAAAAAAGAATTTTCCTCGGAAGAAAGTGAAAGAGATAGAAACTCTTTATTTAACAAACACACAGCAAAAGGATAACAATGCTAAATATTCAAACCTCTCGCTGTGGAGCGAAACCTGGGATAATTGGAGAGTCCTTCCGTGTTTCAGTGGGGTCTCCTGAAACATCCCTAGACAGCCAGGCCCGTGGAAAGAAATAGGGAGCGATTCTTGAGAGAAGTTTCAGAGCTCTTTCTTCTCCAGCCACATGGGCGGGGCACTGCCAAAGAACTGAGCAATCCCGGGACAAGCAGGGCCCTCCTGGCACAGGGCAACACAAAATAACCAGTGCTGAACAGGATTAGGGCACATGTGAGCAGGGAGCAGGGAGACCCCGTGCCCAGGCCATGCCTCTACCCCAGGGTCCCCTCTCCCATGACCTCATGGCAGGGGGGAGGAACCCCAACACTTCTGGAGGTGTAGTCTCCCTCCTCCTCCTTGCAGCTGGCTCATGGGCCCACATTCAGGGCCCCCACCTCGGGCGAAAATTGTCCCGGTGTGGTCTGATGTTGAAAGAGTCAAGAAGAGAAGAAGGGAAAAAAAACCCCAAAGTCCCAGGAGAACAAAGTTCAACTCTCCATCTCCCTGCAGAGAAAAGGAGCTGAAAACTGGCTCAAAAGCAAGAAGGTTGCTTCCTCCACCCTTGCTGCAAGCAGGATGCAGAGGAGTGTGTATGTGTGTCCTTGAACAAACGCTCTGAGAAGTTTGTCCGGTTTTTTTTCCTCTCCCCGCTCTCAGGCTCAGTTGAAAGGCACAGAAATGCACCAAGTTAACTTCTGGGCATAGAGCAGCCATAGGGGATACACATCCTAAAGTCACCCCAAGACACAGGCACAGAGAATTCAGTGGAAAGACTCCGAGAATTCTGCTCCCAGAGATCATTCCTGCTCACACTGACCCTTGTAGAAAGGGGCCATCGTTCCAGGCAGCCTGTACTGAGCATGTGGCTCCTGAGCGGGGTTTGTTGTTTAGGAAACCTGCTCAGGCTTTTCCATTCTTTCCTTGCAAACAGGAAAACTTCTCCTGGGCCTGTGTGCAGGCAGAGCCCTGAGGAGAGCAGGTGGCACATGGTGCGCTGGGCTGGGACAGCCAGCTGCAGAGCTCAAGGGAAGAAGCCCAAAGAGTCACAATGGCTCCTTGCCTTCACATGCAACACCTGGGTCACAATGGTCTCCTTGATTCCATGAGGCCCCACTGTGTCACAGTGGCTCCTTGGTTCCATGCGGTTCCGCAGTGTCACCATGGTCTCCTTTGATCCGCATTGTCATCATGGACAATTGGTTCCATGAGGCCCCGCAGTGTCACAATGGTCCCTTGGTTCCATAGGTTTTATGTTGTAACAATGGACTCCTTGCTTCTATGAGCTCGCCTGCTTTTTGCAGAGGTGTCTTTGGTTCCAACAAGGCCCCGCTGTGTCTCAGTGCACCCTGGCTTCCATGCGCATCTGGAGTATCACAAAGGCTCCTTGGTTCCACCAGGTCCTGCTGTGTCACAATGGATCCTGTGCTCCATGAGGCCCTCCAAAGTCATCATGGAGGCTTGCTTCCATGAGGTTCCATGATGTGCCAGTGGTCATCTTGGTTCCAGGAGTTTCCTTAGTGTCACAATGCTCTCCATGCTTCCATGATTCCCCACAATGTCCCAATGCTCTCCATGCTTCCATTAGGCCCTGCTTTGCCACAATGAACCCCTCGTTTCCATGAGGCCCCGCTGTGTCACAATGGACTATGGTTCCGTGATGCTCCGTGCTGTCACCATGGTCCTCTTGAATCCGCAGTGTAACAATGAACCATTGGTTCCATGCGGCCTGGCCATGTCACAATGTGCTCCTTGATTCCATGATTCCCCACGGTGTCACAATGGAGCCTTGTTTCTAGGAGGTTCTGTACTGTCACAATTGATGCCATCAGCCCCTGCAGTGTCACAAAGGCTCCTTGGTTCCATGAGGAACACAAAAGCTTTGCAGAAACATTGAGCCACAGCTGCTGAACACAGCTGGCAACATCTGCTGCATCAAAAGAGGGCTTCAAGCTGAGAATGGCACCAGCAGCTTCCATCTGCAACAGAGACCCAGGGAAAGGACAGGCTGTGCCGGTCTGGACAAATGTGGAGGAAAATATCCTCTGGTAGAAGGCAGGTTACACCCAGCCCTCCCCCACCAGGTTCGGGAAAAAAGAATTTTCCTCGGAAGAAAGTGAAAGAGATAGAAACTCTTTATTTAACAAACACACAGCAAAAGGATAACAATGCTAAATATTCAAACCTCTCGCTGTGGAGAGAAAGCTGGGATAATTGGAGAGTCCTTCCGTGTTTCAGTGGGGTCTCCTGAAACATCCCTAGACAGCGAGGCCCGTGGAAAGAAATAGGGAGCGATTCTTGAGAGAAGTTTCAGAGCTCTTTCTTCTCCAGCCACATGGGCGGGGCACTGCCAAAGAACTGAGCAATCCCGGGACAAGCAGGGCCCTCCTGGCACAGGGCAACACAAAATAACCAGTGCTGAACAGGATTAGGGCACATGTGAGCAGGGAGCAGGGAGACCCCGTGCCCAGGCCATGCCTCTACCCCAGGGTCCCCTCTCCCATGACCTCATGGCAGGGGGGAGGAACCCCAACACTTCTGGAGGTGTAGTCTCCCTCCTCCTCCTTGGAGCTGGCTCATGGGCCCACATTCAGGGCCCCCACCTCGGGTGAAAATTGTCCCAGTGTGGTCTGATGTTGAAACAGTCAAGAAGAGAAGAAGGGAAAAAAACCCCCAAAGTCCCAGGAGAACAAAGTTCAACTCTCCATCTCCCTGCAGTGAAAAGGAGCTGAAAACTGGCTCAAAAGCAAGAAGGTTGCTTCCTCCACCCTTGCTGCAAGCAGGATGCAGAGGAGTGTGTATGTGTGTCCTTGAACAAACGCTCTGAGAAGTTTGTCCGGTTTTTTTTTCCTCTCCCCCCTCTCAGGCTCAGTTGAAAGGCACAGAAATGCACCAAGTTAACTTCTGGGCATAGAGCAGCCATAGGGGATACACATCCTAAAGTCACCCCAAGACACAGGCACAGAGAATTCAGTGGAAAGACTCTGAGAATTCTGCTCCCAGAGATCATTCCTGCTCACACGGACCCTTGTAGAAAGGGACCATCATTCCCGGCAGCCTGTACTGAGCATGTGGCTCCTGAGCGGGGTTTGTTGTTTAGGAAACCTGCTCAGGCTTTTCCATTCTTTCCTTGCAAACAGGAAAACTTCTCCTGGGCCTGTGTGCAGGCAGAGCCCTGAGGAGAGCAGGTGGCACATGGTGCGCTGGGCTGGGACAGCCAGCTGCAGAGCTCAAGGGAAGAAGCCCAAAGAGTCACAATGGCTCCTTGCCTTCACATGCAACACCTGGGTCACAATGGTCTCCTTGATTCCATGAGGCCCCACTGTGTCACAGTGGCTCCTTGGTTCCATGCGGTTCCGCAGTGTCACCATGGTCTCCTTTGATCCGCATTGTCATCATGGACAATTGGTTCCATGAGGCCCCGCAGTGTCACAATGGTCCCTTGGTTCCATAGGTTTTATGTTGTAACAATGGACTCCTTGCTTCTATGAGCTCGCCTGCTTTTTGCAGAGGTGTCTTTGGTTCCAACAAGGCCCCGCTGTGTCTCAGTGCACCCTGGCTTCCATGTGGATCTGGAGTATCACAAAGGCTCCTTGGTTGCACCAGGTCCTGCTGTGTCACAATGGATCCTGTGCTCCATGAGGCCCTCCAAAGTCATCATGGAGGCTTGGTTCCATGAGGTTCCATGATGTGCCAGTGGTCATCTTGGTTCCAGGAGTTTCCTTAGTGTCACAATGCTCTCCATGCTTCCATGATTCCTCACAATGTCCCAATGCTCTCCATGCTTCCATTAGGCCCTGCTTTGCCACAATGGTGCCCTTGTTTCCATGAGGCCCCGCTGTGTCACAATGGACGTATGGTTCCATGATGCTCCGTGGTGTCACCATGGTCTTCTTGAATCCGCAGTGTAACAATGGACCATTGGTTCCATGCGGCCTGGCCGTGTCACAATGGGCTCCTTGATTCCATGATTCCCCACGGTGTCACAATGGAGCCTTGTTTCTAGGAGGTTCTGTACTGTCACAATTGTCTCCTTGATGCCATCAGCCCCTGCAGTGTCACAAAGGCTCCTTGGTTCCATGAGGAACACAAAAGCTTTGCAGAAACATTGAGCCACAGCTGCTGAACACAGCTGGCAACATCTGCTGCATCAAAAGAGGGCTTCAAGCTGAGAATGGCACCAGCAGCTTCCATCTGCAACAGAGACCCAGGGAAAGGACAGGCTGTGCCGGTCTGGACAAATGTGGAGGAAAATATCCTCTGGTAGAAGGCAGGTTACACCCAGCCCTCCCCCACCAGGTTCGGGAAAAAAGAATTTTCCTTGGAAGAAAGTGAAAGAGATAGAAACTCTTTATTTAACAAACACACAGCAAAAGGATAACAATGCTAAATATTCAAACCTCTCGCTGTGGAGAGAAAGCTGGGATAATTGGAGAGTCCTTCCGTGTTTCAGTGGGGTCTCCTGAAACATCCCTAGACAGCGAGGCCCGTGGAAAGAAATAGGGAGCGATTCTTGAGAGAAGTTTCAGAGCTCTTTCTTCTCCAGCCACATGGGCGGGGCACTGCCAAAGAACTGAGCAATCCCGGGACAAGCAGGGCCCTCCTGGCACAGGGCAACACAAAATAACCAGTGCTGAACAGGATTAGGGCACATGTGAGCAGGGAGCAGGGAGACCCCGTGCCCAGGCCATGCCTCTACTCCAGGGTCCCCTCTCCCATGACCTCATGGCAGGGGGGAGGAACCCCAACACTTCTGGAGGTGTAGTCTCCCTCCTCCTCCTTGGAGCTGGGCCATGGGCCCACATTCAGGGCCCCCACCTCGGGCGAAAATTCTCCCGGTGTGGTCTGATGTTGAAACAGTCAAGAAGAGAAGAAGTGAAAGAAACCCCCAAAGTCCCAGGAAAACAAAGTTCGAACTCTCCATCTCCCTGCAGAGAAAAGGAGCTGAAAACTGGCTCAAAAGCAAGAAGGTTGCTTCCTGCGCTCTTGCTGTAAGCAGGATGCAGAGGAGTGTGTATGTGTGTCCTTGAACAAACGCTCTGAGAAGTTTGTCCGGTTTTTTTTCCTCTCCCCCCTCTCAGGCTCAGTTGAAAGGCACAGAAATGCACCAAGTTAACTTCTGGGCATAGAGCAGCCATAGGGGATACACATCCTAAAGTCACCCCAAGACACAGGCACAGAGAATTCAGTGGAAAGACTCCGAGAATTCTGCTCCCAGAGATCATTCCTGCTCACACGGACCCTTGTAGAAAGGGACCATCATTACAGGCAGCCTGTACTGAGCATGTGGCTCCTGAGCAGGGTTTGTTGTTTAGGAAACCTGCTCAGGCTTTTCCATTCTTTCCTTGCAAACAGGAAAACTTCTCCTGGGCCTGTGTGCAGGCAGAGCCCTGAGGAGAGCAGGTGGCACATGGTGCGCTGGGCTGGGACAGCCAGCTGCAGAGCTCAAGGGAAGAAGCCCAAAGTGGCACAATGGCTCCTTGCCTTCACATGCAACACCTGGGTCACAATGGTCTCCTTGATTCCATGAGGCCCCACTGTGTCACAGTGGCTCCTTGGTTCCATGCGGTTCCGCAGTGTCACCATGGTGTCCTTTGATCCGCATTGTCATCATGGACAATTGGTTCCATGAGGCCCCGCAGTGTCACAATGGTCCCTTGGTTCCATAGGTTTTATGTTGTAACAATGGACTCCTTGCTTCTATGAGCTCGCCTGCTTTTTGCAGAGGTGTCTTTGGTTCCAACAAGGCCCCGCTGTGTCTCAGTGCACCCTGGCTTCCATGTGGATCTGGAGTATCACAAAGGCTCCTTGGTTCCACCAGGTCCTGCTGTGTCACAATGGATCCTGTGCTCCATGAGGCCCTCCAAAGTCATCATGGAGGCTTGGTTCCATGAGGTTCCATGATGTGCCAGTGGTCATCTTGGTTCCAGGAGTTTCCTTAGTGTCACAATGCTCTCCATGCTTCCATGATTCCCCACAATGTCCCAATGCTCTCCATGCTTCCATTAGGCCCTGCTTTGCCACAATGGTGCCCTTGTTTCCATGAGGCCCCGCTGTGTCACAATGGACGTATGGTTCCATGATGCTCCGTGGTGTCACCATGGTCTTCTTGAATCCGCAGTGTAACCATGGACCATTGGTTCCATGCGGCCTGGCCGTGTCACAATGGGCTCCTTGATTCCATGATTCCCCACGGTGTCACAATGGAGCCTTGTTTCTAGGAGGTTCTGTACTGTCACAATTGTCTCCTTGATGCCATCAGCCCCTGCAGTGTCACAAAGGCTCCTTGGTTCCATGAGGAACACAAAAGCTTTGCAGAAACATTGAGCCACAGCTGCTGAACACAGCTGGCAACATCTGCTTGCATCAAAAGAGGGCTTCAAGCTGAGAATGGCACCAGCAGCTTCCATCTGCAACAGAGACCCAGGGAAAGGACAGGCTGTGCCGGTCTGGACAAATTTGGAGGAAAATATCCTCTGGTAGAAGGCAGGTTACACCCAGCCCTCCCCCACCAGGTTCGGGAAAAAAGAATTTTCCTCGGAAGAAAGTGAAAGAGATAGAAACTCTTTATTTAACAAACACACAGCAAAAGGATAACAATGCTAAATATTCAAACCTCTCGCTGTGGAGCGAAACCTGGGATAATTGGAGAGTCCTTCCGTGTTTCAGTGGGGTCTCCTGAAACATCCCTAGACAGCCAGGCCCGTGGAAAGAAATAGGGAGCGATTCTTGAGAGAAGTTTCAGAGCTCTTTCTTCTCCAGCCACATGGGCGGGGCACTGCCAAAGAACTGAGCAATCCCGGGACAAGCAGGGCCCTCCTGGCACAGGGCAACACAAAATAACCAGTGCTGAACAGGATTAGGGCACATGTGAGCAGGGAGCAGGGAGACCCCGTGCCCAGGCCATGCCTCTACCCCAGGGTCCCCTCTCCCATGACCTCATGGCAGGGGGGAGGAACCCCAACACTTCTGGAGGTGTAGTCTCCCTCCTCCTCCTTGCAGCTGGCTCATGGGCCCACATTCAGGGCCCCCACCTCGGGCGAAAATTGTCCCGGTGTGGTCTGATGTTGAAAGAGTCAAGAAGAGAAGAAGGGAAAAAAAACCCCAAAGTCCCAGGAGAACAAAGTTCAACTCTCCATCTCCCTGCAGAGAAAAGGAGCTGAAAACTGGCTCAAAAGCAAGAAGGTTGCTTCCTCCACCCTTGCTGCAAGCAGGATGCAGAGGAGTGTGTATGTGTGTCCTTGAACAAACGCTCTGAGAAGTTTGTCCGGTTTTTTTTCCTCTCCCCGCTCTCAGGCTCAGTTGAAAGGCACAGAAATGCACCAAGTTAACTTCTGGGCATAGAGCAGCCATAGGGGATACACATCCTAAAGTCACCCCAAGACACAGGCACAGAGAATTCAGTGGAAAGACTCCGAGAATTCTGCTCCCAGAGATCATTCCTGCTCACACTGACCCTTGTAGAAAGGGGCCATCGTTCCAGGCAGCCTGTACTGAGCATGTGGCTCCTGAGCGGGGTTTGTTGTTTAGGAAACCTGCTCAGGCTTTTCCATTCTTTCCTTGCAAACAGGAAAACTTCTCCTGGGCCTGTGTGCAGGCAGAGCCCTGAGGAGAGCAGGTGGCACATGGTGCGCTGGGCTGGGACAGCCAGCTGCAGAGCTCAAGGGAAGAAGCCCAAAGAGTCACAATGGCTCCTTGCCTTCACATGCAACACCTGGGTCACAATGGTCTCCTTGATTCCATGAGGCCCCACTGTGTCACAGTGGCTCCTTGGTTCCATGCGGTTCCGCAGTGTCACCATGGTCTCCTTTGATCCGCATTGTCATCATGGACAATTGGTTCCATGAGGCCCCGCAGTGTCACAATGGTCCCTTGGTTCCATAGGTTTTATGTTGTAACAATGGACTCCTTGCTTCTATGAGCTCGCCTGCTTTTTGCAGAGGTGTCTTTGGTTCCAACAAGGCCCCGCTGTGTCTCAGTGCACCCTGGCTTCCATGCGCATCTGGAGTATCACAAAGGCTCCTTGGTTGCACCAGGTCCTGCTGTGTCACAATGGATCCTGTGCTCCATGAGGCCCTCCAAAGTCATCATGGAGGCTTGCTTCCATGAGGTTCCATGATGTGCCAGTGGTCATCTTGGTTCCAGGAGTTTCCTTAGTGTCACAATGCTCTCCATGCTTCCATGATTCCCCACAATGTCCCAATGCTCTCCATGCTTCCATTAGGCCCTGCTTTGCCACAATGAACCCCTCGTTTCCATGAGGCCCCGCTGTGTCACAATGGACTATGGTTCCGTGATGCTCCGTGCTGTCACCATGGTCCTCTTGAATCCGCAGTGTAACAATGAACCATTGGTTCCATGCGGCCTGGCCATGTCACAATGTGCTCCTTGATTCCATGATTCCCCACGGTGTCACAATGGAGCCTTGTTTCTAGGAGGTTCTGTACTGTCACAATTGATGCCATCAGCCCCTGCAGTGTCACAAAGGCTCCTTGGTTCCATGAGGAACACAAAAGCTTTGCATCAACATTGAGCCACAGCTGCTGAACACAGCTGGCAACATCTGCTGCATCAAAAGAGGGCTTCAAGCTGAGAATGGCACCAGCAGCTTCCATCTGCAACAGAGACCCAGGGAAAGGACAGGCTGTGCCGGTCTGGACAAATGTGGAGGAAAATATCCTCTGGTAGAAGGCAGGTTACACCCAGCCCTCCCCCACCAGGTTCGGGAAAAAAGAATTTTCCTCGGAAGAAAGTGAAAGAGATAGAAACTGTTTATTTAACAAACACACAGCAAAAGGATAACAATGCTAAATATTCAAACCTCTCGCTGTGGAGAGAAAGCTGGGATAATTGGAGAGTCCTTCCGTGTTTCAGTGGGGTCTCCTGAAACATCCCTAGACAGCCAGGCCCGTGGAAAGAAATAGGGAGCGATTCTTGAGAGAAGTTTCAGAGCTCTTTCTTCTCCAGCCACATGGGCGGGGCACTGCCAAAGAACTGAGCAATCCCGGGA
Organism: Aphelocoma coerulescens; assembly: GCF_041296385.1. Taxonomy (NCBI): domain Eukaryota; kingdom Metazoa; phylum Chordata; class Aves; order Passeriformes; family Corvidae; genus Aphelocoma; species Aphelocoma coerulescens. The sequence continues at coordinate 1,102,763 of NW_027184055.1, read as the reverse complement.
CAAGCAGGGCCCTCCTGGCACAGGGCAACACAAAATAACCAGTGCTGAACAGGATTAGGGCACATGTGAGCAGGGAGCAGGGAGACCCCGTGCCCAGGCCATGCCTCTACCCCAGGGTCCCCTCTCCCATGACCTCATGGCAGGGGGGAGGAACCCCAACACTTCTGGAGGTGTAGTCTCCCTCCTCCTCCTTGGAGCTGGCTCATGGGCCCACATTCAGGGCCCCCACCTCGGGCGAAAATTGTCCCAGTGTGGTCTGATGTTGAAAGAGTCAAGAAGAGAAGAAGGGAAAAAAACCCCCAAAGTCCCAGGAGAACAAAGTTCAACTCTCCATCTCCCTGCAGTGAAAAGGAGCTGAAAACTGGCTCAAAAGCAAGAAGGTTGCTTCCTCCACCCTTGCTGCAAGCAGGATGCAGAGGAGTGTGTATGTGTGTCCTTGAACAAACGCTCTGAGAAGTTTGTCCGGTTTTTTTTTCCTCTCCCCCCTCTCAGGCTCAGTTGAAAGGCACAGAAATGCACCAAGTTAACTTCTGGGCATAGAGCAGCCATAGGGGATACACATCCTAAAGTCACCCCAAGACACAGGCACAGAGAATTCAGTGGAAAGACTCTGAGAATTCTGCTCCCAGAGATCATTCCTGCTCACACGGACCCTTGTAGAAAGGGACCATCATTCCAGGCAGCCTGTACTGAGCATGTGGCTCCTGAGCGGGCTTTGTTGTTTAGGAAACCTGCTCAGGCTTTTCCATTCTTTCCTTGCAAACAGGAAAACTTCTCCTGGGCCTGTGTGCAGGCAGAGCCCTGAGGAGAGCAGGTGGCACATGGTGCGCTGGGCTGGGACAGCCAGCTGCAGAGCTCAAGGGAAGAAGCCCAAAGAGTCACAATGGCTCCTTGCCTTCACATGCAACACCTGGGTCACAATGGTCTCCTTGATTCCATGAGGCCCCACTGTGTCACAGTGGCTCCTTGGTTCCATGCGGTTCCGCAGTGTCACCATGGTCTCCTTTGATCCGCATTGTCATCATGGACAATTGGTTCCATGAGGCCCCGCAGTGTCACAATGGTCCCTTGGTTCCATAGGTTTTATGTTGTAACAATGGACTCCTTGCTTCTATGAGCTCGCCTGCTTTTTGCAGAGGTGTCTTTGGTTCCAACAAGGCCCCGCTGTGTCTCAGTGCACCCTGGCTTCCATGTGGATCTGGAGTATCACAAAGGCTCCTTGGTTGCACCAGGTCCTGCTGTGTCACAATGGATCCTGTGCTCCATGAGGCCCTCCAAAGTCATCATGGAGGCTTGGTTCCATGAGGTTCCATGATGTGCCAGTGGTCATCTTGGTTCCAGGAGTTTCCTTAGTGTCACAATGCTCTCCATGCTTCCATGATTCCTCACAATGTCCCAATGCTCTCCATGCTTCCATTAGGCCCTGCTTTGCCACAATGGTGCCCTTGTTTCCATGAGGCCCCGCTGTGTCACAATGGACGTATGGTTCCATGATGCTCCGTGGTGTCACCATGGTCTTCTTGAATCCGCAGTGTAACAATGGACCATTGGTTCCATGCGGCCTGGCCGTGTCACAATGGGCTCCTTGATTCCATGATTCCCCACGGTGTCACAATGGAGCCTTGTTTCTAGGAGGTTCTGTACTGTCACAATTGATGCCATCAGCCCCTGCAGTGTCACAAAGGCTCCTTGGTTCCATGAGGAACACAAAAGCTTTGCATCAACATTGAGCCACAGCTGCTGAACACAGCTGGCAACATCTGCTGCATCAAAAGAGGGCTTCAAGCTGAGAATGGCACCAGCAGCTTCCATCTGCAACAGAGACCCAGGGAAAGGACAGGCTGTGCCGGTCTGGACAAATGTGGAGGAAAATATCCTCTGGTAGAAGGCAGGTTACACCCAGCCCTCCCCCACCAGGTTCGGGAAAAAAGAATTTTCCTCGGAAGAAAGTGAAAGAGATAGAAACTGTTTATTTAACAAACACACAGCAAAAGGATAACAATGCTAAATATTCAAACCTCTCGCTGTGGAGAGAAAGCTGGGATAATTGGAGAGTCCTTCCGTGTTTCAGTGGGGTCTCCTGAAACATCCCTAGACAGCCAGGCCCGTGGAAAGAAATAGGGAGCGATTCTTGAGAGAAGTTTCAGAGCTCTTTCTTCTCCAGCCACATGGGCGGGGCACTGCCAAAGAACTGAGCAATCCCGGGACAAGCAGGGCCCTCCTGGCACAGGGCAACACAAAATAACCAGTGCTGAACAGGATTAGGGCACATGTGAGCAGGGAGCAGGGAGACCCCGTGCCCAGGCCATGCCTCTACCCCAGGGTCCCCTCTCCCATGACCTCATGGCAGGGGGGAGGAACCCCAACACTTCTGGAGGTGTAGTCTCCCTCCTCCTCCTTGGAGCTGGCTCATGGGCCCACATTCAGGGCCCCCACCTCGGGCGAAAATTGTCCCAGTGTGGTCTGATGTTGAAACAGTCAAGAAGAGAAGAAGGGAAAAAAACCCCCAAAGTCCCAGGAGAACAAAGTTCAACTCTCCATCTCCCTGCAGTGAAAAGGAGCTGAAAACTGGCTCAAAAGCAAGAAGGTTGCTTCCTCCACCCTTGCTGCAAGCAGGATGCAGAGGAGTGTGTATGTGTGTCCTTGAACAAACGCTCTGAGAAGTTTGTCCGGTTTTTTTTTCCTCTCCCCCCTCTCAGGCTCAGTTGAAAGGCACAGAAATGCACCAAGTTAACTTCTGGGCATAGAGCAGCCATAGGGGATACACATCCTAAAGTCACCCCAAGACACAGGCACAGAGAATTCAGTGGAAAGACTCTGAGAATTCTGCTCCCAGAGATCATTCCTGCTCACACGGACCCTTGTAGAAAGGGACCATCATTCCAGGCAGCCTGTACTGAGCATGTGGCTCCTGAGCGGGGTTTGTTGTTTAGGAAACCTGCTCAGGCTTTTCCATTCTTTCCTTGCAAACAGGAAAACTTCTCCTGGGCCTGTGTGCAGGCAGAGCCCTGAGGAGAGCAGGTGGCACATGGTGCGCTGGGCTGGGACAGCCAGCTGCAGAGCTCAAGGGAAGAAGCCCAAAGAGTCACAATGGCTCCTTGCCTTCACATGCAACACCTGGGTCACAATGGTCTCCTTGATTCCATGAGGCCCCACTGTGTCACAGTGGCTCCTTGGTTCCATGCGGTTCCGCAGTGTCACCATGGTCTCCTTTGATCCGCATTGTCATCATGGACAATTGGTTCCATGAGGCCCCGCAGTGTCACAATGGTCCCTTGGTTCCATAGGTTTTATGTTGTAACAATGGACTCCTTGCTTCTATGAGCTCGCCTGCTTTTTGCAGAGGTGTCTTTGGTTCCAACAAGGCCCCACTGTGTCTCAGTGCACCCTGGCTTCCATGTGGATCTGGAGTATCACAAAGGCTCCTTGGTTGCACCAGGTCCTGCTGTGTCACAATGGATCCTGTGCTCCATGAGGCCCTCCAAAGTCATCATGGAGGCTTGGTTCCATGAGGTTCCATGATGTGCCAGTGGTCATCTTGGTTCCAGGAGTTTCCTTAGTGTCACAATGCTCTCCATGCTTCCATGATTCCTCACAATGTCCCAATGCTCTCCATGCTTCCATTAGGCCCTGCTTTGCCACAATGGTGCCCTTGTTTCCATGAGGCCCCGCTGTGTCACAATGGACGTATGGTTCCATGATGCTCCGTGGTGTCACCATGGTCTTCTTGAATCCGCAGTGTAACAATGGACCATTGGTTCCATGCGGCCTGGCCGTGTCACAATGGGCTCCTTGATTCCATGATTCCCCACGGTGTCACAATGGAGCCTTGTTTCTAGGAGGTTCTGTACTGTCACAATTGTCTCCTTGATGCCATCAGCCCCTGCAGTGTCACAAAGGCTCCTTGGTTCCATGAGGAACACAAAAGCTTTGCATCAACATTGAGCCACAGCTGCTGAACACAGCTGGCAACATCTGCTTGCATCAAAAGAGGGCTTCAAGCTGAGAATGGCACCAGCAGCTTCCATCTGCAACAGAGACCCAGGGAAAGGACAGGCTGTGCCGGTCTGGACAAATGTGGAGGAAAATATCCTCTGGTAGAAGGCAGGTTACACCCAGCCCTCCCCCACCAGGTTCGGGAAAAAAGAATTTTCCTCGGAAGAAAGTGAAAGAGATAAAAATTATTTATTTAACAAACACACAGGAAAAGGATAACAATGCTAAATATTCAAACCTCTCGCTGTGGAGCGAAACCTGGGATAATTGGAGAGTCCTTCCGTGTTTCAGTGGGGTCTCCTGAAACATCCCTAGACAGCCAGGCCCGTGGAAAGAAATAGGGAGCGATTCTTGAGAGAAGTTTCAGAGCTCTTTCTTCTCCAGCCACATGGGCGGGGCACTGCCAAAGAACTGAGCAATCCCGGGACAAGCAGGGCCCTCCTGGCACAGGGCAACACAAAATAACCAGTGCTGAACAGGATTAGGGCACATGTGAGCAGGGAGCAGGGAGACCCCGTGCCCAGGCCATGCCTCTACCCCAGGGTCCCCTCTCCCATGACCTCATGGCAGGGGGGAGGAACCCCAACACTTCTGGAGGTGTAGTCTCCCTCCTCCTCCTTGGAGCTGGGCCATGGGCCCACATTCTGGGCCCCCACCTCGGGCGAAAATTGTCCCAGTGTGGTCTGATGTTGAAACAGTCAAGAAGAGAAGAAGGGAAAAAAAACCCCAAAGTCCCAGGAAAACAAAGTTCAACTCTCCATCTCCCTGCAGTGAAAAGGAGCTGAAAACTGGCTCAAAAGCAAGAAGGTTGCTTCCTCCACCCTTGCTGCAAGCAGGATGCAGAGGAGTGTGTATGTGTGTCCTTGAACAAACGCTCTGAGAAGTTTGTCCGTTTTTTTTCCTCTCCCCCCTCTCAGGCTCAGTTGAAAGGCACAGAAATGCACCAAGTTAACTTCTGGGCATAGAGCAGCCATAGGGGATACACATCCTAAAGTCACCCCAAGACACAGGCACAGAGAATTCAGTGGAAAGACTCCGAGAATTCTGCTCCCAGAGATCATTCCTGCTCACACGGACCCTTGTAGAAAGGGACCATCATTACAGGCAGCCTGTACTGAGCATGTGGCTCCTGAGCAGGGTTTGTTGTTTAGGAAACCTGCTCAGGCTTTTCCATTCTTTCCTTGCAAACAGGAAAACTTCTCCTGGGCCTGTGTGCAGGCAGAGCCCTGAGGAGAGCAGGTGGCACATGGTGCGCTGGGCTGGGACAGCCAGCTGCAGAGCTCAAGGGAAGAAGCCCAAAGTGGCACAATGGCTCCTTGCCTTCACATGCAACACCTGGGTCACAATGGTCTCCTTGATTCCATGAGGCCCCACTGTGTCACAATGGCTCCTTGGTTCCATGCGGTTCCGCAGTGTCACCATGGTGTCCTTTGATCCGCATTGTCATCATGGACAATTGGTTCCATGAGGCCCCGCAGTGTCACAATGGTCCCTTGGTTCCATAGGTTTTATGTTGTAACAATGGACTCCTTGCTTCTATGAGCTCGCCTGCTTTTTGCAGAGGTGTCTTTGGTTCCAACAAGGCCCCGCTGTGTCTCAGTGCACCCTGGCTTCCATGTGGATCTGGAGTATCACAAAGGCTCCTTGGTTCCACCAGGTCCTGCTGTGTCACAATGGATCCTGTGCTCCATGAGGCCCTCCAAAGTCATCATGGAGGCTTGCTTCCATGAGGTTCCATGATGTGCCAGTGGTCATCTTGGTTCCAGGAGTTTCCTTAGTGTCACAATGCTCTCCATGCTTCCATGATTCCCCACAATGTCCCAATGCTCTCCATGCTTCCATTAGGCCCTGCTTTGCCACAATGGTGCCCTTGTTTCCATGAGGCCCCGCTGTGTCACAATGGACGTATGGTTCCATGATGCTCCGTGGTGTCACCATGGTCTTCTTGAATCCGCAGTGTAACAATGGACCATTGGTTCCATGCGGCCTGGCCGTGTCACAATGGGCTCCTTGATTCCATGATTCCCCACGGTGTCACAATGGAGCCTTGTTTCTAGGAGGTTCTGTACTGTCACAATTGTCTCCTTGATGCCATCAGCCCCTGCAGTGTCACAAAGGCTCCTTGGTTCCATGAGGAACACAAAAGCTTTGCATCAACATTGAGCCACAGCTGCTGAACACAGCTGGCAACATCTGCTTGCATCAAAAGAGGGCTTCAAGCTGACAATGGCACCAGCAGCTTCCATCTGCAACAGAGACCCAGGGAAAGGACAGGCTGTGCCGGTCTGGACAAATTTGGAGGAAAATATCCTCTGGTAGAAGGCAGGTTACACCCAGCCCTCCCCCACCAGGTTCGGGAAAAAAGAATTTTCCTCGGAAGAAAGTGAAAGAGATAGAAACTCTTTATTTAACAAACACACAGCAAAAGGATAACAATGCTAAATATTCAAACCTCTCGCTGTGGAGAGAAAGCTGGGATAATTGGAGAGTCCTTCCGTGTTTCAGTGGGGTCTCCTGAAACATCCCTAGACAGCCAGGCCCGTGGAAAGAAATAGGGAGCGATTCTTGAGAGAAGTTTCAGAGCTCTTTCTTCTCCAGCCACATGGGCGGGGCACTGCCAAAGAACTGAGCAATCCCGGGACAAGCAGGGCCCTCCTGGCACAGGGCAACACAAAATAACCAGTGCTGAACAGGATTAGGGCACATGTGAGCAGGGAGCAGGGAGACCCCGTGCCCAGGCCATGCCTCTACCCCAGGGTCCCCTCTCCCATGACCTCATGGCAGGGGGGAGGAACCCCAACACTTCTGGAGGTGTAGTCTCCCTCCTCCTCCTTGGAGCTGGCTCATGGGCCCACATTCAGGGCCCCCACCTCGGGCGAAAATTGTCCCGGTGTGGTCTGATGTTGAAACAGTCAAGAAGAGAAGAAGGGAAAAAAACCCCCAAAGTCCCAGGAGAACAAAGTTCAACTCTCCATCTCCCTGCAGTGAAAAGGAGCTGAAAACTGGCTCAAAAGCAAGAAGGTTGCTTCCTCCACCCTTGCTGCAAGCAGGATGCAGAGGAGTGTGTATGTGTGTCCTTGAACAAACGCTCTGAGAAGTTTGTCCGGTTTTTTTTTCCTCTCCCCCCTCTCAGGCTCAGTTGAAAGGCACAGAAATGCACCAAGTTAACTTCTGGGCATAGAGCAGCCATAGGGGATACACATCCTAAAGTCACCCCAAGACACAGGCACAGAGAATTCAGTGGAAAGACTCTGAGAATTCTGCTCCCAGAGATCATTCCTGCTCACACGGACCCTTGTAGAAAGGGACCATCATTCCAGGCAGCCTGTACTGAGCATGTGGCTCCTGAGCGGGGTTTGTTGTTTAGGAAACCTGCTCAGGCTTTTCCATTCTTTCCTTGCAAACAGGAAAACTTCTCCTGGGCCTGTGTGCAGGCAGAGCCCTGAGGAGAGCAGGTGGCACATGGTGCGCTGGGCTGGGACAGCCAGCTGCAGAGCTCAAGGGAAGAAGCCCAAAGAGTCACAATGGCTCCTTGCCTTCACATGCAACACCTGGGTCACAATGGTCTCCTTGATTCCATGAGGCCCCACTGTGTCACAGTGGCTCCTTGGTTCCATGCGGTTCCGCAGTGTCACCATGGTCTCCTTTGATCCGCATTGTCATCATGGACAATTGGTTCCATGAGGCCCCGCAGTGTCACAATGGTCCCTTGGTTCCATAGGTTTTATGTTGTAACAATGGACTCCTTGCTTCTATGAGCTCGCCTGCTTTTTGCAGAGGTGTCTTTGGTTCCAACAAGGCCCCGCTGTGTCTCAGTGCACCCTGGCTTCCATGTGGATCTGGAGTATCACAAAGGCTCCTTGGTTGCACCAGGTCCTGCTGTGTCACAATGGATCCTGTGCTCCATGAGGCCCTCCAAAGTCATCATGGAGGCTTGGTTCCATGAGGTTCCATGATGTGCCAGTGGTCATCTTGGTTCCAGGAGTTTCCTTAGTGTCACAATGCTCTCCATGCTTCCATGATTCCTCACAATGTCCCAATGCTCTCCATGCTTCCATTAGGCCCTGCTTTGCCACAATGGTGCCCTTGTTTCCATGAGGCCCCGCTGTGTCACAATGGACGTATGGTTCCATGATGCTCCGTGGTGTCACCATGGTCTTCTTGAATCCGCAGTGTAACAATGGACCATTGGTTCCATGCGGCCTGGCCGTGTCACAATGGGCTCCTTGATTCCATGATTCCCCACGGTGTCACAATGGAGCCTTGTTTCTAGGAGGTTCTGTACTGTCACAATTGTCTCCTTGATGCCATCAGCCCCTGCAGTGTCACAAAGGCTCCTTGGTTCCATGAGGAACACAAAAGCTTTGCAGAAACATTGAGCCACAGCTGCTGAACACAGCTGGCAACATCTGCTTGCATCAAAAGAGGGCTTCAAGCTGAGAATGGCACCAGCAGCTTCCATCTGCAACAGAGACCCAGGGAAAGGACAGGCTGTGCCGGTCTGGACAAATGTGGAGGAAAATATCCTCTGGTAGAAGGCAGGTTACACCCAGCCCTCCCCCACCAGGTTCGGGAAAAAAGAATTTTCCTCGGAAGAAAGTGAAAGAGATAAAAACTATTTATTTAACAAACACACAGGAAAAGGATAACAATGCTAAATATTCAAACCTCTCGCTGTGGAGCGAAACCTGGGATAATTGGAGAGTCCTTCCGTGTTTCAGTGGGGTCTCCTGAAACATCCCTAGACAGCCAGGCCCGTGGAAAGAAATAGGGAGCGATTCTTGAGAGAAGTTTCAGAGCTCTTTCTTCTCCAGCCACATGGGCGGGGCACTGCCAAAGAACTGAGCAATCCCGGGACAAGCAGGGCCCTCCTGGCACAGGGCAACACAAAATAACCAGTGCTGAACAGGATTAGGGCACATGTGAGCAGGGAGCAGGGAGACCCCGTGCCCAGGCCATGCCTCTACCCCAGGGTCCCCTCTCCCATGACCTCATGGCAGGGGGGAGGAACCCCAACACTTCTGGAGGTGTAGTCTCCCTCCTCCTCCTTGGAGCTGGCTCATGGGCCCACATTCAGGGCCCCCACCTCGGGCGAAAATTGTCCCGGTGTGGTCTGATGTTGAAACAGTCAAGAAGAGAAGAAGGGAAAAAAAACCCCAAAGTCCCAGGAGAACAAAGTTCAACTCTCCATCTCCCTGCAGAGAAAAGGAGCTGAAAACTGGCTCAAAAGCAAGAAGGTTGCTTCCTCCACCCTTGCTGCAAGCAGGATGCAGAGGAGTGTGTATGTGTGTCCTTGAACAAACGCTCTGAGAAGTTTGTCCGTTTTTTTTTCCTCTCCCCGCTCTCAGGCTCAGTTGAAAGGCACAGAAATGCACCAAGTTAACTTCTGGGCATAGAGCAGCCATAGGGGATACACATCCTAAAGTCACCCCAAGACACAGGCACAGAGAATTCAGTGGAAAGACTCCGAGAATTCTGCTCCCAGAGATCATTCCTGCTCACACTGACCCTTGTAGAAAGGGGCCATCGTTCCAGGCAGCCTGTACTGAGCATGTGGCTCCTGAGCGGGGTTTGTTGTTTAGGAAACCTGCTCAGGCTTTTCCATTCTTTCCTTGCAAACAGGAAAACTTCTCCTGGGCCTGTGTGCAGGCAGAGCCCTGAGGAGAGCAGGTGGCACATGGTGCGCTGGGCTGGGACAGCCAGCTGCAGAGCTCAAGGGAAGAAGCCCAAAGAGTCACAATGGCTCCTTGCCTTCACATGCAACACCTGGGTCACAATGGTCTCCTTGATTCCATGAGGCCCCACTGTGTCACAATGGCTCCTTGGTTCCATGCGGTTCCGCAGTGTCACCATGGTCTCCTTTGATGCGCATTGTCATCATGGACAATTGGTTCCATGAGGCCCCGCAGTGTCACAATGGTCCCTTGGTTCCATAGGTTTTATGTTGTAACAATGGACTCCTTGCTTCTATGAGCTCGCCTGCTTTTTGCAGAGGTGTCTTTGGTTCCAACAAGGCCCCGCTGTGTCTCAGTGCACCCTGGCTTCCATGCGCATCTGGAGTATCACAAAGGCTCCTTGGTTGCACCAGGTCCTGCTGTGTCACAATGGATCCTGTGCTCCATGAGGCCCTCCAAAGTCATCATGGAGGCTTGGTTCCATGAGGTTCCATGATGTGCCAGTGGTCATCTTGGTTCCAGGAGTTTCCTTAGTGTCACAATGCTCTCCATGCTTCCATGATTCCCCACAATGTCCCAATGCTCTCCATGCTTCCATTAGGCCCTGCTTTGCCACAATCAACCCCTCGTTTCCATGAGGCCCCGCTGTGTCACAATGGACTATGGTTCCGTGATGCTCCGTGCTGTCACCATGGTCCTCTTGAATCCGCAGTGTAACAATGAACCATTGGTTCCATGCGGCCTGGCCATGTCACAATGTGCTCCTTGATTCCATGATTCCCCACGGTGTCACAATGGAGCCTTGTTTCTAGGAGGTTCTGTACTGTCACAATTGATGCCATCAGCCCCTGCAGTGTCACAAAGGCTCCTTGGTTCCATGAGGAACACAAAAGCTTTGCATCAACATTGAGCCACAGCTGCTGAACACAGCTGGCAACATCTGCTGCATCAAAAGAGGGCTTCAAGCTGAGAATGGCACCAGCAGCTTCCATCTGCAACAGAGACCCAGGGAAAGGACAGGCTGTGCCGGTCTGGACAAATGTGGAGGAAAATATCCTCTGGTAGAAGGCAGGTTACACCCAGCCCTCCCCCACCAGGTTCGGGAAAAAAGAATTTTCCTCGGAAGAAAGTGAAAGAGATAGAAACTGTTTATTTAACAAACACACAGCAAAAGGATAACAATGCTAAATATTCAAACCTCTCGCTGTGGAGAGAAAGCTGGGATAATTGGAGAGTCCTTCCGTGTTTCAGTGGGGTCTCCTGAAACATCCCTAGACAGCGAGGCCCGTGGAAAGAAATAGGGAGCGATTCTTGAGAGAAGTTTCAGAGCTCTTTCTTCTCCAGCCACATGGGCGGGGCACTGCCAAAGAACTGAGCAATCCCGGGACAAGCAGGGCCCTCCTGGCACAGGGCAACACAAAATAACCAGTGCTGAACAGGATTAGGGCACATGTGAGCAGGGAGCAGGGAGACCCCGTGCCCAGGCCATGCCTCTACCCCAGGGTCCCCTCTCCCATGACCTCATGGCAGGGGGGAGGAACCCCAACACTTCTGGAGGTGTAGTCTCCCTCCTCCTCCTTGGAGCTGGCTCATGGGCCCACATTCAGGGCCCCCACCTCGGGCGAAAATTGTCCCAGTGTGGTCTGATGTTGAAACAGTCAAGAAGAGAAGAAGGGAAAAAAACCCCCAAAGTCCCAGGAGAACAAAGTTCAACTCTCCATCTCCCTGCAGTGAAAAGGAGCTGAAAACTGGCTCAAAAGCAAGAAGGTTGCTTCCTCCACCCTTGCTGCAAGCAGGATGCAGAGGAGTGTGTATGTGTGTCCTTGAACAAACGCTCTGAGAAGTTTGTCCGGTTTTTTTTTCCTCTCCCCCCTCTCAGGCTCAGTTGAAAGGCACAGAAATGCACCAAGTTAACTTCTGGGCATAGAGCAGCCATAGGGGATACACATCCTAAAGTCACCCCAAGACACAGGCACAGAGAATTCAGTGGAAAGACTCTGAGAATTCTGCTCCCAGAGATCATTCCTGCTCACACGGACCCTTGTAGAAAGGGACCATCATTCCAGGCAGCCTGTACTGAGCATGTGGCTCCTGAGCGGGGTTTGTTGTTTAGGAAACCTGCTCAGGCTTTTCCATTCTTTCCTTGCAAACAGGAAAACTTCTCCTGGGCCTGTGTGCAGGCAGAGGCCTGAGGAGAGCAGGTGGCACATGGTGCGCTGGGCTGGGACAGCCAGCTGCAGAGCTCAAGGGAAGAAGCCCAAAGAGTCACAATGGCTCCTTGCCTTCACATGCAACACCTGGGTCACAATGGTCTCCTTGATTCCATGAGGCCCCACTGTGTCACAGTGGCTCCTTGGTTCCATGCGGTTCCGCAGTGTCACCATGGTCTCCTTTGATCCGCATTGTCATCATGGACAATTGGTTCCATGAGGCCCCGCAGTGTCACAATGGTCCCTTGGTTCCATAGGTTTTATGTTGTAACAATGGACTCCTTGCTTCTATGAGCTCGCCTGCTTTTTGCAGAGGTGTCTTTGGTTCCAACAAGGCCCCGCTGTGTCTCAGTGCACCCTGGCTTCCATGTGGATCTGGAGTATCACAAAGGCTCCTTGGTTGCACCAGGTCCTGCTGTGTCACAATGGATCCTGTGCTCCATGAGGCCCTCCAAAGTCATCATGGAGGCTTGGTTCCATGAGGTTCCATGATGTGCCAGTGGTCATCTTGGTTCCAGGAGTTTCCTTAGTGTCACAATGCTCTCCATGCTTCCATGATTCCTCACAATGTCCCAGTGCTCTCCATGCTTCCATTAGGCCCTGCTTTGCCACAATGGTGCCCTTGTTTCCATGAGGCCCCGCTGTGTCACAATGGACGTATGGTTCCATGATGCTCCGTGGTGTCACCATGGTCTTCTTGAATCCGCAGTGTAACAATGGACCATTGGTTCCATGCGGCCTGGCCGTGTCACAATGGGCTCCTTGATTCCATGATTCCCCACGGTGTCACAATGGAGCCTTGTTTCTAGGAGGTTCTGTACTGTCACAATTGTCTCCTTGATGCCATCAGCCCCTGCAGTGTCACAAAGGCTCCTTGGTTCCATGAGGAACACAAAAGCTTTGCAGAAACATTGAGCCACAGCTGCTGAACACAGCTGGCAACATCTGCTTGCATCAAAAGAGGGCTTCAAGCTGAGAATGGCACCAGCAGCTTCCATCTGCAACAGAGACCCAGGGAAAGGACAGGCTGTGCCGGTCTGGACAAATGTGGAGGAAAATATCCTCTGGTAGAAGGCAGGTTACACCCAGCCCTCCCCCACCAGGTTCGGGAAAAAAGAATTTTCCTCGGAAGAAAGTGAAAGAGATAAAAACTATTTATTTAACAAACACACAGGAAAAGGATAACAATGCTAAATATTCAAACCTCTCGCTGTGGAGCGAAACCTGGGATAATTGGAGAGTCCTTCCGTGTTTCAGTGGGGTCTCCTGAAACATCCCTAGACAGCCAGGCCCGTGGAAAGAAATAGGGAGCGATTCTTGAGAGAAGTTTCAGAGCTCTTTCTTCTCCAGCCACATGGGCGGGGCACTGCCAAAGAACTGAGCAATCCCGGGACAAGCAGGGCCCTCCTGGCACAGGGCAACACAAAATAACCAGTGCTGAACAGGATTAGGGCACATGTGAGCAGGGAGCAGGGAGACCCCGTGCCCAGGCCATGCCTCTACCCCAGGGTCCCCTCTCCCATGACCTCATGGCAGGGGGGAGGAACCCCAACACTTCTGGAGGTGTAGTCTCCCTCCTCCTCCTTGGAGCTGGCTCATGGGCCCACATTCTGGGCCCCCACCTCGGGCGAAAATTGTCCCAGTGTGGTCTGATGTTGAAACAGTCAAGAAGAGAAGAAGGGAAAAAAAACCCCAAAGTCCCAGGAGAACAAAGTTCAACTCTCCATCTCCCTGCAGTGAAAAGGAGCTGAAAACTGGCTCAAAAGCAAGAAGGTTGCTTCCTGCGCTCTTGCTGCAAGCAGGATGCAGAGGAGTGTGTATGTGTGTCCTTGAACAAACGCTCTGAGAAGTTTGTCCGTTTTTTTTCCTCTCCCCCCTCTCAGGCTCAGTTGAAAGGCACAGAAATGCACCAAGTTAACTTCTGGGCATAGAGCAGCCATAGGGGATACACATCCTAAAGTCACCCCAAGACACAGGCACAGAGAATTCAGTGGAAAGACTCCGAGAATTCTGCTCCCAGAGATCATTCCTGCTCACACGGACCCTTGTAGAAAGGGACCATCATTACAGGCAGCCTGTACTGAGCATGTGGCTCCTGAGCAGGGTTTGTTGTTTAGGAAACCTGCTCAGGCTTTTCCATTCTTTCCTTGCAAACAGGAAAACTTCTCCTGGGCCTGTGTGCAGGCAGAGCCCTGAGGAGAGCAGGTGGCACATGGTGCGCTGGGCTGGGACAGCCAGCTGCAGAGCTCAAGGGAAGAAGCCCAAAGTGGCACAATGGCTCCTTGCCTTCACATGCAACACCTGGGTCACAATGGTCTCCTTGATTCCATGAGGCCCCACTGTGTCACAGTGGCTCCTTGGTTCCATGCGGTTCCGCAGTGTCACCATGGTGTCCTTTGATCCGCATTGTCATCATGGACAATTGGTTCCATGAGGCCCCACAGTGTCACAATGGTCCCTTGGTTCCATAGGTTTTATGTTGTAACAATGGACTCCTTGCTTCTATGAGCTCGCCTGCTTTTTGCAGAGGTGTCTTTGGTTCCAACAAGGCCCCGCTGTGTCTCAGTGCACCCTGGCTTCCATGTGGATCTGGAGTATCACAAAGGCTCCTTGGTTCCACCAGGTCCTGCTGTGTCACAATGGATCCTGTGCTCCATGAGGCCCTCCAAAGTCATCATGGAGGCTTGGTTCCATGAGGTTCCATGATGTGCCAGTGGTCATCTTGGTTCCAGGAGTTTCCTTAGTGTCACAATGCTCTCCATGCTTCCATGATTCCCCACAATGTCCCAATGCTCTCCATGCTTCCATTAGGCCCTGCTTTGCCACAATGGTGCCCTTGTTTCCATGAGGCCCCGCTGTGTCACAATGGACGTATGGTTCCATGATGCTCCGTGGTGTCACCATGGTCTTCTTGAATTCGCAGTGTAACAATGGACCATTGGTTCCATGCGGCCTGGCCGTGTCACAATGGGCTCCTTGATTCCATGATTCCCCACGGTGTCACAATGGAGCCTTGTTTCTAGGAGGTTCTGTACTGTCACAATTGTCTCCTTGATGCCATCAGCCCCTGCAGTGTCACAAAGGCTCCTTGGTTCCATGAGGAACACAAAAGCTTTGCATCAACATTGAGCCACAGCTGCTGAACACAGCTGGCAACATCTGCTTGCATCAAAAGAGGGCTTCAAGCTGACAATGGCACCAGCAGCTTCCATCTGCAACAGAGACCCAGGGAAAGGACAGGCTGTGCCGGTCTGGACAAATTTGGAGGAAAATATCCTCTGGTAGAAGGCAGGTTACACCCAGCCCTCCCCCACCAGGTTCGGGAAAAAAGAATTTTCCTCGGAAGAAAGTGAAAGAGATAGAAACTGTTTATTTAACAAACACACAGCAAAAGGATAACAATGCTAAATATTCAAACCTCTCGCTGTGGAGAGAAAGCTGGGATAATTGGAGAGTCCTTCCGTGTTTCAGTGGGGTCTCCTGAAACATCCCTAGACAGCCAGGCCCGTGGAAAGAAATAGGGAGCGATTCTTGAGAGAAGTTTCAGAGCTCTTTCTTCTCCAGCCACATGGGCGGGGCACTGCCAAAGAACTGAGCAATCCCGGGACAAGCAGGGCCCTCCTGGCACAGGGCAACACAAAATAACCAGTGCTGAACAGGATTAGGGCACATGTGAGCAGGGAGCAGGGAGACCCCGTGCCCAGGCCATGCCTCTACCCCAGGGTCCCCTCTCCCATGACCTCATGGCAGGGGGGAGGAACCCCAACACTTCTGGAGGTGTAGTCTCCCTCCTCCTCCTTGGAGCTGGCTCATGGGCCCACATTCAGGGCCCCCACCTCGGGCGAAAATTGTCCCGGTGTGGTCTGATGTTGAAAGAGTCAAGAAGAGAAGAAGGGAAAAAAAACCCCAAAGTCCCAGGAGAACAAAGTTCAACTCTCCATCTCCCTGCAGAGAAAAGGAGCTGAAAACTGGCTCAAAAGCAAGAAGGTTGCTTCCTCCACCCTTGCTGCAAGCAGGATGCAGAGGAGTGTGTATGTGTGTCCTTGAACAAACGCTCTGAGAAGTTTGTCCGGTTTTTTTTCCTCTCCCCGCTCTCAGGCTCAGTTGAAAGGCACAGAAATGCACCAAGTTAACTTCTGGGCATAGAGCAGCCATAGGGGATACACATCCTAAAGTCACCCCAAGACACAGGCACAGAGAATTCAGTGGAAAGACTCCAAGAATTCTGCTCCCAGAGATCATTCCTGCTCACACTGACCCTTGTAGAAAGGGGCCATCGTTCCAGGCAGCCTGTACTGAGCATGTGGCTCCTGAGCGGGGTTTGTTGTTTAGGAAACCTGCTCAGGCTTTTCCATTCTTTCCTTGCAAACAGGAAAACTTCTCCTGGGCCTGTGTGCAGGCAGAGCCCTGAGGAGAGCAGGTGGCACATGGTGCGCTGGGCTGGGACAGCCAGCTGCAGAGCTCAAGGGAAGAAGCCCAAAGAGTCACAATGGCTCCTTGCCTTCACATGCAACACCTGGGTCACAATGGTCTCCTTGATTCCATGAGGCCCCACTGTGTCACAGTGGCTCCTTGGTTCCATGCGGTTCCGCAGTGTCACCATGGTCTCCTTTGATCCGCATTGTCATCATGGACAATTGGTTCCATGAGGCCCCGCAGTGTCACAATGGTCCCTTGGTTCCATAGGTTTTATGTTGTAACAATGGACTCCTTGCTTCTATGAGCTCGCCTGCTTTTTGCAGAGGTGTCTTTGGTTCCAACAAGGCCCCGCTGTGTCTCAGTGCACCCTGGCTTCCATGTGGATCTGGAGTATCACAAAGGCTCCTTGGTTGCACCAGGTCCTGCTGTGTCACAATGGATCCTGTGCTCCATGAGGCCCTCCAAAGTCATCATGGAGGCTTGGTTCCATGAGGTTCCATGATGTGCCAGTGGTCATCTTGGTTCCAGGAGTTTCCTTAGTGTCACAATGCTCTCCATGCTTCCATGATTCCTCACAATGTCCCAATGCTCTCCATGCTTCCATTAGGCCCTGCTTTGCCACAATGGTGCCCTTGTTTCCATGAGGCCCCGCTGTGTCACAATGGACGTATGGTTCCATGATGCTCCGTGGTGTCACCATGGTCTTCTTGAATCCGCAGTGTAACAATGGACCATTGGTTCCATGCGGCCTGGCCGTGTCACAATGGGCTCCTTGATTCCATGATTCCCCACGGTGTCACAATGGAGCCTTGTTTCTAGGAGGTTCTGTACTGTCACAATTGTCTCCTTGATGCCATCAGCCCCTGCAGTGTCACAATGGCTCCTTGGTTCCATGAGGAACACAAAAGCTTTGCAGAAACATTGAGCCACAGCTGCTGAACACAGCTGGCAACATCTGCTTGCATCAAAAGAGGGCTTCAAGCTGAGAATGGCACCAGCAGCTTCCATCTGCAACAGAGACCCAGGGAAAGGACAGGCTGTGCCGGTCTGGACAAATGTGGAGGAAAATATCCTCTGGTAGAAGGCAGGTTACACCCAGCCCTCCCCCACCAGGTTCGGGAAAAAAGAATTTTCCTCGGAAGAAAGTGAAAGAGATAAAAACTATTTATTTAACAAACACACAGGAAAAGGATAACAATGCTAAATATTCAAACCTCTCGCTGTGGAGCGAAACCTGGGATAATTGGAGAGTCCTTCCGTGTTTCAGTGGGGTCTCCTGAAACATCCCTAGACAGCCAGGCCCGTGGAAAGAAATAGGGAGCGATTCTTGAGAGAAGTTTCAGAGCTCTTTCTTCTCCAGCCACATGGGCGGGGCACTGCCAAAGAACTGAGCAATCCCGGGACAAGCAGGGCCCTCCTGGCACAGGGCAACACAAAATAACCAGTGCTGAACAGGATTAGGGCACATGTGAGCAGGGAGCAGGGAGACCCCGTGCCCAGGCCATGCCTCTACCCCAGGGTCCCCTCTCCCATGACCTCATGGCAGGGGGGAGGAACCCCAACACTTCTGGAGGTGTAGTCTCCCTCCTCCTCCTTGGAGCTGGCTCATGGGCCCACATTCTGGGCCCCCACCTCGGGCGAAAATTGTCCCAGTGTGGTCTGATGTTGAAACAGTCAAGAAGAGAAGAAGGGAAAAAAACCCCCAAAGTCCCAGGAGAACAAAGTTCAACTCTCCATCTCCCTGCAGTGAAAAGGAGCTGAAAACTGGCTCAAAAGCAAGAAGGTTGCTTCCTGCGCTCTTGCTGCAAGCAGGATGCAGAGGAGTGTGTATGTGTGTCCTTGAACAAACGCTCTGAGAAGTTTGTCCGTTTTTTTTCCTCTCCCCCCTCTCAGGCTCAGTTGAAAGGCACAGAAATGCACCAAGTTAACTTCTGGGCATAGAGCAGCCATAGGGGATACACATCCTAAAGTCACCCCAAGACACAGGCACAGAGAATTCAGTGGAAAGACTCCGAGAATTCTGCTCCCAGAGATCATTCCTGCTCACACGGACCCTTGTAGAAAGGGACCATCATTACAGGCAGCCTGTACTGAGCATGTGGCTCCTGAGCAGGGTTTGTTGTTTAGGAAACCTGCTCAGGCTTTTCCATTCTTTCCTTGCAAACAGGAAAACTTCTCCTGGGCCTGTGTGCAGGCCGAGCCCTGAGGAGAGCAGGTGGCACATGGTGCGCTGGGCTGGGACAGCCAGCTGCAGAGCTCAAGGGAAGAAGCCCAAAGTGGCACAATGGCTCCTTGCCTTCACATGCAACACCTGGGTCACAATGGTCTCCTTGATTCCATGAGGCCCCACTGTGTCACAGTGGCTCCTTGGTTCCATGCGGTTCCGCAGTGTCACCATGGTGTCCTTTGATCCGCATTGTCATCATGGACAATTGGTTCCATGAGGCCCCACAGTGTCACAATGGTCCCTTGGTTCCATAGGTTTTATGTTGTAACAATGGACTCCTTGCTTCTATGAGCTCGCCTGCTTTTTGCAGAGGTGTCTTTGGTTCCAACAAGGCCCCGCTGTGTCTCAGTGCACCCTGGCTTCCATGTGGATCTGGAGTATCACAAAGGCTCCTTGGTTGCACCAGGTCCTGCTGTGTCACAATGGATCCTGTGCTCCATGAGGCCCTCCAAAGTCATCATGGAGGCTTGCTTCCATGAGGTTCCATGATGTGCCAGTGGTCATCTTGGTTCCAGGAGTTTCCTTAGTGTCACAATGCTCTCCATGCTTCCATGATTCCCCACAATGTCCCAATGCTCTCCATGCTTCCATTAGGCCCTGCTTTGCCACAATGGTGCCCTTGTTTCCATGAGGCCCCGCTGTGTCACAATGGACGTATGGTTCCATGATGCTCCGTGGTGTCACCATGGTCTTCTTGAATTCGCAGTGTAACAATGGACCATTGGTTCCATGCGGCCTGGCCGTGTCACAATGGGCTCCTTGATTCCATGATTCCCCACGGTGTCACAATGGAGCCTTGTTTCTAGGAGGTTCTGTACTGTCACAATTGTCTCCTTGATGCCATCAGCCCCTGCAGTGTCACAAAGGCTCCTTGGTTCCATGAGGAACACAAAAGCTTTGCATCAACATTGAGCCACAGCTGCTGAACACAGCTGGCAACATCTGCTTGCATCAAAAGAGGGCTTCAAGCTGACAATGGCACCAGCAGCTTCCATCTGCAACAGAGACCCAGGGAAAGGACAGGCTGTGCCGGTCTGGACAAATTTGGAGGAAAATATCCTCTGGTAGAAGGCAGGTTACACCCAGCCCTCCCCCACCAGGTTCGGGAAAAAAGAATTTTCCTCGGAAGAAAGTGAAAGAGATAGAAACTCTTTATTTAACAAACACACAGCAAAAGGATAACAATGCTAAATATTCAAACCTCTCGCTGTGGAGAGAAAGCTGGGATAATTGGAGAGTCCTTCCGTGTTTCAGTGGGGTCTCCTGAAACATCCCTAGACAGCCAGGCCCGTGGAAAGAAATAGGGAGCGATTCTTGAGAGAAGTTTCAGAGCTCTTTCTTCTCCAGCCACATGGGCGGGGCACTGCCAAAGAACTGAGCAATCCCGGGACAAGCAGGGCCCTCCTGGCACAGGGCAACACAAAATAACCAGTGCTGAACAGGATTAGGGCACATGTGAGCAGGGAGCAGGGAGACCCCGTGCCCAGGCCATGCCTCTACCCCAGGGTCCCCTCTCCCATGACCTCATGGCAGGGGGGAGGAACCCCAACACTTCTGGAGGTGTAGTCTCCCTCCTCCTCCTTGGAGCTGGCTCATGGGCCCACATTCAGGGCCCCCACCTCGGGCGAAAATTGTCCCGGTGTGGTCTGATGTTGAAAGAGTCAAGAAGAGAAGAAGGGAAAAAAAACCCCAAAGTCCCAGGAGAACAAAGTTCAACTCTCCATCTCCCTGCAGAGAAAAGGAGCTGAAAACTGGCTCAAAAGCAAGAAGGTTGCTTCCTCCACCCTTGCTGCAAGCAGGATGCAGAGGAGTGTGTATGTGTGTCCTTGAACAAACGCTCTGAGAAGTTTTTCCGGTTTTTTTTCCTCTCCCCGCTCTCAGGCTCAGTTGAAAGGCACAGAAATGCACCAAGTTAACTTCTGGGCATAGAGCAGCCATAGGGGATACACATCCTAAAGTCACCCCAAGACACAGGCACAGAGAATTCAGTGGAAAGACTCCGAGAATTCTGCTCCCAGAGATCATTCCTGCTCACACTGACCCTTGTAGAAAGGGGCCATCGTTCCAGGCAGCCTGTACTGAGCATGTGGCTCCTGAGCGGGGTTTGTTGTTTAGGAAACCTGCTCAGGCTTTTCCATTCTTTCCTTGCAAACAGGAAAACTTCTCCTGGGCCTGTGTGCAGGCAGAGCCCTGAGGAGAGCAGGTGGCACATGGTGCGCTGGGCTGGGACAGCCAGCTGCAGAGCTCAAGGGAAGAAGCCCAAAGAGTCACAATGGCTCCTTGCCTTCACATGCAACACCTGGGTCACAATGGTCTCCTTGATTCCATGAGGCCCCACTGTGTCACAATGGCTCCTTGGTTCCATGCGGTTCCGCAGTGTCACCATGGTCTCCTTTGATGCGCATTGTCATCATGGACAATTGGTTCCATGAGGCCCCGCAGTGTCACAATGGTCCCTTGGTTCCATAGGTTTTATGTTGTAACAATGGACTCCTTGCTTCTATGAGCTCGCCTGCTTTTTGCAGAGGTGTCTTTGGTTCCAACAAGGCCCCGCTGTGTCTCAGTGCACCCTGGCTTCCATGCGCATCTGGAGTATCACAAAGGCTCCTTGGTTGCACCAGGTCCTGCTGTGTCACAATGGATCCTGTGCTCCATGAGGCCCTCCAAAGTCATCATGGAGGCTTGGTTCCATGAGGTTCCATGATGTGCCAGTGGTCATCTTGGTTCCAGGAGTTTCCTTAGTGTCACAATGCTCTCCATGCTTCCATGATTCCCCACAATGTCCCAATGCTCTCCATGCTTCCATTAGGCCCTGCTTTGCCACAATGGTGCCCTTGTTTCCATGAGGCCCCGCTGTGTCACAATGGACTATGGTTCCGTGATGCTCCGTGCTGTCACCATGGTCCTCTTGAATCCGCAGTGTAACAATGAACCATTGGTTCCATGCGGCCTGGCCATGTCACAATGTGCTCCTTGATTCCATGATTCCCCACGGTGTCACAATGGAGCCTTGTTTCTAGGAGGTTCTGTACTGTCACAATTGATGCCATCAGCCCCTGCAGTGTCACAAAGGCTCCTTGGTTCCATGAGGAACACAAAAGCTTTGCAGAAACATTGAGCCACAGCTGCTGAACACAGCTGGCAACATCTGCTGCATCAAAAGAGGGCTTCAAGCTGAGAATGGCACCAGCAGCTTCCATCTGCAACAGAGACCCAGGGAAAGGACAGGCTGTGCCGGTCTGGACAAATGTGGAGGAAAATATCCTCTGGTAGAAGGCAGGTTACACCCAGCCCTCCCCCACCAGGTTCGGGAAAAAAGAATTTTCCTCGGAAGAAAGTGAAAGAGATAGAAACTGTTTATTTAACAAACACACAGCAAAAGGATAACAATGCTAAATATTCAAACCTCTCGCTGTGGAGAGAAAGCTGGGATAATTGGAGAGTCCTTCCGTGTTTCAGTGGGGTCTCCTGAAACATCCCTAGACAGCGAGGCCCGTGGAAAGAAATAGGGAGCGATTCTTGAGAGAAGTTTCAGAGCTCTTTCTTCTCCAGCCACATGGGCGGGGCACTGCCAAAGAACTGAGCAATCCCGGGACAAGCAGGGCCCTCCTGGCACAGGGCAACACAAAATAACCAGTGCTGAACAGGATTAGGGCACATGTGAGCAGGGAGCAGGGAGACCCCGTGCCCAGGCCATGCCTCTACCCCAGGGTCCCCTCTCCCATGACCTCATGGCAGGGGGGAGGAACCCCAACACTTCTGGAGGTGTAGTCTCCCTCCTCCTCCTTGGAGCTGGCTCATGGGCCCACATTCTGGGCCCCCACCTCGGGCGAAAATTGTCCCAGTGTGGTCTGATGTTGAAACAGTCAAGAAGAGAAGAAGGGAAAAAAAACCCCAAAGTCCCAGGAAAACAAAGTTCAACTCTCCATCTCCCTGCAGTGAAAAGGAGCTGAAAACTGGCTCAAAAGCAAGAAGGTTGCTTCCTCCACCCTTGCTGCAAGCAGGATGCAGAGGAGTGTGTATGTGTGTCCTTGAACAAACGCTCTGAGAAGTTTGTCCGGTTTTTTTTTCCTCTCCCCCCTCTCAGGCTCAGTTGAAAGGCACAGAAATGCACCAAGTTAACTTCTGGGCATAGAGCAGCCATAGGGGATACACATCCTAAAGTCACCCCAAGACACAGGCACAGAGAATTCAGTGGAAAGACTCTGAGAATTCTGCTCCCAGAGATCATTCCTGCTCACACGGACCCTTGTAGAAAGGGACCATCATTCCAGGCAGCCTGTACTGAGCATGTGGCTCCTGAGCGGGGTTTGTTGTTTAGGAAACCTGCTCAGGCTTTTCCATTCTTTCCTTGCAAACAGGAAAACTTCTCCTGGGCCTGTGTGCAGGCAGAGCCCTGAGGAGAGCAGGTGGCACATGGTGCGCTGGGCTGGGACAGCCAGCTGCAGAGCTCAAGGGAAGAAGCCCAAAGAGTCACAATGGCTCCTTGCCTTCACATGCAACACCTGGGTCACAATGGTCTCCTTGATTCCATGAGGCCCCACTGTGTCACAGTGGCTCCTTGGTTCCATGCGGTTCCGCAGTGTCACCATGGTCTCCTTTGATCCGCATTGTCATCATGGACAATTGGTTCCATGAGGCCCCGCAGTGTCACAATGGTCCCTTGGTTCCATAGGTTTTATGTTGTAACAATGGACTCCTTGCTTCTATGAGCTCGCCTGCTTTTTGCAGAGGTGTCTTTGGTTCCAACAAGGCCCCGCTGTGTCTCAGTGCACCCTGGCTTCCATGTGGATCTGGAGTATCACAAAGGCTCCTTGGTTCCACCAGGTCCTGCTGTGTCACAATGGATCCTGTGCTCCATGAGGCCCTCCAAAGTCATCATGGAGGCTTGGTTCCATGAGGTTCCATGATGTGCCAGTGGTCATCTTGGTTCCAGGAGTTTCCTTAGTGTCACAATGCTCTCCATGCTTCCATGATTCCTCACAATGTCCCAATGCTCTCCATGCTTCCATTAGGCCCTGCTTTGCCACAATGGTGCCCTTGTTTCCATGAGGCCCCGCTGTGTCACAATGGACGTATGGTTCCATGATGCTCCGTGGTGTCACCATGGTCTTCTTGAATCCGCAGTGTAACAATGGACCATTGGTTCCATGCGGCCTGGCCGTGTCACAATGGGCTCCTTGATTCCATGATTCCCCACGGTGTCACAATGGAGCCTTGTTTCTAGGAGGTTCTGTACTGTCACAATTGTCTCCTTGATGCCATCAGCCCCTGCAGTGTCACAAAGGCTCCTTGGTTCCATGAGGAACACAAAAGCTTTGCATCAACATTGAGCCACAGCTGCTGAACACAGCTGGCAACATCTGCTTGCATCAAAAGAGGGCTTCAAGCTGAGAATGGCACCAGCAGCTTCCATCTGCAACAGAGACCCAGGGAAAGGACAGGCTGTGCCGGTCTGGACAAATGTGGAGGAAAATATCCTCTGGTAGAAGGCAGGTTACACCCAGCCCTCCCCCACCAGGTTCGGGAAAAAAGAATTTTCCTCGGAAGAAAGTGAAAGAGATAAAAACTATTTATTTAACAAACACACAGGAAAAGGATAACAATGCTAAATATTCAAACCTCTCGCTGTGGAGCGAAACCTGGGATAATTGGAGAGTCCTTCCGTGTTTCAGTGGGGTCTCCTGAAACATCCCTAGACAGCCAGGCCCGTGGAAAGAAATAGGGAGCGATTCTTGAGAGAAGTTTCAGAGCTCTTTCTTCTCCAGCCACATGGGCGGGGCACTGCCAAAGAACTGAGCAATCCCGGGACAAGCAGGGCCCTCCTGGCACAGGGCAACACAAAATAACCAGTGCTGAACAGGATTAGGGCACATGTGAGCAGGGAGCAGGGAGACCCCGTGCCCAGGCCATGCCTCTACCCCAGGGTCCCCTCTCCCATGACCTCATGGCAGGGGGGAGGAACCCCAACACTTCTGGAGGTGTAGTCTCCCTCCTCCTCCTTGGAGCTGGGCCATGGGCCCACATTCAGGGCCCCCACCTCGGTAGAAAATTCTCCCGGTGTGGTCTGATGTTGAAACAGTCAAGAAGAGAAGAAGGGAAAGAAACCCCCAAAGTCCCAGGAAAACAAAGTTCAAACTCTCCATCTCCCTGCAGAGAAAAGGAGCTGAAAACTGGCTCAAAAGCAAGAAGGTTGCTTCCTGCGCTCTTGCTGCAAGCAGGATGCAGAGGAGTGTGTATGTGTGTCCTTGAACAAACGCTCTGAGAAGTTTGTCCGGTTTTTTTTCCTCTCCCCCCTCTCAGGCTCAGTTGAAAGGCACAGAAATGCACCAAGTTAACTTCTGGGCATAGAGCAGCCATAGGGGATACACATCCTAAAGTCACCCCAAGACACAGGCACAGAGAATTCAGTGGAAAGACTCCGAGAATTCTGCTCCCAGAGATCATTCCTGCTCACACGGACCCTTGTAGAAAGGGACCATCATTACAGGCAGCCTGTACTGAGCATGTGGCTCCTGAGCAGGGTTTGTTGTTTAGGAAACCTGCTCAGGCTTTTCCATTCTTTCCTTGCAAACAGGAAAACTTCTCCTGGGCCTGTGTGCAGGCAGAGCCCTGAGGAGAGCAGGTGGCACATGGTGCGCTGGGCTGGGACAGCCAGCTGCAGAGCTCAAGGGAAGAAGCCCAAAGTGGCACAATGGCTCCTTGCCTTCACATGCAACACCTGGGTCACAATGGTCTCCTTGATTCCATGAGGCCCCACTGTGTCACAGTGGCTCCTTGGTTCCATGCGGTTCCGCAGTGTCACCATGGTGTCCTTTGATCCGCATTGTCATCATGGACAATTGGTTCCATGAGGCCCCACAGTGTCACAATGGTCCCTTGGTTCCATAGGTTTTATGTTGTAACAATGGACTCCTTGCTTCTATGAGCTCGCCTGCTTTTTGCAGAGGTGTCTTTGGTTCCAACAAGGCCCCGCTGTGTCTCAGTGCACCCTGGCTTCCATGCGGATCTGGAGTATCACAAAGGCTCCTTGGTTGCACCAGGTCCTGCTGTGTCACAATGGATCCTGTGCTCCATGAGGCCCTCCAAAGTCATCATGGAGGCTTGGTTCCATGAGGTTCCATGATGTGCCAGTGGTCATCTTGGTTCCAGGAGTTTCCTTAGTGTCACAATGCTCTCCATGCTTCCATGATTCCCCACAATGTCCCAATGCTCTCCATGCTTCCATTAGGCCCTGCTTTGCCACAATGGTGCCCTTGTTTCCATGAGGCCCCGCTGTGTCACAATGGACGTATGGTTCCATGATGCTCCGTGGTGTCACCATGGTCTTCTTGAATCCGCAGTGTAACAATGGACCATTGGTTCCATGCGGCCTGGCCGTGTCACAATGGGCTCCTTGATTCCATGATTCCCCACGGTGTCACAATGGAGCCTTGTTTCTAGGAGGTTCTGTACTGTCACAATTGTCTCCTTGATGCCATCAGCCCCTGCAGTGTCACAAAGGCTCCTTGGTTCCATGAGGAACACAAAAGCTTTGCAGAAACATTGAGCCACAGCTGCTGAACACAGCTGGCAACATCTGCTGCATCAAAAGAGGGCTTCAAGCTGAGAATGGCACCAGCAGCTTCCATCTGCAACAGAGACCCAGGGAAAGGACAGGCTGTGCCGGTCTGGACAAATGTGGAGGAAAATATCCTCTGGTAGAAGGCAGGTTACACCCAGCCCTCCCCCACCAGGTTCGGGAAAAAAGAATTTTCCTCGGAAGAAAGTGAAAGAGATAGAAACTGTTTATTTAACAAACACACAGCAAAAGGATAACAATGCTAAATATTCAAACCTCTCGCTGTGGAGAGAAAGCTGGGATAATTGGAGAGTCCTTCCGTGTTTCAGTGGGGTCTCCTGAAACATCCCTAGACAGCGAGGCCCGTGGAAAGAAATAGGGAGCGATTCTTGAGAGAAGTTTCAGAGCTCTTTCTTCTCCAGCCACATGGGCGGGGCACTGCCAAAGAACTGAGCAATCCCGGGACAAGCAGGGCCCTCCTGGCACAGGGCAACACAAAATAACCAGTGCTGAACAGGATTAGGGCACATGTGAGCAGGGAGCAGGGAGACCCCGTGCCCAGGCCATGCCTCTACCCCAGGGTCCCCTCTCCCATGACCTCATGGCAGGGGGGAGGAACCCCAACACTTCTGGAGGTGTAGTCTCCCTCCTCCTCCTTGGAGCTGGCTCATGGGCCCACATTCAGGGCCCCCACCTCGGGCGAAAATTGTCCCAGTGTGGTCTGATGTTGAAACAGTCAAGAAGAGAAGAAGGGAAAAAAACCCCCAAAGTCCCAGGAGAACAAAGTTCAACTCTCCATCTCCCTGCAGTGAAAAGGAGCTGAAAACTGGCTCAAAAGCAAGAAGGTTGCTTCCTCCACCCTTGCTGCAAGCAGGATGCAGAGGAGTGTGTATGTGTGTCCTTGAACAAACGCTCTGAGAAGTTTGTCCGGTTTTTTTTTCCTCTCCCCGCTCCCAGGCTCAGTTGAAAGGCACAGAAATGCACCAAGTTAACTTCTGGGCATAGAGCAGCCATAGGGGATACACATCCTAAAGTCACCCCAAGACACAGGCACAGAGAATTCAGTGGAAAGACTCCGAGAATTCTGCTCCCAGAGATCATTCCTGCTCACACTGACCCTTGTAGAAAGGGGCCATCGTTCCAGGCAGCCTGTACTGAGCATGTGGCTCCTGAGCGGGGTTTGTTGTTTAGGAAACCTGCTCAGGCTTTTCCATTCTTTCCTTGCAAACAGGAAAACTTCTCCTGGGCCTGTGTGCAGGCAGAGCCCTGAGGAGAGCAGGTGGCACATGGTGCGCTGGGCTGGGACAGCCAGCTGCAGAGCTCAAGGGAAGAAGCCCAAAGAGTCACAATGGCTCCTTGCCTTCACATGCAACACCTGGGTCACAATGGTCTCCTTGATTCCATGAGGCCCCACTGTGTCACAATGGCTCCTTGGTTCCATGCGGTTCCGCAGTGTCACCATGGTCTCCTTTGATGCGCATTGTCATCATGGACAATTGGTTCCATGAGGCCCCGCAGTGTCACAATGGTCCCTTGGTTCCATAGGTTTTATGTTGTAACAATGGACTCCTTGCTTCTATGAGCTCGCCTGCTTTTTGCAGAGGTGTCTTTGGTTCCAACAAGGCCCCGCTGTGTCTCAGTGCACCCTGGCTTCCATGTGGATCTGGAGTATCACAAAGGCTCCTTGGTTGCACCAGGTCCTGCTGTGTCACAATGGATCCTGTGCTCCATGAGGCCCTCCAAAGTCATCATGGAGGCTTGGTTCCATGAGGTTCCATGATGTGCCAGTGGTCATCTTGGTTCCAGGAGTTTCCTTAGTGTCACAATGCTCTCCATGCTTCCATGATTCCCCACAATGTCCCAATGCTCTCCATGCTTCCATTAGGCCCTGCTTTGCCACAATGGTGCCCTTGTTTCCATGAGGCCCCGCTGTGTCACAATGGACTATGGTTCCGTGATGCTCCGTGCTGTCACCATGGTCCTCTTGAATCCGCAGTGTAACAATGAACCATTGGTTCCATGCGGCCTGGCCATGTCACAATGTGCTCCTTGATTCCATGATTCCCCACGGTGTCACAATGGAGCCTTGTTTCTAGGAGGTTCTGTACTGTCACAATTGATGCCATCAGCCCCTGCAGTGTCACAAAGGCTCCTTGGTTCCATGAGGAACACAAAAGCTTTGCAGAAACATTGAGCCACAGCTGCTGAACACAGCTGGCAACATCTGCTGCATCAAAAGAGGGCTTCAAGCTGAGAATGGCACCAGCAGCTTCCATCTGCAACAGAGACCCAGGGAAAGGACAGGCTGTGCCGGTCTGGACAAATGTGGAGGAAAATATCCTCTGGTAGAAGGCAGGTTACACCCAGCCCTCCCCCACCAGGTTCGGGAAAAAAGAATTTTCCTCGGAAGAAAGTGAAAGAGATAGAAACTGTTTATTTAACAAACACACAGCAAAAGGATAACAATGCTAAATATTCAAACCTCTCGCTGTGGAGAGAAAGCTGGGATAATTGGAGAGTCCTTCCGTGTTTCAGTGGGGTCTCCTGAAACATCCCTAGACAGCGAGGCCCGTGGAAAGAAATAGGGAGCGATTCTTGAGAGAAGTTTCAGAGCTCTTTCTTCTCCAGCCACATGGGCGGGGCACTGCCAAAGAACTGAGCAATCCCGGGACAAGCAGGGCCCTCCTGGCACAGGGCAACACAAAATAACCAGTGCTGAACAGGATTAGGGCACATGTGAGCAGGGAGCAGGGAGACCCCGTGCCCAGGCCATGCCTCTACCCCAGGGTCCCCTCTCCCATGACCTCATGGCAGGGGGGAGGAACCCCAACACTTCTGGAGGTGTAGTCTCCCTCCTCCTCCTTGGAGCTGGCTCATGGGCCCACATTCTGGGCCCCCACCTCGGGCGAAAATTGTCCCAGTGTGGTCTGATGTTGAAACAGTCAAGAAGAGAAGAAGGGAAAAAAAACCCCAAAGTCCCAGGAAAACAAAGTTCAACTCTCCATCTCCCTGCAGTGAAAAGGAGCTGAAAACTGGCTCAAAAGCAAGAAGGTTGCTTCCTCCACCCTTGCTGCAAGCAGGATGCAGAGGAGTGTGTATGTGTGTCCTTGAACAAACGCTCTGAGAAGTTTGTCCGGTTTTTTTTTCCTCTCCCCCCTCTCAGGCTCAGTTGAAAGGCACAGAAATGCACCAAGTTAACTTCTGGGCATAGAGCAGCCATAGGGGATACACATCCTAAAGTCACCCCAAGACACAGGCACAGAGAATTCAGTGGAAAGACTCTGAGAATTCTGCTCCCAGAGATCATTCCTGCTCACACGGACCCTTGTAGAAAGGGACCATCATTCCAGGCAGCCTGTACTGAGCATGTGGCTCCTGAGCGGGGTTTGTTGTTTAGGAAACCTGCTCAGGCTTTTCCATTCTTTCCTTGCAAACAGGAAAACTTCTCCTGGGCCTGTGTGCAGGCAGAGCCCTGAGGAGAGCAGGTGGCACATGGTGCGCTGGGCTGGGACAGCCAGCTGCAGAGCTCAAGGGAAGAAGCCCAAAGAGTCACAATGGCTCCTTGCCTTCACATGCAACACCTGGGTCACAATGGTCTCCTTGATTCCATGAGGCCCCACTGTGTCACAGTGGCTCCTTGGTTCCATGCGGTTCCGCAGTGTCACCATGGTCTCCTTTGATCCGCATTGTCATCATGGACAATTGGTTCCATGAGGCCCCGCAGTGTCACAATGGTCCCTTGGTTCCATAGGTTTTATGTTGTAACAATGGACTCCTTGCTTCTATGAGCTCGCCTGCTTTTTGCAGAGGTGTCTTTGGTTCCAACAAGGCCCCGCTGTGTCTCAGTGCACCCTGGCTTCCATGTGGATCTGGAGTATCACAAAGGCTCCTTGGTTGCACCAGGTCCTGCTGTGTCACAATGGATCCTGTGCTCCATGAGGCCCTCCAAAGTCATCATGGAGGCTTGGTTCCATGAGGTTCCATGATGTGCCAGTGGTCATCTTGGTTCCAGGAGTTTCCTTAGTGTCACAATGCTCTCCATGCTTCCATGATTCCTCACAATGTCCCAATGCTCTCCATGCTTCCATTAGGCCCTGCTTTGCCACAATGGTGCCCTTGTTTCCATGAGGCCCCGCTGTGTCACAATGGACGTATGGTTCCATGATGCTCCGTGGTGTCACCATGGTCTTCTTGAATCCGCAGTGTAACAATGGACCATTGGTTCCATGCGGCCTGGCCGTGTCACAATGGGCTCCTTGATTCCATGATTCCCCACGGTGTCACAATGGAGCCTTGTTTCTAGGAGGTTCTGTACTGTCACAATTGTCTCCTTGATGCCATCAGCCCCTGCAGTGTCACAAAGGCTCCTTGGTTCCATGAGGAACACAAAAGCTTTGCATCAACATTGAGCCACAGCTGCTGAACACAGCTGGCAACATCTGCTTGCATCAAAAGAGGGCTTCAAGCTGAGAATGGCACCAGCAGCTTCCATCTGCAACAGAGACCCAGGGAAAGGACAGGCTGTGCCGGTCTGGACAAATGTGGAGGAAAATATCCTCTGGTAGAAGGCAGGTTACACCCAGCCCTCCCCCACCAGGTTCGGGAAAAAAGAATTTTCCTCGGAAGAAAGTGAAAGAGATAAAAACTATTTATTTAACAAACACACAGGAAAAGGATAACAATGCTAAATATTCAAACCTCTCGCTGTGGAGCGAAACCTGGGATAATTGGAGAGTCCTTCCGTGTTTCAGTGGGGTCTCCTGAAACATCCCTAGACAGCCAGGCCCGTGGAAAGAAATAGGGAGCGATTCTTGAGAGAAGTTTCAGAGCTCTTTCTTCTCCAGCCACATGGGCGGGGCACTGCCAAAGAACTGAGCAATCCCGGGACAAGCAGGGCCCTCCTGGCACAGGGCAACACAAAATAACCAGTGCTGAACAGGATTAGGGCACATGTGAGCAGGGAGCAGGGAGACCCCGTGCCCAGGCCATGCCTCTACCCCAGGGTCCCCTCTCCCATGACCTCATGGCAGGGGGGAGGAACCCCAACACTTCTGGAGGTGTAGTCTCCCTCCTCCTCCTTGGAGCTGGGCCATGGGCCCACATTCAGGGCCCCCACCTCGGTAGAAAATTCTCCCGGTGTGGTCTGATGTTGAAACAGTCAAGAAGAGAAGAAGTGAAAGAAACCCCCAAAGTCCCAGGAAAACAAAGTTCAAACTCTCCATCTCCCTGCAGAGAAAAGGAGCTGAAAACTGGCTCAAAAGCAAGAAGGTTGCTTCCTGCGCTCTTGCTGCAAGCAGGATGCAGAGGAGTGTGTATGTGTGTCCTTGAACAAACGCTCTGAGAAGTTTGTCCGGTTTTTTTTTCCTCTCCCCCCTCTCAGGCTCAGTTGAAAGGCACAGAAATGCACCAAGTTAACTTCTGGGCATAGAGCAGCCATAGGGGATACACATCCTAAAGTCACCCCAAGACACAGGCACAGAGAATTCAGTGGAAAGACTCCGAGAATTCTGCTCCCAGAGATCATTCCTGCTCACACGGACCCTTGTAGAAAGGGACCATCATTACAGGCAGCCTGTACTGAGCATGTGGCTCCTGAGCAGGGTTTGTTGTTTAGGAAACCTGCTCAGGCTTTTCCATTCTTTCCTTGCAAACAGGAAAACTTCTCCTGGGCCTGTGTGCAGGCAGAGCCCTGAGGAGAGCAGGTGGCACATGGTGCGCTGGGCTGGGACAGCCAGCTGCAGAGCTCAAGGGAAGAAGCCCAAAGTGGCACAATGGCTCCTTGCCTTCACATGCAACACCTGGGTCACAATGGTCTCCTTGATTCCATGAGGCCCCACTGTGTCACAGTGGCTCCTTGGTTCCATGCGGTTCCGCAGTGTCACCATGGTGTCCTTTGATCCGCATTGTCATCATGGACAATTGGTTCCATGAGGCCCCACAGTGTCACAATGGTCCCTTGGTTCCATAGGTTTTATGTTGTAACAATGGACTCCTTGCTTCTATGAGCTCGCCTGCTTTTTGCAGAGGTGTCTTTGGTTCCAACAAGGCCCCGCTGTGTCTCAGTGCACCCTGGCTTCCATGCGGATCTGGAGTATCACAAAGGCTCCTTGGTTGCACCAGGTCCTGCTGTGTCACAATGGATCCTGTGCTCCATGAGGCCCTCCAAAGTCATCATGGAGGCTTGGTTCCATGAGGTTCCATGATGTGCCAGTGGTCATCTTGGTTCCAGGAGTTTCCTTAGTGTCACAATGCTCTCCATGCTTCCATGATTCCCCACAATGTCCCAATGCTCTCCATGCTTCCATTAGGCCCTGCTTTGCCACAATGGTGCCCTTGTTTCCATGAGGCCCCGCTGTGTCACAATGGACGTATGGTTCCATGATGCTCCGTGGTGTCACCATGGTCTTCTTGAATCCGCAGTGTAACAATGGACCATTGGTTCCATGCGGCCTGGCCGTGTCACAATGGGCTCCTTGATTCCATGATTCCCCACGGTGTCACAATGGAGCCTTGTTTCTAGGAGGTTCTGTACTGTCACAATTGTCTCCTTGATGCCATCAGCCCCTGCAGTGTCACAAAGGCTCCTTGGTTCCATGAGGAACACAAAAGCTTTGCAGAAACATTGAGCCACAGCTGCTGAACACAGCTGGCAACATCTGCTGCATCAAAAGAGGGCTTCAAGCTGAGAATGGCACCAGCAGCTTCCATCTGCAACAGAGACCCAGGGAAAGGACAGGCTGTGCCGGTCTGGACAAATGTGGAGGAAAATATCCTCTGGTAGAAGGCAGGTTACACCCAGCCCTCCCCCACCAGGTTCGGGAAAAAAGAATTTTCCTCGGAAGAAAGTGAAAGAGATAGAAACTGTTTATTTAACAAACACACAGCAAAAGGATAACAATGCTAAATATTCAAACCTCTCGCTGTGGAGAGAAAGCTGGGATAATTGGAGAGTCCTTCCGTGTTTCAGTGGGGTCTCCTGAAACATCCCTAGACAGCCAGGCCCGTGGAAAGAAATAGGGAGCGATTCTTGAGAGAAGTTTCAGAGCTCTTTCTTCTCCAGCCACATGGGCGGGGCACTGCCAAAGAACTGAGCAATCCCGGGACAAGCAGGGCCCTCCTGGCACAGGGCAACACAAAATAACCAGTGCTGAACAGGATTAGGGCACATGTGAGCAGGGAGCAGGGAGACCCCGTGCCCAGGCCATGCCTCTACCCCAGGGTCCCCTCTCCCATGACCTCATGGCAGGGGGGAGGAACCCCAACACTTCTGGAGGTGTAGTCTCCCTCCTCCTCCTTGGAGCTGGCTCATGGGCCCACATTCAGGGCCCCCACCTCGGGCGAAAATTGTCCCAGTGTGGTCTGATGTTGAAACAGTCAAGAAGAGAAGAAGGGAAAAAAACCCCCAAAGTCCCAGGAGAACAAAGTTCAACTCTCCATCTCCCTGCAGTGAAAAGGAGCTGAAAACTGGCTCAAAAGCAAGAAGGTTGCTTCCTCCACCCTTGCTGCAAGCAGGATGCAGAGGAGTGTGTATGTGTGTCCTTGAACAAACGCTCTGAGAAGTTTGTCCGGTTTTTTTTTCCTCTCCCCCCTCTCAGGCTCAGTTGAAAGGCACAGAAATGCACCAAGTTAACTTCTGGGCATAGAGCAGCCATAGGGGATACACATCCTAAAGTCACCCCAAGACACAGGCACAGAGAATTCAGTGGAAAGACTCTGAGAATTCTGCTCCCAGAGATCATTCCTGCTCACACGGACCCTTGTAGAAAGGGACCATCATTCCAGGCAGCCTGTACTGAGCATGTGGCTCCTGAGCGGGGTTTGTTGTTTAGGAAACCTGCTCAGGCTTTTCCATTCTTTCCTTGCAAACAGGAAAACTTCTCCTGGGCCTGTGTGCAGGCAGAGCCCTGAGGAGAGCAGGTGGCACATGGTGCGCTGGGCTGGGACAGCCAGCTGCAGAGCTCAAGGGAAGAAGCCCAAAGAGTCACAATGGCTCCTTGCCTTCACATGCAACACCTGGGTCACAATGGTCTCCTTGATTCCATGAGGCCCCACTGTGTCACAGTGGCTCCTTGGTTCCATGCGGTTCCGCAGTGTCACCATGGTGTCCTTTGATCCGCATTGTCATCATGGACAATTGGTTCCATGAGGCCCCACAGTGTCACAATGGTCCCTTGGTTCCATAGGTTTTATGTTGTAACAATGGACTCCTTGCTTCTATGAGCTCGCCTGCTTTTTGCAGAGGTGTCTTTGGTTCCAACAAGGCCCCGCTGTGTCTCAGTGCACCCTGGCTTCCATGCGGATCTGGAGTATCACAAAGGCTCCTTGGTTGCACCAGGTCCTGCTGTGTCACAATGGATCCTGTGCTCCATGAGGCCCTCCAAAGTCATCATGGAGGCTTGCTTCCATGAGGTTCCATGATGTGCCAGTGGTCATCTTGGTTCCAGGAGTTTCCTTAGTGTCACAATGCTCTCCATGCTTCCATGATTCCCCACAATGTCCCAATGCTCTCCATGCTTCCATTAGGCCCTGCTTTGCCACAATGGTGCCCTTGTTTCCATGAGGCCCCGCTGTGTCACAATGGACGTATGGTTCCATGATGCTCCGTGGTGTCACCATGGTCTTCTTGAATCCGCAGTGTAACAATGGACCATTGGTTCCATGCGGCCTGGCCGTGTCACAATGGGCTCCTTGATTCCATGATTCCCCACGGTGTCACAATGGAGCCTTGTTTCTAGGAGGTTCTGTACTGTCACAATTGTCTCCTTGATGCCATCAGCCCCTGCAGTGTCACAAAGGCTCCTTGGTTCCATGAGGAACACAAAAGCTTTGCAGAAACATTGAGCCACAGCTGCTGAACACAGCTGGCAACATCTGCTTGCATCAAAAGAGGGCTTCAAGCTGACAATGGCACCAGCAGCTTCCATCTGCAACAGAGACCCAGGGAAAGGACAGGCTGTGCCGGTCTGGACAAATTTGGAGGAAAATATCCTCTGGTAGAAGGCAGGTTACACCCAGCCCTCCCCCACCAGGTTCGGGAAAAAAGAATTTTCCTCGGAAGAAAGTGAAAGAGATAGAAACTGTTTATTTAACAAACACACAGCAAAAGGATAACAATGCTAAATATTCAAACCTCTCGCTGTGGAGAGAAAGCTGGGATAATTGGAGAGTCCTTCCGTGTTTCAGTGGGGTCTCCTGAAACATCCCTAGACAGCCAGGCCCGTGGAAAGAAATAGGGAGCGATTCTTGAGAGAAGTTTCAGAGCTCTTTCTTCTCCAGCCACATGGGCGGGGCACTGCCAAAGAACTGAGCAATCCCGGGACAAGCAGGGCCCTCCTGGCACAGGGCAACACAAAATAACCAGTGCTGAACAGGATTAGGGCACATGTGAGCAGGGAGCAGGGAGACCCCGTGCCCAGGCCATGCCTCTACCCCAGGGTCCCCTCTCCCATGACCTCATGGCAGGGGGGAGGAACCCCAACACTTCTGGAGGTGTAGTCTCCCTCCTCCTCCTTGGAGCTGGCTCATGGGCCCACATTCAGGGCCCCCACCTCGGGCGAAAATTGTCCCAGTGTGGTCTGATGTTGAAACAGTCAAGAAGAGAAGAAGGGAAAAAAAACCCCAAAGTCCCAGGAGAACAAAGTTCAACTCTCCATCTCCCTGCAGAGAAAAGGAGCTGAAAACTGGCTCAAAAGCAAGAAGGTTGCTTCCTCCACCCTTGCTGCAAGCAGGATGCAGAGGAGTGTGTATGTGTGTCCTTGAACAAACGCTCTGAGAAGTTTGTCCGGTTTTTTTTCCTCTCCCCGCTCCCAGGCTCAGT
The DNA here is from genome assembly GCF_041296385.1 of Aphelocoma coerulescens. Lineage (NCBI taxonomy): Eukaryota > Metazoa > Chordata > Aves > Passeriformes > Corvidae > Aphelocoma > Aphelocoma coerulescens. Next base: position 1,066,858 of record NW_027184055.1, on the reverse strand, counting down.
TGAAAGGCACAGAAATGCACCAAGTTAACTTCTGGGCATAGAGCAGCCATAGGGGATACACATCCTAAAGTCACCCCAAGACACAGGCACAGAGAATTCAGTGGAAAGACTCCGAGAATTCTGCTCCCAGAGATCATTCCTGCTCACACTGACCCTTGTAGAAAGGGGCCATCGTTCCAGGCAGCCTGTACTGAGCATGTGGCTCCTGAGCGGGGTTTGTTGTTTAGGAAACCTGCTCAGGCTTTTCCATTCTTTCCTTGCAAACAGGAAAACTTCTCCTGGGCCTGTGTGCAGGCAGAGCCCTGAGGAGAGCAGGTGGCACATGGTGCGCTGGGCTGGGACAGCCAGCTGCAGAGCTCAAGGGAAGAAGCCCAAAGAGTCACAATGGCTCCTTGCCTTCACATGCAACACCTGGGTCACAATGGTCTCCTTGATTCCATGAGGCCCCACTGTGTCACAATGGCTCCTTGGTTCCATGCGGTTCCGCAGTGTCACCATGGTCTCCTTTGATGCGCATTGTCATCATGGACAATTGGTTCCATGAGGCCCCGCAGTGTCACAATGGTCCCTTGGTTCCATAGGTTTTATGTTGTAACAATGGACTCCTTGCTTCTATGAGCTCGCCTGCTTTTTGCAGAGGTGTCTTTGGTTCCAACAAGGCCCCGCTGTGTCTCAGTGCACCCTGGCTTCCATGCGCATCTGGAGTATCACAAAGGCTCCTTGGTTGCACCAGGTCCTGCTGTGTCACAATGGATCCTGTGCTCCATGAGGCCCTCCAAAGTCATCATGGAGGCTTGCTTCCATGAGGTTCCATGATGTGCCAGTGGTCATCTTGGTTCCAGGAGTTTCCTTAGTGTCACAATGCTCTCCATGCTTCCATGATTCCCCACAATGTCCCAATGCTCTCCATGCTTCCATTAGGCCCTGCTTTGCCACAATGAACCCCTCGTTTCCATGAGGCCCCGCTGTGTCACAATGGACTATGGTTCCGTGATGCTCCGTGCTGTCACCATGGTCCTCTTGAATCCGCAGTGTAACAATGAACCATTGGTTCCATGCGGCCTGGCCATGTCACAATGTGCTCCTTGATTCCATGATTCCCCACGGTGTCACAATGGAGCCTTGTTTCTAGGAGGTTCTGTACTGTCACAATTGATGCCATCAGCCCCTGCAGTGTCACAAAGGCTCCTTGGTTCCATGAGGAACACAAAAGCTTTGCAGAAACATTGAGCCACAGCTGCTGAACACAGCTGGCAACATCTGCTGCATCAAAAGAGGGCTTCAAGCTGAGAATGGCACCAGCAGCTTCCATCTGCAACAGAGACCCAGGGAAAGGACAGGCTGTGCCGGTCTGGACAAATGTGGAGGAAAATATCCTCTGGTAGAAGGCAGGTTACACCCAGCCCTCCCCCACCAGGTTCGGGAAAAAAGAATTTTCCTCGGAAGAAAGTGAAAGAGATAGAAACTGTTTATTTAACAAACACACAGCAAAAGGATAACAATGCTAAATATTCAAACCTCTCGCTGTGGAGAGAAAGCTGGGATAATTGGAGAGTCCTTCCGTGTTTCAGTGGGGTCTCCTGAAACATCCCTAGACAGCGAGGCCCGTGGAAAGAAATAGGGAGCGATTCTTGAGAGAAGTTTCAGAGCTCTTTCTTCTCCAGCCACATGGGCGGGGCACTGCCAAAGAACTGAGCAATCCCGGGACAAGCAGGGCCCTCCTGGCACAGGGCAACACAAAATAACCAGTGCTGAACAGGATTAGGGCACATGTGAGCAGGGAGCAGGGAGACCCCGTGCCCAGGCCATGCCTCTACCCCAGGGTCCCCTCTCCCATGACCTCATGGCAGGGGGGAGGAACCCCAACACTTCTGGAGGTGTAGTCTCCCTCCTCCTCCTTGGAGCTGGCTCATGGGCCCACATTCAGGGCCCCCACCTCGGGCGAAAATTGTCCCAGTGTGGTCTGATGTTGAAACAGTCAAGAAGAGAAGAAGGGAAAAAAACCCCCAAAGTCCCAGGAGAACAAAGTTCAACTCTCCATCTCCCTGCAGTGAAAAGGAGCTGAAAACTGGCTCAAAAGCAAGAAGGTTGCTTCCTCCACCCTTGCTGCAAGCAGGATGCAGAGGAGTGTGTATGTGTGTCCTTGAACAAACGCTCTGAGAAGTTTGTCCGGTTTTTTTTTCCTCTCCCCCCTCTCAGGCTCAGTTGAAAGGCACAGAAATGCACCAAGTTAACTTCTGGGCATAGAGCAGCCATAGGGGATACACATCCTAAAGTCACCCCAAGACACAGGCACAGAGAATTCAGTGGAAAGACTCTGAGAATTCTGCTCCCAGAGATCATTCCTGCTCACACGGACCCTTGTAGAAAGGGACCATCATTCCAGGCAGCCTGTACTGAGCATGTGGCTCCTGAGCGGGGTTTGTTGTTTAGGAAACCTGCTCAGGCTTTTCCATTCTTTCCTTGCAAACAGGAAAACTTCTCCTGGGCCTGTGTGCAGGCAGAGCCCTGAGGAGAGCAGGTGGCACATGGTGCGCTGGGCTGGGACAGCCAGCTGCAGAGCTCAAGGGAAGAAGCCCAAAGTGGCACAATGGCTCCTTGCCTTCACATGCAACACCTGGGTCACAATGGTCTCCTTGATTCCATGAGGCCCCACTGTGTCACAGTGGCTCCTTGGTTCCATGCGGTTCCGCAGTGTCACCATGGTGTCCTTTGATCCGCATTGTCATCATGGACAATTGGTTCCATGAGGCCCCGCAGTGTCACAATGGTCCCTTGGTTCCATAGGTTTTATGTTGTAACAATGGACTCCTTGCTTCTATGAGCTCGCCTGCTTTTTGCAGAGGTGTCTTTGGTTCCAACAAGGCCCCGCTGTGTCTCAGTGCACCCTGGCTTCCATGTGGATCTGGAGTATCACAAAGGCTCCTTGGTTCCACCAGGTCCTGCTGTGTCACAATGGATCCTGTGCTCCATGAGGCCCTCCAAAGTCATCATGGAGGCTTGGTTCCATGAGGTTCCATGATGTGCCAGTGGTCATCTTGGTTCCAGGAGTTTCCTTAGTGTCACAATGCTCTCCATGCTTCCATGATTCCCCACAATGTCCCAATGCTCTCCATGCTTCCATTAGGCCCTGCTTTGCCACAATGGTGCCCTTGTTTCCATGAGGCCCCGCTGTGTCACAATGGACGTATGGTTCCATGATGCTCCGTGGTGTCACCATGGTCTTCTTGAATCCGCAGTGTAACAATGGACCATTGGTTCCATGCGGCCTGGCCGTGTCACAATGGGCTCCTTGATTCCATGATTCCCCACGGTGTCACAATGGAGCCTTGTTTCTAGGAGGTTCTGTACTGTCACAATTGTCTCCTTGATGCCATCAGCCCCTGCAGTGTCACAAAGGCTCCTTGGTTCCATGAGGAACACAAAAGCTTTGAGGAAACATTGAGCCACAGCTGCTGAACACAGCTGGCAACATCTGCTTGCATCAAAAGAGGGCTTCAAGCTGAGAATGGCACCAGCAGCTTCCATCTGCAACAGAGACCCAGGGAAAGGACAGGCTGTGCCGGTCTGGACAAATTTGCAGGAAAATATCCTCTGGTAGAAGGCAGGTTACACCCAGCCCTCCCCCACCAGGTTCGGGAAAAAAGAATTTTCCTCGGAAGAAAGTGAAAGAGATAAAAACTATTTATTTAACAAACACACAGGAAAAGGATAACAATGCTAAATATTCAAACCTCTCGCTGTGGAGCGAAACCTGGGATAATTGGAGAGTCCTTCCGTGTTTCAGTGGGGTCTCCTGAAACATCCCTAGACAGCCAGGCCCGTGGAAAGAAATAGGGAGCGATTCTTGAGAGAAGTTTCAGAGCTCTTTCTTCTCCAGCCACATGGGCGGGGCACTGCCAAAGAACTGAGCAATCCCGGGACAAGCAGGGCCCTCCTGGCACAGGGCAACACAAAATAACCAGTGCTGAACAGGATTAGGGCACATGTGAGCAGGGAGCAGGGAGACCCCGTGCCCAGGCCATGCCTCTACCCCAGGGTCCCCTCTCCCATGACCTCATGGCAGGGGGGAGGAACCCCAACACTTCTGGAGGTGTAGTCTCCCTCCTCCTCCTTGGAGCTGGCTCATGGGCCCACATTCTGGGCCCCCACCTCGGGCGAAAATTGTCCCAGTGTGGTCTGATGTTGAAACAGTCAAGAAGAGAAGAAGGGAAAAAAAACCCCAAAGTCCCAGGAGAACAAAGTTCAACTCTCCATCTCCCTGCAGTGAAAAGGAGCTGAAAACTGGCTCAAAAGCAAGAAGGTTGCTTCCTGCGCTCTTGCTGCAAGCAGGATGCAGAGGAGTGTGTATGTGTGTCCTTGAACAAACGCTCTGAGAAGTTTGTCCGTTTTTTTTCCTCTCCCCCCTCTCAGGCTCAGTTGAAAGGCACAGAAATGCACCAAGTTAACTTCTGGGCATAGAGCAGCCATAGGGGATACACATCCTAAAGTCACCCCAAGACACAGGCACAGAGAATTCAGTGGAAAGACTCCGAGAATTCTGCTCCCAGAGATCATTCCTGCTCACACGGACCCTTGTAGAAAGGGACCATCATTACAGGCAGCCTGTACTGAGCATGTGGCTCCTGAGCAGGGTTTGTTGTTTAGGAAACCTGCTCAGGCTTTTCCATTCTTTCCTTGCAAACAGGAAAACTTCTCCTGGGCCTGTGTGCAGGCAGAGCCCTGAGGAGAGCAGGTGGCACATGGTGCGCTGGGCTGGGACAGCCAGCTGCAGAGCTCAAGGGAAGAAGCCCAAAGTGGCACAATGGCTCCTTGCCTTCACATGCAACACCTGGGTCACAATGGTCTCCTTGATTCCATGAGGCCCCACTGTGTCACAGTGGCTCCTTGGTTCCATGCGGTTCCGCAGTGTCACCATGGTGTCCTTTGATCCGCATTGTCATCATGGACAATTGGTTCCATGAGGCCCCACAGTGTCACAATGGTCCCTTGGTTCCATAGGTTTTATGTTGTAACAATGGACTCCTTGCTTCTATGAGCTCGCCTGCTTTTTGCAGAGGTGTCTTTGGTTCCAACAAGGCCCCGCTGTGTCTCAGTGCACCCTGGCTTCCATGCGGATCTGGAGTATCACAAAGGCTCCTTGGTTCCACCAGGTCCTGCTGTGTCACAATGGATCCTGTGCTCCATGAGGCCCTCCAAAGTCATCATGGAGGCTTGGTTCCATGAGGTTCCATGATGTGCCAGTGGTCATCTTGGTTCCAGGAGTTTCCTTAGTGTCACAATGCTCTCCATGCTTCCATGATTCCCCACAATGTCCCAATGCTCTCCATGCTTCCATTAGGCCCTGCTTTGCCACAATGGTGCCCTTGTTTCCATGAGGCCCCGCTGTGTCACAATGGACGTATGGTTCCATGATGCTCCGTGGTGTCACCATGGTCTTCTTGAATTCGCAGTGTAACAATGGACCATTGGTTCCATGCGGCCTGGCCGTGTCACAATGGGCTCCTTGATTCCATGATTCCCCACGGTGTCACAATGGAGCCTTGTTTCTAGGAGGTTCTGTACTGTCACAATTGTCTCCTTGATGCCATCAGCCCCTGCAGTGTCACAAAGGCTCCTTGGTTCCATGAGGAACACAAAAGCTTTGCATCAACATTGAGCCACAGCTGCTGAACACAGCTGGCAACATCTGCTTGCATCAAAAGAGGGCTTCAAGCTGACAATGGCACCAGCAGCTTCCATCTGCAACAGAGACCCAGGGAAAGGACAGGCTGTGCCAGTCTGGACAAATTTGGAGGAAAATATCCTCTGGTAGAAGGCAGGTTACACCCAGCCCTCCCCCACCAGGTTCGGGAAAAAAGAATTTTCCTCGGAAGAAAGTGAAAGAGATAGAAACTCTTTATTTAACAAACACACAGCAAAAGGATAACAATGCTAAATATTCAAACCTCTCGCTGTGGAGAGAAAGCTGGGATAATTGGAGAGTCCTTCCGTGTTTCAGTGGGGTCTCCTGAAACATCCCTAGACAGCCAGGCCCGTGGAAAGAAATAGGGAGCGATTCTTGAGAGAAGTTTCAGAGCTCTTTCTTCTCCAGCCACATGGGCGGGGCACTGCCAAAGAACTGAGCAATCCCGGGACAAGCAGGGCCCTCCTGGCACAGGGCAACACAAAATAACCAGTGCTGAACAGGATTAGGGCACATGTGAGCAGGGAGCAGGGAGACCCCGTGCCCAGGCCATGCCTCTACCCCAGGGTCCCCTCTCCCATGACCTCATGGCAGGGGGGAGGAACCCCAACACTTCTGGAGGTGTAGTCTCCCTCCTCCTCCTTGGAGCTGGCTCATGGGCCCACATTCAGGGCCCCCACCTCGGGCGAAAATTGTCCCGGTGTGGTCTGATGTTGAAAGAGTCAAGAAGAGAAGAAGGGAAAAAAAACCCCAAAGTCCCAGGAGAACAAAGTTCAACTCTCCATCTCCCTGCAGAGAAAAGGAGCTGAAAACTGGCTCAAAAGCAAGAAGGTTGCTTCCTCCACCCTTGCTGCAAGCAGGATGCAGAGGAGTGTGTATGTGTGTCCTTGAACAAACGCTCTGAGAAGTTTGTCCGGTTTTTTTTTCCTCTCCCCCCTCTCAGGCTCAGTTGAAAGGCACAGAAATGCACCAAGTTAACTTCTGGGCATAGAGCAGCCATAGGGGATACACATCCTAAAGTCACCCCAAGACACAGGCACAGAGAATTCAGTGGAAAGACTCTGAGAATTCTGCTCCCAGAGATCATTCCTGCTCACACGGACCCTTGTAGAAAGGGACCATCATTACAGGCAGCCTGTACTGAGCATGTGGCTCCTGAGCGGGGTTTGTTGTTTAGGAAACCTGCTCAGGCTTTTCCATTCTTTCCTTGCAAACAGGAAAACTTCTCCTGGGCCTGTGTGCAGGCAGAGCCCTGAGGAGAGCAGGTGGCACATGGTGCGCTGGGCTGGGACAGCCAGCTGCAGAGCTCAAGGGAAGAAGCCCAAAGAGTCACAATGGCTCCTTGCCTTCACATGCAACACCTGGGTCACAATGGTCTCCTTGATTCCATGAGGCCCCACTGTGTCACAGTGGCTCCTTGGTTCCATGCGGTTCCGCAGTGTCACCATGGTGTCCTTTGATCCGCATTGTCATCATGGACAATTGGTTCCATGAGGCCCCGCAGTGTCACAATGGTCCCTTGGTTCCATAGGTTTTATGTTGTAACAATGGACTCCTTGCTTCTATGAGCTCGCCTGCTTTTTGCAGAGGTGTCTTTGGTTCCAACAAGGCCCCGCTGTGTCTCAGTGCACCCTGGCTTCCATGTGGATCTGGAGTATCACAAAGGCTCCTTGGTTCCACCAGGTCCTGCTGTGTCACAATGGATCCTGTGCTCCATGAGGCCCTCCAAAGTCATCATGGAGGCTTGGTTCCATGAGGTTCCATGATGTGCCAGTGGTCATCTTGGTTCCAGGAGTTTCCTTAGTGTCACAATGCTCTCCATGCTTCCATGATTCCTCACAATGTCCCAATGCTCTCCATGCTTCCATTAGGCCCTGCTTTGCCACAATGGTGCCCTTGTTTCCATGAGGCCCCGCTGTGTCACAATGGACGTATGGTTCCATGATGCTCCGTGGTGTCACCATGGTCTTCTTGAATCCGCAGTGTAACAATGGACCATTGGTTCCATGCGGCCTGGCCGTGTCACAATGGGCTCCTTGATTCCATGATTCCCCACGGTGTCACAATGGAGCCTTGTTTCTAGGAGGTTCTGTACTGACACAATTGTCTCCTTGATGCCATCAGCCCCTGCAGTGTCACAAAGGCTCCTTGGTTCCATGAGGAACACAAAAGCTTTGCAGAAACATTGAGCCACAGCTGCTGAACACAGCTGGCAACATCTGCTTGCATCAAAAGAGGGCTTCAAGCTGAGAATGGCACCAGCAGCTTCCATCTGCAACAGAGACCCAGGGAAAGGACAGGCTGTGCCGGTCTGGACAAATGTGGAGGAAAATATCCTCTGGTAGAAGGCAGGTTACACCCAGCCCTCCCCCACCAGGTTCGGGAAAAAAGAATTTTCCTCGGAAGAAAGTGAAAGAGATAAAAACTATTTATTTAACAAACACACAGGAAAAGGATAACAATGCTAAATATTCAAACCTCTCGCTGTGGAGCGAAACCTGGGATAATTGGAGAGTCCTTCCGTGTTTCAGTGGGGTCTCCTGAAACATCCCTAGACAGCCAGGCCCGTGGAAAGAAATAGGGAGCGATTCTTGAGAGAAGTTTCAGAGCTCTTTCTTCTCCAGCCACATGGGCGGGGCACTGCCAAAGAACTGAGCAATCCCGGGACAAGCAGGGCCCTCCTGGCACAGGGCAACACAAAATAACCAGTGCTGAACAGGATTAGGGCACATGTGAGCAGGGAGCAGGGAGACCCCGTGCCCAGGCCATGCCTCTACCCCAGGGTCCCCTCTCCCATGACCTCATGGCAGGGGGGAGGAACCCCAACACTTCTGGAGGTGTAGTCTCCCTCCTCCTCCTTGGAGCTGGGCCATGGGCCCACATTCAGGGCCCCCACCTCGGTAGAAAATTCTCCCGGTGTGGTCTGATGTTGAAAGAGTCAAGAAGAGAAGAAGTGAAAGAAACCCCCAAAGTCCCAGGAAAACAAAGTTCAAACTCTCCATCTCCCTGCAGAGAAAAGGAGCTGAAAACTGGCTCAAAAGCAAGAAGGTTGCTTCCTGCGCTCTTGCTGCAAGCAGGATGCAGAGGAGTGTGTATGTGTGTCCTTGAACAAACGCTCTGAGAAGTTTGTCCGGTTTTTTTTCCTCTCCCCCCTCTCAGGCTCAGTTGAAAGGCACAGAAATGCACCAAGTTAACTTCTGGGCATAGAGCAGCCATAGGGGATACACATCCTAAAGTCACCCCAAGACACAGGCACAGAGAATTCAGTGGAAAGACTCCGAGAATTCTGCTCCCAGAGATCATTCCTGCTCACACGGACCCTTGTAGAAAGGGACCATCATTACAGGCAGCCTGTACTGAGCATGTGGCTCCTGAGCAGGGTTTGTTGTTTAGGAAACCTGCTCAGGCTTTTCCATTCTTTCCTTGCAAACAGGAAAACTTCTCCTGGGCCTGTGTGCAGGCAGAGCCCTGAGGAGAGCAGGTGGCACATGGTGCGCTGGGCTGGGACAGCCAGCTGCAGAGCTCAAGGGAAGAAGCCCAAAGTGGCACAATGGCTCCTTGCCTTCACATGCAACACCTGGGTCACAATGGTCTCCTTGATTCCATGAGGCCCCACTGTGTCACAGTGGCTCCTTGGTTCCATGCGGTTCCGCAGTGTCACCATGGTGTCCTTTGATCCGCATTGTCATCATGGACAATTGGTTCCATGAGGCCCCACAGTGTCACAATGGTCCCTTGGTTCCATAGGTTTTATGTTGTAACAATGGACTCCTTGCTTCTATGAGCTCGCCTGCTTTTTGCAGAGGTGTCTTTGGTTCCAACAAGGCCCCGCTGTGTCTCAGTGCACCCTGGCTTCCATGCGGATCTGGAGTATCACAAAGGCTCCTTGGTTCCACCAGGTCCTGCTGTGTCACAATGGATCCTGTGCTCCATGAGGCCCTCCAAAGTCATCATGGAGGCTTGGTTCCATGAGGTTCCATGATGTGCCAGTGGTCATCTTGGTTCCAGGAGTTTCCTTAGTGTCACAATGCTCTCCATGCTTCCATGATTCCCCACAATGTCCCAATGCTCTCCATGCTTCCATTAGGCCCTGCTTTGCCACAATGGTGCCCTTGTTTCCATGAGGCCCCGCTGTGTCACAATGGACGTATGGTTCCATGATGCTCCGTGGTGTCACCATGGTCTTCTTGAATCCGCAGTGTAACAATGGACCATTGGTTCCATGCGGCCTGGCCGTGTCACAATGGGCTCCTTGATTCCATGATTCCCCACGGTGTCACAATGGAGCCTTGTTTCTAGGAGGTTCTGTACTGTCACAATTGTCTCCTTGATGCCATCAGCCCCTGCAGTGTCACAAAGGCTCCTTGGTTCCATGAGGAACACAAAAGCTTTGCATCAACATTGAGCCACAGCTGCTGAACACAGCTGGCAACATCTGCTTGCATCAAAAGAGGGCTTCAAGCTGACAATGGCACCAGCAGCTTCCATCTGCAACAGAGACCCAGGGAAAGGACAGGCTGTGCCGGTCTGGACAAATTTGGAGGAAAATATCCTCTGGTAGAAGGCAGGTTACACCCAGCCCTCCCCCACCAGGTTCGGGAAAAAAGAATTTTCCTCGGAAGAAAGTGAAAGAGATAGAAACTCTTTATTTAACAAACACACAGCAAAAGGATAACAATGCTAAATATTCAAACCTCTCGCTGTGGAGAGAAAGCTGGGATAATTGGAGAGTCCTTCCGTGTTTCAGTGGGGTCTCCTGAAACATCCCTAGACAGCCAGGCCCGTGGAAAGAAATAGGGAGCGATTCTTGAGAGAAGTTTCAGAGCTCTTTCTTCTCCAGCCACATGGGCGGGGCACTGCCAAAGAACTGAGCAATCCCGGGACAAGCAGGGCCCTCCTGGCACAGGGCAACACAAAATAACTAGTGCTGAACAGGATTAGGGCACATGTGAGCAGGGAGCAGGGAGACCCCGTGCCCAGGCCATGCCTCTACCCCAGGGTCCCCTCTCCCATGACCTCATGGCAGGGGGGAGGAACCCCAACACTTCTGGAGGTGTAGTCTCCCTCCTCCTCCTTGGAGCTGGCTCATGGGCCCACATTCAGGGCCCCCACCTCGGGCGAAAATTGTCCCAGTGTGGTCTGATGTTGAAACAGTCAAGAAGAGAAGAAGGGAAAAAAAACCCCAAAGTCCCAGGAGAACAAAGTTCAACTCTCCATCTCCCTGCAGAGAAAAGGAGCTGAAAACTGGCTCAAAAGCAAGAAGGTTGCTTCCTCCACCCTTGCTGCAAGCAGGATGCAGAGGAGTGTGTATGTGTGTCCTTGAACAAACGCTCTGAGAAGTTTGTCCGGTTTTTTTTCCTCTCCCCGCTCCCAGGCTCAGTTGAAAGGCACAGAAATGCACCAAGTTAACTTCTGGGCATAGAGCAGCCATAGGGGATACACATCCTAAAGTCACCCCAAGACACAGGCACAGAGAATTCAGTGGAAAGACTCCGAGAATTCTGCTCCCAGAGATCATTCCTGCTCACACTGACCCTTGTAGAAAGGGGCCATCGTTCCAGGCAGCCTGTACTGAGCATGTGGCTCCTGAGCGGGGTTTGTTGTTTAGGAAACCTGCTCAGGCTTTTCCATTCTTTCCTTGCAAACAGGAAAACTTCTCCTGGGCCTGTGTGCAGGCAGAGCCCTGAGGAGAGCAGGTGGCACATGGTGCGCTGGGCTGGGACAGCCAGCTGCAGAGCTCAAGGGAAGAAGCCCAAAGAGTCACAATGGCTCCTTGCCTTCACATGCAACACCTGGGTCACAATGGTCTCCTTGATTCCATGAGGCCCCACTGTGTCACAATGGCTCCTTGGTTCCATGCGGTTCCGCAGTGTCACCATGGTGTCCTTTGATGCGCATTGTCATCATGGACAATTGGTTCCATGAGGCCCCGCAGTGTCACAATGGTCCCTTGGTTCCATAGGTTTTATGTTGTAACAATGGACTCCTTGCTTCTATGAGCTCGCCTGCTTTTTGCAGAGGTGTCTTTGGTTCCAACAAGGCCCCGCTGTGTCTCAGTGCACCCTGGCTTCCATGCGCATCTGGAGTATCACAAAGGCTCCTTGGTTGCACCAGGTCCTGCTGTGTCACAATGGATCCTGTGCTCCATGAGGCCCTCCAAAGTCATCATGGAGGCTTCCTTCCATGAGGTTCCATGATGTGCCAGTGGTCATCTTGGTTCCAGGAGTTTCCTTAGTGTCACAATGCTCTCCATGCTTCCATGATTCCCCACAATGTCCCAATGCTCTCCATGCTTCCATTAGGCCCTGCTTTGCCACAATGAACCCCTCGTTTCCATGAGGCCCCGCTGTGTCACAATGGACTATGGTTCCGTGATGCTCCGTGCTGTCACCATGGTCCTCTTGAATCCGCAGTGTAACAATGAACCATTGGTTCCATGCGGCCTGGCCATGTCACAATGTGCTCCTTGATTCCATGATTCCCCACGGTGTCACAATGGAGCCTTGTTTCTAGGAGGTTCTGTACTGTCACAATTGATGCCATCAGCCCCTGCAGTGTCACAAAGGCTCCTTGGTTCCATGAGGAACACAAAAGCTTTGCAGAAACATTGAGCCACAGCTGCTGAACACAGCTGGCAACATCTGCTGCATCAAAAGAGGGCTTCAAGCTGAGAATGGCACCAGCAGCTTCCATCTGCAACAGAGACCCAGGGAAAGGACAGGCTGTGCCGGTCTGGACAAATGTGGAGGAAAATATCCTCTGGTAGAAGGCAGGTTACACCCAGCCCTCCCCCACCAGGTTCGGGAAAAAAGAATTTTCCTCGGAAGAAAGTGAAAGAGATAGAAACTGTTTATTTAACAAACACACAGCAAAAGGATAACAATGCTAAATATTCAAACCTCTCGCTGTGGAGAGAAAGCTGGGATAATTGGAGAGTCCTTCCGTGTTTCAGTGGGGTCTCCTGAAACATCCCTAGACAGCGAGGCCCGTGGAAAGAAATAGGGAGCGATTCTTGAGAGAAGTTTCAGAGCTCTTTCTTCTCCAGCCACATGGGCGGGGCACTGCCAAAGAACTGAGCAATCCCGGGACAAGCAGGGCCCTCCTGGCACAGGGCAACACAAAATAACCAGTGCTGAACAGGATTAGGGCACATGTGAGCAGGGAGCAGGGAGACCCCGTGCCCAGGCCATGCCTCTACCCCAGGGTCCCCTCTCCCATGACCTCATGGCAGGGGGGAGGAACCCCAACACTTCTGGAGGTGTAGTCTCCCTCCTCCTCCTTGGAGCTGGCTCATGGGCCCACATTCAGGGCCCCCACCTCGGGCGAAAATTGTCCCAGTGTGGTCTGATGTTGAAACAGTCAAGAAGAGAAGAAGGGAAAAAAACCCCCAAAGTCCCAGGAGAACAAAGTTCAACTCTCCATCTCCCTGCAGTGAAAAGGAGCTGAAAACTGGCTCAAAAGCAAGAAGGTTGCTTCCTCCACCCTTGCTGCAAGCAGGATGCAGAGGAGTGTGTATGTGTGTCCTTGAACAAACGCTCTGAGAAGTTTGTCCGGTTTTTTTTTCCTCTCCCCCCTCTCAGGCTCAGTTGAAAGGCACAGAAATGCACCAAGTTAACTTCTGGGCATAGAGCAGCCATAGGGGATACACATCCTAAAGTCACCCCAAGACACAGGCACAGAGAATTCAGTGGAAAGACTCTGAGAATTCTGCTCCCAGAGATCATTCCTGCTCACACGGACCCTTGTAGAAAGGGACCATCATTCCAGGCAGCCTGTACTGAGCATGTGGCTCCTGAGCGGGGTTTGTTGTTTAGGAAACCTGCTCAGGCTTTTCCATTCTTTCCTTGCAAACAGGAAAACTTCTCCTGGGCCTGTGTGCAGGCAGAGCCCTGAGGAGAGCAGGTGGCACATGGTGCGCTGGGCTGGGACAGCCAGCTGCAGAGCTCAAGGGAAGAAGCCCAAAGAGTCACAATGGCTCCTTGCCTTCACATGCAACACCTGGGTCACAATGGTCTCCTTGATTCCATGAGGCCCCACTGTGTCACAGTGGCTCCTTGGTTCCATGCGGTTCCGCAGTGTCACCATGGTGTCCTTTGATCCGCATTGTCATCATGGACAATTGGTTCCATGAGGCCCCGCAGTGTCACAATGGTCCCTTGGTTCCATAGGTTTTATGTTGTAACAATGGACTCCTTGCTTCTATGAGCTCGCCTGCTTTTTGCAGAGGTGTCTTTGGTTCCAACAAGGCCCCGCTGTGTCTCAGTGCACCCTGGCTTCCATGTGGATCTGGAGTATCACAAAGGCTCCTTGGTTCCACCAGGTCCTGCTGTGTCACAATGGATCCTGTGCTCCATGAGGCCCTCCAAAGTCATCATGGAGGCTTGGTTCCATGAGGTTCCATGATGTGCCAGTGGTCATCTTGGTTCCAGGAGTTTCCTTAGTGTCACAATGCTCTCCATGCTTCCATGATTCCCCACAATGTCCCAATGCTCTCCATGCTTCCATTAGGCCCTGCTTTGCCACAATGGTGCCCTTGTTTCCATGAGGCCCCGCTGTGTCACAATGGACGTATGGTTCCATGATGCTCCGTGGTGTCACCATGGTCTTCTTGAATCCGCAGTGTAACAATGGACCATTGGTTCCATGCGGCCTGGCCGTGTCACAATGGGCTCCTTGATTCCATGATTCCCCACGGTGTCACAATGGAGCCTTGTTTCTAGGAGGTTCTGTACTGTCACAATTGTCTCCTTGATGCCATCAGCCCCTGCAGTGTCACAAAGGCTCCTTGGTTCCATGAGGAACACAAAAGCTTTGCAGAAACATTGAGCCACAGCTGCTGAACACAGCTGGCAACATCTGCTTGCATCAAAAGAGGGCTTCAAGCTGAGAATGGCACCAGCAGCTTCCATCTGCAACAGAGACCCAGGGAAAGGACAGGCTGTGCCGGTCTGGACAAATTTGCAGGAAAATATCCTCTGGTAGAAGGCAGGTTACACCCAGCCCTCCCCCACCAGGTTCGGGAAAAAAGAATTTTCCTCGGAAGAAAGTGAAAGAGATAAAAACTATTTATTTAACAAACACACAGGAAAAGGATAACAATGCTAAATATTCAAACCTCTCGCTGTGGAGCGAAACCTGGGATAATTGGAGAGTCCTTCCGTGTTTCAGTGGGGTCTCCTGAAACATCCCTAGACAGCCAGGCCCGTGGAAAGAAATAGGGAGCGATTCTTGAGAGAAGTTTCAGAGCTCTTTCTTCTCCAGCCACATGGGCGGGGCACTGCCAAAGAACTGAGCAATCCCGGGACAAGCAGGGCCCTCCTGGCACAGGGCAACACAAAATAACCAGTGCTGAACAGGATTAGGGCACATGTGAGCAGGGAGCAGGGAGACCCCGTGCCCAGGCCATGCCTCTACCCCAGGGTCCCCTCTCCCATGACCTCATGGCAAGGGGGAGGAACCCCAACACTTCTGGAGGTGTAGTCTCCCTCCTCCTCCTTGGAGCTGGGCCATGGGCCCACATTCAGGGCCCCCACCTCGGTAGAAAATTGTCCCGGTGTGGTCTGATGTTGAAACAGTCAAGAAGAGAAGAAGTGAAAGAAACCCCCAAAGTCCCAGGAAAACAAAATTCAAACTCCCCATCTCCCTGCAGAGAAAAGGAGCTGAAAACTGGCTCAAAAGCAAGAAGGTTGCTTCCTGCGCTCTTGCTGCAAGCAGGATGCAGAGGAGTGTGTATGTGTGTCCTTGAACAAACGCTCTGAGAAGTTTGTCCGGTTTTTTTTCCTCTCCCCCCTCTCAGGCTCAGTTGAAAGGCACAGAAATGCACCAAGTTAACTTCGGGGCATAGAGCAGCCATAGGGGATACACATCCTAAAGTCACCCCAAGACACAGGCACAGAGAATTCAGTGGAAAGACTCCGAGAATTCTGCTCCCAGAGATCATTCCTGCTCACACGGACCCTTGTAGAAAGGGACCATCATTACAGGCAGCCTGTACTGAGCATGTGGCTCCTGAGCAGGGTTTGTTGTTTAGGAAACCTGCTCAGGCTTTTCCATTCTTTCCTTGCAAACAGGAAAACTTCTCCTGGGCCTGTGTGCAGGCAGAGCCCTGAGGAGAGCAGGTGGCACATGGTGCGCTGGGCTGGGACAGCCAGCTGCAGAGCTCAAGGGAAGAAGCCCAAAGTGGCACAATGGCTCCTTGCCTTCACATGCAACACCTGGGTCACAATGGTCTCCTTGATTCCATGAGGCCCCACTGTGTCACAGTGGCTCCTTGGTTCCATGCGGTTCCGCAGTGTCACCATGGTCTCCTTTGATGCGCATTGTCATCATGGACAATTGGTTCCATGAGGCCCCGCAGTGTCACAATGGTCCCTTGGTTCCATAGGTTTTATGTTGTAACAATGGACTCCTTGCTTCTATGAGCTCGCCTGCTTTTTGCAGAGGTGTCTTTGGTTCCAACAAGGCCCCGCTGTGTCTCAGTGCACCCTGGCTTCCATGCGCATCTGGAGTATCACAAAGGCTCCTTGGTTCCACCAGGTCCTGCTGTGTCACAATGGATCCTGTGCTCCATGAGGCCCTCCAAAGTCATCATGGAGGCTTGCTTCCATGAGGTTCCATGATGTGCCAGTGGTCATCTTGGTTCCAGGAGTTTCCTTAGTGTCACAATGCTCTCCATGCTTCCATGATTCCCCACAATGTCCCAATGCTCTCCATGCTTCCATTAGGCCCTGCTTTGCCACAATGGTGCCCTTGTTTCCATGAGGCCCCGCTGTGTCACAATGGACTATGGTTCCGTGATGCTCCGTGGTGTCACCATGGTCCTCTTGAATCCGCAGTGTAACAATGAACCATTGGTTCCATGCGGCCTGGCCATGTCACAATGTGCTCCTTGATTCCATGATTCCCCACGGTGTCACAATGGAGCCTTGTTTCTAGGAGGTTCTGTACTGTCACAATTGATGCCATCAGCCCCTGCAGTGTCACAAAGGCTCCTTGGTTCCATGAGGAACACAAAAGCTTTGCAGAAACATTGAGCCACAGCTGCTGAACACAGCTGGCAACATCTGCTGCATCAAAAGAGGGCTTCAAGCTGAGAATGGCACCAGCAGCTTCCATCTGCAACAGAGACCCAGGGAAAGGACAGGCTGTGCCGGTCTGGACAAATGTGGAGGAAAATATCCTCTGGTAGAAGGCAGGTTACACCCAGCCCTCCCCCACCAGGTTCGGGAAAAAAGAATTTTCCTCGGAAGAAAGTGAAAGAGATAAAAACTATTTATTTAACAAACACACAGGAAAAGGATAACAATGCTAAATATTCAAACCTCTCGCTGTGGAGCGAAACCTGGGATAATTGGAGAGTCCTTCCGTGTTTCAGTGGGGTCTCCTGAAACATCCCTAGACAGCCAGGCCCGTGGAAAGAAATAGGGAGCGATTCTTGAGAGAAGTTTCAGAGCTCTTTCTTCTCCAGCCACATGGGCGGGGCACTGCCAAAGAACTGAGCAATCCCGGGACAAGCAGGGCCCTCCTGGCACAGGGCAACACAAAATAACCAGTGCTGAACAGGATTAGGGCACATGTGAGCAGGGAGCAGGGAGACCCCGTGCCCAGGCCATGCCTCTACCCCAGGGTCCCCTCTCCCATGACCTCATGGCAGGGGGGAGGAACCCCAACACTTCTGGAGGTGTAGTCTCCCTCCTCCTCCTTGGAGCTGGCTCATGGGCCCACATTCTGGGCCCCCACCTCGGGCGAAAATTGTCCCAGTGTGGTCTGATGTTGAAACAGTCAAGAAGAGAAGAAGGGAAAAAAAACCCCAAAGTCCCAGGAAAACAAAGTTCAACTCTCCATCTCCCTGCAGTGAAAAGGAGCTGAAAACTGGCTCAAAAGCAAGAAGGTTGCTTCCTCCACCCTTGCTGCAAGCAGGATGCAGAGGAGTGTGTATGTGTGTCCTTGAACAAACGCTCTGAGAAGTTTGTCCGGTTTTTTTTTCCTCTCCCCCCTCTCAGGCTCAGTTGAAAGGCACAGAAATGCACCAAGTTAACTTCTGGGCATAGAGCAGCCATAGGGGATACACATCCTAAAGTCACCCCAAGACACAGGCACAGAGAATTCAGTGGAAAGACTCTGAGAATTCTGCTCCCAGAGATCATTCCTGCTCACACGGACCCTTGTAGAAAGGGACCATCATTCCAGGCAGCCTGTACTGAGCATGTGGCTCCTGAGCGGGGTTTGTTGTTTAGGAAACCTGCTCAGGCTTTTCCATTCTTTCCTTGCAAACAGGAAAACTTCTCCTGGGCCTGTGTGCAGGCAGAGCCCTGAGGAGAGCAGGTGGCACATGGTGCGCTGGGCTGGGACAGCCAGCTGCAGAGCTCAAGGGAAGAAGCCCAAAGAGTCACAATGGCTCCTTGCCTTCACATGCAACACCTGGGTCACAATGGTCTCCTTGATTCCATGAGGCCCCACTGTGTCACAGTGGCTCCTTGGTTCCATGCGGTTCCGCAGTGTCACCATGGTGTCCTTTGATCCGCATTGTCATCATGGACAATTGGTTCCATGAGGCCCCGCAGTGTCACAATGGTCCCTTGGTTCCATAGGTTTTATGTTGTAACAATGGACTCCTTGCTTCTATGAGCTCGCCTGCTTTTTGCAGAGGTGTCTTTGGTTCCAACAAGGCCCCGCTGTGTCTCAGTGCACCCTGGCTTCCATGTGGATCTGGAGTATCACAAAGGCTCCTTGGTTCCACCAGGTCCTGCTGTGTCACAATGGATCCTGTGCTCCATGAGGCCCTCCAAAGTCATCATGGAGGCTTGCTTCCATGAGGTTCCATGATGTGCCAGTGGTCATCTTGGTTCCAGGAGTTTCCTTAGTGTCACAATGCTCTCCATGCTTCCATGATTCCCCACAATGTCCCAATGCTCTCCATGCTTCCATTAGGCCCTGCTTTGCCACAATGGTGCCCTTGTTTCCATGAGGCCCCGCTGTGTCACAATGGACGTATGGTTCCATGATGCTCCGTGGTGTCACCATGGTCTTCTTGAATCCGCAGTGTAACAATGGACCATTGGTTCCATGCGGCCTGGCCGTGTCACAATGGGCTCCTTGATTCCATGATTCCCCACGGTGTCACAATGGAGCCTTGTTTCTAGGAGGTTCTGTACTGTCACAATTGTCTCCTTGATGCCATCAGCCCCTGCAGTGTCACAAAGGCTCCTTGGTTCCATGAGGAACACAAAAGCTTTGCAGAAACATTGAGCCACAGCTGCTGAACACAGCTGGCAACATCTGCTTGCATCAAAAGAGGGCTTCAAGCTGAGAATGGCACCAGCAGCTTCCATCTGCAACAGAGACCCAGGGAAAGGACAGGCTGTGCCGGTCTGGACAAATTTGCAGGAAAATATCCTCTGGTAGAAGGCAGGTTACACCCAGCCCTCCCCCACCAGGTTCGGGAAAAAAGAATTTTCCTCGGAAGAAAGTGAAAGAGATAAAAACTATTTATTTAACAAACACACAGGAAAAGGATAACAATGCTAAATATTCAAACCTCTCGCTGTGGAGCGAAACCTGGGATAATTGGAGAGTCCTTCCGTGTTTCAGTGGGGTCTCCTGAAACATCCCTAGACAGCCAGGCCCGTGGAAAGAAATAGGGAGCGATTCTTGAGAGAAGTTTCAGAGCTCTTTCTTCTCCAGCCACATGGGCGGGGCACTGCCAAAGAACTGAGCAATCCCGGGACAAGCAGGGCCCTCCTGGCACAGGGCAACACAAAATAACCAGTGCTGAACAGGATTAGGGCACATGTGAGCAGGGAGCAGGGAGACCCCGTGCCCAGGCCATGCCTCTACCCCAGGGTCCCCTCTCCCATGACCTCATGGCAAGGGGGAGGAACCCCAACACTTCTGGAGGTGTAGTCTCCCTCCTCCTCCTTGGAGCTGGGCCATGGGCCCACATTCAGGGCCCCCACCTCGGTAGAAAATTGTCCCGGTGTGGTCTGATGTTGAAACAGTCAAGAAGAGAAGAAGTGAAAGAAACCCCCAAAGTCCCAGGAAAACAAAATTCAAACTCCCCATCTCCCTGCAGAGAAAAGGAGCTGAAAACTGGCTCAAAAGCAAGAAGGTTGCTTCCTGCGCTCTTGCTGCAAGCAGGATGCAGAGGAGTGTGTATGTGTGTCCTTGAACAAACGCTCTGAGAAGTTTGTCCGGTTTTTTTTCCTCTCCCCCCTCTCAGGCTCAGTTGAAAGGCACAGAAATGCACCAAGTTAACTTCGGGGCATAGAGCAGCCATAGGGGATACACATCCTAAAGTCACCCCAAGACACAGGCACAGAGAATTCAGTGGAAAGACTCCGAGAATTCTGCTCCCAGAGATCATTCCTGCTCACACGGACCCTTGTAGAAAGGGACCATCATTACAGGCAGCCTGTACTGAGCATGTGGCTCCTGAGCAGGGTTTGTTGTTTAGGAAACCTGCTCAGGCTTTTCCATTCTTTCCTTGCAAACAGGAAAACTTCTCCTGGGCCTGTGTGCAGGCAGAGCCCTGAGGAGAGCAGGTGGCACATGGTGCGCTGGGCTGGGACAGCCAGCTGCAGAGCTCAAGGGAAGAAGCCCAAAGTGGCACAATGGCTCCTTGCCTTCACATGCAACACCTGGGTCACAATGGTCTCCTTGATTCCATGAGGCCCCACTGTGTCACAGTGGCTCCTTGGTTCCATGCGGTTCCGCAGTGTCACCATGGTCTCCTTTGATGCGCATTGTCATCATGGACAATTGGTTCCATGAGGCCCCGCAGTGTCACAATGGTCCCTTGGTTCCATAGGTTTTATGTTGTAACAATGGACTCCTTGCTTCTATGAGCTCGCCTGCTTTTTGCAGAGGTGTCTTTGGTTCCAACAAGGCCCCGCTGTGTCTCAGTGCACCCTGGCTTCCATGCGCATCTGGAGTATCACAAAGGCTCCTTGGTTCCACCAGGTCCTGCTGTGTCACAATGGATCCTGTGCTCCATGAGGCCCTCCAAAGTCATCATGGAGGCTTGCTTCCATGAGGTTCCATGATGTGCCAGTGGTCATCTTGGTTCCAGGAGTTTCCTTAGTGTCACAATGCTCTCCATGCTTCCATGATTCCCCACAATGTCCCAATGCTCTCCATGCTTCCATTAGGCCCTGCTTTGCCACAATGGTGCCCTTGTTTCCATGAGGCCCCGCTGTGTCACAATGGACTATGGTTCCGTGATGCTCCGTGGTGTCACCATGGTCCTCTTGAATCCGCAGTGTAACAATGAACCATTGGTTCCATGCGGCCTGGCCATGTCACAATGTGCTCCTTGATTCCATGATTCCCCACGGTGTCACAATGGAGCCTTGTTTCTAGGAGGTTCTGTACTGTCACAATTGATGCCATCAGCCCCTGCAGTGTCACAAAGGCTCCTTGGTTCCATGAGGAACACAAAAGCTTTGCAGAAACATTGAGCCACAGCTGCTGAACACAGCTGGCAACATCTGCTGCATCAAAAGAGGGCTTCAAGCTGAGAATGGCACCAGCAGCTTCCATCTGCAACAGAGACCCAGGGAAAGGACAGGCTGTGCCGGTCTGGACAAATGTGGAGGAAAATATCCTCTGGTAGAAGGCAGGTTACACCCAGCCCTCCCCCACCAGGTTCGGGAAAAAAGAATTTTCCTCGGAAGAAAGTGAAAGAGATAAAAACTATTTATTTAACAAACACACAGGAAAAGGATAACAATGCTAAATATTCAAACCTCTCGCTGTGGAGCGAAACCTGGGATAATTGGAGAGTCCTTCCGTGTTTCAGTGGGGTCTCCTGAAACATCCCTAGACAGCCAGGCCCGTGGAAAGAAATAGGGAGCGATTCTTGAGAGAAGTTTCAGAGCTCTTTCTTCTCCAGCCACATGGGCGGGGCACTGCCAAAGAACTGAGCAATCCCGGGACAAGCAGGGCCCTCCTGGCACAGGGCAACACAAAATAACCAGTGCTGAACAGGATTAGGGCACATGTGAGCAGGGAGCAGGGAGACCCCGTGCCCAGGCCATGCCTCTACCCCAGGGTCCCCTCTCCCATGACCTCATGGCAGGGGGGAGGAACCCCAACACTTCTGGAGGTGTAGTCTCCCTCCTCCTCCTTGGAGCTGGCTCATGGGCCCACATTCTGGGCCCCCACCTCGGGCGAAAATTGTCCCAGTGTGGTCTGATGTTGAAACAGTCAAGAAGAGAAGAAGGGAAAAAAAACCCCAAAGTCCCAGGAAAACAAAGTTCAACTCTCCATCTCCCTGCAGTGAAAAGGAGCTGAAAACTGGCTCAAAAGCAAGAAGGTTGCTTCCTCCACCCTTGCTGCAAGCAGGATGCAGAGGAGTGTGTATGTGTGTCCTTGAACAAACGCTCTGAGAAGTTTGTCCGGTTTTTTTTTCCTCTCCCCCCTCTCAGGCTCAGTTGAAAGGCACAGAAATGCACCAAGTTAACTTCTGGGCATAGAGCAGCCATAGGGGATACACATCCTAAAGTCACCCCAAGACACAGGCACAGAGAATTCAGTGGAAAGACTCTGAGAATTCTGCTCCCAGAGATCATTCCTGCTCACACGGACCCTTGTAGAAAGGGACCATCATTCCAGGCAGCCTGTACTGAGCATGTGGCTCCTGAGCGGGGTTTGTTGTTTAGGAAACCTGCTCAGGCTTTTCCATTCTTTCCTTGCAAACAGGAAAACTTCTCCTGGGCCTGTGTGCAGGCAGAGCCCTGAGGAGAGCAGGTGGCACATGGTGCGCTGGGCTGGGACAGCCAGCTGCAGAGCTCAAGGGAAGAAGCCCAAAGAGTCACAATGGCTCCTTGCCTTCACATGCAACACCTGGGTCACAATGGTCTCCTTGATTCCATGAGGCCCCACTGTGTCACAGTGGCTCCTTGGTTCCATGCGGTTCCGCAGTGTCACCATGGTGTCCTTTGATCCGCATTGTCATCATGGACAATTGGTTCCATGAGGCCCCGCAGTGTCACAATGGTCCCTTGGTTCCATAGGTTTTATGTTGTAACAATGGACTCCTTGCTTCTATGAGCTCGCCTGCTTTTTGCAGAGGTGTCTTTGGTTCCAACAAGGCCCCGCTGTGTCTCAGTGCACCCTGGCTTCCATGTGGATCTGGAGTATCACAAAGGCTCCTTGGTTCCACCAGGTCCTGCTGTGTCACAATGGATCCTGTGCTCCATGAGGCCCTCCAAAGTCATCATGGAGGCTTGCTTCCATGAGGTTCCATGATGTGCCAGTGGTCATCTTGGTTCCAGGAGTTTCCTTAGTGTCACAATGCTCTCCATGCTTCCATGATTCCTCACAATGTCCCAATGCTCTCCATGCTTCCATTAGGCCCTGCTTTGCCACAATGGTGCCCTTGTTTCCATGAGGCCCCGCTGTGTCACAATGGACGTATGGTTCCATGATGCTCCGTGGTGTCACCATGGTCTTCTTGAATCCGCAGTGTAACAATGGACCATTGGTTCCATGCGGCCTGGCCGTGTCACAATGGGCTCCTTGATTCCATGATTCCCCACGGTGTCACAATGGAGCCTTGTTTCTAGGAGGTTCTGTACTGTCACAATTGTCTCCTTGATGCCATCAGCCCCTGCAGTGTCACAAAGGCTCCTTGGTTCCATGAGGAACACAAAAGCTTTGCAGAAACATTGAGCCACAGCTGCTGAACACAGCTGGCAACATCTGCTTGCATCAAAAGAGGGCTTCAAGCTGAGAATGGCACCAGCAGCTTCCATCTGCAACAGAGACCCAGGGAAAGGACAGGCTGTGCCGGTCTGGACAAATGTGGAGGAAAATATCCTCTGGTAGAAGGCAGGTTACACCCAGCCCTCCCCCACCAGGTTCGGGAAAAAAGAATTTTCCTCGGAAGAAAGTGAAAGAGATAAAAACTATTTATTTAACAAACACACAGGAAAAGGATAACAATGCTAAATATTCAAACCTCTCGCTGTGGAGAGAAACCTGGGATAATTGGAGAGTCCTTCCGTGTTTCAGTGGGGTCTCCTGAAACATCCCTAGACAGCCAGGCCCGTGGAAAGAAATAGGGAGCGATTCTTGAGAGAAGTTTCAGAGCTCTTTCTTCTCCAGCCACATGGGCGGGGCACTGCCAAAGAACTGAGCAATCCCGGGACAAGCAGGGCCCTCCTGGCACAGGGCAACACAAAATAACCAGTGCTGAACAGGATTAGGGCACATGTGAGCAGGGAGCAGGGAGACCCCGTGCCCAGGCCATGCCTCTACCCCAGGGTCCCCTCTCCCATGACCTCATGGCAAGGGGGAGGAACCCCAACACTTCTGGAGGTGTAGTCTCCCTCCTCCTCCTTGGAGCTGGGCCATGGGCCCACATTCAGGGCCCCCACCTCGGTAGAAAATTGTCCCGGTGTGGTCTGATGTTGAAACAGTCAAGAAGAGAAGAAGTGAAAGAAACCCCCAAAGTCCCAGGAAAACAAAATTCAAACTCCCCATCTCCCTGCAGAGAAAAGGAGCTGAAAACTGGCTCAAAAGCAAGAAGGTTGCTTCCTGCGCTCTTGCTGCAAGCAGGATGCAGAGGAGTGTGTATGTGTGTCCTTGAACAAACGCTCTGAGAAGTTTGTCCGGTTTTTTTTCCTCTCCCCCCTCTCAGGCTCAGTTGAAAGGCACAGAAATGCACCAAGTTAACTTCGGGGCATAGAGCAGCCATAGGGGATACACATCCTAAAGTCACCCCAAGACACAGGCACAGAGAATTCAGTGGAAAGACTCCGAGAATTCTGCTCCCAGAGATCATTCCTGCTCACACGGACCCTTGTAGAAAGGGACCATCATTACAGGCAGCCTGTACTGAGCATGTGGCTCCTGAGCAGGGTTTGTTGTTTAGGAAACCTGCTCAGGCTTTTCCATTCTTTCCTTGCAAACAGGAAAACTTCTCCTGGGCCTGTGTGCAGGCAGAGCCCTGAGGAGAGCAGGTGGCACATGGTGCGCTGGGCTGGGACAGCCAGCTGCAGAGCTCAAGGGAAGAAGCCCAAAGTGGCACAATGGCTCCTTGCCTTCACATGCAACACCTGGGTCACAATGGTCTCCTTGATTCCATGAGGCCCCACTGTGTCACAGTGGCTCCTTGGTTCCATGCGGTTCCGCAGTGTCACCATGGTCTCCTTTGATCCGCATTGTCATCATGGACAATTGGTTCCATGAGGCCCCGCAGTGTCACAATGGTCCCTTGGTTCCATAGGTTTTATGTTGTAACAATGGACTCCTTGCTTCTATGAGCTCGCCTGCTTTTTGCAGAGGTGTCTTTGGTTCCCACAAGGCCCCGCTGTGTCTCAGTGCACCCTGGCTTCCATGCGGATCTGGAGTATCACAAAGGCTCCTTGGTTCCACCAGGTCCTGCTGTGTCACAATGGATCCTGTGCTCCATGAGGCCCTCCAAAGTCATCATGGAGGCTTGGTTCCATGAGGTTCCATGATGTGCCAGTGGTCATCTTGGTTCCAGGAGTTTCCTTAGTGTCACAATGCTCTCCATGCTTCCATGATTCCCCACAATGTCCCAATGCTCTCCATGCTTCCATTAGGCCCTGCTTTGCCACAATGGTGCCCTTGTTTCCATGAGGCCCCGCTGTGTCACAATGGACTATGGTTCCGTGATGCTCCGTGGTGTCACCATGGTCCTCTTGAATCCGCAGTGTAACAATGAACCATTGGTTCCATGCGGCCTGGCCATGTCACAATGTGCTCCTTGATTCCATGATTCCCCACGGTGTCACAATGGAGCCTTGTTTCTAGGAGGTTCTGTACTGTCACAATTGATGCCATCAGCCCCTGCAGTGTCACAAAGGCTCCTTGGTTCCATGAGGAACACAAAAGCTTTGCAGAAACATTGAGCCACAGCTGCTGAACACAGCTGGCAACATCTGCTGCATCAAAAGAGGGCTTCAAGCTGAGAATGGCACCAGCAGCTTCCATCTGCAACAGAGACCCAGGGAAAGGACAGGCTGTGCCGGTCTGGACAAATGTGGAGGAAAATATCCTCTGGTAGAAGGCAGGTTACACCCAGCCCTCCCCCACCAGGTTCGGGAAAAAAGAATTTTCCTCGGAAGAAAGTGAAAGAGATAAAAACTATTTATTTAACAAACACACAGGAAAAGGATAACAATGCTAAATATTCAAACCTCTCGCTGTGGAGCGAAACCTGGGATAATTGGAGAGTCCTTCCGTGTTTCAGTGGGGTCTCCTGAAACATCCCTAGACAGCCAGGCCCGTGGAAAGAAATAGGGAGCGATTCTTGAGAGAAGTTTCAGAGCTCTTTCTTCTCCAGCCACATGGGCGGGGCACTGCCAAAGAACTGAGCAATCCCGGGACAAGCAGGGCCCTCCTGGCACAGGGCAACACAAAATAACCAGTGCTGAACAGGATTAGGGCACATGTGAGCAGGGAGCAGGGAGACCCCGTGCCCAGGCCATGCCTCTACCCCAGGGTCCCCTCTCCCATGACCTCATGGCAGGGGGGAGGAACCCCAACACTTCTGGAGGTGTAGTCTCCCTCCTCCTCCTTGGAGCTGGCTCATGGGCCCACATTCTGGGCCCCCACCTCGGGCGAAAATTGTCCCAGTGTGGTCTGATGTTGAAACAGTCAAGAAGAGAAGAAGGGAAAAAAAACCCCAAAGTCCCAGGAAAACAAAGTTCAACTCTCCATCTCCCTGCAGTGAAAAGGAGCTGAAAACTGGCTCAAAAGCAAGAAGGTTGCTTCCTCCACCCTTGCTGCAAGCAGGATGCAGAGGAGTGTGTATGTGTGTCCTTGAACAAACGCTCTGAGAAGTTTGTCCGGTTTTTTTTTCCTCTCCCCCCTCTCAGGCTCAGTTGAAAGGCACAGAAATGCACCAAGTTAACTTCTGGGCATAGAGCAGCCATAGGGGATACACATCCTAAAGTCACCCCAAGACACAGGCACAGAGAATTCAGTGGAAAGACTCTGAGAATTCTGCTCCCAGAGATCATTCCTGCTCACACGGACCCTTGTAGAAAGGGACCATCATTCCAGGCAGCCTGTACTGAGCATGTGGCTCCTGAGCGGGGTTTGTTGTTTAGGAAACCTGCTCAGGCTTTTCCATTCTTTCCTTGCAAACAGGAAAACTTCTCCTGGGCCTGTGTGCAGGCAGAGCCCTGAGGAGAGCAGGTGGCACATGGTGCGCTGGGCTGGGACAGCCAGCTGCAGAGCTCAAGGGAAGAAGCCCAAAGAGTCACAATGGCTCCTTGCCTTCACATGCAACACCTGGGTCACAATGGTCTCCTTGATTCCATGAGGCCCCACTGTGTCACAGTGGCTCCTTGGTTCCATGCGGTTCCGCAGTGTCACCATGGTGTCCTTTGATCCGCATTGTCATCATGGACAATTGGTTCCATGAGGCCCCGCAGTGTCACAATGGTCCCTTGGTTCCATAGGTTTTATGTTGTAACAATGGACTCCTTGCTTCTATGAGCTCGCCTGCTTTTTGCAGAGGTGTCTTTGGTTCCAACAAGGCCCCGCTGTGTCTCAGTGCACCCTGGCTTCCATGTGGATCTGGAGTATCACAAAGGCTCCTTGGTTCCACCAGGTCCTGCTGTGTCACAATGGATCCTGTGCTCCATGAGGCCCTCCAAAGTCATCATGGAGGCTTGGTTCCATGAGGTTCCATGATGTGCCAGTGGTCATCTTGGTTCCAGGAGTTTCCTTAGTGTCACAATGCTCTCCATGCTTCCATGATTCCCCACAATGTCCCAATGCTCTCCATGCTTCCATTAGGCCCTGCTTTGCCACAATGGTGCCCTTGTTTCCATGAGGCCCCGCTGTGTCACAATGGACGTATGGTTCCATGATGCTCCGTGGTGTCACCATGGTCTTCTTGAATCCGCAGTGTAACAATGGACCATTGGTTCCATGCGGCCTGGCCGTGTCACAATGGGCTCCTTGATTCCATGATTCCCCACGGTGTCACAATGGAGCCTTGTTTCTAGGAGGTTCTGTACTGTCACAATTGTCTCCTTGATGCCATCAGCCCCTGCAGTGTCACAAAGGCTCCTTGGTTCCATGAGGAACACAAAAGCTTTGCAGAAACATTGAGCCACAGCTGCTGAACACAGCTGGCAACATCTGCTTGCATCAAAAGAGGGCTTCAAGCTGAGAATGGCACCAGCAGCTTCCATCTGCAACAGAGACCCAGGGAAAGGACAGGCTGTGCCGGTCTGGACAAATTTGCAGGAAAATATCCTCTGGTAGAAGGCAGGTTACACCCAGCCCTCCCCCACCAGGTTCGGGAAAAAAGAATTTTCCTCGGAAGAAAGTGAAAGAGATAAAAACTATTTATTTAACAAACACACAGGAAAAGGATAACAATGCTAAATATTCAAACCTCTCGCTGTGGAGCGAAACCTGGGATAATTGGAGAGTCCTTCCGTGTTTCAGTGGGGTCTCCTGAAACATCCCTAGACAGCCAGGCCCGTGGAAAGAAATAGGGAGCGATTCTTGAGAGAAGTTTCAGAGCTCTTTCTTCTCCAGCCACATGGGCGGGGCACTGCCAAAGAACTGAGCAATCCCGGGACAAGCAGGGCCCTCCTGGCACAGGGCAACACAAAATAACCAGTGCTGAACAGGATTAGGGCACATGTGAGCAGGGAGCAGGGAGACCCCGTGCCCAGGCCATGCCTCTACCCCAGGGTCCCCTCTCCCATGACCTCATGGCAAGGGGGAGGAACCCCAACACTTCTGGAGGTGTAGTCTCCCTCCTCCTCCTTGGAGCTGGGCCATGGGCCCACATTCAGGGCCCCCACCTCGGTAGAAAATTGTCCCGGTGTGGTCTGATGTTGAAACAGTCAAGAAGAGAAGAAGTGAAAGAAACCCCCAAAGTCCCAGGAAAACAAAATTCAAACTCCCCATCTCCCTGCAGAGAAAAGGAGCTGAAAACTGGCTCAAAAGCAAGAAGGTTGCTTCCTGCGCTCTTGCTGCAAGCAGGATGCAGAGGAGTGTGTATGTGTGTCCTTGAACAAACGCTCTGAGAAGTTTGTCCGGTTTTTTTTCCTCTCCCCCCTCTCAGGCTCAGTTGAAAGGCACAGAAATGCACCAAGTTAACTTCGGGGCATAGAGCAGCCATAGGGGATACACATCCTAAAGTCACCCCAAGACACAGGCACAGAGAATTCAGTGGAAAGACTCCGAGAATTCTGCTCCCAGAGATCATTCCTGCTCACACGGACCCTTGTAGAAAGGGACCATCATTACAGGCAGCCTGTACTGAGCATGTGGCTCCTGAGCAGGGTTTGTTGTTTAGGAAACCTGCTCAGGCTTTTCCATTCTTTCCTTGCAAACAGGAAAACTTCTCCTGGGCCTGTGTGCAGGCAGAGCCCTGAGGAGAGCAGGTGGCACATGGTGCGCTGGGCTGGGACAGCCAGCTGCAGAGCTCAAGGGAAGAAGCCCAAAGTGGCACAATGGCTCCTTGCCTTCACATGCAACACCTGGGTCACAATGGTCTCCTTGATTCCATGAGGCCCCACTGTGTCACAGTGGCTCCTTGGTTCCATGCGGTTCCGCAGTGTCACCATGGTCTCCTTTGATGCGCATTGTCATCATGGACAATTGGTTCCATGAGGCCCCGCAGTGTCACAATGGTCCCTTGGTTCCATAGGTTTTATGTTGTAACAATGGACTCCTTGCTTCTATGAGCTCGCCTGCTTTTTGCAGAGGTGTCTTTGGTTCCAACAAGGCCCCGCTGTGTCTCAGTGCACCCTGGCTTCCATGCGCATCTGGAGTATCACAAAGGCTCCTTGGTTCCACCAGGTCCTGCTGTGTCACAATGGATCCTGTGCTCCATGAGGCCCTCCAAAGTCATCATGGAGGCTTGCTTCCATGAGGTTCCATGATGTGCCAGTGGTCATCTTGGTTCCAGGAGTTTCCTTAGTGTCACAATGCTCTCCATGCTTCCATGATTCCCCACAATGTCCCAATGCTCTCCATGCTTCCATTAGGCCCTGCTTTGCCACAATGGTGCCCTTGTTTCCATGAGGCCCCGCTGTGTCACAATGGACTATGGTTCCGTGATGCTCCGTGGTGTCACCATGGTCCTCTTGAATCCGCAGTGTAACAATGAACCATTGGTTCCATGCGGCCTGGCCATGTCACAATGTGCTCCTTGATTCCATGATTCCCCACGGTGTCACAATGGAGCCTTGTTTCTAGGAGGTTCTGTACTGTCACAATTGATGCCATCAGCCCCTGCAGTGTCACAAAGGCTCCTTGGTTCCATGAGGAACACAAAAGCTTTGCAGAAACATTGAGCCACAGCTGCTGAACACAGCTGGCAACATCTGCTGCATCAAAAGAGGGCTTCAAGCTGAGAATGGCACCAGCAGCTTCCATCTGCAACAGAGACCCAGGGAAAGGACAGGCTGTGCCGGTCTGGACAAATGTGGAGGAAAATATCCTCTGGTAGAAGGCAGGTTACACCCAGCCCTCCCCCACCAGGTTCGGGAAAAAAGAATTTTCCTCGGAAGAAAGTGAAAGAGATAAAAACTATTTATTTAACAAACACACAGGAAAAGGATAACAATGCTAAATATTCAAACCTCTCGCTGTGGAGCGAAACCTGGGATAATTGGAGAGTCCTTCCGTGTTTCAGTGGGGTCTCCTGAAACATCCCTAGACAGCCAGGCCCGTGGAAAGAAATAGGGAGCGATTCTTGAGAGAAGTTTCAGAGCTCTTTCTTCTCCAGCCACATGGGCGGGGCACTGCCAAAGAACTGAGCAATCCCGGGACAAGCAGGGCCCTCCTGGCACAGGGCAACACAAAATAACCAGTGCTGAACAGGATTAGGGCACATGTGAGCAGGGAGCAGGGAGACCCCGTGCCCAGGCCATGCCTCTACCCCAGGGTCCCCTCTCCCATGACCTCATGGCAGGGGGGAGGAACCCCAACACTTCTGGAGGTGTAGTCTCCCTCCTCCTCCTTGGAGCTGGCTCATGGGCCCACATTCTGGGCCCCCACCTCGGGCGAAAATTGTCCCAGTGTGGTCTGATGTTGAAACAGTCAAGAAGAGAAGAAGGGAAAAAAAACCCCAAAGTCCCAGGAAAACAAAGTTCAACTCTCCATCTCCCTGCAGTGAAAAGGAGCTGAAAACTGGCTCAAAAGCAAGAAGGTTGCTTCCTCCACCCTTGCTGCAAGCAGGATGCAGAGGAGTGTGTATGTGTGTCCTTGAACAAACGCTCTGAGAAGTTTGTCCGGTTTTTTTTTCCTCTCCCCCCTCTCAGGCTCAGTTGAAAGGCACAGAAATGCACCAAGTTAACTTCTGGGCATAGAGCAGCCATAGGGGATACACATCCTAAAGTCACCCCAAGACACAGGCACAGAGAATTCAGTGGAAAGACTCTGAGAATTCTGCTCCCAGAGATCATTCCTGCTCACACGGACCCTTGTAGAAAGGGACCATCATTCCAGGCAGCCTGTACTGAGCATGTGGCTCCTGAGCGGGGTTTGTTGTTTAGGAAACCTGCTCAGGCTTTTCCATTCTTTCCTTGCAAACAGGAAAACTTCTCCTGGGCCTGTGTGCAGGCAGAGCCCTGAGGAGAGCAGGTGGCACATGGTGCGCTGGGCTGGGACAGCCAGCTGCAGAGCTCAAGGGAAGAAGCCCAAAGAGTCACAATGGCTCCTTGCCTTCACATGCAACACCTGGGTCACAATGGTCTCCTTGATTCCATGAGGCCCCACTGTGTCACAGTGGCTCCTTGGTTCCATGCGGTTCCGCAGTGTCACCATGGTGTCCTTTGATCCGCATTGTCATCATGGACAATTGGTTCCATGAGGCCCCGCAGTGTCACAATGGTCCCTTGGTTCCATAGGTTTTATGTTGTAACAATGGACTCCTTGCTTCTATGAGCTCGCCTGCTTTTTGCAGAGGTGTCTTTGGTTCCAACAAGGCCCCGCTGTGTCTCAGTGCACCCTGGCTTCCATGTGGATCTGGAGTATCACAAAGGCTCCTTGGTTCCACCAGGTCCTGCTGTGTCACAATGGATCCTGTGCTCCATGAGGCCCTCCAAAGTCATCATGGAGGCTTGCTTCCATGAGGTTCCATGATGTGCCAGTGGTCATCTTGGTTCCAGGAGTTTCCTTAGTGTCACAATGCTCTCCATGCTTCCATGATTCCTCACAATGTCCCAATGCTCTCCATGCTTCCATTAGGCCCTGCTTTGCCACAATGGTGCCCTTGTTTCCATGAGGCCCCGCTGTGTCACAATGGACGTATGGTTCCATGATGCTCCGTGGTGTCACCATGGTCTTCTTGAATCCGCAGTGTAACAATGGACCATTGGTTCCATGCGGCCTGGCCGTGTCACAATGGGCTCCTTGATTCCATGATTCCCCACGGTGTCACAATGGAGCCTTGTTTCTAGGAGGTTCTGTACTGTCACAATTGTCTCCTTGATGCCATCAGCCCCTGCAGTGTCACAAAGGCTCCTTGGTTCCATGAGGAACACAAAAGCTTTGCAGAAACATTGAGCCACAGCTGCTGAACACAGCTGGCAACATCTGCTTGCATCAAAAGAGGGCTTCAAGCTGAGAATGGCACCAGCAGCTTCCATCTGCAACAGAGACCCAGGGAAAGGACAGGCTGTGCCGGTCTGGACAAATGTGGAGGAAAATATCCTCTGGTAGAAGGCAGGTTACACCCAGCCCTCCCCCACCAGGTTCGGGAAAAAAGAATTTTCCTCGGAAGAAAGTGAAAGAGATAAAAACTATTTATTTAACAAACACACAGGAAAAGGATAACAATGCTAAATATTCAAACCTCTCGCTGTGGAGCGAAACCTGGGATAATTGGAGAGTCCTTCCGTGTTTCAGTGGGGTCTCCTGAAACATCCCTAGACAGCCAGGCCCGTGGAAAGAAATAGGGAGCGATTCTTGAGAGAAGTTTCAGAGCTCTTTCTTCTCCAGCCACATGGGCGGGGCACTGCCAAAGAACTGAGCAATCCCGGGACAAGCAGGGCCCTCCTGGCACAGGGCAACACAAAATAACCAGTGCTGAACAGGATTAGGGCACATGTGAGCAGGGAGCAGGGAGACCCCGTGCCCAGGCCATGCCTCTACCCCAGGGTCCCCTCTCCCATGACCTCATGGCAGGGGGGAGGAACCCCAACACTTCTGGAGGTGTAGTCTCCCTCCTCCTCCTTGGAGCTGGGCCATGGGCCCACATTCAGGGCCCCCACCTCGGTAGAAAATTCTCCCGGTGTGGTCTGATGTTGAAACAGTCAAGAAGAGAAGAAGTGAAAGAAACCCCCAAAGTCCCAGGAAAACAAAGTTCAAACTCTCCATCTCCCTGCAGAGAAAAGGAGCTGAAAACTGGCTCAAAAGCAAGAAGGTTGCTTCCTGCGCTCTTGCTGCAAGCAGGATGCAGAGGAGTGTGTATGTGTGTCCTTGAACAAACGCTCTGAGAAGTTTGTCCGGTTTTTTTTCCTCTCCCCCCTCTCAGGCTCAGTTGAAAGGCACAGAAATGCACCAAGTTAACTTCTGGGCATAGAGCAGCCATAGGGGATACACATCCTAAAGTCACCCCAAGACACAGGCACAGAGAATTCAGTGGAAAGACTCCGAGAATTCTGCTCCCAGAGATCATTCCTGCTCACACGGACCCTTGTAGAAAGGGACCATCATTACAGGCAGCCTGTACTGAGCATGTGGCTCCTGAGCAGGGTTTGTTGTTTAGGAAACCTGCTCAGGCTTTTCCATTCTTTCCTTGCAAACAGGAAAACTTCTCCTGGGCCTGTGTGCAGGCAGAGCCCTGAGGAGAGCAGGTGGCACATGGTGCGCTGGGCTGGGACAGCCAGCTGCAGAGCTCAAGGGAAGAAGCCCAAAGTGGCACAATGGCTCCTTGCCTTCACATGCAACACCTGGGTCACAATGGTCTCCTTGATTCCATGAGGCCCC
Source organism: Aphelocoma coerulescens (assembly GCF_041296385.1). NCBI lineage: Eukaryota > Metazoa > Chordata > Aves > Passeriformes > Corvidae > Aphelocoma > Aphelocoma coerulescens. The sequence goes on along the minus strand of NW_027184055.1, from coordinate 1,033,233 downwards.
ACTGTGTCACAGTGGCTCCTTGGTTCCATGCGGTTCCGCAGTGTCACCATGGTGTCCTTTGATCCGCATTGTCATCATGGACAATTGGTTCCATGAGGCCCCACAGTGTCACAATGGTCCCTTGGTTCCATAGGTTTTATGTTGTAACAATGGACTCCTTGCTTCTATGAGCTCGCCTGCTTTTTGCAGAGGTGTCTTTGGTTCCAACAAGGCCCCGCTGTGTCTCAGTGCACCCTGGCTTCCATGCGGATCTGGAGTATCACAAAGGCTCCTTGGTTCCACCAGGTCCTGCTGTGTCACAATGGATCCTGTGCTCCATGAGGCCCTCCAAAGTCATCATGGAGGCTTGGTTCCATGAGGTTCCATGATGTGCCAGTGGTCATCTTGGTTCCAGGAGTTTCCTTAGTGTCACAATGCTCTCCATGCTTCCATGATTCCCCACAATGTCCCAATGCTCTCCATGCTTCCATTAGGCCCTGCTTTGCCACAATGGTGCCCTTGTTTCCATGAGGCCCCGCTGTGTCACAATGGACGTATGGTTCCATGATGCTCCGTGGTGTCACCATGGTCTTCTTGAATCCGCAGTGTAACAATGGACCATTGGTTCCATGCGGCCTGGCCGTGTCACAATGGGCTCCTTGATTCCATGATTCCCCACGGTGTCACAATGGAGCCTTGTTTCTAGGAGGTTCTGTACTGTCACAATTGTCTCCTTGATGCCATCAGCCCCTGCAGTGTCACAAAGGCTCCTTGGTTCCATGAGGAACACAAAAGCTTTGCATCAACATTGAGCCACAGCTGCTGAACACAGCTGGCAACATCTGCTTGCATCAAAAGAGGGCTTCAAGCTGAGAATGGCACCAGCAGCTTCCATCTGCAACAGAGACCCAGGGAAAGGACAGGCTGTGCCGGTCTGGACAAATTTGGAGGAAAATATCCTCTGGTAGAAGGCAGGTTACACCCAGCCCTCCCCCACCAGGTTCGGGAAAAAAGAATTTTCCTCGGAAGAAAGTGAAAGAGATAGAAACTCTTTATTTAACAAACACACAGCAAAAGGATAACAATGCTAAATATTCAAACCTCTCGCTGTGGAGAGAAAGCTGGGATAATTGGAGAGTCCTTCCGTGTTTCAGTGGGGTCTCCTGAAACATCCCTAGACAGCCAGGCCCGTGGAAAGAAATAGGGAGCGATTCTTGAGAGAAGTTTCAGAGCTCTTTCTTCTCCAGCCACATGGGCGGGGCACTGCCAAAGAACTGAGCAATCCCGGGACAAGCAGGGCCCTCCTGGCACAGGGCAACACAAAATAACTAGTGCTGAACAGGATTAGGGCACATGTGAGCAGGGAGCAGGGAGACCCCGTGCCCAGGCCATGCCTCTACCCCAGGGTCCCCTCTCCCATGACCTCATGGCAGGGGGGAGGAACCCCAACACTTCTGGAGGTGTAGTCTCCCTCCTCCTCCTTGGAGCTGGCTCATGGGCCCACATTCAGGGCCCCCACCTCGGGCGAAAATTGTCCCAGTGTGGTCTGATGTTGAAACAGTCAAGAAGAGAAGAAGGGAAAAAAAACCCCAAAGTCCCAGGAGAACAAAGTTCAACTCTCCATCTCCCTGCAGAGAAAAGGAGCTGAAAACTGGCTCAAAAGCAAGAAGGTTGCTTCCTCCACCCTTGCTGCAAGCAGGATGCAGAGGAGTGTGTATGTGTGTCCTTGAACAAACGCTCTGAGAAGTTTGTCCGGTTTTTTTTCCTCTCCCCGCTCCCAGGCTCAGTTGAAAGGCACAGAAATGCACCAAGTTAACTTCTGGGCATAGAGCAGCCATAGGGGATACACATCCTAAAGTCACCCCAAGACACAGGCACAGAGAATTCAGTGGAAAGACTCCGAGAATTCTGCTCCCAGAGATCATTCCTGCTCACACTGACCCTTGTAGAAAGGGGCCATCGTTCCAGGCAGCCTGTACTGAGCATGTGGCTCCTGAGCGGGGTTTGTTGTTTAGGAAACCTGCTCAGGCTTTTCCATTCTTTCCTTGCAAACAGGAAAACTTCTCCTGGGCCTGTGTGCAGGCAGAGCCCTGAGGAGAGCAGGTGGCACATGGTGCGCTGGGCTGGGACAGCCAGCTGCAGAGCTCAAGGGAAGAAGCCCAAAGAGTCACAATGGCTCCTTGCCTTCACATGCAACACCTGGGTCACAATGGTCTCCTTGATTCCATGAGGCCCCACTGTGTCACAATGGCTCCTTGGTTCCATGCGGTTCCGCAGTGTCACCATGGTCTCCTTTGATGCGCATTGTCATCATGGACAATTGGTTCCATGAGGCCCCGCAGTGTCACAATGGTCCCTTGGTTCCATAGGTTTTATGTTGTAACAATGGACTCCTTGCTTCTATGAGCTCGCCTGCTTTTTGCAGAGGTGTCTTTGGTTCCAACAAGGCCCCGCTGTGTCTCAGTGCACCCTGGCTTCCATGCGCATCTGGAGTATCACAAAGGCTCCTTGGTTGCACCAGGTCCTGCTGTGTCACAATGGATCCTGTGCTCCATGAGGCCCTCCAAAGTCATCATGGAGGCTTCCTTCCATGAGGTTCCATGATGTGCCAGTGGTCATCTTGGTTCCAGGAGTTTCCTTAGTGTCACAATGCTCTCCATGCTTCCATGATTCCCCACAATGTCCCAATGCTCTCCATGCTTCCATTAGGCCCTGCTTTGCCACAATGAACCCCTCGTTTCCATGAGGCCCCGCTGTGTCACAATGGACTATGGTTCCGTGATGCTCCGTGCTGTCACCATGGTCCTCTTGAATCCGCAGTGTAACAATGAACCATTGGTTCCATGCGGCCTGGCCATGTCACAATGTGCTCCTTGATTCCATGATTCCCCACGGTGTCACAATGGAGCCTTGTTTCTAGGAGGTTCTGTACTGTCACAATTGATGCCATCAGCCCCTGCAGTGTCACAAAGGCTCCTTGGTTCCATGAGGAACACAAAAGCTTTGCAGAAACATTGAGCCACAGCTGCTGAACACAGCTGGCAACATCTGCTGCATCAAAAGAGGGCTTCAAGCTGAGAATGGCACCAGCAGCTTCCATCTGCAACAGAGACCCAGGGAAAGGACAGGCTGTGCCGGTCTGGACAAATGTGGAGGAAAATATCCTCTGGTAGAAGGCAGGTTACACCCAGCCCTCCCCCACCAGGTTCGGGAAAAAAGAATTTTCCTCGGAAGAAAGTGAAAGAGATAGAAACTGTTTATTTAACAAACACACAGGAAAAGGATAACAATGCTAAATATTCAAACCTCTCGCTGTGGAGAGAAAGCTGGGATAATTGGAGAGTCCTTCCGTGTTTCAGTGGGGTCTCCTGAAACATCCCTAGACAGCGAGGCCCGTGGAAAGAAATAGGGAGCGATTCTTGAGAGAAGTTTCAGAGCTCTTTCTTCTCCAGCCACATGGGCGGGGCACTGCCAAAGAACTGAGCAATCCCGGGACAAGCAGGGCCCTCCTGGCACAGGGCAACACAAAATAACCAGTGCTGAACAGGATTAGGGCACATGTGAGCAGGGAGCAGGGAGACCCCGTGCCCAGGCCATGCCTCTACCCCAGGGTCCCCTCTCCCATGACCTCATGGCAGGGGGGAGGAACCCCAACACTTCTGGAGGTGTAGTCTCCCTCCTCCTCCTTGGAGCTGGCTCATGGGCCCACATTCAGGGCCCCCACCTCGGGCGAAAATTGTCCCAGTGTGGTCTGATGTTGAAACAGTCAAGAAGAGAAGAAGGGAAAAAAACCCCCAAAGTCCCAGGAGAACAAAGTTCAACTCTCCATCTCCCTGCAGTGAAAAGGAGCTGAAAACTGGCTCAAAAGCAAGAAGGTTGCTTCCTCCACCCTTGCTGCAAGCAGGATGCAGAGGAGTGTGTATGTGTGTCCTTGAACAAACGCTCTGAGAAGTTTGTCCGGTTTTTTTTTCCTCTCCCCCCTCTCAGGCTCAGTTGAAAGGCACAGAAATGCACCAAGTTAACTTCTGGGCATAGAGCAGCCATAGGGGATACACATCCTAAAGTCACCCCAAGACACAGGCACAGAGAATTCAGTGGAAAGACTCTGAGAATTCTGCTCCCAGAGATCATTCCTGCTCACACGGACCCTTGTAGAAAGGGACCATCATTCCAGGCAGCCTGTACTGAGCATGTGGCTCCTGAGCGGGGTTTGTTGTTTAGGAAACCTGCTCAGGCTTTTCCATTCTTTCCTTGCAAACAGGAAAACTTCTCCTGGGCCTGTGTGCAGGCAGAGCCCTGAGGAGAGCAGGTGGCACATGGTGCGCTGGGCTGGGACAGCCAGCTGCAGAGCTCAAGGGAAGAAGCCCAAAGAGTCACAATGGCTCCTTGCCTTCACATGCAACACCTGGGTCACAATGGTCTCCTTGATTCCATGAGGCCCCACTGTGTCACAGTGGCTCCTTGGTTCCATGCGGTTCCGCAGTGTCACCATGGTGTCCTTTGATCCGCATTGTCATCATGGACAATTGGTTCCATGAGGCCCCGCAGTGTCACAATGGTCCCTTGGTTCCATAGGTTTTATGTTGTAACAATGGACTCCTTGCTTCTATGAGCTCGCCTGCTTTTTGCAGAGGTGTCTTTGGTTCCAACAAGGCCCCGCTGTGTCTCAGTGCACCCTGGCTTCCATGTGGATCTGGAGTATCACAAAGGCTCCTTGGTTCCACCAGGTCCTGCTGTGTCACAATGGATCCTGTGCTCCATGAGGCCCTCCAAAGTCATCATGGAGGCTTGGTTCCATGAGGTTCCATGATGTGCCAGTGGTCATCTTGGTTCCAGGAGTTTCCTTAGTGTCACAATGCTCTCCATGCTTCCATGATTCCCCACAATGTCCCAATGCTCTCCATGCTTCCATTAGGCCCTGCTTTGCCACAATGGTGCCCTTGTTTCCATGAGGCCCCGCTGTGTCACAATGGACGTATGGTTCCATGATGCTCCGTGGTGTCACCATGGTCTTCTTGAATCCGCAGTGTAACAATGGACCATTGGTTCCATGCGGCCTGGCCGTGTCACAATGGGCTCCTTGATTCCATGATTCCCCACGGTGTCACAATGGAGCCTTGTTTCTAGGAGGTTCTGTACTGTCACAATTGTCTCCTTGATGCCATCAGCCCCTGCAGTGTCACAAAGGCTCCTTGGTTCCATGAGGAACACAAAAGCTTTGCAGAAACATTGAGCCACAGCTGCTGAACACAGCTGGCAACATCTGCTTGCATCAAAAGAGGGCTTCAAGCTGAGAATGGCACCAGCAGCTTCCATCTGCAACAGAGACCCAGGGAAAGGACAGGCTGTGCCGGTCTGGACAAATTTGCAGGAAAATATCCTCTGGTAGAAGGCAGGTTACACCCAGCCCTCCCCCACCAGGTTCGGGAAAAAAGAATTTTCCTCGGAAGAAAGTGAAAGAGATAAAAACTATTTATTTAACAAACACACAGGAAAAGGATAACAATGCTAAATATTCAAACCTCTCGCTGTGGAGCGAAACCTGGGATAATTGGAGAGTCCTTCCGTGTTTCAGTGGGGTCTCCTGAAACATCCCTAGACAGCCAGGCCCGTGGAAAGAAATAGGGAGCGATTCTTGAGAGAAGTTTCAGAGCTCTTTCTTCTCCAGCCACATGGGCGGGGCACTGCCAAAGAACTGAGCAATCCCGGGACAAGCAGGGCCCTCCTGGCACAGGGCAACACAAAATAACCAGTGCTGAACAGGATTAGGGCACATGTGAGCAGGGAGCAGGGAGACCCCGTGCCCAGGCCATGCCTCTACCCCAGGGTCCCCTCTCCCATGACCTCATGGCAGGGGGGAGGAACCCCAACACTTCTGGAGGTGTAGTCTCCCTCCTCCTCCTTGGAGCTGGGCCATGGGCCCACATTCAGGGCCCCCACCTCGGTAGAAAATTGTCCCGGTGTGGTCTGATGTTGAAACAGTCAAGAAGAGAAGAAGTGAAAGAAACCCCCAAAGTCCCAGGAAAACAAAATTCAAACTCCCCATCTCCCTGCAGAGAAAAGGAGCTGAAAACTGGCTCAAAAGCAAGAAGGTTGCTTCCTGCGCTCTTGCTGCAAGCAGGATGCAGAGGAGTGTGTATGTGTGTCCTTGAACAAACGCTCTGAGAAGTTTGTCCGGTTTTTTTTCCTCTCCCCCCTCTCAGGCTCAGTTGAAAGGCACAGAAATGCACCAAGTTAACTTCGGGGCATAGAGCAGCCATAGGGGATACACATCCTAAAGTCACCCCAAGACACAGGCACAGAGAATTCAGTGGAAAGACTCCGAGAATTCTGCTCCCAGAGATCATTCCTGCTCACACGGACCCTTGTAGAAAGGGACCATCATTACAGGCAGCCTGTACTGAGCATGTGGCTCCTGAGCAGGGTTTGTTGTTTAGGAAACCTGCTCAGGCTTTTCCATTCTTTCCTTGCAAACAGGAAAACTTCTCCTGGGCCTGTGTGCAGGCAGAGCCCTGAGGAGAGCAGGTGGCACATGGTGCGCTGGGCTGGGACAGCCAGCTGCAGAGCTCAAGGGAAGAAGCCCAAAGTGGCACAATGGCTCCTTGCCTTCACATGCAACACCTGGGTCACAATGGTCTCCTTGATTCCATGAGGCCCCACTGTGTCACAGTGGCTCCTTGGTTCCATGCGGTTCCGCAGTGTCACCATGGTGTCCTTTGATCCGCATTGTCATCATGGACAATTGGTTCCATGAGGCCCCACAGTGTCACAATGGTCCCTTGGTTCCATAGGTTTTATGTTGTAACAATGGACTCCTTGCTTCTATGAGCTCGCCTGCTTTTTGCAGAGGTGTCTTTGGTTCCAACAAGGCCCCGCTGTGTCTCAGTGCACCCTGGCTTCCATGTGGATCTGGAGTATCACAAAGGCTCCTTGGTTCCACCAGGTCCTGCTGTGTCACAATGGATCCTGTGCTCCATGAGGCCCTCCAAAGTCATCATGGAGGCTTGCTTCCATGAGGTTCCATGATGTGCCAGTGGTCATCTTGGTTCCAGGAGTTTCCTTAGTGTCACAATGCTCTCCATGCTTCCATGATTCCTCACAATGTCCCAATGCTCTCCATGCTTCCATTAGGCCCTGCTTTGCCACAATGGTGCCCTTGTTTCCATGAGGCCCCGCTGTGTCACAATGGACGTATGGTTCCATGATGCTCCGTGGTGTCACCATGGTCTTCTTGAATCCGCAGTGTAACAATGGACCATTGGTTCCATGCGGCCTGGCCGTGTCACAATGGGCTCCTTGATTCCATGATTCCCCACGGTGTCACAATGGAGCCTTGTTTCTAGGAGGTTCTGTACTGTCACAATTGTCTCCTTGATGCCATCAGCCCCTGCAGTGTCACAAAGGCTCCTTGGTTCCATGAGGAACACAAAAGCTTTGCAGAAACATTGAGACACAGCTGCTGAACACAGCTGGCAACATCTGCTTGCATCAAAAGAGGGCTTCAAGCTGACAATGGCACCAGCAGCTTCCATCTGCAACAGAGACCCAGGGAAAGGACAGGCTGTGCCGGTCTGGACAAATGTGGAGGAAAATATCCTCTGGTAGAAGGCAGGTTACACCCAGCCCTCCCCCACCAGGTTCGGGAAAAAAGAATTTTCCTCGGAAGAAAGTGAAAGAGATAAAAACTATTTATTTAACAAACACACAGGAAAAGGATAACAATGCTAAATATTCAAACCTCTCGCTGTGGAGCGAAACCTGGGATAATTGGAGAGTCCTTCCGTGTTTCAGTGGGGTCTCCTGAAACATCCCTAGACAGCCAGGCCCGTGGAAAGAAATAGGGAGCGATTCTTGAGAGAAGTTTCAGAGCTCTTTCTTCTCCAGCCACATGGGCGGGGCACTGCCAAAGAACTGAGCAATCCCGGGACAAGCAGGGCCCTCCTGGCACAGGGCAACACAAAATAACCAGTGCTGAACAGGATTAGGGCACATGTGAGCAGGGAGCAGGGAGACCCCATGCCCAGGCCATGCCTCTACCCCAGGGTCCCCTCTCCCTTGACCTCATGGCAGGGGGGAGGAACCCCAACACTTCTGGAGGTGTAGTCTCCCTCCTCCTCCTTGGAGCTGGGCCATGGGCCCACATTCAGGGCCCCCACCTCGGTAGAAAATTCTCCCGGTGTGGTCTGATGTTGAAACAGTCAAGAAGAGAAGAAGCGAAAGAAACCCCCAAAGTCCCAGGAAAACAAAGTTCAACTCTCCATCTCCCTGCAGAGAAAAGGAGCTGAAAACTGGCTCAAAAGCAAGAAGGTTGCTTCCTGCGCTCTTGCTGCAAGCAGGATGCAGAGGAGTGTGTATGTGTGTCCTTGAACAAACGCTCTGAGAAGTTTGTCCGGTGGTTTTTTCCTCTCCCCCCTCTCAAGCTCAGTTGAAAGGCACAGAAATGCACCAAGTTAACTTCGGGGCATAGAGCAGCCATAGGGGATACACATCCTAAAGTCACCCCAAGACACAGGCACAGAGAATTCAGTGGAAAGACTCCGAGAATTCTGCTCCCAGAGATCATTCCTGCTCACACGGACCCTTGTAGAAAGGGGCCATCGTTCCAGGCAGCCTGTACTGAGCATGTGGCTCCTGAGCGGGGTTTGTTGTTTAGGAAACCTGCTCAGGCTTTTCCATTCTTTCCTTGCAAACAGGAAAACTTCTCCTGGGCCTGTGTGCAGGCAGAGCCCTGAGGAGAGCAGGTGGCACATGGTGCGCTGGGCTGGGACAGCCAGCTGCAGAGCTCAAGGGAAGAAGCCCAAAGAGTCACAATGGCTCCTTGCCTTCACATGCAACACCTGGGTCACAATGGTCTCCTTGATTCCATGAGGCCCCACTGTGTCACAGTGGCTCCTTGGTTCCATGCGGTTCCGCAGTGTCACCATGGTCTCCTTTGATCCGCATTGTCATCATGGACAATTGGTTCCATGAGGCCCCGCAGTGTCACAATGGTCCCTTGGTTCCATAGGTTTTATGTTGTAACAATGGACTCCTTGCTTCTATGAGCTCGCCTGCTTTTTGCAGAGGTGTCTTTGGTTCCCACAAGGCCCCGCTGTGTCTCAGTGCACCCTGGCTTCCATGCGCATCTGGAGTATCACAAAGGCTCCTTGGTTGCACCAGGTCCTGCTGTGTCACAATGGATCCTGTGCTCCATGAGGCCCTCCAAAGTCATCATGGAGGCTTGGTTCCATGAGGTTCCATGATGTGCCAGTGGTCATCTTGGTTCCAGGAGTTTCCTTAGTGTCACAATGCTCTCCATGCTTCCATGATTCCCCACAATGTCCCAATGCTCTCCATGCTTCCATTAGGCCCTGCTTTGCCACAATGAACCCCTCGTTTCCATGAGGCCCCTCTGTGTCACAATGGACTATGGTTCCGTGATGCTCCGTGGTGTCACCATGGTCTTCTTGAATCCGCAGTGTAACAATGGACCATTGGTTCCATGCGGCCTGGCCGTGTCACAATGGGCTCCTTGAGTCCACGATTCCCCACGGTGTCACAATGGAGCCTTGTTTCTAGGAGGTTCTGTACTGTCACAATTGTCTCCTTGATGCCATCAGCCCCTGCAGTGTCACAAAGGCTCCTTGGTTCCATGAGGAACACAAAAGCTTTGCAGAAACATTGAGCCACAGCTGCTGAACACAGCTGGCAACATCTGCTGCATCAAAAGAGGGCTTCAAGCTGAGAATGGCACCAGCAGCTTCCATCTGCAACAGAGACCCAGGGAAAGGACAGGCTGTGCCGGTCTGGACAAATGTGGAGGAAAATATCCTCTGGTAGAAGGCAGGTTACACCCAGCCCTCCCCCACCAGGTTCGGGAAAAAAGAATTTTCCTCGGAAGAAAGTGAAAGAGATAGAAACTGTTTATTTAACAAACACACAGGAAAAGGATAACAATGCTAAATATTCAAACCTCTCGCTGTGGAGAGAAAGCTGGGATAATTGGAGAGTCCTTCCGTGTTTCAGTGGGGTCTCCTGAAACATCCCTAGACAGCGAGGCCCGTGGAAAGAAATAGGGAGCGATTCTTGAGAGAAGTTTCAGAGCTCTTTCTTCTCCAGCCACATGGGCGGGGCACTGCCAAAGAACTGAGCAATCCCGGGACAAGCAGGGCCCTCCTGGCACAGGGCAACACAAAATAACCAGTGCTGAACAGGATTAGGGCACATGTGAGCAGGGAGCAGGGAGACCCCGTGCCCAGGCCATGCCTCTACCCCAGGGTCCCCTCTCCCATGACCTCATGGCAGGGGGGAGGAACCCCAACACTTCTGGAGGTGTAGTCTCCCTCCTCCTCCTTGGAGCTGGCTCATGGGCCCACATTCAGGGCCCCCACCTCGGGCGAAAATTGTCCCAGTGTGGTCTGATGTTGAAACAGTCAAGAAGAGAAGAAGGGAAAAAAACCCCCAAAGTCCCAGGAGAACAAAGTTCAACTCTCCATCTCCCTGCAGTGAAAAGGAGCTGAAAACTGGCTCAAAAGCAAGAAGGTTGCTTCCTCCACCCTTGCTGCAAGCAGGATGCAGAGGAGTGTGTATGTGTGTCCTTGAACAAACGCTCTGAGAAGTTTGTCCGGTGGTTTTTTCCTCTCCCCCCTCTCAAGCTCAGTTGAAAGGCACAGAAATGCACCAAGTTAACTTCGGGGCATAGAGCAGCCATAGGGGATACACATCCTAAAGTCACCCCAAGACACAGGCACAGAGAATTCAGTGGAAAGACTCTGAGAATTCTGCTCCCAGAGATCATTCCTGCTCACACGGACCCTTGTAGAAAGGGACCATCATTACAGGCAGCCTGTACTGAGCATGTGGCTCCTGAGCAGGGTTTGTTGTTTAGGAAACCTGCTCAGGCTTTTCCATTCTTTCCTTGCAAACAGGAAAACTTCTCCTGGGCCTGTGTGCAGGCAGAGCCCTGAGGAGAGCAGGTGGCACATGGTGCGCTGGGCTGGGACAGCCAGCTGCAGAGCTCAAGGGAAGAAGCCCAAAGTGGCACAATGGCTCCTTGCCTTCACATGCAACACCTGGGTCACAATGGTCTCCTTGATTCCATGAGGCCCCACTGTGTCACAGTGGCTCCTTGGTTCCATGCGGTTCCGCAGTGTCACCATGGTGTCCTTTGATCCGCATTGTCATCATGGACAATTGGTTCCATGAGGCCCCGCAGTGTCACAATGGTCCCTTGGTTCCATAGGTTTTATGTTGTAACAATGGACTCCTTGCTTCTATGAGCTCGCCTGCTTTTTGCAGAGGTGTCTTTGGTTCCAACAAGGCCCCGCTGTGTCTCAGTGCACCCTGGCTTCCATGTGGATCTGGAGTATCACAAAGGCTCCTTGGTTCCACCAGGTCCTGCTGTGTCACAATGGATCCTGTGCTCCATGAGGCCCTCCAAAGTCATCATGGAGGCTTGGTTCCATGAGGTTCCATGATGTGCCAGTGGTCATCTTGGTTCCAGGAGTTTCCTTAGTGTCACAATGCTCTCCATGCTTCCATGATTCCCCACAATGTCCCAATGCTCTCCATGCTTCCATTAGGCCCTGCTTTGCCACAATGGTGCCCTTGTTTCCATGAGGCCCCGCTGTGTCACAATGGACTATGGTTCCATGATGCTCCGTGGTGTCACCATGGTCTTCTTGAATCCGCAGTGTAACAATGGACCATTGGTTCCATGCGGCCTGGCCGTGTCACAATGGGCTCCTTGAGTCCACGATTCCCCACGGTGTCACAATGGAGCCTTGTTTCTAGGAGGTTCTGTACTGTCACAATTGTCTCCTTGATGCCATCAGCCCCTGCAGTGTCACAAAGGCTCCTTGGTTCCATGAGGAACACAAAAGCTTTGCAGAAACATTGAGCCACAGCTGCTGAACACAGCTGGCAACATCTGCTGCATCAAAAGAGGGCTTCAAGCTGAGAATGGCACCAGCAGCTTCCATCTGCAACAGAGACCCAGGGAAAGGACAGGCTGTGCCGGTCTGGACAAATGTGGAGGAAAATATCCTCTGGTAGAAGGCAGGTTACACCCAGCCCTCCCCCACCAGGTTCGGGAAAAAAGAATTTTCCTCGGAAGAAAGTGAAAGAGATAGAAACTGTTTATTTAACAAACACACAGGAAAAGGATAACAATGCTAAATATTCAAACCTCTCGCTGTGGAGAGAAAGCTGGGATAATTGGAGAGTCCTTCTGTGTTTCAGTGGGGTCTCCTGAAACATCCCTAGACAGCGAGGCCCGTGGAAAGAAATAGGGAGCGATTCTTGAGAGAAGTTTCAGAGCTCTTTCTTCTCCAGCCACATGGGTGGGGCACTGCCAAAGAACTGAGCAATCCCGGGACAAGCAGGGCCCTCCTGGCACAGGGCAACACAAAATAACCAGTGCTGAACAGGATTAGGGCACATGTGAGCAGGGAGCAGGGAGACCCCGTGCCCAGGCCATGCCTCTACCCCAGGGTCCCCTCTCCCATGACCTCATGGCAGGGGGGAGGAACCCCAACACTTCTGGAGGTGTAGTCTCCCTCCTCCTCCTTGGAGCTGGCTCATGGGCCCACATTCAGGGCCCCCACCTCGGGCGAAAATTGTCCCAGTGTGGTCTGATGTTGAAACAGTCAAGAAGAGAAGAAGGGAAAAAAACCCCCAAAGTCCCAGGAGAACAAAGTTCAACTCTCCATCTCCCTGCAGAGAAAAGGAGCTGAAAACTGGCTCAAAAGCAAGAAGGTTGCTTCCTCCACCATTGCTGCAAGCAGGATGCAGAGGAGTGTGTATGTGTGTCCTTGAACAAACGCTCTGAGAAGTTTGTCCGGTTTTTTTTCCTCTCCCCCCTCTCAGGCTCAGTTGAAAGGCACAGAAATGCACCAAGTTAACTTCTGGGCATAGAGCAGCCATTGGGGATACACATCCTAAAGTCACCCCAAGACACAGGCACAGAGAATTCAGTGGAAAGACTCTGAGAATTCTGCTCCCAGAGATCATTCCTGCTCACACTGACCCTTGTAGAAAGGGGCCATCGTTCCAGGCAGCCTGTACTGAGCATGTGGCTCCTGAGCGGGGTTTGTTGTTTAGGAAACCTGCTCAGGCTTTTCCATTCTTTCCTTGCAAACAGGAAAACTTCTCCTGGGCCTGTGTGCAGGCAGAGCCCTGAGGAGAGCAGGTGGCACATGGTGCGCTGGGCTGGGACAGCCAGCTGCAGAGCTCAAGGGAAGAAGCCCAAAGTGGCACAATGGCTCCTTGCCTTCACATGCAACACCTGGGTCACAATGGTCTCCTTGATTCCATGAGGCCCCACTGTGTCACAGTGGCTCCTTGGTTCCATCAGGTTCCGCAGTGTCACCATGGTCTCCTTTGATGCGCATTGTCATCATGGACAATTGGTTCCATGAGGCCCCGCAGTGTCACAATGGTCCCTTGGTTCCACAGGTTTGATGTTGTAACAATGGACTCCTTGCTTCTATGAGCTCGCCTGCTTTTTGCAGAGGTGTCTTTGGTTCCAACAAGGCCCCGCTGTGTCTCAGTGCACCCTGGCTTCCATGCGCATCTGGAGTATCACAAATGCTCCTTGGTTGCACCAGGTCCTGCTGTGTCACAATGGATCCTGTGCTCCATGAGGCCCTCCAAAGTCATCATGGAGGCTTGCTTCCATGAGGTTCCATGATGTGCCAGTGGTCATCTTGGTTCCAGGAGTTTCCTTAGTGTCACAATGCTCTCCATGCTTCCATGATTCCTCACAATGTCCCAATGCTCTCCATGCTTCCATTAGGCCCTGCTTTGCCACAATGGTGCCCTTGTTTCCATGAGGCCCCGCTGTGTCACAATGGACGTATGGTTCCATGATGCTCCGTGGTGTCACCATGGTCTTCTTGAATCCGCAGTGTAACAATGGACCATTGGTTCCATGCGGCCTGGCCGTGTCACAATGGGCTCCTTGATTCCATGATTCCCCACGGTGTCACAATGGAGCCTTGTTTCTAGGAGGTTCTGTACTGTCACAATTGTCTCCTTGATGCCATCAGCCCCTGCAGTGTCACAAAGGCTCCTTGGTTCCATGAGGAACACAAAAGCTTTGCATCAACATTGAGACACAGCTGCTGAACACAGCTGGCAACATCTGCTTGCATCAAAAGAGGGCTTCAAGCTGACAATGGCACCAGCAGCTTCCATCTGCAACAGAGACCCAGGGAAAGGACAGGCTGTGCCGGTCTGGACAAATTTGCAGGAAAATATCCTCTGGTAGAAGGCAGGTTACACCCAGCCCTCCCCCACCAGGTTCGGGAAAAAAGAATTTTCCTCGGAAGAAAGTGAAAGAGATAAAAACTATTTATTTAACAAACACACAGGAAAAGGATAACAATGCTAAATATTCAAACCTCTCGCTGTGGAGCGAAACCTGGGATAATTGGAGAGTCCTTCCGTGTTTCAGTGGGGTCTCCTGAAACATCCCTAGACAGCCAGGCCCGTGGAAAGAAATAGGGAGCGATTCTTGAGAGAAGTTTCAGAGCTCTTTCTTCTCCAGCCACATGGGCGGGGCACTGCCAAAGAACTGAGCAATCCCGGGACAAGCAGGGCCCTCCTGGCACAGGGCAACACAAAATAACCAGTGCTGAACAGGATTAGGGCACATGTGAGCAGGGAGCAGGGAGACCCCGTGCCCAGGCCATGCCTCTACCCCAGGGTCCCCTCTCCCATGACCTCATGGCAGGGGGGAGGAACCCCAACACTTCTGGAGGTGTAGTCTCCCTCCTCCTCCTTGGAGCTGGGCCATGGGCCCACATTCAGGGCCCCCACCTCGGTAGAAAATTGTCCCGGTGTGGTCTGATGTTGAAACAGTCAAGAAGAGAAGAAGTGAAAGAAACCCCCAAAGTCCCAGGAAAACAAAATTCAAACTCCCCATCTCCCTGCAGAGAAAAGGAGCTGAAAACTGGCTCAAAAGCAAGAAGGTTGCTTCCTGCGCTCTTGCTGCAAGCAGGATGCAGAGGAGTGTGTATGTGTGTCCTTGAACAAACGCTCTGAGAAGTTTGTCCGGTTTTTTTTCCTCTCCCCCCTCTCAGGCTCAGTTGAAAGGCACAGAAATGCACCAAGTTAACTTCGGGGCATAGAGCAGCCATAGGGGATACACATCCTAAAGTCACCCCAAGACACAGGCACAGAGAATTCAGTGGAAAGACTCCGAGAATTCTGCTCCCAGAGATCATTCCTGCTCACACGGACCCTTGTAGAAAGGGACCATCATTACAGGCAGCCTGTACTGAGCATGTGGCTCCTGAGCAGGGTTTGTTGTTTAGGAAACCTGCTCAGGCTTTTCCATTCTTTCCTTGCAAACAGGAAAACTTCTCCTGGGCCTGTGTGCAGGCAGAGCCCTGAGGAGAGCAGGTGGCACATGGTGCGCTGGGCTGGGACAGCCAGCTGCAGAGCTCAAGGGAAGAAGCCCAAAGAGTCACAATGGCTCCTTGCCTTCACATGCAACACCTGGGTCACAATGGTCTCCTTGATTCCATGAGGCCCCACTGTGTCACAGTGGCTCCTTGGTTCCATGCGGTTCCGCAGTGTCACCATGGTGTCCTTTGATCCGCATTGTCATCATGGACAATTGGTTCCATGAGGCCCCACAGTGTCACAATGGTCCCTTGGTTCCATAGGTTTTATGTTGTAACAATGGACTCCTTGCTTCTATGAGCTCGCCTGCTTTTTGCAGAGGTGTCTTTGGTTCCAACAAGGCCCCGCTGTGTCTCAGTGCACCCTGGCTTCCATGTGGATCTGGAGTATCACAAAGGCTCCTTGGTTGCACCAGGTCCTGCTGTGTCACAATGGATCCTGTGCTCCATGAGGCCCTCCAAAGTCATCATGGAGGCTTGCTTCCATGAGGTTCCATGATGTGCCAGTGGTCATCTTGGTTCCAGGAGTTTCCTTAGTGTCACAATGCTCTCCATGCTTCCATGATTCCTCACAATGTCCCAATGCTCTCCATGCTTCCATTAGGCCCTGCTTTGCCACAATGGTGCCCTTGTTTCCATGAGGCCCCGCTGTGTCACAATGGACGTATGGTTCCATGATGCTCCGTGGTGTCACCATGGTCTTCTTGAATCCGCAGTGTAACAATGGACCATTGGTTCCATGCGGCCTGGCCGTGTCACAATGGGCTCCTTGATTCCATGATTCCCCACGGTGTCACAATGGAGCCTTGTTTCTAGGAGGTTCTGTACTGTCACAATTGTCTCCTTGATGCCATCAGCCCCTGCAGTGTCACAAAGGCTCCTTGGTTCCATGAGGAACACAAAAGCTTTGCAGAAACATTGAGACACAGCTGCTGAACACAGCTGGCAACATCTGCTTGCATCAAAAGAGGGCTTCAAGCTGACAATGGCACCAGCAGCTTCCATCTGCAACAGAGACCCAGGGAAAGGACAGGCTGTGCCGGTCTGGACAAATGTGGAGGAAAATATCCTCTGGTAGAAGGCAGGTTACACCCAGCCCTCCCCCACCAGGTTCGGGAAAAAAGAATTTTCCTCGGAAGAAAGTGAAAGAGATAAAAACTATTTATTTAACAAACACACAGGAAAAGGATAACAATGCTAAATATTCAAACCTCTCGCTGTGGAGCGAAACCTGGGATAATTGGAGAGTCCTTCCGTGTTTCAGTGGGGTCTCCTGAAACATCCCTAGACAGCCAGGCCCGTGGAAAGAAATAGGGAGCGATTCTTGAGAGAAGTTTCAGAGCTCTTTCTTCTCCAGCCACATGGGCGGGGCACTGCCAAAGAACTGAGCAATCCCGGGACAAGCAGGGCCCTCCTGGCACAGGGCAACACAAAATAACCAGTGCTGAACAGGATTAGGGCACATGTGAGCAGGGAGCAGGGAGACCCCATGCCCAGGCCATGCCTCTACCCCAGGGTCCCCTCTCCCTTGACCTCATGGCAGGGGGGAGGAACCCCAACACTTCTGGAGGTGTAGTCTCCCTCCTCCTCCTTGGAGCTGGGCCATGGGCCCACATTCAGGGCCCCCACCTCGGTAGAAAATTCTCCCGGTGTGGTCTGATGTTGAAACAGTCAAGAAGAGAAGAAGCGAAAGAAACCCCCAAAGTCCCAGGAAAACAAAGTTCAACTCTCCATCTCCCTGCAGAGAAAAGGAGCTGAAAACTGGCTCAAAAGCAAGAAGGTTGCTTCCTGCGCTCTTGCTGCAAGCAGGATGCAGAGGAGTGTGTATGTGTGTCCTTGAACAAACGCTCTGAGAAGTTTGTCCGGTGGTTTTTTCCTCTCCCCCCTCTCAAGCTCAGTTGAAAGGCACAGAAATGCACCAAGTTAACTTCGGGGCATAGAGCAGCCATAGGGGATACACATCCTAAAGTCACCCCAAGACACAGGCACAGAGAATTCAGTGGAAAGACTCCGAGAATTCTGCTCCCAGAGATCATTCCTGCTCACACGGACCCTTGTAGAAAGGGGCCATCGTTCCAGGCAGCCTGTACTGAGCATGTGGCTCCTGAGCGGGGTTTGTTGTTTAGGAAACCTGCTCAGGCTTTTCCATTCTTTCCTTGCAAACAGGAAAACTTCTCCTGGGCCTGTGTGCAGGCAGAGCCCTGAGGAGAGCAGGTGGCACATGGTGCGCTGGGCTGGGACAGCCAGCTGCAGAGCTCAAGGGAAGAAGCCCAAAGAGTCACAATGGCTCCTTGCCTTCACATGCAACACCTGGGTCACAATGGTCTCCTTGATTCCATGAGGCCCCACTGTGTCACAGTGGCTCCTTGGTTCCATGCGGTTCCGCAGTGTCACCATGGTCTCCTTTGATCCGCATTGTCATCATGGACAATTGGTTCCATGAGGCCCCGCAGTGTCACAATGGTCCCTTGGTTCCATAGGTTTTATGTTGTAACAATGGACTCCTTGCTTCTATGAGCTCGCCTGCTTTTTGCAGAGGTGTCTTTGGTTCCCACAAGGCCCCGCTGTGTCTCAGTGCACCCTGGCTTCCATGCGCATCTGGAGTATCACAAAGGCTCCTTGGTTGCACCAGGTCCTGCTGTGTCACAATGGATCCTGTGCTCCATGAGGCCCTCCAAAGTCATCATGGAGGCTTGGTTCCATGAGGTTCCATGATGTGCCAGTGGTCATCTTGGTTCCAGGAGTTTCCTTAGTGTCACAATGCTCTCCATGCTTCCATGATTCCCCACAATGTCCCAATGCTCTCCATGCTTCCATTAGGCCCTGCTTTGCCACAATGAACCCCTCGTTTCCATGAGGCCCCTCTGTGTCACAATGGACTATGGTTCCGTGATGCTCCGTGGTGTCACCATGGTCTTCTTGAATCCGCAGTGTAACAATGGACCATTGGTTCCATGCGGCCTGGCCGTGTCACAATGGGCTCCTTGAGTCCACGATTCCCCACGGTGTCACAATGGAGCCTTGTTTCTAGGAGGTTCTGTACTGTCACAATTGTCTCCTTGATGCCATCAGCCCCTGCAGTGTCACAAAGGCTCCTTGGTTCCATGAGGAACACAAAAGCTTTGCAGAAACATTGAGCCACAGCTGCTGAACACAGCTGGCAACATCTGCTGCATCAAAAGAGGGCTTCAAGCTGAGAATGGCACCAGCAGCTTCCATCTGCAACAGAGACCCAGGGAAAGGACAGGCTGTGCCGGTCTGGACAAATGTGGAGGAAAATATCCTCTGGTAGAAGGCAGGTTACACCCAGCCCTCCCCCACCAGGTTCGGGAAAAAAGAATTTTCCTCGGAAGAAAGTGAAAGAGATAGAAACTGTTTATTTAACAAACACACAGGAAAAGGATAACAATGCTAAATATTCAAACCTCTCGCTGTGGAGAGAAAGCTGGGATAATTGGAGAGTCCTTCCGTGTTTCAGTGGGGTCTCCTGAAACATCCCTAGACAGCGAGGCCCGTGGAAAGAAATAGGGAGCGATTCTTGAGAGAAGTTTCAGAGCTCTTTCTTCTCCAGCCACATGGGCGGGGCACTGCCAAAGAACTGAGCAATCCCGGGACAAGCAGGGCCCTCCTGGCACAGGGCAACACAAAATAACCAGTGCTGAACAGGATTAGGGCACATGTGAGCAGGGAGCAGGGAGACCCCGTGCCCAGGCCATGCCTCTACCCCAGGGTCCCCTCTCCCATGACCTCATGGCAGGGGGGAGGAACCCCAACACTTCTGGAGGTGTAGTCTCCCTCCTCCTCCTTGGAGCTGGCTCATGGGCCCACATTCAGGGCCCCCACCTCGGGCGAAAATTGTCCCAGTGTGGTCTGATGTTGAAACAGTCAAGAAGAGAAGAAGGGAAAAAAACCCCCAAAGTCCCAGGAGAACAAAGTTCAACTCTCCATCTCCCTGCAGAGAAAAGGAGCTGAAAACTGGCTCAAAAGCAAGAAGGTTGCTTCCTCCACCCTTGCTGCAAGCAGGATGCAGAGGAGTGTGTATGTGTGTCCTTGAACAAACGCTCTGAGAAGTTTGTCCAGTGGTTTTTTCCTCTCCCCCCTCTCAGGCTCAGTTGAAAGGCACAGAAATGCACCAAGTTAACTTCTGGGCATAGAGCAGCCATTGGGGATACACATCCTAAAGTCACCCCAAGACACAGGCACAGAGAATTCAGTGGAAAGACTCTGAGAATTCTGCTCCCAGAGATCATTCCTGCTCACACTGACCCTTGTAGAAAGGGGCCATCGTTCCAGGCAGCCTGTACTGAGCATGTGGCTCCTGAGCGGGGTTTGTTGTTTAGGAAACCTGCTCAGGCTTTTCCATTCTTTCCTTGCAAACAGGAAAACTTCTCCTGGGCCTGTGTGCAGGCAGAGCCCTGAGGAGAGCAGGTGGCACATGGTGCGCTGGGCTGGGACAGCCAGCTGCAGAGCTCAAGGGAAGAAGCCCAAAGTGGCACAATGGCTCCTTGCCTTCACATGCAACACCTGGGTCACAATGGTCTCCTTGATTCCATGAGGCCCCACTGTGTCACAGTGGCTCCTTGGTTCCATCAGGTTCCGCAGTGTCACCATGGTCTCCTTTGATGCGCATTGTCATCATGGACAATTGGTTCCATGAGGCCCCGCAGTGTCACAATGGTCCCTTGGTTCCACAGGTTTGATGTTGTAACAATGGACTCCTTGCTTCTATGAGCTCGCCTGCTTTTTGCAGAGGTGTCTTTGGTTCCAACAAGGCCCCGCTGTGTCTCAGTGCACCCTGGCTTCCATGCGCATCTGGAGTATCACAAATGCTCCTTGGTTGCACCAGGTCCTGCTGTGTCACAATGGATCCTGTGCTCCATGAGGCCCTCCAAAGTCATCATGGAGGCTTGCTTCCATGAGGTTCCATGATGTGCCAGTGGTCATCTTGGTTCCAGGAGTTTCCTTAGTGTCACAATGCTCTCCATGCTTCCATGATTCCTCACAATGTCCCAATGCTCTCCATGCTTCCATTAGGCCCTGCTTTGCCACAATGGTGCCCTTGTTTCCATGAGGCCCCGCTGTGTCACAATGGACGTATGGTTCCATGATGCTCCGTGGTGTCACCATGGTCTTCTTGAATCCGCAGTGTAACAATGGACCATTGGTTCCATGCGGCCTGGCCGTGTCACAATGGGCTCCTTGATTCCATGATTCCCCACGGTGTCACAATGGAGCCTTGTTTCTAGGAGGTTCTGTACTGTCACAATTGTCTCCTTGATGCCATCAGCCCCTGCAGTGTCACAAAGGCTCCTTGGTTCCATGAGGAACACAAAAGCTTTGCATCAACATTGAGACACAGCTGCTGAACACAGCTGGCAACATCTGCTTGCATCAAAAGAGGGCTTCAAGCTGACAATGGCACCAGCAGCTTCCATCTGCAACAGAGACCCAGGGAAAGGACAGGCTGTGCCGGTCTGGACAAATTTGCAGGAAAATATCCTCTGGTAGAAGGCAGGTTACACCCAGCCCTCCCCCACCAGGTTCGGGAAAAAAGAATTTTCCTCGGAAGAAAGTGAAAGAGATAAAAACTATTTATTTAACAAACACACAGGAAAAGGATAACAATGCTAAATATTCAAACCTCTCGCTGTGGAGCGAAACCTGGGATAATTGGAGAGTCCTTCTGTGTTTCAGTGGGGTCTCCTGAAACATCCCTAGACAGCCAGGCCCGTGGAAAGAAATAGGGAGCGATTCTTGAGAGAAGTTTCAGAGCTCTTTCTTCTCCAGCCACATGGGCGGGGCACTGCCAAAGAACTGAGCAATCCCGGGACAAGCAGGGCCCTCCTGGCACAGGGCAACACAAAATAACCAGTGCTGAACAGGATTAGGGCACATGTGAGCAGGGAGCAGGGAGACCCCGTGCCCAGGCCATGCCTCTACCCCAGGGTCCCCTCTCCCATGACCTCATGGCAGGGGGGAGGAACCCCAACACTTCTGGAGGTGTAGTCTCCCTCCTCCTCCTTGGAGCTGGGCCATGGGCCCACATTCAGGGCCCCCACCTCGGTAGAAAATTCTCCCGGTGTGGTCTGATGTTGAAACAGTCAAGAAGAGAAGAAGTGAAAGAAACCCCCAAAGTCCCAGGAAAACAAAGTTCAAACTCTCCATCTCCCTGCAGAGAAAAGGAGCTGAAAACTGGCTCAAAAGCAAGAAGGTTGCTTCCTGCGCTCTTGCTGCAAGCAGGATGCAGAGGAGTGTGTATGTGTGTCCTTGAACAAACGCTCTGAGAAGTTTGTCCGGTTTTTTTTCCTCTCCCCCCTCTCAGGCTCAGTTGAAAGGCACAGAAATGCACCAAGTTAACTTCTGGGCATAGAGCAGCCATAGGGGATACACATCCTAAAGTCACCCCAAGACACAGGCACAGAGAATTCAGTGGAAAGACTCCGAGAATTCTGCTCCCAGAGATCATTCCTGCTCACACGGACCCTTGTAGAAAGGGACCATCATTACAGGCAGCCTGTACTGAGCATGTGGCTCCTGAGCAGGGTTTGTTGTTTAGGAAACCTGCTCAGGCTTTTCCATTCTTTCCTTGCAAACAGGAAAACTTCTCCTGGGCCTGTGTGCAGGCAGAGCCCTGAGGAGAGCAGGTGGCACATGGTGCGCTGGGCTGGGACAGCCAGCTGCAGAGCTCAAGGGAAGAAGCCCAAAGTGGCACAATGGCTCCTTGCCTTCACATGCAACACCTGGGTCACAATGGTCTCCTTGATTCCATGAGGCCCCACTGTGTCACAGTGGCTCCTTGGTTCCATGCGGTTCCGCAGTGTCACCATGGTGTCCTTTGATCCGCATTGTCATCATGGACAATTGGTTCCATGAGGCCCCGCAGTGTCACAATGGTCCCTTGGTTCCATAGGTTTTATGTTGTAACAATGGACTCCTTGCTTCTATGAGCTCGCCTGCTTTTTGCAGAGGTGTCTTTGGTTCCCACAAGGCCCCGCTGTGTCTCAGTGCACCCTGGCTTCCATGTGGATCTGGAGTATCACAAAGGCTCCTTGGTTCCACCAGGTCCTGCTGTGTCACAATGGATCCTGTGCTCCATGAGGCCCTCCAAAGTCATCATGGAGGCTTGGTTCCATGAGGTTCCATGATGTGCCAGTGGTCATCTTGGTTCCAGGAGTTTCCTTAGTGTCACAATGCTCTCCATGCTTCCATGATTCCCCACAATGTCCCAATGCTCTCCATGCTTCCATTAGGCCCTGCTTTGCCACAATGGTGCCCTTGTTTCCATGAGGCCCCGCTGTGTCACAATGGACGTATGGTTCCATGATGCTCCGTGGTGTCACCATGGTCTTCTTGAATCCGCAGTGTAACAATGGACCATTGGTTCCATGCGGCCTGGCCGTGTCACAATGGGCTCCTTGATTCCATGATTCCCCACGGTGTCACAATGGAGCCTTGTTTCTAGGAGGTTCTGTACTGTCACAATTGTCTCCTTGATGCCATCAGCCCCTGCAGTGTCACAAAGGCTCCTTGGTTCCATGAGGAACACAAAAGCTTTGCATCAACATTGAGCCACAGCTGCTGAACACAGCTGGCAACATCTGCTTGCATCAAAAGAGGGCTTCAAGCTGACAATGGCACCAGCAGCTTCCATCTGCAACAGAGACCCAGGGAAAGGACAGGCTGTGCCGGTCTGGACAAATTTGGAGGAAAATATCCTCTGGTAGAAGGCAGGTTACACCCAGCCCTCCCCCACCAGGTTCGGGAAAAAAGAATTTTCCTCGGAAGAAAGTGAAAGAGATAGAAACTGTTTATTTAACAAACACACAGGAAAAGGATAACAATGCTAAATATTCAAACCTCTCGCTGTGGAGAGAAAGCTGGGATAATTGGAGAGTCCTTCCGTGTTTCAGTGGGGTCTCCTGAAACATCCCTAGACAGCCAGGCCCGTGGAAAGAAATAGGGAGCGATTCTTGAGAGAAGTTTCAGAGCTCTTTCTTCTCCAGCCACATGGGCGGGGCACTGCCAAAGAACTGAGCAATCCCGGGACAAGCAGGGCCCTCCTGGCACAGGGCAACACAAAATAACCAGTGCTGAACAGGATTAGGGCACATGTGAGCAGGGAGCAGGGAGACCCCGTGCCCAGGCCATGCCTCTACCCCAGGGTCCCCTCTCCCATGACCTCATGGCAGGGGGGAGGAACCCCAACACTTCTGGAGGTGTAGTCTCCCTCCTCCTCCTTGGAGCTGGCTCATGGGCCCACATTCAGGGCCCCCACCTCGGGCGAAAATTGTCCCAGTGTGGTCTGATGTTGAAACAGTCAAGAAGAGAAGAAGGGAAAAAAACCCCCAAAGTCCCAGGAGAACAAAGTTCAACTCTCCATCTCCCTGCAGTGAAAAGGAGCTGAAAACTGGCTCAAAAGCAAGAAGGTTGCTTCCTCCACCCTTGCTGCAAGCAGGATGCAGAGGAGTGTGTATGTGTGTCCTTGAACAAACGCTCTGAGAAGTTTGTCCGGTGGTTTTTTCCTCTCCCCCCTCTCAAGCTCAGTTGAAAGGCACAGAAATGCACCAAGTTAACTTCGGGGCATAGAGCAGCCATAGGGGATACACATCCTAAAGTCACCCCAAGACACAGGCACAGAGAATTCAGTGGAAAGACTCTGAGAATTCTGCTCCCAGAGATCATTCCTGCTCACACGGACCCTTGTAGAAAGGGACCATCATTACAGGCAGCCTGTACTGAGCATGTGGCTCCTGAGCAGGGTTTGTTGTTTAGGAAACCTGCTCAGGCTTTTCCATTCTTTCCTTGCAAACAGGAAAACTTCTCCTGGGCCTGTGTGCAGGCAGAGCCCTGAGGAGAGCAGGTGGCACATGGTGCGCTGGGCTGGGACAGCCAGCTGCAGAGCTCAAGGGAAGAAGCCCAAAGTGGCACAATGGCTCCTTGCCTTCACATGCAACACCTGGGTCACAATGGTCTCCTTGATTCCATGAGGCCCCACTGTGTCACAGTGGCTCCTTGGTTCCATGCGGTTCCGCAGTGTCACCATGGTGTCCTTTGATCCGCATTGTCATCATGGACAATTGGTTCCATGAGGCCCCGCAGTGTCACAATGGTCCCTTGGTTCCATAGGTTTTATGTTGTAACAATGGACTCCTTGCTTCTATGAGCTCGCCTGCTTTTTGCAGAGGTGTCTTTGGTTCCAACAAGGCCCCGCTGTGTCTCAGTGCACCCTGGCTTCCATGTGGATCTGGAGTATCACAAAGGCTCCTTGGTTCCACCAGGTCCTGCTGTGTCACAATGGATCCTGTGCTCCATGAGGCCCTCCAAAGTCATCATGGAGGCTTGGTTCCATGAGGTTCCATGATGTGCCAGTGGTCATCTTGGTTCCAGGAGTTTCCTTAGTGTCACAATGCTCTCCATGCTTCCATGATTCCCCACAATGTCCCAATGCTCTCCATGCTTCCATTAGGCCCTGCTTTGCCACAATGGTGCCCTTGTTTCCATGAGGCCCCGCTGTGTCACAATGGACTATGGTTCCATGATGCTCCGTGGTGTCACCATGGTCTTCTTGAATCCGCAGTGTAACAATGGACCATTGGTTCCATGCGGCCTGGCCGTGTCACAATGGGCTCCTTGAGTCCACGATTCCCCACGGTGTCACAATGGAGCCTTGTTTCTAGGAGGTTCTGTACTGTCACAATTGTCTCCTTGATGCCATCAGCCCCTGCAGTGTCACAAAGGCTCCTTGGTTCCATGAGGAACACAAAAGCTTTGCAGAAACATTGAGCCACAGCTGCTGAACACAGCTGGCAACATCTGCTGCATCAAAAGAGGGCTTCAAGCTGAGAATGGCACCAGCAGCTTCCATCTGCAACAGAGACCCAGGGAAAGGACAGGCTGTGCCGGTCTGGACAAATGTGGAGGAAAATATCCTCTGGTAGAAGGCAGGTTACACCCAGCCCTCCCCCACCAGGTTCGGGAAAAAAGAATTTTCCTCGGAAGAAAGTGAAAGAGATAGAAACTGTTTATTTAACAAACACACAGGAAAAGGATAACAATGCTAAATATTCAAACCTCTCGCTGTGGAGAGAAAGCTGGGATAATTGGAGAGTCCTTCTGTGTTTCAGTGGGGTCTCCTGAAACATCCCTAGACAGCGAGGCCCGTGGAAAGAAATAGGGAGCGATTCTTGAGAGAAGTTTCAGAGCTCTTTCTTCTCCAGCCACATGGGTGGGGCACTGCCAAAGAACTGAGCAATCCCGGGACAAGCAGGGCCCTCCTGGCACAGGGCAACACAAAATAACCAGTGCTGAACAGGATTAGGGCACATGTGAGCAGGGAGCAGGGAGACCCCGTGCCCAGGCCATGCCTCTACCCCAGGGTCCCCTCTCCCATGACCTCATGGCAGGGGGGAGGAACCCCAACACTTCTGGAGGTGTAGTCTCCCTCCTCCTCCTTGGAGCTGGCTCATGGGCCCACATTCAGGGCCCCCACCTCGGGCGAAAATTGTCCCAGTGTGGTCTGATGTTGAAACAGTCAAGAAGAGAAGAAGGGAAAAAAAACCCCAAAGTCCCAGGAGAACAAAGTTCAACTCTCCATCTCCCTGCAGAGAAAAGGAGCTGAAAACTGGCTCAAAAGCAAGAAGGTTGCTTCCTCCACCATTGCTGCAAGCAGGATGCAGAGGAGTGTGTATGTGTGTCCTTGAACAAACGCTCTGAGAAGTTTGTCCGGTTTTTTTTCCTCTCCCCCCTCTCAGGCTCAGTTGAAAGGCACAGAAATGCACCAAGTTAACTTCTGGGCATAGAGCAGCCATTGGGGATACACATCCTAAAGTCACCCCAAGACACAGGCACAGAGAATTCAGTGGAAAGACTCTGAGAATTCTGCTCCCAGAGATCATTCCTGCTCACACTGACCCTTGTAGAAAGGGGCCATCGTTCCAGGCAGCCTGTACTGAGCATGTGGCTCCTGAGCGGGGTTTGTTGTTTAGGAAACCTGCTCAGGCTTTTCCATTCTTTCCTTGCAAACAGGAAAACTTCTCCTGGGCCTGTGTGCAGGCAGAGCCCTGAGGAGAGCAGGTGGCACATGGTGCGCTGGGCTGGGACAGCCAGCTGCAGAGCTCAAGGGAAGAAGCCCAAAGTGGCACAATGGCTCCTTGCCTTCACATGCAACACCTGGGTCACAATGGTCTCCTTGATTCCATGAGGCCCCACTGTGTCACAGTGGCTCCTTGGTTCCATCAGGTTCCGCAGTGTCACCATGGTCTCCTTTGATGCGCATTGTCATCATGGACAATTGGTTCCATGAGGCCCCGCAGTGTCACAATGGTCCCTTGGTTCCACAGGTTTGATGTTGTAACAATGGACTCCTTGCTTCTATGAGCTCGCCTGCTTTTTGCAGAGGTGTCTTTGGTTCCAACAAGGCCCCGCTGTGTCTCAGTGCACCCTGGCTTCCATGCGCATCTGGAGTATCACAAATGCTCCTTGGTTGCACCAGGTCCTGCTGTGTCACAATGGATCCTGTGCTCCATGAGGCCCTCCAAAGTCATCATGGAGGCTTGGTTCCATGAGGTTCCATGATGTG
Organism: Aphelocoma coerulescens; assembly: GCF_041296385.1. Lineage (NCBI taxonomy): Eukaryota > Metazoa > Chordata > Aves > Passeriformes > Corvidae > Aphelocoma > Aphelocoma coerulescens. The sequence goes on along the minus strand of NW_027184055.1, from coordinate 1,006,290 downwards.
CCAGTGGTCATCTTGGTTCCAGGAGTTTCCTTAGTGTCACAATGCTCTCCATGCTTCCATGATTCCTCACAATGTCCCAATGCTCTCCATGCTTCCATTAGGCCCTGCTTTGCCACAATGGTGCCCTTGTTTCCATGAGGCCCCGCTGTGTCACAATGGACGTATGGTTCCATGATGCTCCGTGGTGTCACCATGGTCTTCTTGAATCCGCAGTGTAACAATGGACCATTGGTTCCATGCGGCCTGGCCGTGTCACAATGGGCTCCTTGATTCCATGATTCCCCACGGTGTCACAATGGAGCCTTGTTTCTAGGAGGTTCTGTACTGTCACAATTGTCTCCTTGATGCCATCAGCCCCTGCAGTGTCACAAAGGCTCCTTGGTTCCATGAGGAACACAAAAGCTTTGCATCAACATTGAGACACAGCTGCTGAACACAGCTGGCAACATCTGCTTGCATCAAAAGAGGGCTTCAAGCTGACAATGGCACCAGCAGCTTCCATCTGCAACAGAGACCCAGGGAAAGGACAGGCTGTGCCGGTCTGGACAAATTTGCAGGAAAATATCCTCTGATAGAAGGCAGGTTACACCCAGCCCTCCCCCACCAGGTTCGGGAAAAAAGAATTTTCCTCGGAAGAAAGTGAAAGAGATAAAAACTATTTATTTAACAAACACACAGGAAAAGGATAACAATGCTAAATATTCAAACCTCTCGCTGTGGAGCGAAACCTGGGATAATTGGAGAGTCCTTCCGTGTTTCAGTGGGGTCTCCTGAAACATCCCTAGACAGCCAGGCCCGTGGAAAGAAATAGGGAGCGATTCTTGAGAGAAGTTTCAGAGCTCTTTCTTCTCCAGCCACATGGGCGGGGCACTGCCAAAGAACTGAGCAATCCCGGGACAAGCAGGGCCCTCCTGGCACAGGGCAACACAAAATAACCAGTGCTGAACAGGATTAGGGCACATGTGAGCAGGGAGCAGGGAGACCCCGTGCCCAGGCCATGCCTCTACCCCAGGGTCCCCTCTCCCATGACCTCATGGCAGGGGGGAGGAACCCCAACACTTCTGGAGGTGTAGTCTCCCTCCTCCTCCTTGGAGCTGGGCCATGGGCCCACATTCAGGGCCCCCACCTCGGTAGAAAATTGTCCCGGTGTGGTCTGATGTTGAAACAGTCAAGAAGAGAAGAAGTGAAAGAAACCCCCAAAGTCCCAGGAAAACAAAGTTCAAACTCTCCATCTCCCTGCAGAGAAAAGGAGCTGAAAACTGGCTCAAAAGCAAGAAGGTTGCTTCCTGCGCTCTTGCTGCAAGCAGGATGCAGAGGAGTGTGTATGTGTGTCCTTGAACAAACGCTCTGAGAAGTTTGTCCGGTTTTTTTTCCTCTCCCCCCTCTCAGGCTCAGTTGAAAGGCACAGAAATGCACCAAGTTAACTTCTGGGCATAGAGCAGCCATAGGGGATACACATCCTAAAGTCACCCCAAGACACAGGCACAGAGAATTCAGTGGAAAGACTCCGAGAATTCTGCTCCCAGAGATCATTCCTGCTCACACGGACCCTTGTAGAAAGGGACCATCATTACAGGCAGCCTGTACTGAGCATGTGGCTCCTGAGCAGGGTTTGTTGTTTAGGAAACCTGCTCAGGCTTTTCCATTCTTTCCTTGCAAACAGGAAAACTTCTCCTGGGCCTGTGTGCAGGCAGAGCCCTGAGGAGAGCAGGTGGCACATGGTGCGCTGGGCTGGGACAGCCAGCTGCAGAGCTCAAGGGAAGAAGCCCAAAGTGGCACAATGGCTCCTTGCCTTCACATGCAACACCTGGGTCACAATGGTCTCCTTGATTCCATGAGGCCCCACTGTGTCACAGTGGCTCCTTGGTTCCATGCGGTTCCGCAGTGTCACCATGGTGTCCTTTGATCCGCATTGTCATCATGGACAATTGGTTCCATGAGGCCCCGCAGTGTCACAATGGTCCCTTGGTTCCATAGGTTTTATGTTGTAACAATGGACTCCTTGCTTCTATGAGCTCGCCTGCTTTTTGCAGAGGTGTCTTTGGTTCCCACAAGGCCCCGCTGTGTCTCAGTGCACCCTGGCTTCCATGTGGATCTGGAGTATCACAAAGGCTCCTTGGTTCCACCAGGTCCTGCTGTGTCACAATGGATCCTGTGCTCCATGAGGCCCTCCAAAGTCATCATGGAGGCTTGGTTCCATGAGGTTCCATGATGTGCCAGTGGTCATCTTGGTTCCAGGAGTTTCCTTAGTGTCACAATGCTCTCCATGCTTCCATGATTCCCCACAATGTCCCAATGCTCTCCATGCTTCCATTAGGCCCTGCTTTGCCACAATGGTGCCCTTGTTTCCATGAGGCCCCGCTGTGTCACAATGGACGTATGGTTCCATGATGCTCCGTGGTGTCACCATGGTCTTCTTGAATCCGCAGTGTAACAATGGACCATTGGTTCCATGCGGCCTGGCCGTGTCACAATGGGCTCCTTGATTCCATGATTCCCCACGGTGTCACAATGGAGCCTTGTTTCTAGGAGGTTCTGTACTGTCACAATTGTCTCCTTGATGCCATCAGCCCCTGCAGTGTCACAAAGGCTCCTTGGTTCCATGAGGAACACAAAAGCTTTGCATCAACATTGAGCCACAGCTGCTGAACACAGCTGGCAACATCTGCTTGCATCAAAAGAGGGCTTCAAGCTGACAATGGCACCAGCAGCTTCCATCTGCAACAGAGACCCAGGGAAAGGACAGGCTGTGCCGGTCTGGACAAATTTGGAGGAAAATATCCTCTGGTAGAAGGCAGGTTACACCCAGCCCTCCCCCACCAGGTTCGGGAAAAAAGAATTTTCCTCGGAAGAAAGTGAAAGAGATAGAAACTCTTTATTTAACAAACACACAGCAAAAGGATAACAATGCTAAATATTCAAACCTCTCGCTGTGGAGAGAAAGCTGGGATAATTGGAGAGTCCTTCCGTGTTTCAGTGGGGTCTCCTGAAACATCCCTAGACAGCCAGGCCCGTGGAAAGAAATAGGGAGCGATTCTTGAGAGAAGTTTCAGAGCTCTTTCTTCTCCAGCCACATGGGCGGGGCACTGCCAAAGAACTGAGCAATCCCGGGACAAGCAGGGCCCTCCTGGCACAGGGCAACACAAAATAACCAGTGCTGAACAGGATTAGGGCACATGTGAGCAGGGAGCAGGGAGACCCCGTGCCCAGGCCATGCCTCTACCCCAGGGTCCCCTCTCCCATGACCTCATGGCAGGGGGGAGGAACCCCAACACTTCTGGAGGTGTAGTCTCCCTCCTCCTCCTTGGAGCTGGCTCATGGGCCCACATTCAGGGCCCCCACCTCGGTAGAAAATTCTCCCGGTGTGGTCTGATGTTGAAAGAGTCAAGAAGAGAAGAAGGGAAAAAAAACCCCAAAGTCCCAGGAGAACAAAGTTCAACTCTCCATCTCCCTGCAGAGAAAAGGAGCTGAAAACTGGCTCAAAAGCAAGAAGGTTGCTTCCTCCACCCTTGCTGCAAGCAGGATGCAGAGGAGTGTGTATGTGTGTCCTTGAACAAACGCTCTGAGAAGTTTGTCCGGTTTTTTTTCCTCTCCCCGCTCTCAGGCTCAGTTGAAAGGCACAGAAATGCACCAAGTTAACTTCTGGGCATAGAGCAGCCATAGGGGATACACATCCTAAAGTCACCCCAAGACACAGGCACAGAGAATTCAGTGGAAAGACTCCGAGAATTCTGCTCCCAGAGATCATTCCTGCTCACACTGACCCTTGTAGAAAGGGGCCATCGTTCCAGGCAGCCTGTACTGAGCATGTGGCTCCTGAGCGGGGTTTGTTGTTTAGGAAACCTGCTCAGGCTTTTCCATTCTTTCCTTGCAAACAGGAAAACTTCTCCTGGGCCTGTGTGCAGGCAGAGGCCTGAGGAGAGCAGGTGGCACATGGTGCGCTGGGCTGGGACAGCCAGCTGCAGAGCTCAAGGGAAGAAGCCCAAAGAGTCACAATGGCTCCTTGCCTTCACATGCAACACCTGGGTCACAATGGTCTCCTTGATTCCATGAGGCCCCACTGTGTCACAATGGCTCCTTGGTTCCATGCGGTTCCGCAGTGTCACCATGGTCTCCTTTGATGCGCATTGTCATCATGGACAATTGGTTCCATGAGGCCCCGCAGTGTCACAATGGTCCCTTGGTTCCATAGGTTTTATGTTGTAACAATGGACTCCTTGCTTCTATGAGCTCGCCTGCTTTTTGCAGAGGTGTCTTTGGTTCCAACAAGGCCCCGCTGTGTCTCAGTGCACCCTGGCTTCCATGTGGATCTGGAGTATCACAAAGGCTCCTTGGTTGCACCAGGTCCTGCTGTGTCACAATGGATCCTGTGCTCCATGAGGCCCTCCAAAGTCATCATGGAGGCTTGCTTCCATGAGGTTCCATGATGTGCCAGTGGTCATCTTGGTTCCAGGAGTTTCCTTAGTGTCACAATGCTCTCCATGCTTCCATGATTCCCCACAATGTCCCAATGCTCTCCATGCTTCCATTAGGCCCTGCTTTGCCACAATGAACCCCTCGTTTCCATGAGGCCCCGCTGTGTCACAATGGACTATGGTTCCGTGATGCTCCGTGCTGTCACCATGGTCCTCTTGAATCCGCAGTGTAACAATGGACCATTGGTTCCATGCGGCCTGGCCATGTCACAATGTGCTCCTTGATTCCATGATTCCCCACGGTGTCACAATGGAGCCTTGTTTCTAGGAGGTTCTGTACTGTCACAATTGATGCCATCAGCCCCTGCAGTGTCACAAAGGCTCCTTGGTTCCATGAGGAACACAAAAGCTTTGCAGAAACATTGAGCCACAGCTGCTGAACACAGCTGGCAACATCTGCTGCATCAAAAGAGGGCTTCAAGCTGAGAATGGCACCAGCAGCTTCCATCTGCAACAGAGACCCAGGGAAAGGACAGGCTGTGCCGGTCTGGACAAATGTGGAGGAAAATATCCTCTGGTAGAAGGCAGGTTACACCCAGCCCTCCCCCACCAGGTTCGGGAAAAAAGAATTTTCCTCGGAAGAAAGTGAAAGAGATAGAAACTGTTTATTTAACAAACACACAGCAAAAGGATAACAATGCTAAATATTCAAACCTCTCGCTGTGGAGAGAAAGCTGGGATAATTGGAGAGTCCTTCCGTGTTTCAGTGGGGTCTCCTGAAACATCCCTAGACAGCGAGGCCCGTGGAAAGAAATAGGGAGCGATTCTTGAGAGAAGTTTCAGAGCTCTTTCTTCTCCAGCCACATGGGCGGGGCACTGCCAAAGAACTGAGCAATCCCGGGACAAGCAGGGCCCTCCTGGCACAGGGCAACACAAAATAACCAGTGCTGAACAGGATTAGGGCACATGTGAGCAGGGAGCAGGGAGACCCCGTGCCCAGGCCATGCCTCTACCCCAGGGTCCCCTCTCCCATGACCTCATGGCAGGGGGGAGGAACCCCAACACTTCTGGAGGTGTAGTCTCCCTCCTCCTCCTTGGAGCTGGCTCATGGGCCCACATTCAGGGCCCCCACCTCGGGCGAAAATTGTCCCAGTGTGGTCTGATGTTGAAACAGTCAAGAAGAGAAGAAGGGAAAAAAACCCCCAAAGTCCCAGGAGAACAAAGTTCAACTCTCCATCTCCCTGCAGTGAAAAGGAGCTGAAAACTGGCTCAAAAGCAAGAAGGTTGCTTCCTCCACCCTTGCTGCAAGCAGGATGCAGAGGAGTGTGTATGTGTGTCCTTGAACAAACGCTCTGAGAAGTTTGTCCGGTTTTTTTTTCCTCTCCCCCCTCTCAGGCTCAGTTGAAAGGCACAGAAATGCACCAAGTTAACTTCTGGGCATAGAGCAGCCATTGGGGATACACATCCTAAAGTCACCCCAAGACACAGGCACAGAGAATTCAGTGGAAAGACTCTGAGAATTCTGCTCCCAGAGATCATTCCTGCTCACACGGACCCTTGTAGAAAGGGACCATCATTCCAGGCAGCCTGTACTGAGCATGTGGCTCCTGAGCGGGGTTTGTTGTTTAGGAAACCTGCTCAGGCTTTTCCATTCTTTCCTTGCAAACAGGAAAACTTCTCCTGGGCCTGTGTGCAGGCAGAGCCCTGAGGAGAGCAGGTGGCACATGGTGCGCTGGGCTGGGACAGCCAGCTGCAGAGCTCAAGGGAAGAAGCCCAAAGAGTCACAATGGCTCCTTGCCTTCACATGCAACACCTGGGTCACAATGGTCTCCTTGATTCCATGAGGCCCCACTGTGTCACAGTGGCTCCTTGGTTCCATGCGGTTCCGCAGTGTCACCATGGTGTCCTTTGATCCGCATTGTCATCATGGACAATTGGTTCCATGAGGCCCCGCAGTGTCACAATGGTCCCTTGGTTCCATAGGTTTTATGTTGTAACAATGGACTCCTTGCTTCTATGAGCTCGCCTGCTTTTTGCAGAGGTGTCTTTGGTTCCAACAAGGCCCCGCTGTGTCTCAGTGCACCCTGGCTTCCATGTGGATCTGGAGTATCACAAAGGCTCCTTGGTTCCACCAGGTCCTGCTGTGTCACAATGGATCCTGTGCTCCATGAGGCCCTCCAAAGTCATCATGGAGGCTTGCTTCCATGAGGTTCCATGATGTGCCAGTGGTCATCTTGGTTCCAGGAGTTTCCTTAGTGTCACAATGCTCTCCATGCTTCCATGATTCCCCACAATGTCCCAATGCTCTCCATGCTTCCATTAGGCCCTGCTTTGCCACAATGGTGCCCTTGTTTCCATGAGGCCCCGCTGTGTCACAATGGACGTATGGTTCCATGATGCTCCGTGGTGTCACCATGGTCTTCTTGAATCCGCAGTGTAACAATGGACCATTGGTTCCATGCGGCCTGGCCGTGTCACAATGGGCTCCTTGATTCCATGATTCCCCACGGTGTCACAATGGAGCCTTGTTTCTAGGAGGTTCTGTACTGTCACAATTGTCTCCTTGATGCCATCAGCCCCTGCAGTGTCACAAAGGCTCCTTGGTTCCATGAGGAACACAAAAGCTTTGCAGAAACATTGAGCCACAGCTGCTGAACACAGCTGGCAACATCTGCTTGCATCAAAAGAGGGCTTCAAGCTGAGAATGGCACCAGCAGCTTCCATCTGCAACAGAGACCCAGGGAAAGGACAGGCTGTGCCGGTCTGGACAAATGTGGAGGAAAATATCCTCTGGTAGAAGGCAGGTTACACCCAGCCCTCCCCCACCAGGTTCGGGAAAAAAGAATTTTCCTCGGAAGAAAGTGAAAGAGATAAAAACTATTTATTTAACAAACACACAGGAAAAGGATAACAATGCTAAATATTCAAACCTCTCGCTGTGGAGCGAAACCTGGGATAATTGGAGAGTCCTTCCGTGTTTCAGTGGGGTCTCCTGAAACATCCCTAGACAGCCAGGCCCGTGGAAAGAAATAGGGAGCGATTCTTGAGAGAAGTTTCAGAGCTCTTTCTTCTCCAGCCACATGGGCGGGGCACTGCCAAAGAACTGAGCAATCCCGGGACAAGCAGGGCCCTCCTGGCACAGGGCAACACAAAATAACCAGTGCTGAACAGGATTAGGGCACATGTGAGCAGGGAGCAGGGAGACCCCGTGCCCAGGCCATGCCTCTACCCCAGGGTCCCCTCTCCCATGACCTCATGGCAGGGGGGAGGAACCCCAACACTTCTGGAGGTGTAGTCTCCCTCCTCCTCCTTGGAGCTGGGCCATGGGCCCACATTCAGGGCCCCCACCTCGGTAGAAAATTGTCCCGGTGTGGTCTGATGTTGAAACAGTCAAGAAGAGAAGAAGTGAAAGAAACCCCCAAAGTCCCAGGAAAACAAAGTTCAAACTCTCCATCTCCCTGCAGAGAAAAGGAGCTGAAAACTGGCTCAAAAGCAAGAAGGTTGCTTCCTGCGCTCTTGCTGCAAGCAGGATGCAGAGGAGTGTGTATGTGTGTCCTTGAACAAACGCTCTGAGAAGTTTGTCCGGTTTTTTTTCCTCTCCCCCCTCTCAGGCTCAGTTGAAAGGCACAGAAATGCACCAAGTTAACTTCTGGGCATAGAGCAGCCATAGGGGATACACATCCTAAAGTCACCCCAAGACACAGGCACAGAGAATTCAGTGGAAAGACTCCGAGAATTCTGCTCCCAGAGATCATTCCTGCTCACACGGACCCTTGTAGAAAGGGACCATCATTACAGGCAGCCTGTACTGAGCATGTGGCTCCTGAGCAGGGTTTGTTGTTTAGGAAACCTGCTCAGGCTTTTCCATTCTTTCCTTGCAAACAGGAAAACTTCTCCTGGGCCTGTGTGCAGGCAGAGCCCTGAGGAGAGCAGGTGGCACATGGTGCGCTGGGCTGGGACAGCCAGCTGCAGAGCTCAAGGGAAGAAGCCCAAAGTGGCACAATGGCTCCTTGCCTTCACATGCAACACCTGGGTCACAATGGTCTCCTTGATTCCATGAGGCCCCACTGTGTCACAGTGGCTCCTTGGTTCCATGCGGTTCCGCAGTGTCACCATGGTGTCCTTTGATCCGCATTGTCATCATGGACAATTGGTTCCATGAGGCCCCGCAGTGTCACAATGGTCCCTTGGTTCCATAGGTTTTATGTTGTAACAATGGACTCCTTGCTTCTATGAGCTCGCCTGCTTTTTGCAGAGGTGTCTTTGGTTCCAACAAGGCCCCGCTGTGTCTCAGTGCACCCTGGCTTCCATGTGGATCTGGAGTATCACAAAGGCTCCTTGGTTCCACCAGGTCCTGCTGTGTCACAATGGATCCTGTGCTCCATGAGGCCCTCCAAAGTCATCATGGAGGCTTGGTTCCATGAGGTTCCATGATGTGCCAGTGGTCATCTTGGTTCCAGGAGTTTCCTTAGTGTCACAATGCTCTCCATGCTTCCATGATTCCCCACAATGTCCCAATGCTCTCCATGCTTCCATTAGGCCCTGCTTTGCCACAATGGTGCCCTTGTTTCCATGAGGCCCCGCTGTGTCACAATGGACTATGGTTCCATGATGCTCCGTGGTGTCACCATGGTCTTCTTGAATCCGCAGTGTAACAATGGACCATTGGTTCCATGCGGCCTGGCCGTGTCACAATGGGCTCCTTGAGTCCACGATTCCCCACGGTGTCACAATGGAGCCTTGTTTCTAGGAGGTTCTGTACTGTCACAATTGTCTCCTTGATGCCATCAGCCCCTGCAGTGTCACAAAGGCTCCTTGGTTCCATGAGGAACACAAAAGCTTTGCAGAAACATTGAGACACAGCTGCTGAACACAGCTGGCAACATCTGCTTGCATCAAAAGAGGGCTTCAAGCTGACAATGGCACCAGCAGCTTCCATCTGCAACAGAGACCCAGGGAAAGGACAGGCTGTGCCGGTCTGGACAAATTTGGAGGAAAATATCCTCTGGTAGAAGGCAGGTTACACCCAGCCCTCCCCCACCAGGTTCGGGAAAAAAGAATTTTCCTCGGAAGAAAGTGAAAGAGATAAAAACTATTTATTTAACAAACACACAGGAAAAGGATAACAATGCTAAATATTCAAACCTCTCGCTGTGGAGCGAAACCTGGGATAATTGGAGAGTCCTTCCGTGTTTCAGTGGGGTCTCCTGAAACATCCCTAGACAGCGAGGCCCGTGGAAAGAAATAGGGAGCGATTCTTGAGAGAAGTTTCAGAGCTCTTTCTTCTCCAGCCACATGGGCGGGGCACTGCCAAAGAACTGAGCAATCCCGGGACAAGCAGGGCCCTCCTGGCACAGGGCAACACAAAATAACCAGTGCTGAACAGGATTAGGGCACATGTGAGCAGGGAGCAGGGAGACCCCGTGCCCAGGCCATGCCTCTACCCCAGGGTCCCCTCTCCCTTGACCTCATGGCAGGGGGGAGGAACCCCAACACTTCTGGAGGTGTAGTCTCCCTCCTCCTCCTTGGAGCTGGGCCATGGGCCCACATTCAGGGCCCCCACCTCGGTAGAAAATTCTCCCGGTGTGGTCTGATGTTGAAACAGTCAAGAAGAGAAGAAGCGAAAGAAACCCCCAAAGTCCCAGGAAAACAAAGTTCAACTCTCCATCTCCCTGCAGAGAAAAGGAGCTGAAAACTGGCTCAAAAGCAAGAAGGTTGCTTCCTGCGCTCTTGCTGCAAGCAGGATGCAGAGGAGTGTGTATGTGTGTCCTTGAACAAACGCTCTGAGAAGTTTGTCCGGTGGTTTTTTCCTCTCCCCCCTCTCAAGCTCAGTTGAAAGGCACAGAAATGCACCAAGTTAACTTCGGGGCATAGAGCAGCCATAGGGGATACACATCCTAAAGTCACCCCAAGACACAGGCACAGAGAATTCAGTGGAAAGACTCCGAGAATTCTGCTCCCAGAGATCATTCCTGCTCACACGGACCCTTGTAGAAAGGGGCCATCGTTCCAGGCAGCCTGTACTGAGCATGTGGCTCCTGAGCGGGGTTTGTTGTTTAGGAAACCTGCTCAGGCTTTTCCATTCTTTCCTTGCAAACAGGAAAACTTCTCCTGGGCCTGTGTGCAGGCAGAGCCCTGAGGAGAGCAGGTGGCACATGGTGCGCTGGGCTGGGACAGCCAGCTGCAGAGCTCAAGGGAAGAAGCCCAAAGAGTCACAATGGCTCCTTGCCTTCACATGCAACACCTGGGTCACAATGGTCTCCTTGATTCCATGAGGCCCCACTGTGTCACAGTGGCTCCTTGGTTCCATGCGGTTCCGCAGTGTCACCATGGTGTCCTTTGATCCGCATTGTCATCATGGACAATTGGTTCCATGAGGCCCCGCAGTGTCACAATGGTCCCTTGGTTCCATAGGTTTTATGTTGTAACAATGGACTCCTTGCTTCTATGAGCTCGCCTGCTTTTTGCAGAGGTGTCTTTGGTTCCCACAAGGCCCCGCTGTGTCTCAGTGCACCCTGGCTTCCATGCGGATCTGGAGTATCACAAAGGCTCCTTGGTTGCACCAGGTCCTGCTGTGTCACAATGGATCCTGTGCTCCATGAGGCCCTCCAAAGTCATCATGGAGGCTTGCTTCCATGAGGTTCCATGATGTGCCAGTGGTCATCTTGGTTCCAGGAGTTTCCTTAGTGTCACAATGCTCTCCATGCTTCCATGATTCCCCACAATGTCCCAATGCTCTCCATGCTTCCATTAGGCCCTGCTTTGCCACAATGAACCCCTCGTTTCCATGAGGCCCCTCTGTGTCACAATGGACTATGGTTCCGTGATGCTCCGTGGTGTTACCATGGTCTTCTTGAATCCGCAGTGTAACAATGGACCATTGGTTCCATGCGGCCTGGCCGTGTCACAATGGGCTCCTTGATTCCATGATTCCCCACGGTGTCACAATGGAGCCTTGTTTCTAGGAGGTTCTGTACTGTCACAATTGTCTCCTTGATGCCATCAGCCCCTGCAGTGTCACAATGGCTCCTTGGTTCCATGAGGAACACAAAAGCTTTGCATCAACATTGAGACACAGCTGCTGAACACAGCTGGCAACATCTGCTTGCATCAAAAGAGGGCTTCAAGCTGACAATGGCACCAGCAGCTTCCATCTGCAACAGAGACCCAGGGAAAGGACAGGCTGTGCCGGTCTGGACAAATTTGGAGGAAAATATCCTCTGGTAGAAGGCAGGTTACACCCAGCCCTCCCCCACCAGGTTCGGGAAAAAAGAATTTTCCTCGGAAGAAAGTGAAAGAGATAGAAACTCTTTATTTAACAAACACACAGGAAAAGGATAACAATGCTAAATATTCAAACCTCTCGCTGTGGAGCGAAACCTGGGATAATTGGAGAGTCCTTCCGTGTTTCAGTGGGGTCTCCTGAAACATCCCTAGACAGCCAGGCCCGTGGAAAGAAATAGGGAGCGATTCTTGAGAGAAGTTTCAGAGCTCTTTCTTCTCCAGCCACATGGGCGGGGCACTGCCAAAGAACTGAGCAATCCCGGGACAAGCAGGGCCCTCCTGGCACAGGGCAACACAAAATAACCAGTGCTGAACAGGATTAGGGCACATGTGAGCAGGGAGCAGGGAGACCCCGTGCCCAGGCCATGCCTCTACCCCAGGGTCCCCTCTCCCTTGACCTCATGGCAGGGGGGAGGAACCCCAACACTTCTGGAGGTGTAGTCTCCCTCCTCCTCCTTGGAGCTGGGCCATGGGCCCACATTCAGGGCCCCCACCTCGGTAGAAAATTGTCCCGGTGTGGTCTGATGTTGAAACAGTCAAGAAGAGAAAAAGCGAAAGAAACCCCCAAAGTCCCAGGAGAACAAAGTTCAACTCTCCATCTCCCTGCAGAGAAAAGGAGCTGAAAACTGGCTCAAAAGCAAGAAGGTTGCTTCCTGCGCTCTTGCTGCAAGCAGGATGCAGAGGAGTGTGTATGTGTGTCCTTGAACAAACGCTCTGAGAAGTTTGTCCGGTGGTTTTTTCCTCTCCCCCCTCTCAAGCTCAGTTGAAAGGCACAGAAATGCACCAAGTTAACTTCGGGGCATAGAGCAGCCATTGGGGATACACATCCTAAAGTCACCCCAAGACACAGGCACAGAGAATTCAGTGGAAAGACTCCGAGAATTCTGCTCCCAGAGATCATTCCTGCTCACACGGACCCTTGTAGAAAGGGGCCATCGTTCCAGGCAGCCTGTACTGAGCATGTGGCTCCTGAGCGGGGTTTGTTGTTTAGGAAACCTGCTCAGGCTTTTCCATTCTTTCCTTGCAAACAGGAAAACTTCTCCTGGGCCTGTGTGCAGGCAGAGCCCTGAGGAGAGCAGGTGGCACATGGTGCGCTGGGCTGGGACAGCCAGCTGCAGAGCTCAAGGGAAGAAGCCCAAAGAGTCACAATGGCTCCTTGCCTTCACATGCAACACCTGGGTCACAATGGTCTCCTTGATTCCATGAGGCCCCACTGTGTCACAGTGGCTCCTTGGTTCCATGCGGTTCCGCAGTGTCACCATGGTCTCCTTTGATCCGCATTGTCATCATGGACAATTGGTTCCATGAGGCCCCGCAGTGTCACAATGGTCCCTTGGTTCCATAGGTTTTATGTTGTAACAATGGACTCCTTGCTTCTATGAGCTCGCCTGCTTTTTGCAGAGGTGTCTTTGGTTCCCACAAGGCCCCGCTGTGTCTCAGTGCACCCTGGCTTCCATGCGGATCTGGAGTATCACAAAGGCTCCTTGGTTGCACCAGGTCCTGCTGTGTCACAATGGATCCTGTGCTCCATGAGGCCCTCCAAAGTCATCATGGAGGCTTGGTTCCATGAGGTTCCATGATGTGCCAGTGGTCATCTTGGTTCCAGGAGTTTCCTTAGTGTCACAATGCTCTCCATGCTTCCATGATTCCCCACAATGTCCCAATGCTCTCCATGCTTCCATTAGGCCCTGCTTTGCCACAATGAACCCCTCGTTTCCATGAGGCCCCTCTGTGTCACAATGGACTATGGTTCCGTGATGCTCCGTGGTGTCACCATGGTCTTCTTGAATCCGCAGTGTAACAATGGACCATTGGTTCCATGCGGCCTGGCCGTGTCACAATGGGCTCCTTGATTCCATGATTCCCCACGGTGTCACAATGGAGCCTTGTTTCTAGGAGGTTCTGTACTGTCACAATTGTCTCCTTGATGCCATCAGCCCCTGCAGTGTCACAAAGGCTCCTTGGTTCCATGAGGAACACAAAAGCTTTGCATCAACATTGAGCCACAGCTGCTGAACACAGCTGGCAACATCTGCTGCATCAAAAGAGGGCTTCAAGCTGAGAATGGCACCAGCAGCTTCCATCTGCAACAGAGACCCAGGGAAAGGACAGGCTGTGCCGGTCTGGACAAATCTGGAGGAAAATATCCTCTGGTAGAAGGCAGGTTACACCCAGCCCTCCCCCACCAGGTTCGGGAAAAAAGAATTTTCCTCGGAAGAAAGTGAAAGAGATAGAAACTCTTTATTTAACAAACACACAGCAAAAGGATAACAATGCTAAATATTCAAACCTCTCGCTGTGGAGAGAAAGCTGGGATAATTGGAGAGTCCTTCTGTGTTTCAGTGGGGTCTCCTGAAACATCCCTAGACAGCGAGGCCCGTGGAAAGAAATAGGGAGCGATTCTTGAGAGAAGTTTCAGAGCTCTTTCTTCTCCAGCCACATGGGCGGGGCACTGCCAAAGAACTGAGCAATCCCGGGACAAGCAGGGCCCTCCTGGCACAGGGCAACACAAAATAACCAGTGCTGAACAGGATTAGGGCACATGTGAGCAGGGAGCAGGGAGACCCCGTGCCCAGGCCATGCCTCTACCCCAGGGTCCCCTCTCCCATGACCTCATGGCAGGGGGGAGGAACCCCAACACTTCTGGAGGTGTAGTCTCCCTCCTCCTCCTTGGAGCTGGCTCATGGGCCCACATTCAGGGCCCCCACCTCGGGCGAAAATTGTCCCAGTGTGGTCTGATGTTGAAACAGTCAAGAAGAGAAGAAGGGAAAAAAAACCCCAAAGTCCCAGGAGAACAAAGTTCAACTCTCCATCTCCCTGCAGAGAAAAGGAGCTGAAAACTGGCTCAAAAGCAAGAAGGTTGCTTCCTCCACCCTTGCTGCAAACAGGATGCAGAGGAGTGTGTATGTGTGTCCTTGAACAAACGCTCTGAGAAGTTTGTCCGGTTTTTTTTCCTCTCCCCCCTCTCAGGCTCAGTTGAAAGGCACAGAAATGCACCAAGTTAACTTCTGGGCATAGAGCAGCCATTGGGGATACACATCCTAAAGTCACCCCAAGACACAGGCACAGAGAATTCAGTGGAAAGACTCTGAGAATTCTGCTCCCAGAGATCATTCCTGCTCACACTGACCCTTGTAGAAAGGGGCCATCGTTCCAGGCAGCCTGTACTGAGCATGTGGCTCCTGAGCGGGGTTTGTTGTTTAGGAAACCTGCTCAGGCTTTTCCATTCTTTCCTTGCAAACAGGAAAACTTCTCCTGGGCCTGTGTGCAGGCAGAGCCCTGAGGAGAGCAGGTGGCACATGGTGCGCTGGGCTGGGACAGCCAGCTGCAGAGCTCAAGGGAAGAAGCCCAAAGTGGCACAATGGCTCCTTGCCTTCACATGCAACACCTGGGTCACAATGGTCTCCTTGATTCCATGAGGCCCCACTGTGTCACAGTGGCTCCTTGGTTCCATCAGGTTCCGCAGTGTCACCATGGTCTCCTTTGATGCGCATTGTCATCATGGACAATTGGTTCCATGAGGCCCCGCAGTGTCACAATGGTCCCTTGGTTCCACAGGTTTGATGTTGTAACAATGGACTCCTTGCTTCTATGAGCTCGCCTGCTTTTTGCAGAGGTGTCTTTGGTTCCAACAAGGCCCCGCTGTGTCTCAGTGCACCCTGGCTTCCATGCGCATCTGGAGTATCACAAATGCTCCTTGGTTGCACCAGGTCCTGCTGTGTCACAATGGATCCTGTGCTCCATGAGGCCCTCCAAAGTCATCATGGAGGCTTGCTTCCATGAGGTTCCATGATGTGCCAGTGGTCATCTTGGTTCCAGGAGTTTCCTTAGTGTCACAATGCTCTCCATGCTTCCATGATTCCCCACAATGTCCCAATGCTCTCCATGCTTCCATTAGGCCCTGCTTTGCCACAATGAACCCCTCGTTTCCATGAGGCCCCGCTGTGTCACAATGGACGTATGGTTCCGTGATGCTCCGTGGTGTTACCATGGTCTTCTTGAATCCGCAGTGTAACAATGGACCATTGGTTCCATGCGGCCTGGCCGTGTCACAATGGGCTCCTTGAGTCCACGATTCCCCACGGTGTCACAATGGAGCCTTGTTTCTAGGAGGTTCTGTACTGTCACAATTGTCTCCTTGATGCCATCAGCCCCTGCAGTGTCACAAAGGCTCCTTGGTTCCATGAGGAACACAAAAGCTTTGCAGAAACATTGAGCCACAGCTGCTGAACACAGCTGGCAACATCTGCTGCATCAAAAGAGGGCTTCAAGCTGAGAATGGCACCAGCAGCTTCCATCTGCAACAGAGACCCAGGGAAAGGACAGGCTGTGCCGGTCTGGACAAATCTGGAGGAAAATATCCTCTGGTAGAAGGCAGGTTACACCCAGCCCTCCCCCACCAGGTTCGGGAAAAAAGAATTTTCCTCGGAAGAAAGTGAAAGAGATAGAAACTCTTTATTTAACAAACACACAGCAAAAGGATAACAATGCTAAATATTCAAACCTCTCGCTGTGGAGAGAAAGCTGGGATAATTGGAGAGTCCTTCCGTGTTTCAGTGGGGTCTCCTGAAACATCCCTAGACAGCCAGGCCCGTGGAAAGAAATAGGGAGCGATTCTTGAGAGAAGTTTCAGAGCTCTTTCTTCTCCAGCCACATGGGCGGGGCACTGCCAAAGAACTGAGCAATCCCGGGACAAGCAGGGCCCTCCTGGCACAGGGCAACACAAAATAACCAGTGCTGAACAGGATTAGGGCACATGTGAGCAGGGAGCAGGGAGACCCCGTGCCCAGGCCATGCCTCTACCCCAGGGTCCCCTCTCCCATGACCTCATGGCAGGGGGGAGGAACCCCAACACTTCTGGAGGTGTAGTCTCCCTCCTCCTCCTTGGAGCTGGCTCATGGGCCCACATTCAGGGCCCCCACCTCGGGCGAAAATTGTCCCAGTGTGGTCTGATGTTGAAACAGTCAAGAAGAGAAGAAGGGAAAAAAACCCCCAAAGTCCCAGGAGAACAAAGTTCAACTCTCCATCTCCCTGCAGTGAAAAGGAGCTGAAAACTGGCTCAAAAGCAAGAAGGTTGCTTCCTCCACCCTTGCTGCAAGCAGGATGCAGAGGAGTGTGTATGTGTGTCCTTGAACAAACGCTCTGAGAAGTTTGTCCGGTGGTTTTTTCCTCTCCCCCCTCTCAAGCTCAGTTGAAAGGCACAGAAATGCACCAAGTTAACTTCGGGGCATAGAGCAGCCATAGGGGATACACATCCTAAAGTCACCCCAAGACACAGGCACAGAGAATTCAGTGGAAAGACTCCGAGAATTCTGCTCCCAGAGATCATTCCTGCTCACACGGACCCTTGTAGAAAGGGACCATCATTACAGGCAGCCTGTACTGAGCATGTGGCTCCTGAGCAGGGTTTGTTGTTTAGGAAACCTGCTCAGGCTTTTCCATTCTTTCCTTGCAAACAGGAAAACTTCTCCTGGGCCTGTGTGCAGGCAGAGCCCTGAGGAGAGCAGGTGGCACATGGTGCGCTGGGCTGGGACAGCCAGCTGCAGAGCTCAAGGGAAGAAGCCCAAAGTGGCACAATGGCTCCTTGCCTTCACATGCAACACCTGGGTCACAATGGTCTCCTTGATTCCATGAGGCCCCACTGTGTCACAGTGGCTCCTTGGTTCCATGCGGTTCCGCAGTGTCACCATGGTGTCCTTTGATCCGCATTGTCATCATGGACAATTGGTTCCATGAGGCCCCACAGTGTCACAATGGTCCCTTGGTTCCATAGGTTTTATGTTGTAACAATGGACTCCTTGCTTCTATGAGCTCGCCTGCTTTTTGCAGAGGTGTCTTTGGTTCCAACAAGGCCCCGCTGTGTCTCAGTGCACCCTGGCTTCCATGTGGATCTGGAGTATCACAAAGGCTCCTTGGTTCCACCAGGTCCTGCTGTGTCACAATGGATCCTGTGCTCCATGAGGCCCTCCAAAGTCATCATGGAGGCTTGCTTCCATGAGGTTCCATGATGTGCCAGTGGTCATCTTGGTTCCAGGAGTTTCCTTAGTGTCACAATGCTCTCCATGCTTCCATGATTCCCCACAATGTCCCAATGCTCTCCATGCTTCCATTAGGCCCTGCTTTGCCACAATGGTGCCCTTGTTTCCATGAGGCCCCGCTGTGTCACAATGGACGTATGGTTCCATGATGCTCCGTGGTGTCACCATGGTCTTCTTGAATCCGCAGTGTAACAATGGACCATTGGTTCCATGCGGCCTGGCCGTGTCACAATGGGCTCCTTGATTCCATGATTCCCCACGGTGTCACAATGGAGCCTTGTTTCTAGGAGGTTCTGTACTGTCACAATTGTCTCCTTGATGCCATCAGCCCCTGCAGTGTCACAAAGGCTCCTTGGTTCCATGAGGAACACAAAAGCTTTGCAGAAACATTGAGCCACAGCTGCTGAACACAGCTGGCAACATCTGCTTGCATCAAAAGAGGGCTTCAAGCTGAGAATGGCACCAGCAGCTTCCATCTGCAACAGAGACCCAGGGAAAGGACAGGCTGTGCCGGTCTGGACAAATGTGGAGGAAAATATCCTCTGGTAGAAGGCAGGTTACACCCAGCCCTCCCCCACCAGGTTCGGGAAAAAAGAATTTTCCTCGGAAGAAAGTGAAAGAGATAAAAACTATTTATTTAACAAACACACAGGAAAAGGATAACAATGCTAAATATTCAAACCTCTCGCTGTGGAGCGAAACCTGGGATAATTGGAGAGTCCTTCCGTGTTTCAGTGGGGTCTCCTGAAACATCCCTAGACAGCCAGGCCCGTGGAAAGAAATAGGGAGCGATTCTTGAGAGAAGTTTCAGAGCTCTTTCTTCTCCAGCCACATGGGCGGGGCACTGCCAAAGAACTGAGCAATCCCGGGACAAGCAGGGCCCTCCTGGCACAGGGCAACACAAAATAACCAGTGCTGAACAGGATTAGGGCACATGTGAGCAGGGAGCAGGGAGACCCCGTGCCCAGGCCATGCCTCTACCCCAGGGTCCCCTCTCCCATGACCTCATGGCAGGGGGGAGGAACCCCAACACTTCTGGAGGTGTAGTCTCCCTCCTCCTCCTTGGAGCTGGGCCATGGGCCCACATTCAGGGCCCCCACCTCGGTAGAAAATTGTCCCGGTGTGGTCTGATGTTGAAACAGTCAAGAAGAGAAGAAGTGAAAGAAACCCCCAAAGTCCCAGGAAAACAAAGTTCAAACTCTCCATCTCCCTGCAGAGAAAAGGAGCTGAAAACTGGCTCAAAAGCAAGAAGGTTGCTTCCTGCGCTCTTGCTGCAAGCAGGATGCAGAGGAGTGTGTATGTGTGTCCTTGAACAAACGCTCTGAGAAGTTTGTCCGGTTTTTTTTCCTCTCCCCCCTCTCAGGCTCAGTTGAAAGGCACAGAAATGCACCAAGTTAACTTCTGGGCATAGAGCAGCCATAGGGGATACACATCCTAAAGTCACCCCAAGACACAGGCACAGAGAATTCAGTGGAAAGACTCCGAGAATTCTGCTCCCAGAGATCATTCCTGCTCACACGGACCCTTGTAGAAAGGGACCATCATTACAGGCAGCCTGTACTGAGCATGTGGCTCCTGAGCAGGGTTTGTTGTTTAGGAAACCTGCTCAGGCTTTTCCATTCTTTCCTTGCAAACAGGAAAACTTCTCCTGGGCCTGTGTGCAGGCAGAGCCCTGAGGAGAGCAGGTGGCACATGGTGCGCTGGGCTGGGACAGCCAGCTGCAGAGCTCAAGGGAAGAAGCCCAAAGTGGCACAATGGCTCCTTGCCTTCACATGCAACACCTGGGTCACAATGGTCTCCTTGATTCCATGAGGCCCCACTGTGTCACAGTGGCTCCTTGGTTCCATGCGGTTCCGCAGTGTCACCATGGTGTCCTTTGATCCGCATTGTCATCATGGACAATTGGTTCCATGAGGCCCCGCAGTGTCACAATGGTCCCTTGGTTCCATAGGTTTTATGTTGTAACAATGGACTCCTTGCTTCTATGAGCTCGCCTGCTTTTTGCAGAGGTGTCTTTGGTTCCAACAAGGCCCCGCTGTGTCTCAGTGCACCCTGGCTTCCATGTGGATCTGGAGTATCACAAAGGCTCCTTGGTTCCACCAGGTCCTGCTGTGTCACAATGGATCCTGTGCTCCATGAGGCCCTCCAAAGTCATCATGGAGGCTTGGTTCCATGAGGTTCCATGATGTGCCAGTGGTCATCTTGGTTCCAGGAGTTTCCTTAGTGTCACAATGCTCTCCATGCTTCCATGATTCCCCACAATGTCCCAATGCTCTCCATGCTTCCATTAGGCCCTGCTTTGCCACAATGGTGCCCTTGTTTCCATGAGGCCCCGCTGTGTCACAATGGACTATGGTTCCATGATGCTCCGTGGTGTCACCATGGTCTTCTTGAATCCGCAGTGTAACAATGGACCATTGGTTCCATGCGGCCTGGCCGTGTCACAATGGGCTCCTTGAGTCCACGATTCCCCACGGTGTCACAATGGAGCCTTGTTTCTAGGAGGTTCTGTACTGTCACAATTGTCTCCTTGATGCCATCAGCCCCTGCAGTGTCACAAAGGCTCCTTGGTTCCATGAGGAACACAAAAGCTTTGCAGAAACATTGAGACACAGCTGCTGAACACAGCTGGCAACATCTGCTTGCATCAAAAGAGGGCTTCAAGCTGACAATGGCACCAGCAGCTTCCATCTGCAACAGAGACCCAGGGAAAGGACAGGCTGTGCCGGTCTGGACAAATTTGGAGGAAAATATCCTCTGGTAGAAGGCAGGTTACACCCAGCCCTCCCCCACCAGGTTCGGGAAAAAAGAATTTTCCTCGGAAGAAAGTGAAAGAGATAAAAACTATTTATTTAACAAACACACAGGAAAAGGATAACAATGCTAAATATTCAAACCTCTCGCTGTGGAGCGAAACCTGGGATAATTGGAGAGTCCTTCCGTGTTTCAGTGGGGTCTCCTGAAACATCCCTAGACAGCCAGGCCCGTGGAAAGAAATAGGGAGCGATTCTTGAGAGAAGTTTCAGAGCTCTTTCTTCTCCAGCCACATGGGCGGGGCACTGCCAAAGAACTGAGCAATCCCGGGACAAGCAGGGCCCTCCTGGCACAGGGCAACACAAAATAACCAGTGCTGAACAGGATTAGGGCACATGTGAGCAGGGAGCAGGGAGACCCCGTGCCCAGGCCATGCCTCTACCCCAGGGTCCCCTCTCCCTTGACCTCATGGCAGGGGGGAGGAACCCCAACACTTCTGGAGGTGTAGTCTCCCTCCTCCTCCTTGGAGCTGGGCCATGGGCCCACATTCAGGGCCCCCACCTCGGTAGAAAATTCTCCCGGTGTGGTCTGATGTTGAAACAGTCAAGAAGAGAAGAAGCGAAAGAAACCCCCAAAGTCCCAGGAAAACAAAGTTCAACTCTCCATCTCCCTGCAGAGAAAAGGAGCTGAAAACTGGCTCAAAAGCAAGAAGGTTGCTTCCTGCGCTCTTGCTGCAAGCAGGATGCAGAGGAGTGTGTATGTGTGTCCTTGAACAAACGCTCTGAGAAGTTTGTCCGGTGGTTTTTTCCTCTCCCCCCTCTCAAGCTCAGTTGAAAGGCACAGAAATGCACCAAGTTAACTTCGGGGCATAGAGCAGCCATAGGGGATACACATCCTAAAGTCACCCCAAGACACAGGCACAGAGAATTCAGTGGAAAGACTCCGAGAATTCTGCTCCCAGAGATCATTCCTGCTCACACGGACCCTTGTAGAAAGGGGCCATCGTTCCAGGCAGCCTGTACTGAGCATGTGGCTCCTGAGCGGGGTTTGTTGTTTAGGAAACCTGCTCAGGCTTTTCCATTCTTTCCTTGCAAACAGGAAAACTTCTCCTGGGCCTGTGTGCAGGCAGAGCCCTGAGGAGAGCAGGTGGCACATGGTGCGCTGGGCTGGGACAGCCAGCTGCAGAGCTCAAGGGAAGAAGCCCAAAGAGTCACAATGGCTCCTTGCCTTCACATGCAACACCTGGGTCACAATGGTCTCCTTGATTCCATGAGGCCCCACTGTGTCACAGTGGCTCCTTGGTTCCATGCGGTTCCGCAGTGTCACCATGGTGTCCTTTGATCCGCATTGTCATCATGGACAATTGGTTCCATGAGGCCCCGCAGTGTCACAATGGTCCCTTGGTTCCATAGGTTTTATGTTGTAACAATGGACTCCTTGCTTCTATGAGCTCGCCTGCTTTTTGCAGAGGTGTCTTTGGTTCCCACAAGGCCCCGCTGTGTCTCAGTGCACCCTGGCTTCCATGCGGATCTGGAGTATCACAAAGGCTCCTTGGTTGCACCAGGTCCTGCTGTGTCACAATGGATCCTGTGCTCCATGAGGCCCTCCAAAGTCATCATGGAGGCTTGCTTCCATGAGGTTCCATGATGTGCCAGTGGTCATCTTGGTTCCAGGAGTTTCCTTAGTGTCACAATGCTCTCCATGCTTCCATGATTCCCCACAATGTCCCAATGCTCTCCATGCTTCCATTAGGCCCTGCTTTGCCACAATGAACCCCTCGTTTCCATGAGGCCCCTCTGTGTCACAATGGACTATGGTTCCGTGATGCTCCGTGGTGTTACCATGGTCTTCTTGAATCCGCAGTGTAACAATGGACCATTGGTTCCATGCGGCCTGGCCGTGTCACAATGGGCTCCTTGATTCCATGATTCCCCACGGTGTCACAATGGAGCCTTGTTTCTAGGAGGTTCTGTACTGTCACAATTGTCTCCTTGATGCCATCAGCCCCTGCAGTGTCACAATGGCTCCTTGGTTCCATGAGGAACACAAAAGCTTTGCATCAACATTGAGACACAGCTGCTGAACACAGCTGGCAACATCTGCTTGCATCAAAAGAGGGCTTCAAGCTGACAATGGCACCAGCAGCTTCCATCTGCAACAGAGACCCAGGGAAAGGACAGGCTGTGCCGGTCTGGACAAATTTGGAGGAAAATATCCTCTGGTAGAAGGCAGGTTACACCCAGCCCTCCCCCACCAGGTTCGGGAAAAAAGAATTTTCCTCGGAAGAAAGTGAAAGAGATAGAAACTCTTTATTTAACAAACACACAGGAAAAGGATAACAATGCTAAATATTCAAACCTCTCGCTGTGGAGCGAAACCTGGGATAATTGGAGAGTCCTTCCGTGTTTCAGTGGGGTCTCCTGAAACATCCCTAGACAGCCAGGCCCGTGGAAAGAAATAGGGAGCGATTCTTGAGAGAAGTTTCAGAGCTCTTTCTTCTCCAGCCACATGGGCGGGGCACTGCCAAAGAACTGAGCAATCCCGGGACAAGCAGGGCCCTCCTGGCACAGGGCAACACAAAATAACCAGTGCTGAACAGGATTAGGGCACATGTGAGCAGGGAGCAGGGAGACCCCGTGCCCAGGCCATGCCTCTACCCCAGGGTCCCCTCTCCCTTGACCTCATGGCAGGGGGGAGGAACCCCAACACTTCTGGAGGTGTAGTCTCCCTCCTCCTCCTTGGAGCTGGGCCATGGGCCCACATTCAGGGCCCCCACCTCGGTAGAAAATTGTCCCGGTGTGGTCTGATGTTGAAACAGTCAAGAAGAGAAAAAGCGAAAGAAACCCCCAAAGTCCCAGGAGAACAAAGTTCAACTCTCCATCTCCCTGCAGAGAAAAGGAGCTGAAAACTGGCTCAAAAGCAAGAAGGTTGCTTCCTGCGCTCTTGCTGCAAGCAGGATGCAGAGGAGTGTGTATGTGTGTCCTTGAACAAACGCTCTGAGAAGTTTGTCCGGTGGTTTTTTCCTCTCCCCCCTCTCAAGCTCAGTTGAAAGGCACAGAAATGCACCAAGTTAACTTCGGGGCATAGAGCAGCCATTGGGGATACACATCCTAAAGTCACCCCAAGACACAGGCACAGAGAATTCAGTGGAAAGACTCCGAGAATTCTGCTCCCAGAGATCATTCCTGCTCACACGGACCCTTGTAGAAAGGGGCCATCGTTCCAGGCAGCCTGTACTGAGCATGTGGCTCCTGAGCGGGGTTTGTTGTTTAGGAAACCTGCTCAGGCTTTTCCATTCTTTCCTTGCAAACAGGAAAACTTCTCCTGGGCCTGTGTGCAGGCAGAGCCCTGAGGAGAGCAGGTGGCACATGGTGCGCTGGGCTGGGACAGCCAGCTGCAGAGCTCAAGGGAAGAAGCCCAAAGAGTCACAATGGCTCCTTGCCTTCACATGCAACACCTGGGTCACAATGGTCTCCTTGATTCCATGAGGCCCCACTGTGTCACAGTGGCTCCTTGGTTCCATGCGGTTCCGCAGTGTCACCATGGTCTCCTTTGATCCGCATTGTCATCATGGACAATTGGTTCCATGAGGCCCCGCAGTGTCACAATGGTCCCTTGGTTCCATAGGTTTTATGTTGTAACAATGGACTCCTTGCTTCTATGAGCTCGCCTGCTTTTTGCAGAGGTGTCTTTGGTTCCCACAAGGCCCCGCTGTGTCTCAGTGCACCCTGGCTTCCATGCGGATCTGGAGTATCACAAAGGCTCCTTGGTTGCACCAGGTCCTGCTGTGTCACAATGGATCCTGTGCTCCATGAGGCCCTCCAAAGTCATCATGGAGGCTTGGTTCCATGAGGTTCCATGATGTGCCAGTGGTCATCTTGGTTCCAGGAGTTTCCTTAGTGTCACAATGCTCTCCATGCTTCCATGATTCCCCACAATGTCCCAATGCTCTCCATGCTTCCATTAGGCCCTGCTTTGCCACAATGAACCCCTCGTTTCCATGAGGCCCCTCTGTGTCACAATGGACTATGGTTCCGTGATGCTCCGTGGTGTCACCATGGTCTTCTTGAATCCGCAGTGTAACAATGGACCATTGGTTCCATGCGGCCTGGCCGTGTCACAATGGGCTCCTTGAGTCCACGATTCCCCACGGTGTCACAATGGAGCCTTGTTTCTAGGAGGTTCTGTACTGTCACAATTGTCTCCTTGATGCCATCAGCCCCTGCAGTGTCACAAAGGCTCCTTGGTTCCATGAGGAACACAAAAGCTTTGCAGAAACATTGAGCCACAGCTGCTGAACACAGCTGGCAACATCTGCTGCATCAAAAGAGGGCTTCAAGCTGAGAATGGCACCAGCAGCTTCCATCTGCAACAGAGACCCAGGGAAAGGACAGGCTGTGCCGGTCTGGACAAATCTGGAGGAAAATATCCTCTGGTAGAAGGCAGGTTACACCCAGCCCTCCCCCACCAGGTTCGGGAAAAAAGAATTTTCCTCGGAAGAAAGTGAAAGAGATAGAAACTCTTTATTTAACAAACACACAGGAAAAGGATAACAATGCTAAATATTCAAACCTCTCGCTGTGGAGAGAAAGCTGGGATAATTGGAGAGTCCTTCTGTGTTTCAGTGGGGTCTCCTGAAACATCCCTAGACAGCGAGGCCCGTGGAAAGAAATAGGGAGCGATTCTTGAGAGAAGTTTCAGAGCTCTTTCTTCTCCAGCCACATGGGTGGGGCACTGCCAAAGAACTGAGCAATCCCGGGACAAGCAGGGCCCTCCTGGCACAGGGCAACACAAAATAACCAGTGCTGAACAGGATTAGGGCACATGTGAGCAGGGAGCAGGGAGACCCCGTGCCCAGGCCATGCCTCTACCCCAGGGTCCCCTCTCCCATGACCTCATGGCAGGGGGGAGGAACCCCAACACTTCTGGAGGTGTAGTCTCCCTCCTCCTCCTTGGAGCTGGCTCATGGGCCCACATTCAGGGCCCCCACCTCGGGCGAAAATTGTCCCAGTGTGGTCTGATGTTGAAACAGTCAAGAAGAGAAGAAGGGAAAAAAAACCCCAAAGTCCCAGGAGAACAAAGTTCAACTCTCCATCTCCCTGCAGAGAAAAGGAGCTGAAAACTGGCTCAAAAGCAAGAAGGTTGCTTCCTCCACCCTTGCTGCAAACAGGATGCAGAGGAGTGTGTATGTGTGTCCTTGAACAAACGCTCTGAGAAGTTTGTCCGGTTTTTTTTCCTCTCCCCCCTCTCAGGCTCAGTTGAAAGGCACAGAAATGCACCAAGTTAACTTCTGGGCATAGAGCAGCCATTGGGGATACACATCCTAAAGTCACCCCAAGACACAGGCACAGAGAATTCAGTGGAAAGACTCTGAGAATTCTGCTCCCAGAGATCATTCCTGCTCACACTGACCCTTGTAGAAAGGGGCCATCGTTCCAGGCAGCCTGTACTGAGCATGTGGCTCCTGAGCGGGGTTTGTTGTTTAGGAAACCTGCTCAGGCTTTTCCATTCTTTCCTTGCAAACAGGAAAACTTCTCCTGGGCCTGTGTGCAGGCAGAGCCCTGAGGAGAGCAGGTGGCACATGGTGCGCTGGGCTGGGACAGCCAGCTGCAGAGCTCAAGGGAAGAAGCCCAAAGTGGCACAATGGCTCCTTGCCTTCACATGCAACACCTGGGTCACAATGGTCTCCTTGATTCCATGAGGCCCCACTGTGTCACAGTGGCTCCTTGGTTCCATCAGGTTCCGCAGTGTCACCATGGTCTCCTTTGATGCGCATTGTCATCATGGACAATTGGTTCCATGAGGCCCCGCAGTGTCACAATGGTCCCTTGGTTCCACAGGTTTGATGTTGTAACAATGGACTCCTTGCTTCTATGAGCTCGCCTGCTTTTTGCAGAGGTGTCTTTGGTTCCAACAAGGCCCCGCTGTGTCTCAGTGCACCCTGGCTTCCATGCGCATCTGGAGTATCACAAATGCTCCTTGGTTGCACCAGGTCCTGCTGTGTCACAATGGATCCTGTGCTCCATGAGGCCCTCCAAAGTCATCATGGAGGCTTGGTTCCATGAGGTTCCATGATGTGCCAGTGGTCATCTTGGTTCCAGGAGTTTCCTTAGTGTCACAATGCTCTCCATGCTTCCATGATTCCCCACAATGTCCCAATGCTCTCCATGCTTCCATTAGGCCCTGCTTTGCCACAATGAACCCCTCGTTTCCATGAGGCCCCGCTGTGTCACAATGGACGTATGGTTCCGTGATGCTCCGTGGTGTTACCATGGTCTTCTTGAATCCGCAGTGTAACAATGGACCATTGGTTCCATGCGGCCTGGCCGTGTCACAATGGGCTCCTTGAGTCCACGATTCCCCACGGTGTCACAATGGAGCCTTGTTTCTAGGAGGTTCTGTACTGTCACAATTGTCTCCTTGATGCCATCAGCCCCTGCAGTGTCACAAAGGCTCCTTGGTTCCATGAGGAACACAAAAGCTTTGCAGAAACATTGAGCCACAGCTGCTGAACACAGCTGGCAACATCTGCTGCATCAAAAGAGGGCTTCAAGCTGAGAATGGCACCAGCAGCTTCCATCTGCAACAGAGACCCAGGGAAAGGACAGGCTGTGCCGGTCTGGACAAATCTGGAGGAAAATATCCTCTGGTAGAAGGCAGGTTACACCCAGCCCTCCCCCACCAGGTTCGGGAAAAAAGAATTTTCCTCGGAAGAAAGTGAAAGAGATAAAAACTGTTTATTTAACAAACACACAGGAAAAGGATAACAATGCTAAATATTCAAACCTCTCGCTGTGGAGAGAAAGCTGGGATAATTGGAGAGTCCTTCTGTGTTTCAGTGGGGTCTCCTGAAACATCCCTAGACAGCGAGGCCCGTGGAAAGAAATAGGGAGCGATTCTTGAGAGAAGTTTCAGAGCTCTTTCTTCTCCAGCCACATGGGCGGGGCACTGCCAAAGAACTGAGCAATCCCGGGACAAGCAGGGCCCTCCTGGCACAGGGCAACACAAAATAACCAGTGCTGAACAGGATTAGGGCACATGTGAGCAGGGAGCAGGGAGACCCCGTGCCCAGGCCATGCCTCTACCCCAGGGTCCCCTCTCCCATGACCTCATGGCAGGGGGGAGGAACCCCAACACTTCTGGAGGTGTAGTCTCCCTCCTCCTCCTTGGAGCTGGCTCATGGGCCCACATTCAGGGCCCCCACCTCGGGCGAAAATTGTCCCAGTGTGGTCTGATGTTGAAACAGTCAAGAAGAGAAGAAGGGAAAAAAAACCCCAAAGTCCCAGGAGAACAAAGTTCAACTCTCCATCTCCCTGCAGAGAAAAGGAGCTGAAAACTGGCTCAAAAGCAAGAAGGTTGCTTCCTCCACCCTTGCTGCAAGCAGGATGCAGAGGAGTGTGTATGTGTGTCCTTGAACAAACGCTCTGAGAAGTTTGTCCGGTTTTTTTTCCTCTCCCCCCTCTCAGGCTCAGTTGAAAGGCATAGAAATGCACCAAGTTAACTTCTGGGCATAGAGCAGCCATTGGGGATACACATCCTAAAGTCACCCCAAGACACAGGCACAGAGAATTCAGTGGAAAGACTCCGAGAATTCTGCTCCCAGAGATCATTCCTGCTCACACGGACCCTTGTAGAAAGGGACCATCATTACAGGCAGCCTGTACTGAGCATGTGGCTCCTGAGCAGGGTTTGTTGTTTAGGAAACCTGCTCAGGCTTTTCCATTCTTTCCTTGCAAACAGGAAAACTTCTCCTGGGCCTGTGTGCAGGCAGAGCCCTGAGGAGAGCAGGTGGCACATGGTGCGCTGGGCTGGGACAGCCAGCTGCAGAGCTCAAGGGAAGAAGCCCAAAGTGGCACAATGGCTCCTTGCCTTCACATGCAACACCTGGGTCACAATGGTCTCCTTGATTCCATGAGGCCCCACTGTGTCACAGTGGCTCCTTGGTTCCATGCGGTTCCGCAGTGTCACCATGGTGTCCTTTGATCCGCATTGTCATCATGGACAATTGGTTCCATGAGGCCCCGCAGTGTCACAATGGTCCCTTGGTTCCATAGGTTTTATGTTGTAACAATGGACTCCTTGCTTCTATGAGCTCGCCTGCTTTTTGCAGAGGTGTCTTTGGTTCCAACAAGGCCCCGCTGTGTCTCAGTGCACCCTGGCTTCCATGTGGATCTGGAGTATCACAAAGGCTCCTTGGTTCCACCAGGTCCTGCTGTGTCACAATGGATCCTGTGCTCCATGAGGCCCTCCAAAGTCATCATGGAGGCTTGGTTCCATGAGGTTCCATGATGTGCCAGTGGTCATCTTGGTTCCAGGAGTTTCCTTAGTGTCACAATGCTCTCCATGCTTCCATGATTCCCCACAATGTCCCAATGCTCTCCATGCTTCCATTAGGCCCTGCTTTGCCACAATGGTGCCCTTGTTTCCATGAGGCCCCGCTGTGTCACAATGGACTATGGTTCCATGATGCTCCGTGGTGTCACCATGGTCTTCTTGAATCCGCAGTGTAACAATGGACCATTGGTTCCATGCGGCCTGGCCGTGTCACAATGGGCTCCTTGAGTCCACGATTCCCCACGGTGTCACAATGGAGCCTTGTTTCTAGGAGGTTCTGTACTGTCACAATTGTCTCCTTGATGCCATCAGCCCCTGCAGTGTCACAAAGGCTCCTTGGTTCCATGAGGAACACAAAAGCTTTGCAGAAACATTGAGCCACAGCTGCTGAACACAGCTGGCAACATCTGCTGCATCAAAAGAGGGCTTCAAGCTGAGAATGGCACCAGCAGCTTCCATCTGCAACAGAGACCCAGGGAAAGGACAGGCTGTGCCGGTCTGGACAAATCTGGAGGAAAATATCCTCTGGTAGAAGGCAGGTTACACCCAGCCCTCCCCCACCAGGTTCGGGAAAAAAGAATTTTCCTCGGAAGAAAGTGAAAGAGATAAAAACTGTTTATTTAACAAACACACAGGAAAAGGATAACAATGCTAAATATTCAAACCTCTCGCTGTGGAGAGAAAGCTGGGATAATTGGAGAGTCCTTCTGTGTTTCAGTGGGGTCTCCTGAAACATCCCTAGACAGCGAGGCCCGTGGAAAGAAATAGGGAGCGATTCTTGAGAGAAGTTTCAGAGCTCTTTCTTCTCCAGCCACATGGGCGGGGCACTGCCAAAGAACTGAGCAATCCCGGGACAAGCAGGGCCCTCCTGGCACAGGGCAACACAAAATAACCAGTGCTGAACAGGATTAGGGCACATGTGAGCAGGGAGCAGGGAGACCCCGTGCCCAGGCCATGCCTCTACCCCAGGGTCCCCTCTCCCATGACCTCATGGCAGGGGGGAGGAACCCCAACACTTCTGGAGGTGTAGTCTCCCTCCTCCTCCTTGGAGCTGGCTCATGGGCCCACATTCAGGGCCCCCACCTCGGGCGAAAATTGTCCCAGTGTGGTCTGATGTTGAAACAGTCAAGAAGAGAAGAAGGGAAAAAAAACCCCAAAGTCCCAGGAGAACAAAGTTCAACTCTCCATCTCCCTGCAGAGAAAAGGAGCTGAAAACTGGCTCAAAAGCAAGAAGGTTGCTTCCTCCACCCTTGCTGCAAGCAGGATGCAGAGGAGTGTGTATGTGTGTCCTTGAACAAACGCTCTGAGAAGTTTGTCCGGTTTTTTTTCCTCTCCCCCCTCTCAGGCTCAGTTGAAAGGCATAGAAATGCACCAAGTTAACTTCTGGGCATAGAGCAGCCATTGGGGATACACATCCTAAAGTCACCCCAAGACACAGGCACAGAGAATTCAGTGGAAAGACTCCGAGAATTCTGCTCCCAGAGATCATTCCTGCTCACACTGACCCTTGTAGAAAGGGGCCATCGTTCCAGGCAGCCTGTACTGAGCATGTGGCTCCTGAGCGGGGTTTGTTGTTTAGGAAACCTGCTCAGGCTTTTCCATTCTTTCCTTGCAAACAGGAAAACTTCTCCTGGGCCTGTGTGCAGGCAGAGCCCTGAGGAGAGCAGGTGGCACATGGTGCGCTGGGCTGGGACAGCCAGCTGCAGAGCTCAAGGGAAGAAGCCCAAAGAGTCACAATGGCTCCTTGCCTTCACATGCAACACCTGGGTCACAATGGTCTCCTTGATTCCATGAGGCCCCACTGTGTCACAGTGGCTCCTTGGTTCCATGCGGTTCCGCAGTGTCACCATGGTGTCCTTTGATCCGCATTGTCATCATGGACAATTGGTTCCATGAGGCCCCGCAGTGTCACAATGGTCCCTTGGTTCCATAGGTTTTATGTTGTAACAATGGACTCCTTGCTTCTATGAGCTCGCCTGCTTTTTGCAGAGGTGTCTTTGGTTCCAACAAGGCCCCGCTGTGTCTCAGTGCACCCTGGCTTCCATGTGGATCTGGAGTATCACAAAGGCTCCTTGGTTCCACCAGGTCCTGCTGTGTCACAATGGATCCTGTGCTCCATGAGGCCCTCCAAAGTCATCATGGAGGCTTGCTTCCATGAGGTTCCATGATGTGCCAGTGGTCATCTTGGTTCCAGGAGTTTCCTTAGTGTCACAATGCTCTCCATGCTTCCATGATTCCTCACAATGTCCCAATGCTCTCCATGCTTCCATTAGGCCCTGCTTTGCCACAATGGTGCCCTTGTTTCCATGAGGCCCCGCTGTGTCACAATGGACGTATGGTTCCATGATGCTCCGTGGTGTCACCATGGTCTTCTTGAATCCGCAGTGTAACAATGGACCATTGGTTCCATGCGGCCTGGCCGTGTCACAATGGGCTCCTTGATTCCATGATTCCCCACGGTGTCACAATGGAGCCTTGTTTCTAGGAGGTTCTGTACTGTCACAATTGTCTCCTTGATGCCATCAGCCCCTGCAGTGTCACAAAGGCTCCTTGGTTCCATGAGGAACACAAAAGCTTTGCAGAAACATTGAGCCACAGCTGCTGAACACAGCTGGCAACATCTGCTTGCATCAAAAGAGGGCTTCAAGCTGAGAATGGCACCAGCAGCTTCCATCTGCAACAGAGACCCAGGGAAAGGACAGGCTGTGCCGGTCTGGACAAATGTGGAGGAAAATATCCTCTGGTAGAAGGCAGGTTACACCCAGCCCTCCCCCACCAGGTTCGGGAAAAAAGAATTTTCCTCGGAAGAAAGTGAAAGAGATAAAAACTATTTATTTAACAAACACACAGGAAAAGGATAACAATGCTAAATATTCAAACCTCTCGCTGTGGAGCGAAACCTGGGATAATTGGAGAGTCCTTCCGTGTTTCAGTGGGGTCTCCTGAAACATCCCTAGACAGCCAGGCCCGTGGAAAGAAATAGGGAGCGATTCTTGAGAGAAGTTTCAGAGCTCTTTCTTCTCCAGCCACATGGGCGGGGCACTGCCAAAGAACTGAGCAATCCCGGGACAAGCAGGGCCCTCCTGGCACAGGGCAACACAAAATAACCAGTGCTGAACAGGATTAGGGCACATGTGAGCAGGGAGCAGGGAGACCCCGTGCCCAGGCCATGCCTCTACCCCAGGGTCCCCTCTCCCATGACCTCATGGCAGGGGGGAGGAACCCCAACACTTCTGGAGGTGTAGTCTCCCTCCTCCTCCTTGGAGCTGGGCCATGGGCCCACATTCAGGGCCCCCACCTCGGTAGAAAATTCTCCCGGTGTGGTCTGATGTTGAAACAGTCAAGAAGAGAAGAAGTGAAAGAAACCCCCAAAGTCCCAGGAAAACAAAATTCAAACTCCCCATCTCCCTGCAGAGAAAAGGAGCTGAAAACTGGCTCAAAAGCACGAAGGTTGCTTCCTGCGCTCTTGCTGCAAGCAGGATGCAGAGGAGTGTGTATGTGTGTCCTTGAACAAACGCTCTGAGAAGTTTGTCCGGTTTTTTTTCCTCTCCCCCCTCTCAGGCTCAGTTGAAAGGCACAGAAATGCACCAAGTTAACTTCTGGGCATAGAGCAGCCATAGGGGATACACATCCTAAAGTCACCCCAAGACACAGGCACAGAGAATTCAGTGGAAAGACTCCGAGAATTCTGCTCCCAGAGATCATTCCTGCTCACACGGACCCTTGTAGAAAGGGACCATCATTACAGGCAGCCTGTACTGAGCATGTGGCTCCTGAGCAGGGTTTGTTGTTTAGGAAACCTGCTCAGGCTTTTCCATTCTTTCCTTGCAAACAGGAAAACTTCTCCTGGGCCTGTGTGCAGGCAGAGCCCTGAGGAGAGCAGGTGGCACATGGTGCGCTGGGCTGGGACAGCCAGCTGCAGAGCTCAAGGGAAGAAGCCCAAAGTGGCACAATGGCTCCTTGCCTTCACATGCAACACCTGGGTCACAATGGTCTCCTTGATTCCATGAGGCCCCACTGTGTCACAGTGGCTCCTTGGTTCCATGCGGTTCCGCAGTGTCACCATGGTGTCCTTTGATCCGCATTGTCATCATGGACAATTGGTTCCATGAGGCCCCGCAGTGTCACAATGGTCCCTTGGTTCCATAGGTTTTATGTTGTAACAATGGACTCCTTGCTTCTATGAGCTCGCCTGCTTTTTGCAGAGGTGTCTTTGGTTCCAACAAGGCCCCGCTGTGTCTCAGTGCACCCTGGCTTCCATGTGGATCTGGAATATCACAAAGGCTCCTTGGTTGCACCAGGTCCTGCTGTGTCACAATGGATCCTGTGCTCCATGAGGCCCTCCAAAGTCATCATGGAGGCTTGGTTCCATGAGGTTCCATGATGTGCCAGTGGTCATCTTGGTTCCAGGAGTTTCCTTAGTGTCACAATGCTCTCCATGCTTCCATGATTCCTCACAATGTCCCAATGCTCTCCATGCTTCCATTAGGCCCTGCTTTGCCACAATGGTGCCCTTGTTTCCATGAGGCCCCGCTGTGTCACAATGGACGTATGGTTCCATGATGCTCCGTGGTGTCACCATGGTCTTCTTGAATCCGCAGTGTAACAATGGACCATTGGTTCCATGCGGCCTGGCCGTGTCACAATGGGCTCCTTGATTCCATGATTCCCCACGGTGTCACAATGGAGCCTTGTTTCTAGGAGGTTCTGTACTGTCACAA
The DNA here is from genome assembly GCF_041296385.1 of Aphelocoma coerulescens. Classification (NCBI taxonomy): domain Eukaryota; kingdom Metazoa; phylum Chordata; class Aves; order Passeriformes; family Corvidae; genus Aphelocoma; species Aphelocoma coerulescens. Next base: position 972,744 of record NW_027184055.1, on the reverse strand, counting down.
TTGTCTCCTTGATGCCATCAGCCCCTGCAGTGTCACAAAGGCTCCTTGGTTCCATGAGGAACACAAAAGCTTTGCATCAACATTGAGACACAGCTGCTGAACACAGCTGGCAACATCTGCTTGCATCAAAAGAGGGCTTCAAGCTGACAATGGCACCAGCAGCTTCCATCTGCAACAGAGACCCAGGGAAAGGACAGGCTGTGCCGGTCTGGACAAATGTGGAGGAAAATATCCTCTGGTAGAAGGCAGGTTACACCCAGCCCTCCCCCACCAGGTTCGGGAAAAAAGAATTTTCCTCGGAAGAAAGTGAAAGAGATAAAAACTATTTATTTAACAAACACACAGGAAAAGGATAACAATGCTAAATATTCAAACCTCTCGCTGTGGAGCGAAACCTGGGATAATTGGAGAGTCCTTCCGTGTTTCAGTGGGGTCTCCTGAAACATCCCTAGACAGCCAGGCCCGTGGAAAGAAATAGGGAGCGATTCTTGAGAGAAGTTTCAGAGCTCTTTCTTCTCCAGCCACATGGGCGGGGCACTGCCAAAGAACTGAGCAATCCCGGGACAAGCAGGGCCCTCCTGGCACAGGGCAACACAAAATAACCAGTGCTGAACAGGATTAGGGCACATGTGAGCAGGGAGCAGGGAGACCCCGTGCCCAGGCCATGCCTCTACCCCAGGGTCCCCTCTCCCTTGACCTCATGGCAGGGGGGAGGAACCCCAACACTTCTGGAGGTGTAGTCTCCCTCCTCCTCCTTGGAGCTGGGCCATGGGCCCACATTCAGGGCCCCCACCTCGGTAGAAAATTCTCCCGGTGTGGTCTGATGTTGAAACAGTCAAGAAGAGAAGAAGCGAAAGAAACCCCCAAAGTCCCAGGAAAACAAAGTTCAACTCTCCATCTCCCTGCAGAGAAAAGGAGCTGAAAACTGGCTCAAAAGCAAGAAGGTTGCTTCCTGCGCTCTTGCTGCAAGCAGGATGCAGAGGAGTGTGTATGTGTGTCCTTGAACAAACGCTCTGAGAAGTTTGTCCGGTGGTTTTTTCCTCTCCCCCCTCTCAAGCTCAGTTGAAAGGCACAGAAATGCACCAAGTTAACTTCGGGGCATAGAGCAGCCATAGGGGATACACATCCTAAAGTCACCCCAAGACACAGGCACAGAGAATTCAGTGGAAAGACTCCGAGAATTCTGCTCCCAGAGATCATTCCTGCTCACACGGACCCTTGTAGAAAGGGACCATCATTACAGGCAGCCTGTACTGAGCATGTGGCTCCTGAGCAGGGTTTGTTGTTTAGGAAACCTGCTCAGGCTTTTCCATTCTTTCCTTGCAAACAGGAAAACTTCTCCTGGGCCTGTGTGCAGGCAGAGCCCTGAGGAGAGCAGGTGGCACATGGTGCGCTGGGCTGGGACAGCCAGCTGCAGAGCTCAAGGGAAGAAGCCCAAAGTGGCACAATGGCTCCTTGCCTTCACATGCAACACCTGGGTCACAATGGTCTCCTTGATTCCATGAGGCCCCACTGTGTCACAGTGGCTCCTTGGTTCCATGCGGTTCCGCAGTGTCACCATGGTGTCCTTTGATCCGCATTGTCATCATGGACAATTGGTTCCATGAGGCCCCGCAGTGTCACAATGGTCCCTTGGTTCCACAGGTTTGATGTTGTAACAATGGACTCCTTGCTTCTATGAGCTCGCCTGCTTTTTGCAGAGGTGTCTTTGGTTCCAACAAGGCCCCGCTGTGTCTCAGTGCACCCTGGCTTCCATGCGCATCTGGAGTATCACAAAGGCTCCTTGGTTGCACCAGGTCCTGCTGTGTCACAATGGATCCTGTGCTCCATGAGGCCCTCCAAAGTCATCATGGAGGCTTGCTTCCATGAGGTTCCATGATGTGCCAGTGGTCATCTTGGTTCCAGGACTTTCCTTAGTGTCACAATGCTCTCCATGCTTCCATGATTCCCCACAATGTCCCAATGCTCTCCATGCTTCCATTAGGCCCTGCTTTGCCACAATGGTGCCCTTGTTTCCATGAGGCCCCGCTGTGTCACAATGGACGTATGGTTCCATGATGCTCCGTGGTGTCACCATGGTCTTCTTGAATCCGCAGTGTAACAATGGACCATTGGTTCCATGCGGCCTGGCCGTGTCACAATGGGCTCCTTGATTCCATGATTCCCCACGGTGTCACAATGGAGCCTTGTTTCTAGGAGGTTCTGTACTGTCACAATTGTCTCCTTGATGCCATCAGCCCCTGCAGTGTCACAAAGGCTCCTTGGTTCCATGAGGAACACAAAAGCTTTGCATCAACATTGAGACACAGCTGCTGAACACAGCTGGCAACATCTGCTTGCATCAAAAGAGGGCTTCAAGCTGACAATGGCACCAGCAGCTTCCATCTGCAACAGAGACCCAGGGAAAGGACAGGCTGTGCCGGTCTGGACAAATTTGGAGGAAAATATCCTCTGGTAGAAGGCAGGTTACACCCAGCCCTCCCCCACCAGGTTCGGGAAAAAAGAATTTTCCTTGGAAGAAAGTGAAAGAGATAAAAACTATTTATTTAACAAACACACAGGAAAAGGATAACAATGCTAAATATTCAAACCTCTCGCTGTGGAGCGAAACCTGGGATAATTGGAGAGTCCTTCCGTGTTTCAGTGGGGTCTCCTGAAACATCCCTAGACAGCCAGGCCCGTGGAAAGAAATAGGGAGCGATTCTTGAGAGAAGTTTCAGAGCTCTTTCTTCTCCAGCCACATGGGCGGGGCACTGCCAAAGAACTGAGCAATCCCGGGACAAGCAGGGCCCTCCTGGCACAGGGCAACACAAAATAACCAGTGCTGAACAGGATTAGGGCACATGTGAGCAGGGAGCAGGGAGACCCCGTGCCCAGGCCATGCCTCTACCCCAGGGTCCCCTCTCCCTTGACCTCATGGCAGGGGGGAGGAACCCCAACACTTCTGGAGGTGTAGTCTCCCTCCTCCTCCTTGGAGCTGGGCCATGGGCCCACATTCAGGGCCCCCACCTCGGTAGAAAATTCTCCCGGTGTGGTCTGATGTTGAAACAGTCAAGAAGAGAAGAAGCGAAAGAAACCCCCAAAGTCCCAGGAAAACAAAGTTCAACTCTCCATCTCCCTGCAGAGAAAAGGAGCTGAAAACTGGCTCAAAAGCAAGAAGGTTGCTTCCTGCGCTCTTGCTGCAAGCAGGATGCAGAGGAGTGTGTATGTGTGTCCTTGAACAAACGCTCTGAGAAGTTTGTCCGGTGGTTTTTTCCTCTCCCCCCTCTCAAGCTCAGTTGAAAGGCACAGAAATGCACCAAGTTAACTTCGGGGCATAGAGCAGCCATAGGGGATACACATCCTAAAGTCACCCCAAGACACAGGCACAGAGAATTCAGTGGAAAGACTCCGAGAATTCTGCTCCCAGAGATCATTCCTGCTCACACGGACCCTTGTAGAAAGGGGCCATCGTTCCAGGCAGCCTGTACTGAGCATGTGGCTCCTGAGCGGGGTTTGTTGTTTAGGAAACCTGCTCAGGCTTTTCCATTCTTTCCTTGCAAACAGGAAAACTTCTCCTGGGCCTGTGTGCAGGCAGAGCCCTGAGGAGAGCAGGTGGCACATGGTGCGCTGGGCTGGGACAGCCAGCTGCAGAGCTCAAGGGAAGAAGCCCAAAGAGTCACAATGGCTCCTTGCCTTCACATGCAACACCTGGGTCACAATGGTCTCCTTGATTCCATGAGGCCCCACTGTGTCACAGTGGCTCCTTGGTTCCATGCGGTTCCGCAGTGTCACCATGGTCTCCTTTGATCCGCATTGTCATCATGGACAATTGGTTCCATGAGGCCCCGCAGTGTCACAATGGTCCCTTGGTTCCATAGGTTTTATGTTGTAACAATGGACTCCTTGCTTCTATGAGCTCGCCTGCTTTTTGCAGAGGTGTCTTTGGTTCCCACAAGGCCCCGCTGTGTCTCAGTGCACCCTGGCTTCCATGCGCATCTGGAGTATCACAAAGGCTCCTTGGTTGCACCAGGTCCTGCTGTGTCACAATGGATCCTGTGCTCCATGAGGCCCTCCAAAGTCATCATGGAGGCTTGGTTCCATGAGGTTCCATGATGTGCCAGTGGTCATCTTGGTTCCAGGAGTTTCCTTAGTGTCACAATGCTCTCCATGCTTCCATGATTCCCCACAATGTCCCAATGCTCTCCATGCTTCCATTAGGCCCTGCTTTGCCACAATGAACCCCTCGTTTCCATGAGGCCCCTCTGTGTCACAATGGACTATGGTTCCGTGATGCTCCGTGGTGTCACCATGGTCTTCTTGAATCCGCAGTGTAACAATGGACCATTGGTTCCATGCGGCCTGGCCGTGTCACAATGGGCTCCTTGAGTCCACGATTCCCCACGGTGTCACAATGGAGCCTTGTTTCTAGGAGGTTCTGTACTGTCACAATTGTCTCCTTGATGCCATCAGCCCCTGCAGTGTCACAAAGGCTCCTTGGTTCCATGAGGAACACAAAAGCTTTGCAGAAACATTGAGCCACAGCTGCTGAACACAGCTGGCAACATCTGCTGCATCAAAAGAGGGCTTCAAGCTGAGAATGGCACCAGCAGCTTCCATCTGCAACAGAGACCCAGGGAAAGGACAGGCTGTGCCGGTCTGGACAAATGTGGAGGAAAATATCCTCTGGTAGAAGGCAGGTTACACCCAGCCCTCCCCCACCAGGTTCGGGAAAAAAGAATTTTCCTCGGAAGAAAGTGAAAGAGATAGAAACTGTTTATTTAACAAACACACAGGAAAAGGATAACAATGCTAAATATTCAAACCTCTCGCTGTGGAGAGAAAGCTGGGATAATTGGAGAGTCCTTCTGTGTTTCAGTGGGGTCTCCTGAAACATCCCTAGACAGCCAGGCCCGTGGAAAGAAATAGGGAGCGATTCTTGAGAGAAGTTTCAGAGCTCTTTCTTCTCCAGCCACATGGGTGGGGCACTGCCAAAGAACTGAGCAATCCCGGGACAAGCAGGGCCCTCCTGGCACAGGGCAACACAAAATAACCAGTGCTGAACAGGATTAGGGCACATGTGAGCAGGGAGCAGGGAGACCCCGTGCCCAGGCCATGCCTCTACCCCAGGGTCCCCTCTCCCATGACCTCATGGCAGGGGGGAGGAACCCCAACACTTCTGGAGGTGTAGTCTCCCTCCTCCTCCTTGGAGCTGGCTCATGGGCCCACATTCAGGGCCCCCACCTCGGGCGAAAATTGTCCCAGTGTGGTCTGATGTTGAAACAGTCAAGAAGAGAAGAAGGGAAAAAAAACCCCAAAGTCCCAGGAGAACAAAGTTCAACTCTCCATCTCCCTGCAGAGAAAAGGAGCTGAAAACTGGCTCAAAAGCAAGAAGGTTGCTTCCTCCACCATTGCTGCAAGCAGGATGCAGAGGAGTGTGTATGTGTGTCCTTGAACAAACGCTCTGAGAAGTTTGTCCGTTTTTTTTTCCTCTCCCCCCTCTCAGGCTCAGTTGAAAGGCACAGAAATGCACCAAGTTAACTTCTGGGCATAGAGCAGCCATTGGGGATACACATCCTAAAGTCACCCCAAGACACAGGCACAGAGAATTCAGTGGAAAGACTCTGAGAATTCTGCTCCCAGAGATCATTCCTGCTCACACTGACCCTTGTAGAAAGGGGCCATCGTTCCAGGCAGCCTGTACTGAGCATGTGGCTCCTGAGCGGGGTTTGTTGTTTAGGAAACCTGCTCAGGCTTTTCCATTCTTTCCTTGCAAACAGGAAAACTTCTCCTGGGCCTGTGTGCAGGCAGAGCCCTGAGGAGAGCAGGTGGCACATGGTGCGCTGGGCTGGGACAGCCAGCTGCAGAGCTCAAGGGAAGAAGCCCAAAGTGGCACAATGGCTCCTTGCCTTCACATGCAACACCTGGGTCACAATGGTCTCCTTGATTCCATGAGGCCCCACTGTGTCACAGTGGCTCCTTGGTTCCATCAGGTTCCGCAGTGTCACCATGGTCTCCTTTGATGCGCATTGTCATCATGGACAATTGGTTCCATGAGGCCCCGCAGTGTCACAATGGTCCCTTGGTTCCATAGGTTTTATGTTGTAACAATGGACTCCTTGCTTCTATGAGCTCGCCTGCTTTTTGCAGAGGTGTCTTTGGTTCCAACAAGGCCCCGCTGTGTCTCAGTGCACCCTGGCTTCCATGCGCATCTGGAGTATCACAAATGCTCCTTGGTTGCACCAGGTCCTGCTGTGTCACAATGGATCCTGTGCTCCATGAGGCCCTCCAAAGTCATCATGGAGGCTTGCTTCCATGAGGTTCCATGATGTGCCAGTGGTCATCTTGGTTCCAGGAGTTTCCTTAGTGTCACAATGCTCTCCATGCTTCCATGATTCCTCACAATGTCCCAATGCTCTCCATGCTTCCATTAGGCCCTGCTTTGCCACAATGGTGCCCTTGTTTCCATGAGGCCCCGCTGTGTCACAATGGACGTATGGTTCCATGATGCTCCGTGGTGTCACCATGGTCTTCTTGAATCCGCAGTGTAACAATGGACCATTGGTTCCATGCGGCCTGGCCGTGTCACAATGGGCTCCTTGAGTCCACGATTCCCCACGGTGTCACAATGGAGCCTTGTTTCTAGGAGGTTCTGTACTGTCACAATTGTCTCCTTGATGCCATCAGCCCCTGCAGTGTCACAAAGGCTCCTTGGTTCCATGAGGAACACAAAAGCTTTGCATCAACATTGAGACACAGCTGCTGAACACAGCTGGCAACATCTGCTTGCATCAAAAGAGGGCTTCAAGCTGAGAATGGCACCAGCAGCTTCCATCTGCAACAGAGACCCAGGGAAAGGACAGGCTGTGCCGGTCTGGACAAATTTGCAGGAAAATATCCTCTGGTAGAAGGCAGGTTACACCCAGCCCTCCCCCACCAGGTTCGGGAAAAAAGAATTTTCCTCGGAAGAAAGTGAAAGAGATAAAAACTATTTATTTAACAAACACACAGGAAAAGGATAACAATGCTAAATATTCAAACCTCTCGCTGTGGAGCGAAACCTGGGATAATTGGAGAGTCCTTCCGTGTTTCAGTGGGGTCTCCTGAAACATCCCTAGACAGCCAGGCCCGTGGAAAGAAATAGGGAGCGATTCTTGAGAGAAGTTTCAGAGCTCTTTCTTCTCCAGCCACATGGGCGGGGCACTGCCAAAGAACTGAGCAATCCCGGGACAAGCAGGGCCCTCCTGGCACAGGGCAACACAAAATAACCAGTGCTGAACAGGATTAGGGCACATGTGAGCAGGGAGCAGGGAGACCCCGTGCCCAGGCCATGCCTCTACCCCAGGGTCCCCTCTCCCATGACCTCATGGCAGGGGGGAGGAACCCCAACACTTCTGGAGGTGTAGTCTCCCTCCTCCTCCTTGGAGCTGGGCCATGGGCCCACATTCAGGGCCCCCACCTCGGTAGAAAATTCTCCCGGTGTGGTCTGATGTTGAAACAGTCAAGAAGAGAAGAAGTGAAAGAAACCCCCAAAGTCCCAGGAAAACAAAGTTCAAACTCTCCATCTCCCTGCAGAGAAAAGGAGCTGAAAACTGGCTCAAAAGCAAGAAGGTTGCTTCCTGCGCTCTTGCTGCAAGCAGGATGCAGAGGAGTGTGTATGTGTGTCCTTGAACAAACGCTCTGAGAAGTTTGTCCGGTTTTTTTTCCTCTCCCCCCTCTCAGGCTCAGTTGAAAGGCACAGAAATGCACCAAGTTAACTTCTGGGCATAGAGCAGCCATAGGGGATACACATCCTAAAGTCACCCCAAGACACAGGCACAGAGAATTCAGTGGAAAGACTCCGAGAATTCTGCTCCCAGAGATCATTCCTGCTCACACGGACCCTTGTAGAAAGGGACCATCATTACAGGCAGCCTGTACTGAGCATGTGGCTCCTGAGCAGGGTTTGTTGTTTAGGAAACCTGCTCAGGCTTTTCCATTCTTTCCTTGCAAACAGGAAAACTTCTCCTGGGCCTGTGTGCAGGCAGAGCCCTGAGGAGAGCAGGTGGCACATGGTGCGCTGGGCTGGGACAGCCAGCTGCAGAGCTCAAGGGAAGAAGCCCAAAGTGGCACAATGGCTCCTTGCCTTCACATGCAACACCTGGGTCACAATGGTCTCCTTGATTCCATGAGGCCCCACTGTGTCACAGTGGCTCCTTGGTTCCATGCGGTTCCGCAGTGTCACCATGGTGTCCTTTGATCCGCATTGTCATCATGGACAATTGGTTCCATGAGGCCCCGCAGTGTCACAATGGTCCCTTGGTTCCATAGGTTTTATGTTGTAACAATGGACTCCTTGCTTCTATGAGCTCGCCTGCTTTTTGCAGAGGTGTCTTTGGTTCCAACAAGGCCCCGCTGTGTCTCAGTGCACCCTGGCTTCCATGTGGATCTGGAGTATCACAAAGGCTCCTTGGTTGCACCAGGTCCTGCTGTGTCACAATGGATCCTGTGCTCCATGAGGCCCTCCAAAGTCATCATGGAGGCTTGCTTCCATGAGGTTCCATGATGTGCCAGTGGTCATCTTGGTTCCAGGAGTTTCCTTAGTGTCACAATGCTCTCCATGCTTCCATGATTCCCCACAATGTCCCAATGCTCTCCATGCTTCCATTAGGCCCTGCTTTGCCACAATGGTGCCCTTGTTTCCATGAGGCCCCGCTGTGTCACAATGGACGTATGGTTCCATGATGCTCCGTGGTGTCACCATGGTCTTCTTGAATCCGCAGTGTAACAATGGACCATTGGTTCCATGCGGCCTGGCCGTGTCACAATGGGCTCCTTGATTCCATGATTCCCCACGGTGTCACAATGGAGCCTTGTTTCTAGGAGGTTCTGTACTGTCACAATTGTCTCCTTGATGCCATCAGCCCCTGCAGTGTCACAAAGGCTCCTTGGTTCCATGAGGAACACAAAAGCTTTGCATCAACATTGAGCCACAGCTGCTGAACACAGCTGGCAACATCTGCTTGCATCAAAAGAGGGCTTCAAGCTGACAATGGCACCAGCAGCTTCCATCTGCAACAGAGACCCAGGGAAAGGACAGGCTGTGCCGGTCTGGACAAATTTGGAGGAAAATATCCTCTGGTAGAAGGCAGGTTACACCCAGCCCTCCCCCACCAGGTTCGGGAAAAAAGAATTTTCCTCGGAAGAAAGTGAAAGAGATAGAAACTCTTTATTTAACAAACACACAGCAAAAGGATAACAATGCTAAATATTCAAACCTCTCGCTGTGGAGAGAAAGCTGGGATAATTGGAGAGTCCTTCCGTGTTTCAGTGGGGTCTCCTGAAACATCCCTAGACAGCCAGGCCCGTGGAAAGAAATAGGGAGCGATTCTTGAGAGAAGTTTCAGAGCTCTTTCTTCTCCAGCCACATGGGCGGGGCACTGCCAAAGAACTGAGCAATCCCGGGACAAGCAGGGCCCTCCTGGCACAGGGCAACACAAAATAACCAGTGCTGAACAGGATTAGGGCACATGTGAGCAGGGAGCAGGGAGACCCCGTGCCCAGGCCATGCCTCTACCCCAGGGTCCCCTCTCCCATGACCTCATGGCAGGGGGGAGGAACCCCAACACTTCTGGAGGTGTAGTCTCCCTCCTCCTCCTTGGAGCTGGCTCATGGGCCCACATTCAGGGCCCCCACCTCGGTAGAAAATTCTCCCGGTGTGGTCTGATGTTGAAAGAGTCAAGAAGAGAAGAAGGGAAAAAAAACCCCAAAGTCCCAGGAGAACAAAGTTCAACTCTCCATCTCCCTGCAGAGAAAAGGAGCTGAAAACTGGCTCAAAAGCAAGAAGGTTGCTTCCTCCACCCTTGCTGCAAGCAGGATGCAGAGGAGTGTGTATGTGTGTCCTTGAACAAACGCTCTGAGAAGTTTGTCCGGTTTTTTTTCCTCTCCCCGCTCTCAGGCTCAGTTGAAAGGCACAGAAATGCACCAAGTTAACTTCTGGGCATAGAGCAGCCATAGGGGATACACATCCTAAAGTCACCCCAAGACACAGGCACAGAGAATTCAGTGGAAAGACTCCGAGAATTCTGCTCCCAGAGATCATTCCTGCTCACACTGACCCTTGTAGAAAGGGGCCATCGTTCCAGGCAGCCTGTACTGAGCATGTGGCTCCTGAGCGGGGTTTGTTGTTTAGGAAACCTGCTCAGGCTTTTCCATTCTTTCCTTGCAAACAGGAAAACTTCTCCTGGGCCTGTGTGCAGGCAGAGCCCTGAGGAGAGCAGGTGGCACATGGTGCGCTGGGCTGGGACAGCCAGCTGCAGAGCTCAAGGGAAGAAGCCCAAAGTGGCACAATGGCTCCTTGCCTTCACATGCAACACCTGGGTCACAATGGTCTCCTTGATTCCATGAGGCCCCACTGTGTCACAATGGCTCCTTGGTTCCATGCGGTTCCGCAGTGTCACCATGGTCTCCTTTGATCCGCATTGTCATCATGGACAATTGGTTCCATGAGGCCCCGCAGTGTCACAATGGTCCCTTGGTTCCATAGGTTTTATGTTGTAACAATGGACTCCTTGCTTCTATGAGCTCGCCTGCTTTTTGCAGAGGTGTCTTTGGTTCCAACAAGGCCCCGCTGTGTCTCAGTGCACCCTGGCTTCCATGCGCATCTGGAGTATCACAAAGGCTCCTTGGTTGCACCAGGTCCTGCTGTGTCACAATGGATCCTGTGCTCCATGAGGCCCTCCAAAGTCATCATGGAGGCTTGCTTCCATGAGGTTCCATGATGTGCCAGTGGTCATCTTGGTTCCAGGACTTTCCTTAGTGTCACAATGCTCTCCATGCTTCCATGATTCCCCACAATGTCCCAATGCTCTCCATGCTTCCATTAGGCCCTGCTTTGCCACAATGAACCCCTCGTTTCCATGAGGCCCCGCTGTGTCACAATGGACTATGGTTCCGTGATGCTCCGTGCTGTCACCATGGTCCTCTTGAATCCGCAGTGTAACAATGAACCATTGGTTCCATGCGGCCTGGCCATGTCACAATGTGCTCCTTGATTCCATGATTCCCCACGGTGTCACAATGGAGCCTTGTTTCTAGGAGGTTCTGTACTGTCACAATTGATGCCATCAGCCCCTGCAGTGTCACAAAGGCTCCTTGGTTCCATGAGGAACACAAAAGCTTTGCAGAAACATTGAGCCACAGCTGCTGAACACAGCTGGCAACATCTGCTGCATCAAAAGAGGGCTTCAAGCTGAGAATGGCACCAGCAGCTTCCATCTGCAACAGAGACCCAGGGAAAGGACAGGCTGTGCCGGTCTGGACAAATTTGGAGGAAAATATCCTCTGGTAGAAGGCAGGTTACACCCAGCCCTCCCCCACCAGGTTCGGGAAAAAAGAATTTTCCTCGGAAGAAAGTGAAAGAGATAGAAACTGTTTATTTAACAAACACACAGCAAAAGGATAACAATGCTAAATATTCAAACCTCTCGCTGTGGAGAGAAAGCTGGGATAATTGGAGAGTCCTTCCGTGTTTCAGTGGGGTCTCCTGAAACATCCCTAGACAGCGAGGCCCGTGGAAAGAAATAGGGAGCGATTCTTGAGAGAAGTTTCAGAGCTCTTTCTTCTCCAGCCACATGGGCGGGGCACTGCCAAAGAACTGAGCAATCCCGGGACAAGCAGGGCCCTCCTGGCACAGGGCAACACAAAATAACCAGTGCTGAACAGGATTAGGGCACATGTGAGCAGGGAGCAGGGAGACCCCGTGCCCAGGCCATGCCTCTACCCCAGGGTCCCCTCTCCCATGACCTCATGGCAGGGGGGAGGAACCCCAACACTTCTGGAGGTGTAGTCTCCCTCCTCCTCCTTGGAGCTGGCTCATGGGCCCACATTCAGGGCCCCCACCTCGGGCGAAAATTGTCCCAGTGTGGTCTGATGTTGAAACAGTCAAGAAGAGAAGAAGGGAAAAAAACCCCCAAAGTCCCAGGAGAACAAAGTTCAACTCTCCATCTCCCTGCAGTGAAAAGGAGCTGAAAACTGGCTCAAAAGCAAGAAGGTTGCTTCCTCCACCCTTGCTGCAAGCAGGATGCAGAGGAGTGTGTATGTGTGTCCTTGAACAAACGCTCTGAGAAGTTTGTCCGGTTTTTTTTTCCTCTCCCCCCTCTCAGGCTCAGTTGAAAGGCACAGAAATGCACCAAGTTAACTTCTGGGCATAGAGCAGCCATAGGGGATACACATCCTAAAGTCACCCCAAGACACAGGCACAGAGAATTCAGTGGAAAGACTCTGAGAATTCTGCTCCCAGAGATCATTCCTGCTCACACGGACCCTTGTAGAAAGGGACCATCATTCCAGGCAGCCTGTACTGAGCATGTGGCTCCTGAGCGGGGTTTGTTGTTTAGGAAACCTGCTCAGGCTTTTCCATTCTTTCCTTGCAAACAGGAAAACTTCTCCTGGGCCTGTGTGCAGGCAGAGCCCTGAGGAGAGCAGGTGGCACATGGTGCGCTGGGCTGGGACAGCCAGCTGCAGAGCTCAAGGGAAGAAGCCCAAAGTGGCACAATGGCTCCTTGCCTTCACATGCAACACCTGGGTCACAATGGTCTCCTTGATTCCATGAGGCCCCACTGTGTCACAGTGGCTCCTTGGTTCCATGCGGTTCCGCAGTGTCACCATGGTGTCCTTTGATCCGCATTGTCATCATGGACAATTGGTTCCATGAGGCCCCGCAGTGTCACAATGGTCCCTTGGTTCCATAGGTTTTATGTTGTAACAATGGACTCCTTGCTTCTATGAGCTCGCCTGCTTTTTGCAGAGGTGTCTTTGGTTCCAACAAGGCCCCGCTGTGTCTCAGTGCACCCTGGCTTCCATGTGGATCTGGAGTATCACAAAGGCTCCTTGGTTCCACCAGGTCCTGCTGTGTCACAATGGATCCTGTGCTCCATGAGGCCCTCCAAAGTCATCATGGAGGCTTGCTTCCATGAGGTTCCATGATGTGCCAGTGGTCATCTTGGTTCCAGGAGTTTCCTTAGTGTCACAATGCTCTCCATGCTTCCATGATTCCCCACAATGTCCCAATGCTCTCCATGCTTCCATTAGGCCCTGCTTTGCCACAATGGTGCCCTTGTTTCCATGAGGCCCCGCTGTGTCACAATGGACGTATGGTTCCATGATGCTCCGTGGTGTCACCATGGTCTTCTTGAATCCGCAGTGTAACAATGGACCATTGGTTCCATGCGGCCTGGCCGTGTCACAATGGGCTCCTTGATTCCATGATTCCCCACGGTGTCACAATGGAGCCTTGTTTCTAGGAGGTTCTGTACTGTCACAATTGTCTCCTTGATGCCATCAGCCCCTGCAGTGTCACAAAGGCTCCTTGGTTCCATGAGGAACACAAAAGCTTTGCAGAAACATTGAGCCACAGCTGCTGAACACAGCTGGCAACATCTGCTTGCATCAAAAGAGGGCTTCAAGCTGAGAATGGCACCAGCAGCTTCCATCTGCAACAGAGACCCAGGGAAAGGACAGGCTGTGCCGGTCTGGACAAATGTGGAGGAAAATATCCTCTGGTAGAAGGCAGGTTACACCCAGCCCTCCCCCACCAGGTTCGGGAAAAAAGAATTTTCCTCGGAAGAAAGTGAAAGAGATAAAAACTATTTATTTAACAAACACACAGGAAAAGGATAACAATGCTAAATATTCAAACCTCTCGCTGTGGAGCGAAACCTGGGATAATTGGAGAGTCCTTCCGTGTTTCAGTGGGGTCTCCTGAAACATCCCTAGACAGCCAGGCCCGTGGAAAGAAATAGGGAGCGATTCTTGAGAGAAGTTTCAGAGCTCTTTCTTCTCCAGCCACATGGGCGGGGCACTGCCAAAGAACTGAGCAATCCCGGGACAAGCAGGGCCCTCCTGGCACAGGGCAACACAAAATAACCAGTGCTGAACAGGATTAGGGCACATGTGAGCAGGGAGCAGGGAGACCCCGTGCCCAGGCCATGCCTCTACCCCAGGGTCCCCTCTCCCATGACCTCATGGCAGGGGGGAGGAACCCCAACACTTCTGGAGGTGTAGTCTCCCTCCTCCTCCTTGGAGCTGGGCCATGGGCCCACATTCAGGGCCCCCACCTCGGTAGAAAATTGTCCCGGTGTGGTCTGATGTTGAAACAGTCAAGAAGAGAAGAAGTGAAAGAAACCCCCAAAGTCCCAGGAAAACAAAATTCAAACTCTCCATCTCCCTGCAGAGAAAAGGAGCTGAAAACTGGCTCAAAAGCAAGAAGGTTGCTTCCTGCGCTCTTGCTGCAAGCAGGATGCAGAGGAGTGTGTATGTGTGTCCTTGAACAAACGCTCTGAGAAGTTTGTCCGGTTTTTTTTCCTCTCCCCCCTCTCAGGCTCAGTTGAAAGGCACAGAAATGCACCAAGTTAACTTCTGGGCATAGAGCAGCCATAGGGGATACACATCCTAAAGTCACCCCAAGACACAGGCACAGAGAATTCAGTGGAAAGACTCTGAGAATTCTGCTCCCAGAGATCATTCCTGCTCACACGGACCCTTGTAGAAAGGGACCATCATTACAGGCAGCCTGTACTGAGCATGTGGCTCCTGAGCAGGGTTTGTTGTTTAGGAAACCTGCTCAGGCTTTTCCATTCTTTCCTTGCAAACAGGAAAACTTCTCCTGGGCCTGTGTGCAGGCAGAGCCCTGAGGAGAGCAGGTGGCACATGGTGCGCTGGGCTGGGACAGCCAGCTGCAGAGCTCAAGGGAAGAAGCCCAAAGTGGCACAATGGCTCCTTGCCTTCACATGCAACACCTGGGTCACAATGGTCTCCTTGATTCCATGAGGCCCCACTGTGTCACAGTGGCTCCTTGGTTCCATGCGGTTCCGCAGTGTCACCATGGTGTCCTTTGATCCGCATTGTCATCATGGACAATTGGTTCCATGAGGCCCCGCAGTGTCACAATGGTCCCTTGGTTCCATAGGTTTTATGTTGTAACAATGGACTCCTTGCTTCTATGAGCTCGCCTGCTTTTTGCAGAGGTGTCTTTGGTTCCAACAAGGCCCCGCTGTGTCTCAGTGCACCCTGGCTTCCATGTGGATCTGGAGTATCACAAAGGCTCCTTGGTTCCACCAGGTCCTGCTGTGTCACAATGGATCCTGTGCTCCATGAGGCCCTCCAAAGTCATCATGGAGGCTTGGTTCCATGAGGTTCCATGATGTGCCAGTGGTCATCTTGGTTCCAGGAGTTTCCTTAGTGTCACAATGCTCTCCATGCTTCCATGATTCCCCACAATGTCCCAATGCTCTCCATGCTTCCATTAGGCCCTGCTTTGCCACAATGGTGCCCTTGTTTCCATGAGGCCCCGCTGTGTCACAATGGACGTATGGTTCCATGATGCTCCGTGGTGTCACCATGGTCTTCTTGAATCCGCAGTGTAACAATGGACCATTGGTTCCATGCGGCCTGGCCGTGTCACAATGGGCTCCTTGATTCCATGATTCCCCACGGTGTCACAATGGAGCCTTGTTTCTAGGAGGTTCTGTACTGTCACAATTGTCTCCTTGATGCCATCAGCCCCTGCAGTGTCACAAAGGCTCCTTGGTTCCATGAGGAACACAAAAGCTTTGCAGAAACATTGAGACACAGCTGCTGAACACAGCTGGCAACATCTGCTTGCATCAAAAGAGGGCTTCAAGCTGACAATGGCACCAGCAGCTTCCATCTGCAACAGAGACCCAGGGAAAGGACAGGCTGTGCCGGTCTGGACAAATTTGGAGGAAAATATCCTCTGGTAGAAGGCAGGTTACACCCAGCCCTCCCCCACCAGGTTCGGGAAAAAAGAATTTTCCTCGGAAGAAAGTGAAAGAGATAAAAACTATTTATTTAACAAACACACAGCAAAAGGATAACAATGCTAAATATTCAAACCTCTCGCTGTGGAGCGAAACCTGGGATAATTGGAGAGTCCTTCCGTGTTTCAGTGGGGTCTCCTGAAACATCCCTAGACAGCGAGGCCCGTGGAAAGAAATAGGGAGCGATTCTTGAGAGAAGTTTCAGAGCTCTTTCTTCTCCAGCCACATGGGCGGGGCACTGCCAAAGAACTGAGCAATCCCGGGACAAGCAGGGCCCTCCTGGCACAGGGCAACACAAAATAACCAGTGCTGAACAGGATTAGGGCACATGTGAGCAGGGAGCAGGGAGACCCCGTGCCCAGGCCATGCCTCTACCCCAGGGTCCCCTCTCCCTTGACCTCATGGCAGGGGGGAGGAACCCCAACACTTCTGGAGGTGTAGTCTCCCTCCTCCTCCTTGGAGCTGGGCCATGGGCCCACATTCAGGGCCCCCACCTCGGTAGAAAATTCTCCCGGTGTGGTCTGATGTTGAAACAGTCAAGAAGAGAAGAAGCGAAAGAAACCCCCAAAGTCCCAGGAAAACAAAGTTCAACTCTCCATCTCCCTGCAGAGAAAAGGAGCTGAAAACTGGCTCAAAAGCAAGAAGGTTGCTTCCTGCGCTCTTGCTGCAAGCAGGATGCAGAGGAGTGTGTATGTGTGTCCTTGAACAAACGCTCTGAGAAGTTTGTCCGGTGGTTTTTTCCTCTCCCCCCTCTCAAGCTCAGTTGAAAGGCACAGAAATGCACCAAGTTAACTTCGGGGCATAGAGCAGCCATAGGGGATACACATCCTAAAGTCACCCCAAGACACAGGCACAGAGAATTCAGTGGAAAGACTCCGAGAATTCTGCTCCCAGAGATCATTCCTGCTCACACGGACCCTTGTAGAAAGGGGCCATCGTTCCAGGCAGCCTGTACTGAGCATGTGGCTCCTGAGCGGGGTTTGTTGTTTAGGAAACCTGCTCAGGCTTTTCCATTCTTTCCTTGCAAACAGGAAAACTTCTCCTGGGCCTGTGTGCAGGCAGAGCCCTGAGGAGAGCAGGTGGCACATGGTGCGCTGGGCTGGGACAGCCAGCTGCAGAGCTCAAGGGAAGAAGCCCAAAGTGGCACAATGGCTCCTTGCCTTCACATGCAACACCTGGGTCACAATGGTCTCCTTGATTCCATGAGGCCCCACTGTGTCACAGTGGCTCCTTGGTTCCATCAGGTTCCGCAGTGTCACCATGGTCTCCTTTGATGCGCATTGTCATCATGGACAATTGGTTCCATGAGGCCCCGCAGTGTCACAATGGTCCCTTGGTTCCATAGGTTTTATGTTGTAACAATGGACTCCTTGCTTCTATGAGCTCGCCTGCTTTTTGCAGAGGTGTCTTTGGTTCCAACAAGGCCCCGCTGTGTCTCAGTGCACCCTGGCTTCCATGCGCATCTGGAGTATCACAAATGCTCCTTGGTTGCACCAGGTCCTGCTGTGTCACAATGGATCCTGTGCTCCATGAGGCCCTCCAAAGTCATCATGGAGGCTTGCTTCCATGAGGTTCCATGATGTGCCAGTGGTCATCTTGGTTCCAGGAGTTTCCTTAGTGTCACAATGCTCTCCATGCTTCCATGATTCCTCACAATGTCCCAATGCTCTCCATGCTTCCATTAGGCCCTGCTTTGCCACAATGGTGCCCTTGTTTCCATGAGGCCCCGCTGTGTCACAATGGACGTATGGTTCCATGATGCTCCGTGGTGTCACCATGGTCTTCTTGAATCCGCAGTGTAACAATGGACCATTGGTTCCATGCGGCCTGGCCGTGTCACAATGGGCTCCTTGAGTCCACGATTCCCCACGGTGTCACAATGGAGCCTTGTTTCTAGGAGGTTCTGTACTGTCACAATTGTCTCCTTGATGCCATCAGCCCCTGCAGTGTCACAAAGGCTCCTTGGTTCCATGAGGAACACAAAAGCTTTGCATCAACATTGAGACACAGCTGCTGAACACAGCTGGCAACATCTGCTTGCATCAAAAGAGGGCTTCAAGCTGAGAATGGCACCAGCAGCTTCCATCTGCAACAGAGACCCAGGGAAAGGACAGGCTGTGCCGGTCTGGACAAATTTGCAGGAAAATATCCTCTGGTAGAAGGCAGGTTACACCCAGCCCTCCCCCACCAGGTTCGGGAAAAAAGAATTTTCCTCGGAAGAAAGTGAAAGAGATAAAAACTATTTATTTAACAAACACACAGGAAAAGGATAACAATGCTAAATATTCAAACCTCTCGCTGTGGAGCGAAACCTGGGATAATTGGAGAGTCCTTCCGTGTTTCAGTGGGGTCTCCTGAAACATCCCTAGACAGCCAGGCCCGTGGAAAGAAATAGGGAGCGATTCTTGAGAGAAGTTTCAGAGCTCTTTCTTCTCCAGCCACATGGGCGGGGCACTGCCAAAGAACTGAGCAATCCCGGGACAAGCAGGGCCCTCCTGGCACAGGGCAACACAAAATAACCAGTGCTGAACAGGATTAGGGCACATGTGAGCAGGGAGCAGGGAGACCCCGTGCCCAGGCCATGCCTCTACCCCAGGGTCCCCTCTCCCATGACCTCATGGCAGGGGGGAGGAACCCCAACACTTCTGGAGGTGTAGTCTCCCTCCTCCTCCTTGGAGCTGGGCCATGGGCCCACATTCAGGGCCCCCACCTCGGTAGAAAATTCTCCCGGTGTGGTCTGATGTTGAAACAGTCAAGAAGAGAAGAAGTGAAAGAAACCCCCAAAGTCCCAGGAAAACAAAGTTCAAACTCTCCATCTCCCTGCAGAGAAAAGGAGCTGAAAACTGGCTCAAAAGCAAGAAGGTTGCTTCCTGCGCTCTTGCTGCAAGCAGGATGCAGAGGAGTGTGTATGTGTGTCCTTGAACAAACGCTCTGAGAAGTTTGTCCGGTTTTTTTTCCTCTCCCCCCTCTCAGGCTCAGTTGAAAGGCACAGAAATGCACCAAGTTAACTTCTGGGCATAGAGCAGCCATAGGGGATACACATCCTAAAGTCACCCCAAGACACAGGCACAGAGAATTCAGTGGAAAGACTCCGAGAATTCTGCTCCCAGAGATCATTCCTGCTCACACGGACCCTTGTAGAAAGGGACCATCATTACAGGCAGCCTGTACTGAGCATGTGGCTCCTGAGCAGGGTTTGTTGTTTAGGAAACCTGCTCAGGCTTTTCCATTCTTTCCTTGCAAACAGGAAAACTTCTCCTGGGCCTGTGTGCAGGCAGAGCCCTGAGGAGAGCAGGTGGCACATGGTGCGCTGGGCTGGGACAGCCAGCTGCAGAGCTCAAGGGAAGAAGCCCAAAGTGGCACAATGGCTCCTTGCCTTCACATGCAACACCTGGGTCACAATGGTCTCCTTGATTCCATGAGGCCCCACTGTGTCACAGTGGCTCCTTGGTTCCATGCGGTTCCGCAGTGTCACCATGGTGTCCTTTGATCCGCATTGTCATCATGGACAATTGGTTCCATGAGGCCCCGCAGTGTCACAATGGTCCCTTGGTTCCATAGGTTTTATGTTGTAACAATGGACTCCTTGCTTCTATGAGCTCGCCTGCTTTTTGCAGAGGTGTCTTTGGTTCCAACAAGGCCCCGCTGTGTCTCAGTGCACCCTGGCTTCCATGTGGATCTGGAGTATCACAAAGGCTCCTTGGTTCCACCAGGTCCTGCTGTGTCACAATGGATCCTGTGCTCCATGAGGCCCTCCAAAGTCATCATGGAGGCTTGCTTCCATGAGGTTCCATGATGTGCCAGTGGTCATCTTGGTTCCAGGAGTTTCCTTAGTGTCACAATGCTCTCCATGCTTCCATGATTCCCCACAATGTCCCAATGCTCTCCATGCTTCCATTAGGCCCTGCTTTGCCACAATGGTGCCCTTGTTTCCATGAGGCCCCGCTGTGTCACAATGGACGTATGGTTCCATGATGCTCCGTGGTGTCACCATGGTCTTCTTGAATCCGCAGTGTAACAATGGACCATTGGTTCCATGCGGCCTGGCCGTGTCACAATGGGCTCCTTGATTCCATGATTCCCCACGGTGTCACAATGGAGCCTTGTTTCTAGGAGGTTCTGTACTGTCACAATTGTCTCCTTGATGCCATCAGCCCCTGCAGTGTCACAAAGGCTCCTTGGTTCCATGAGGAACACAAAAGCTTTGCATCAACATTGAGCCACAGCTGCTGAACACAGCTGGCAACATCTGCTTGCATCAAAAGAGGGCTTCAAGCTGACAATGGCACCAGCAGCTTCCATCTGCAACAGAGACCCAGGGAAAGGACAGGCTGTGCCGGTCTGGACAAATTTGGAGGAAAATATCCTCTGGTAGAAGGCAGGTTACACCCAGCCCTCCCCCACCAGGTTCGGGAAAAAAGAATTTTCCTCGGAAGAAAGTGAAAGAGATAGAAACTCTTTATTTAACAAACACACAGCAAAAGGATAACAATGCTAAATATTCAAACCTCTCGCTGTGGAGAGAAAGCTGGGATAATTGGAGAGTCCTTCCGTGTTTCAGTGGGGTCTCCTGAAACATCCCTAGACAGCCAGGCCCGTGGAAAGAAATAGGGAGCGATTCTTGAGAGAAGTTTCAGAGCTCTTTCTTCTCCAGCCACATGGGCGGGGCACTGCCAAAGAACTGAGCAATCCCGGGACAAGCAGGGCCCTCCTGGCACAGGGCAACACAAAATAACCAGTGCTGAACAGGATTAGGGCACATGTGAGCAGGGAGCAGGGAGACCCCGTGCCCAGGCCATGCCTCTACCCCAGGGTCCCCTCTCCCATGACCTCATGGCAGGGGGGAGGAACCCCAACACTTCTGGAGGTGTAGTCTCCCTCCTCCTCCTTGGAGCTGGCTCATGGGCCCACATTCAGGGCCCCCACCTCGGTAGAAAATTCTCCCGGTGTGGTCTGATGTTGAAAGAGTCAAGAAGAGAAGAAGGGAAAAAAAACCCCAAAGTCCCAGGAGAACAAAGTTCAACTCTCCATCTCCCTGCAGAGAAAAGGAGCTGAAAACTGGCTCAAAAGCAAGAAGGTTGCTTCCTCCACCCTTGCTGCAAGCAGGATGCAGAGGAGTGTGTATGTGTGTCCTTGAACAAACGCTCTGAGAAGTTTGTCCGGTTTTTTTTCCTCTCCCCGCTCTCAGGCTCAGTTGAAAGGCACAGAAATGCACCAAGTTAACTTCTGGGCATAGAGCAGCCATAGGGGATACACATCCTAAAGTCACCCCAAGACACAGGCACAGAGAATTCAGTGGAAAGACTCCGAGAATTCTGCTCCCAGAGATCATTCCTGCTCACACTGACCCTTGTAGAAAGGGGCCATCGTTCCAGGCAGCCTGTACTGAGCATGTGGCTCCTGAGCGGGGTTTGTTGTTTAGGAAACCTGCTCAGGCTTTTCCATTCTTTCCTTGCAAACAGGAAAACTTCTCCTGGGCCTGTGTGCAGGCAGAGCCCTGAGGAGAGCAGGTGGCACATGGTGCGCTGGGCTGGGACAGCCAGCTGCAGAGCTCAAGGGAAGAAGCCCAAAGTGGCACAATGGCTCCTTGCCTTCACATGCAACACCTGGGTCACAATGGTCTCCTTGATTCCATGAGGCCCCACTGTGTCACAATGGCTCCTTGGTTCCATGCGGTTCCGCAGTGTCACCATGGTCTCCTTTGATCCGCATTGTCATCATGGACAATTGGTTCCATGAGGCCCCGCAGTGTCACAATGGTCCCTTGGTTCCATAGGTTTTATGTTGTAACAATGGACTCCTTGCTTCTATGAGCTCGCCTGCTTTTTGCAGAGGTGTCTTTGGTTCCAACAAGGCCCCGCTGTGTCTCAGTGCACCCTGGCTTCCATGCGCATCTGGAGTATCACAAAGGCTCCTTGGTTGCACCAGGTCCTGCTGTGTCACAATGGATCCTGTGCTCCATGAGGCCCTCCAAAGTCATCATGGAGGCTTGCTTCCATGAGGTTCCATGATGTGCCAGTGGTCATCTTGGTTCCAGGACTTTCCTTAGTGTCACAATGCTCTCCATGCTTCCATGATTCCCCACAATGTCCCAATGCTCTCCATGCTTCCATTAGGCCCTGCTTTGCCACAATGAACCCCTCGTTTCCATGAGGCCCCGCTGTGTCACAATGGACTATGGTTCCGTGATGCTCCGTGCTGTCACCATGGTCCTCTTGAATCCGCAGTGTAACAATGAACCATTGGTTCCATGCGGCCTGGCCATGTCACAATGTGCTCCTTGATTCCATGATTCCCCACGGTGTCACAATGGAGCCTTGTTTCTAGGAGGTTCTGTACTGTCACAATTGATGCCATCAGCCCCTGCAGTGTCACAAAGGCTCCTTGGTTCCATGAGGAACACAAAAGCTTTGCAGAAACATTGAGCCACAGCTGCTGAACACAGCTGGCAACATCTGCTGCATCAAAAGAGGGCTTCAAGCTGAGAATGGCACCAGCAGCTTCCATCTGCAACAGAGACCCAGGGAAAGGACAGGCTGTGCCGGTCTGGACAAATTTGGAGGAAAATATCCTCTGGTAGAAGGCAGGTTACACCCAGCCCTCCCCCACCAGGTTCGGGAAAAAAGAATTTTCCTCGGAAGAAAGTGAAAGAGATAGAAACTGTTTATTTAACAAACACACAGCAAAAGGATAACAATGCTAAATATTCAAACCTCTCGCTGTGGAGAGAAAGCTGGGATAATTGGAGAGTCCTTCCGTGTTTCAGTGGGGTCTCCTGAAACATCCCTAGACAGCGAGGCCCGTGGAAAGAAATAGGGAGCGATTCTTGAGAGAAGTTTCAGAGCTCTTTCTTCTCCAGCCACATGGGCGGGGCACTGCCAAAGAACTGAGCAATCCCGGGACAAGCAGGGCCCTCCTGGCACAGGGCAACACAAAATAACCAGTGCTGAACAGGATTAGGGCACATGTGAGCAGGGAGCAGGGAGACCCCGTGCCCAGGCCATGCCTCTACCCCAGGGTCCCCTCTCCCATGACCTCATGGCAGGGGGGAGGAACCCCAACACTTCTGGAGGTGTAGTCTCCCTCCTCCTCCTTGGAGCTGGCTCATGGGCCCACATTCAGGGCCCCCACCTCGGGCGAAAATTGTCCCAGTGTGGTCTGATGTTGAAACAGTCAAGAAGAGAAGAAGGGAAAAAAACCCCCAAAGTCCCAGGAGAACAAAGTTCAACTCTCCATCTCCCTGCAGTGAAAAGGAGCTGAAAACTGGCTCAAAAGCAAGAAGGTTGCTTCCTCCACCCTTGCTGCAAGCAGGATGCAGAGGAGTGTGTATGTGTGTCCTTGAACAAACGCTCTGAGAAGTTTGTCCGGTTTTTTTTTCCTCTCCCCCCTCTCAGGCTCAGTTGAAAGGCACAGAAATGCACCAAGTTAACTTCTGGGCATAGAGCAGCCATAGGGGATACACATCCTAAAGTCACCCCAAGACACAGGCACAGAGAATTCAGTGGAAAGACTCTGAGAATTCTGCTCCCAGAGATCATTCCTGCTCACACGGACCCTTGTAGAAAGGGACCATCATTCCAGGCAGCCTGTACTGAGCATGTGGCTCCTGAGCGGGGTTTGTTGTTTAGGAAACCTGCTCAGGCTTTTCCATTCTTTCCTTGCAAACAGGAAAACTTCTCCTGGGCCTGTGTGCAGGCAGAGCCCTGAGGAGAGCAGGTGGCACATGGTGCGCTGGGCTGGGACAGCCAGCTGCAGAGCTCAAGGGAAGAAGCCCAAAGTGGCACAATGGCTCCTTGCCTTCACATGCAACACCTGGGTCACAATGGTCTCCTTGATTCCATGAGGCCCCACTGTGTCACAGTGGCTCCTTGGTTCCATGCGGTTCCGCAGTGTCACCATGGTGTCCTTTGATCCGCATTGTCATCATGGACAATTGGTTCCATGAGGCCCCGCAGTGTCACAATGGTCCCTTGGTTCCATAGGTTTTATGTTGTAACAATGGACTCCTTGCTTCTATGAGCTCGCCTGCTTTTTGCAGAGGTGTCTTTGGTTCCAACAAGGCCCCGCTGTGTCTCAGTGCACCCTGGCTTCCATGTGGATCTGGAGTATCACAAAGGCTCCTTGGTTCCACCAGGTCCTGCTGTGTCACAATGGATCCTGTGCTCCATGAGGCCCTCCAAAGTCATCATGGAGGCTTGCTTCCATGAGGTTCCATGATGTGCCAGTGGTCATCTTGGTTCCAGGAGTTTCCTTAGTGTCACAATGCTCTCCATGCTTCCATGATTCCCCACAATGTCCCAATGCTCTCCATGCTTCCATTAGGCCCTGCTTTGCCACAATGGTGCCCTTGTTTCCATGAGGCCCCGCTGTGTCACAATGGACGTATGGTTCCATGATGCTCCGTGGTGTCACCATGGTCTTCTTGAATCCGCAGTGTAACAATGGACCATTGGTTCCATGCGGCCTGGCCGTGTCACAATGGGCTCCTTGATTCCATGATTCCCCACGGTGTCACAATGGAGCCTTGTTTCTAGGAGGTTCTGTACTGTCACAATTGTCTCCTTGATGCCATCAGCCCCTGCAGTGTCACAAAGGCTCCTTGGTTCCATGAGGAACACAAAAGCTTTGCAGAAACATTGAGCCACAGCTGCTGAACACAGCTGGCAACATCTGCTTGCATCAAAAGAGGGCTTCAAGCTGAGAATGGCACCAGCAGCTTCCATCTGCAACAGAGACCCAGGGAAAGGACAGGCTGTGCCGGTCTGGACAAATGTGGAGGAAAATATCCTCTGGTAGAAGGCAGGTTACACCCAGCCCTCCCCCACCAGGTTCGGGAAAAAAGAATTTTCCTCGGAAGAAAGTGAAAGAGATAAAAACTATTTATTTAACAAACACACAGGAAAAGGATAACAATGCTAAATATTCAAACCTCTCGCTGTGGAGCGAAACCTGGGATAATTGGAGAGTCCTTCCGTGTTTCAGTGGGGTCTCCTGAAACATCCCTAGACAGCCAGGCCCGTGGAAAGAAATAGGGAGCGATTCTTGAGAGAAGTTTCAGAGCTCTTTCTTCTCCAGCCACATGGGCGGGGCACTGCCAAAGAACTGAGCAATCCCGGGACAAGCAGGGCCCTCCTGGCACAGGGCAACACAAAATAACCAGTGCTGAACAGGATTAGGGCACATGTGAGCAGGGAGCAGGGAGACCCCGTGCCCAGGCCATGCCTCTACCCCAGGGTCCCCTCTCCCATGACCTCATGGCAGGGGGGAGGAACCCCAACACTTCTGGAGGTGTAGTCTCCCTCCTCCTCCTTGGAGCTGGGCCATGGGCCCACATTCAGGGCCCCCACCTCGGTAGAAAATTGTCCCGGTGTGGTCTGATGTTGAAACAGTCAAGAAGAGAAGAAGTGAAAGAAACCCCCAAAGTCCCAGGAAAACAAAGTTCAAACTCTCCATCTCCCTGCAGAGAAAAGGAGCTGAAAACTGGCTCAAAAGCAAGAAGGTTGCTTCCTGCGCTCTTGCTGCAAGCAGGATGCAGAGGAGTGTGTATGTGTGTCCTTGAACAAACGCTCTGAGAAGTTTGTCCGGTTTTTTTTCCTCTCCCCCCTCTCAGGCTCAGTTGAAAGGCACAGAAATGCACCAAGTTAACTTCTGGGCATAGAGCAGCCATAGGGGATACACATCCTAAAGTCACCCCAAGACACAGGCACAGAGAATTCAGTGGAAAGACTCTGAGAATTCTGCTCCCAGAGATCATTCCTGCTCACACGGACCCTTGTAGAAAGGGACCATCATTACAGGCAGCCTGTACTGAGCATGTGGCTCCTGAGCAGGGTTTGTTGTTTAGGAAACCTGCTCAGGCTTTTCCATTCTTTCCTTGCAAACAGGAAAACTTCTCCTGGGCCTGTGTGCAGGCAGAGCCCTGAGGAGAGCAGGTGGCACATGGTGCGCTGGGCTGGGACAGCCAGCTGCAGAGCTCAAGGGAAGAAGCCCAAAGTGGCACAATGGCTCCTTGCCTTCACATGCAACACCTGGGTCACAATGGTCTCCTTGATTCCATGAGGCCCCACTGTGTCACAGTGGCTCCTTGGTTCCATGCGGTTCCGCAGTGTCACCATGGTGTCCTTTGATCCGCATTGTCATCATGGACAATTGGTTCCATGAGGCCCCGCAGTGTCACAATGGTCCCTTGGTTCCATAGGTTTTATGTTGTAACAATGGACTCCTTGCTTCTATGAGCTCGCCTGCTTTTTGCAGAGGTGTCTTTGGTTCCAACAAGGCCCCGCTGTGTCTCAGTGCACCCTGGCTTCCATGTGGATCTGGAGTATCACAAAGGCTCCTTGGTTCCACCAGGTCCTGCTGTGTCACAATGGATCCTGTGCTCCATGAGGCCCTCCAAAGTCATCATGGAGGCTTGGTTCCATGAGGTTCCATGATGTGCCAGTGGTCATCTTGGTTCCAGGAGTTTCCTTAGTGTCACAATGCTCTCCATGCTTCCATGATTCCCCACAATGTCCCAATGCTCTCCATGCTTCCATTAGGCCCTGCTTTGCCACAATGGTGCCCTTGTTTCCATGAGGCCCCGCTGTGTCACAATGGACGTATGGTTCCATGATGCTCCGTGGTGTCACCATGGTCTTCTTGAATCCGCAGTGTAACAATGGACCATTGGTTCCATGCGGCCTGGCCGTGTCACAATGGGCTCCTTGATTCCATGATTCCCCACGGTGTCACAATGGAGCCTTGTTTCTAGGAGGTTCTGTACTGTCACAATTGTCTCCTTGATGCCATCAGCCCCTGCAGTGTCACAAAGGCTCCTTGGTTCCATGAGGAACACAAAAGCTTTGCAGAAACATTGAGACACAGCTGCTGAACACAGCTGGCAACATCTGCTTGCATCAAAAGAGGGCTTCAAGCTGACAATGGCACCAGCAGCTTCCATCTGCAACAGAGACCCAGGGAAAGGACAGGCTGTGCCGGTCTGGACAAATTTGGAGGAAAATATCCTCTGGTAGAAGGCAGGTTACACCCAGCCCTCCCCCACCAGGTTCGGGAAAAAAGAATTTTCCTCGGAAGAAAGTGAAAGAGATAAAAACTATTTATTTAACAAACACACAGCAAAAGGATAACAATGCTAAATATTCAAACCTCTCGCTGTGGAGCGAAACCTGGGATAATTGGAGAGTCCTTCCGTGTTTCAGTGGGGTCTCCTGAAACATCCCTAGACAGCGAGGCCCGTGGAAAGAAATAGGGAGCGATTCTTGAGAGAAGTTTCAGAGCTCTTTCTTCTCCAGCCACATGGGCGGGGCACTGCCAAAGAACTGAGCAATCCCGGGACAAGCAGGGCCCTCCTGGCACAGGGCAACACAAAATAACCAGTGCTGAACAGGATTAGGGCACATGTGAGCAGGGAGCAGGGAGACCCCGTGCCCAGGCCATGCCTCTACCCCAGGGTCCCCTCTCCCTTGACCTCATGGCAGGGGGGAGGAACCCCAACACTTCTGGAGGTGTAGTCTCCCTCCTCCTCCTTGGAGCTGGGCCATGGGCCCACATTCAGGGCCCCCACCTCGGTAGAAAATTCTCCCGGTGTGGTCTGATGTTGAAACAGTCAAGAAGAGAAGAAGCGAAAGAAACCCCCAAAGTCCCAGGAAAACAAAGTTCAACTCTCCATCTCCCTGCAGAGAAAAGGAGCTGAAAACTGGCTCAAAAGCAAGAAGGTTGCTTCCTGCGCTCTTGCTGCAAGCAGGATGCAGAGGAGTGTGTATGTGTGTCCTTGAACAAACGCTCTGAGAAGTTTGTCCGGTGGTTTTTTCCTCTCCCCCCTCTCAAGCTCAGTTGAAAGGCACAGAAATGCACCAAGTTAACTTCGGGGCATAGAGCAGCCATAGGGGATACACATCCTAAAGTCACCCCAAGACACAGGCACAGAGAATTCAGTGGAAAGACTCCGAGAATTCTGCTCCCAGAGATCATTCCTGCTCACACGGACCCTTGTAGAAAGGGGCCATCGTTCCAGGCAGCCTGTACTGAGCATGTGGCTCCTGAGCGGGGTTTGTTGTTTAGGAAACCTGCTCAGGCTTTTCCATTCTTTCCTTGCAAACAGGAAAACTTCTCCTGGGCCTGTGTGCAGGCAGAGCCCTGAGGAGAGCAGGTGGCACATGGTGCGCTGGGCTGGGACAGCCAGCTGCAGAGCTCAAGGGAAGAAGCCCAAAGTGGCACAATGGCTCCTTGCCTTCACATGCAACACCTGGGTCACAATGGTCTCCTTGATTCCATGAGGCCCCACTGTGTCACAGTGGCTCCTTGGTTCCATGCGGTTCCGCAGTGTCACCATGGTCTCTTTTGATCCGCATTGTCATCATGGACAATTGGTTCCATGAGGCCCCGCAGTGTCACAATGGTCCCTTGGTTCCATAGGTTTTATGTTGTAACAATGGACTCCTTGCTTCTATGAGCTCGCCTGCTTTTTGCAGAGGTGTCTTTGGTTCCCACAAGGCCCCGCTGTGTCTCAGTGCACCCTGGCTTCCATGCGGATCTGGAGTATCACAAAGGCTCCTTGGTTGCACCAGGTCCTGCTGTGTCACAATGGATCCTGTGCTCCATGAGGCCCTCCAAAGTCATCATGGAGGCTTGCTTCCATGAGGTTCCATGATGTGCCAGTGGTCATCTTGGTTCCAGGAGTTTCCTTAGTGTCACAATGCTCTCCATGCTTCCATGATTCCCCACAATGTCCCAATGCTCTCCATGCTTCCATTAGGCCCTGCTTTGCCACAATGAACCCCTCGTTTCCATGAGGCCCCTCTGTGTCACAATGGACTATGGTTCCGTGATGCTCCGTGGTGTTACCATGGTCTTCTTGAATCCGCAGTGTAACAATGGACCATTGGTTCCATGCGGCCTGGCCGTGTCACAATGGGCTCCTTGATTCCATGATTCCCCACGGTGTCACAATGGAGCCTTGTTTCTAGGAGGTTCTGTACTGTCACAATTGTCTCCTTGATGCCATCAGCCCCTGCAGTGTCACAATGGCTCCTTGGTTCCATGAGGAACACAAAAGCTTTGCATCAACATTGAGACACAGCTGCTGAACACAGCTGGCAACATCTGCTTGCATCAAAAGAGGGCTTCAAGCTGACAATGGCACCAGCAGCTTCCATCTGCAACAGAGACCCAGGGAAAGGACAGGCTGTGCCGGTCTGGACAAATTTGGAGGAAAATATCCTCTGGTAGAAGGCAGGTTACACCCAGCCCTCCCCCACCAGGTTCGGGAAAAAAGAATTTTCCTCGGAAGAAAGTGAAAGAGATAAAAACTATTTATTTAACAAACACACAGGAAAAGGATAACAATGCTAAATATTCAAACCTCTCGCTGTGGAGCGAAACCTGGGATAATTGGAGAGTCCTTCCGTGTTTCAGTGGGGTCTCCTGAAACATCCCTAGACAGCCAGGCCCGTGGAAAGAAATAGGGAGCGATTCTTGAGAGAAGTTGCAGAGCTCTTTCTTCTCCAGCCACATGGGCGGGGCACTGCCAAAGAACTGAGCAATCCCAGGACAAGCAGGGCCCTCCTGGCACAGGGCAACACAAAATAACCAGTGCTGAACAGGATTAGGGCACATGTGAGCAGGGAGCAGGGAGACCCCGTGCCCAGGCCATGCCTCTACCCCAGGGTCCCCTCTCCCTTGACCTCATGGCAGGGGGGAGGAACCCCAACACTTCTGGAGGTGTAGTCTCCCTCCTCCTCCTTGGAGCTGGGCCATGGGCCCACATTCAGGGCCCCCACCTCGGTAGAAAATTCTCCCGGTGTGGTCTGATGTTGAAACAGTCAAGAAGAGAAAAAGCGAAAGAAACCCCCAAAGTCCCAGGAGAACAAAGTTCAACTCTCCATCTCCCTGCAGAGAAAAGGAGCTGAAAACTGGCTCAAAAGCAAGAAGGTTGCTTCCTGCGCTCTTGCTGCAAGCAGGATGCAGAGGAGTGTGTATGTGTGTCCTTGAACAAACGCTCTGAGAAGTTTGTCCGGTGGTTTTTTCCTCTCCCCCCTCTCAAGCTCAGTTGAAAGGCACAGAAATGCACCAAGTTAACTTCGGGGCATAGAGCAGCCATAGGGGATACACATCCTAAAGTCACCCCAAGACACAGGCACAGAGAATTCAGTGGAAAGACTCTGAGAATTCTGCTCCCAGAGATCATTCCTGCTCACACGGACCCTTGTAGAAAGGGGCCATCGTTCCAGGCAGCCTGTACTGAGCATGTGGCTCCTGAGCGGGGTTTGTTGTTTAGGAAACCTGCTCAGGCTTTTCCATTCTTTCCTTGCAAACAGGAAAACTTCTCCTGGGCCTGTGTGCAGGCAGAGCCCTGAGGAGAGCAGGTGGCACATGGTGCGCTGGGCTGGGACAGCCAGCTGCAGAGCTCAAGGGAAGAAGCCCAAAGAGTCACAATGGCTCCTTGCCTTCACATGCAACACCTGGGTCACAATGGTCTCCTTGATTCCATGAGGCCCCACTGTGTCACAGTGGCTCCTTGGTTCCATGCGGTTCCGCAGTGTCACCATGGTCTCCTTTGATCCGCATTGTCATCATGGACAATTGGTTCCATGAGGCCCCGCAGTGTCACAATGGTCCCTTGGTTCCATAGGTTTTATGTTGTAACAATGGACTCCTTGCTTCTATGAGCTCGCCTGCTTTTTGCAGAGGTGTCTTTGGTTCCCACAAGGCCCCGCTGTGTCTCAGTGCACCCTGGCTTCCATGCGGATCTGGAGTATCACAAAGGCTCCTTGGTTGCACCAGGTCCTGCTGTGTCACAATGGATCCTGTGCTCCATGAGGCCCTCCAAAGTCATCATGGAGGCTTGGTTCCATGAGGTTCCATGATGTGCCAGTGGTCATCTTGGTTCCAGGAGTTTCCTTAGTGTCACAATGCTCTCCATGCTTCCATGATTCCCCACAATGTCCCAATGCTCTCCATGCTTCCATTAGGCCCTGCTTTGCCACAATGGTGCCCTTGTTTCCATGAGGCCCCTCTGTGTCACAATGGACTATGGTTCCGTGATGCTCCGTGGTGTCACCATGGTCTTCTTGAATCCGCAGTGTAACAATGGACCATTGGTTCCATGCGGCCTGGCCGTGTCACAATGGGCTCCTTGAGTCCACGATTCCCCACGGTGTCACAATGGAGCCTTGTTTCTAGGAGGTTCTGTACTGTCACAATTGTCTCCTTGATGCCATCAGCCCCTGCAGTGTCACAAAGGCTCCTTGGTTCCATGAGGAACACAAAAGCTTTGCAGAAACATTGAGCCACAGCTGCTGAACACAGCTGGCAACATCTGCTGCATCAAAAGAGGGCTTCAAGCTGAGAATGGCACCAGCAGCTTCCATCTGCAACAGAGACCCAGGGAAAGGACAGGCTGTGCCGGTCTGGACAAATCTGGAGGAAAATATCCTCTGGTAGAAGGCAGGTTACACCCAGCCCTCCCCCACCAGGTTCGGGAAAAAAGAATTTTCCTCGGAAGAAAGTGAAAGAGATAGAAACTGTTTATTTAACAAACACACAGGAAAAGGATAACAATGCTAAATATTCAAACCTCTCGCTGTGGAGAGAAAGCTGGGATAATTGGAGAGTCCTTCTGTGTTTCAGTGGGGTCTCCTGAAACATCCCTAGACAGCGAGGCCCGTGGAAAGAAATAGGGAGCGATTCTTGAGAGAAGTTTCAGAGCTCTTTCTTCTCCAGCCACATGGGTGGGGCACTGCCAAAGAACTGAGCAATCCCGGGACAAGCAGGGCCCTCCTGGCACAGGGCAACACAAAATAACCAGTGCTGAACAGGATTAGGGCACATGTGAGCAGGGAGCAGGGAGACCCCGTGCCCAGGCCATGCCTCTACCCCAGGGTCCCCTCTCCCATGACCTCATGGCAGGGGGGAGGAACCCCAACACTTCTGGAGGTGTAGTCTCCCTCCTCCTCCTTGGAGCTGGCTCATGGGCCCACATTCAGGGCCCCCACCTCGGGCGAAAATTGTCCCAGTGTGGTCTGATGTTGAAACAGTCAAGAAGAGAAGAAGGGAAAAAAAACCCCAAAGTCCCAGGAGAACAAAGTTCAACTCTCCATCTCCCTGCAGAGAAAAGGAGCTGAAAACTGGCTCAAAAGCAAGAAGGTTGCTTCCTCCACCCTTGCTGCAAACAGGATGCAGAGGAGTGTGTATGTGTGTCCTTGAACAAACGCTCTGAGAAGTTTGTCCGGTTTTTTTTCCTCTCCCCCCTCTCAGGCTCAGTTGAAAGGCACAGAAATGCACCAAGTTAACTTCGGGGCATAGAGCAGCCATTGGGGATACACATCCTAAAGTCACCCCAAGACACAGGCACAGAGAATTCAGTGGAAAGACTCTGAGAATTCTGCTCCCAGAGATCATTCCTGCTCACACTGACCCTTGTAGAAAGGGGCCATCGTTCCAGGCAGCCTGTACTGAGCATGTGGCTCCTGAGCGGGGTTTGTTGTTTAGGAAACCTGCTCAGGCTTTTCCATTCTTTCCTTGCAAACAGGAAAACTTCTCCTGGGCCTGTGTGCAGGCAGAGCCCTGAGGAGAGCAGGTGGCACATGGTGCGCTGGGCTGGGACAGCCAGCTGCAGAGCTCAAGGGAAGAAGCCCAAAGTGGCACAATGGCTCCTTGCCTTCACATGCAACACCTGGGTCACAATGGTCTCCTTGATTCCATGAGGCCCCACTGTGTCACAGTGGCTCCTTGGTTCCATCAGGTTCCGCAGTGTCACCATGGTCTCCTTTGATGCGCATTGTCATCATGGACAATTGGTTCCATGAGGCCCCGCAGTGTCACAATGGTCCCTTGGTTCCACAGGTTTGATGTTGTAACAATGGACTCCTTGCTTCTATGAGCTCACCTGCTTTTTGCAGAGGTGTCTTTGGTTCCAACAAGGCCCCGCTGTGTCTCAGTGCACCCTGGCTTCCATGCGCATCTGGAGTATCACAAATGCTCCTTGGTTGCACCAGGTCCTGCTGTGTCACAATGGATCCTGTGCTCCATGAGGCCCTCCAAAGTCATCATGGAGGCTTGGTTCCATGAGGTTCCATGATGTGCCAGTGGTCATCTTGGTTCCAGGAGTTTCCTTAGTGTCACAATGCTCTCCATGCTTCCATGATTCCCCACAATGTCCCAATGCTCTCCATGCTTCCATTAGGCCCTGCTTTGCCACAATGAACCCCTCGTTTCCATGAGGCCCCTCTGTGTCACAATGGACGTATGGTTCCGTGATGCTCCGTGGTGTTACCATGGTCTTCTTGAATCCGCAGTGTAACAATGGACCATTGGTTCCATGCGGCCTGGCCGTGTCACAATGGGCTCCTTGAGTCCACGATTCCCCACGGTGTCACAATGGAGCCTTGTTTCTAGGAGGTTCTGTACTGTCACAATTGTCTCCTTGATGCCATCAGCCCCTGCAGTGTCACAAAGGCTCCTTGGTTCCATGAGGAACACAAAAGCTTTGCAGAAACATTGAGCCACAGCTGCTGAACACAGCTGGCAACATCTGCTGCATCAAAAGAGGGCTTCAAGCTGAGAATGGCACCAGCAGCTTCCATCTGCAACAGAGACCCAGGGAAAGGACAGGTTGTGCCAGTCTGGACAAATCTGGAGGAAAATATCCTCTGGTAGAAGGCAGGTTACACCCAGCCCTCCCCCACCAGGTTCGGGAAAAAAGAATTTTCCTCGGAAGAAAGTGAAAGAGATAGAAACTCTTTATTTAACAAACACACAGCAAAAGGATAACAATGCTAAATATTCAAACCTCTCGCTGTGGAGAGAAAGCTGGGATAATTGGAGAGTCCTTCCGTGTTTCAGTGGGGTCTCCTGAAACATCCCTAGACAGCCAGGCCCGTGGAAAGAAATAGGGAGCGATTCTTGAGAGAAGTTTCAGAGCTCTTTCTTCTCCAGCCACATGGGCGGGGCACTGCCAAAGAACTGAGCAATCCCGGGACAAGCAGGGCCCTCCTGGCACAGGGCAACACAAAATAACCAGTGCTGAACAGGATTAGGGCACATGTGAGCAGGGAGCAGGGAGACCCCGTGCCCAGGCCATGCCTCTACCCCAGGGTCCCCTCTCCCATGACCTCATGGCAGGGGGGAGGAACCCCAACACTTCTGGAGGTGTAGTCTCCCTCCTCCTCCTTGGAGCTGGCTCATGGGCCCACATTCAGGGCCCCCACCTCGGGCGAAAATTGTCCCAGTGTGGTCTGATGTTGAAACAGTCAAGAAGAGAAGAAGGGAAAAAAACCCCCAAAGTCCCAGGAGAACAAAGTTCAACTCTCCATCTCCCTGCAGTGAAAAGGAGCTGAAAACTGGCTCAAAAGCAAGAAGGTTGCTTCCTCCACCCTTGCTGCAAGCAGGATGCAGAGGAGTGTGTATGTGTGTCCTTGAACAAACGCTCTGAGAAGTTTGTCCGGTGGTTTTTTCCTCTCCCCCCTCTCAAGCTCAGTTGAAAGGCACAGAAATGCACCAAGTTAACTTCGGGGCATAGAGCAGCCATAGGGGATACACATCCTAAAGTCACCCCAAGACACAGGCACAGAGAATTCAGTGGAAAGACTCCGAGAATTCTGCTCCCAGAGATCATTCCTGCTCACACGGACCCTTGTAGAAAGGGGCCATCGTTCCAGGCAGCCTGTACTGAGCATGTGGCTCCTGAGCAGGGTTTGTTGTTTAGGAAACCTGCTCAGGCTTTTCCATTCTTTCCTTGCAAACAGGAAAACTTCTCCTGGGCCTGTGTGCAGGCAGAGCCCTGAGGAGAGCAGGTGGCACATGGTGCGCTGGGCTGGGACAGCCAGCTGCAGAGCTCAAGGGAAGAAGCCCAAAGAGTCACAATGGCTCCTTGCCTTCACATGCAACACCTGGGTCACAATGGTCTCCTTGATTCCATGAGGCCCCACTGTGTCACAGTGGCTCCTTGGTTCCATGCGGTTCCGCAGTGTCACCATGGTGTCCTTTGATCCGCATTGTCATCATGGACAATTGGTTCCATGAGGCCCCGCAGTGTCACAATGGTCCCTTGGTTCCATAGGTTTTATGTTGTAACAATGGACTCCTTGCTTCTATGAGCTCGCCTGCTTTTTGCAGAGGTGTCTTTGGTTCCAACAAGGCCCCGCTGTGTCTCAGTGCACCCTGGCTTCCATGTGGATCTGGAGTATCACAAAGGCTCCTTGGTTCCACCAGGTCCTGCTGTGTCACAATGGATCCTGTGCTCCATGAGGCCCTCCAAAGTCATCATGGAGGCTTGCTTCCATGAGGTTCCATGATGTGCCAGTGGTCATCTTGGTTCCAGGAGTTTCCTTAGTGTCACAATGCTCTCCATGCTTCCATGATTCCCCACAATGTCCCAATGCTCTCCATGCTTCCATTAGGCCCTGCTTTGCCACAATGGTGCCCTTGTTTCCATGAGGCCCCGCTGTGTCACAATGGACTATGGTTCCATGATGCTCCGTGGTGTCACCATGGTCTTCTTGAATCCGCAGTGTAACAATGGACCATTGGTTCCATGCGGCCTGGCCGTGTCACAATGGGCTCCTTGAGTCCACGATTCCCCACGGTGTCACAATGGAGCCTTGTTTCTAGGAGGTTCTGTACTGTCACAATTGTCTCCTTGATGCCATCAGCCCCTGCAGTGTCACAAAGGCTCCTTGGTTCCATGAGGAACACAAAAGCTTTGCAGAAACATTGAGCCACAGCTGCTGAACACAGCTGGCAACATCTGCTGCATCAAAAGAGGGCTTCAAGCTGAGAATGGCACCAGCAGCTTCCATCTGCAACAGAGACCCAGGGAAAGGACAGGCTGTGCCGGTCTGGACAAATCTGGAGGAAAATATCCTCTGGTAGAAGGCAGGTTACACCCAGCCCTCCCCCACCAGGTTCGGGAAAAAAGAATTTTCCTCGGAAGAAAGTGAAAGAGATAAAAACTGTTTATTTAACAAACACACAGGAAAAGGATAACAATGCTAAATATTCAAACCTCTCGCTGTGGAGAGAAAGCTGGGATAATTGGAGAGTCCTTCTGTGTTTCAGTGGGGTCTCCTGAAACATCCCTAGACAGCGAGGCCCGTGGAAAGAAATAGGGAGCGATTCTTGAGAGAAGTTTCAGAGCTCTTTCTTCTCCAGCCACATGGGCGGGGCACTGCCAAAGAACTGAGCAATCCCGGGACAAGCAGGGCCCTCCTGGCACAGGGCAACACAAAATAACCAGTGCTGAACAGGATTAGGGCACATGTGAGCAGGGAGCAGGGAGACCCCGTGCCCAGGCCATGCCTCTACCCCAGGGTCCCCTCTCCCATGACCTCATGGCAGGGGGGAGGAACCCCAACACTTCTGGAGGTGTAGTCTCCCTCCTCCTCCTTGGAGCTGGCTCATGGGCCCACATTCAGGGCCCCCACCTCGGGCGAAAATTGTCCCAGTGTGGTCTGATGTTGAAACAGTCAAGAAGAGAAGAAGGGAAAAAAAAACCCAAAGTCCCAGGAGAACAAAGTTCAACTCTCCATCTCCCTGCAGAGAAAAGGAGCTGAAAACTGGCTCAAAAGCAAGAAGGTTGCTTCCTCCACCCTTGCTGCAAGCAGGATGCAGAGGAGTGTGTATGTGTGTCCTTGAACAAACGCTCTGAGAAGTTTGTCCGGTTTTTTTTCCTCTCCCCCCTCTCAGGCTCAGTTGAAAGGCATAGAAATGCACCAAGTTAACTTCTGGGCATAGAGCAGCCATTGGGGATACACATCCTAAAGTCACCCCAAGACACAGGCACAGAGAATTCAGTGGAAAGACTCCGAGAATTCTGCTCCCAGAGATCATTCCTGCTCACACTGACCCTTGTAGAAAGGGGCCATCGTTCCAGGCAGCCTGTACTGAGCATGTGGCTCCTGAGCGGGGTTTGTTGTTTAGGAAACCTGCTCAGGCTTTTCCATTCTTTCCTTGCAAACAGGAAAACTTCTCCTGGGCCTGTGTGCAGGCAGAGCCCTGAGGAGAGCAGGTGGCACATGGTGCGCTGGGCTGGGACAGCCAGCTGCAGAGCTCAAGGGAAGAAGCCCAAAGTGGCACAATGGCTCCTTGCCTTCACATGCAACACCTGGGTCACAATGGTCTCCTTGATTCCATGAGGCCCCACTGTGTCACAGTGGCTCCTTGGTTCCATGCGGTTCCGCAGTGTCACCATGGTCTCCTTTGATGCGCATTGTCATCATGGACAATTGGTTCCATGAGGCCCCGCAGTGTCACAATGGTCCCTTGGTTCCACAGGTTTGATGTTGTAACAATGGACTCCTTGCTTCTATGAGCTCGCCTGCTTTTTGCAGAGGTGTCTTTGGTTCCAACAAGGCCCCGCTGTGTCTCAGTGCACCCTGGCTTCCATGCGCATCTGGAGTATCACAAATGCTCCTTGGTTGCACCAGGTCCTGCTGTGTCACAATGGATCCTGTGCTCCATGAGGCCCTCCAAAGTCATCATGGAGGCTTGGTTCCATGAGGTTCCATGATGTGCCAGTGGTCATCTTGGTTCCAGGAGTTTCCTTAGTGTCACAATGCTCTCCATGCTTCCATGATTCCCCACAATGTCCCAATGCTCTCCATGCTTCCATTAGGCCCTGCTTTGCCACAATGGTGCCCTTGTTTCCATGAGGCCCCGCTGTGTCACAATGGACGTATGGTTCCGTGATGCTCCGTGGTGTCACCATGGTCTTCTTGAATCCGCAGTGTAACAATGGACCATTGGTTCCATGCGGCCTGGCCGTGTCACAATGGGCTCCTTGAGTCCACGATTCCCCACGGTGTCACAATGGAGCCTTGTTTCTAGGAGGTTCTGTACTGTCACAATTGTCTCCTTGATGCCATCAGCCCCTGCAGTGTCACAAAGGCTCCTTGGTTCCATGAGGAACACAAAAGCTTTGCAGAAACATTGAGCCACAGCTGCTGAACACAGCTGGCAACATCTGCTGCATCAAAAGAGGGCTTCAAGCTGAGAATGGCACCAGCAGCTTCCATCTGCAACAGAGACCCAGGGAAAGGACAGGCTGTGCCGGTCTGGACAAATGTGGAGGAAAATATCCTCTGGTAGAAGGCAGGTTACACCCAGCCCTCCCCCACCAGGTTCGGGAAAAAAGAATTTTCCTCGGAAGAAAGTGAAAGAGATAGAAACTCTTTATTTAACAAACACACAGCAAAAGGATAACAATGCTAAATATTCAAACCTCTCGCTGTGGAGAGAAAGCTAGGATAATTGGAGAGTCCTTCCGTGTTTCAGTGGGGTCTCCTGAAACATCCCTAGACAGCCAGGCCCGTGGAAAGAAATAGGGAGCGATTCTTGAGAGAAGTTTCAGAGCTCTTTCTTCTCCAGCCACATGGGCGGGGCACTGCCAAAGAACTGAGCAATCCCGGGACAAGCAGGGCCCTCCTGGCACAGGGCAACACAAAATAACCAGTGCTGAACAGGATTAGGGCACATGTGAGCAGGGAGCAGGGAGACCCCGTGCCCAGGCCATGCCTCTACCCCAGGGTCCCCTCTCCCATGACCTCATGGCAGGGGGGAGGAACCCCAACACTTCTGGAGGTGTAGTCTCCCTCCTCCTCCTTGGAGCTGGCTCATGGGCCCACATTCAGGGCCCCCACCTCGGGCGAAAATTGTCCCAGTGTGGTCTGATGTTGAAACAGTCAAGAAGAGAAGAAGGGAAAAAAACCCCCAAAGTCCCAGGAGAACAAAGTTCAACTCTCCATCTCCCTGCAGTGAAAAGGAGCTGAAAACTGGCTCAAAAGCAAGAAGGTTGCTTCCTCCACCCTTGCTGCAAGCAGGATGCAGAGGAGTGTGTATGTGTGTCCTTGAACAAACGCTCTGAGAAGTTTGTCCGGTTTTTTTTTCCTCTCCCCCCTCTCAGGCTCAGTTGAAAGGCACAGAAATGCACCAAGTTAACTTCTGGGCATAGAGCAGCCATAGGGGATACACATCCTAAAGTCACCCCAAGACACAGGCACAGAGAATTCAGTGGAAAGACTCTGAGAATTCTGCTCCCAGAGATCATTCCTGCTCACACGGACCCTTGTAGAAAGGGACCATCATTCCAGGCAGCCTGTACTGAGCATGTGGCTCCTGAGCGGGGTTTGTTGTTTAGGAAACCTGCTCAGGCTTTTCCATTCTTTCCTTGCAAACAGGAAAACTTCTCCTGGGCCTGTGTGCAGGCAGAGGCCTGAGGAGAGCAGGTGGCACATGGTGCGCTGGGCTGGGACAGCCAGCTGCAGAGCTCAAGGGAAGAAGCCCAAAGTGGCACAATGGCTCCTTGCCTTCACATGCAACACCTGGGTCACAATGGTCTCCTTGATTCCATGAGGCCCCACTGTGTCACAGTGGCTCCTTGGTTCCATGCGGTTCCGCAGTGTCACCATGGTGTCCTTTGATCCGCATTGTCATCATGGACAATTGGTTCCATGAGGCCCCGCAGTGTCACAATGGTCCCTTGGTTCCATAGGTTTTATGTTGTAACAATGGACTCCTTGCTTCTATGAGCTCGCCTGCTTTTTGCAGAGGTGTCTTTGGTTCCAACAAGGCCCCGCTGTGTCTCAGTGCACCCTGGCTTCCATGTGGATCTGGAGTATCACAAAGGCTCCTTGGTTCCACCAGGTCCTGCTGTGTCACAATGGATCCTGTGCTCCATGAGGCCCTCCAAAGTCATCATGGAGGCTTGCTTCCATGAGGTTCCATGATGTGCCAGTGGTCATCTTGGTTCCAGGAGTTTCCTTAGTGTCACAATGCTCTCCATGCTTCCATGATTCCCCACAATGTCCCAATGCTCTCCATGCTTCCATTAGGCCCTGCTTTGCCACAATGGTGCCCTTGTTTCCATGAGGCCCCGCTGTGTCACAATGGACGTATGGTTCCATGATGCTCCGTGGTGTCACCATGGTCTTCTTGAATCCGCAGTGTAACAATGGACCATTGGTTCCATGCGGCCTGGCCGTGTCACAATGGGCTCCTTGATTCCATGATTCCCCACGGTGTCACAATGGAGCCTTGTTTCTAGGAGGTTCTGTACTGTCACAATTGTCTCCTTGATGCCATCAGCCCCTGCAGTGTCACAAAGACTCCTTGGTTCCATGAGGAACACAAAAGCTTTGCAGAAACATTGAGCCACAGCTGCTGAACACAGCTGGCAACATCTGCTTGCATCAAAAGAGGGCTTCAAGCTGACAATGGCACCAGCAGCTTCCATCTGCAACAGAGACCCAGGGAAAGGACAGGCTGTGCCGGTCTGGACAAATTTGGAGGAAAATATCCTCTGGTAGAAGGCAGGTTACACCCAGCCCTCCCCCACCAGGTTCGGGAAAAAAGAATTTTCCTCGGAAGAAAGTGAAAGAGATAAAAACTATTTATTTAACAAACACACAGGAAAAGGATAACAATGCTAAATATTCAAACCTCTCGCTGTGGAGCGAAACCTGGGATAATTGGAGAGTCCTTCCGTGTTTCAGTGGGGTCTCCTGAAACATCCCTAGACAGCCAGGCCCGTGGAAAGAAATAGGGAGCGATTCTTGAGAGAAGTTTCAGAGCTCTTTCTTCTCCAGCCACATGGGCGGGGCACTGCCAAAGAACTGAGCAATCCCGGGACAAGCAGGGCCCTCCTGGCACAGGGCAACACAAAATAACCAGTGCTGAACAGGATTAGGGCACATGTGAGCAGGGAGCAGGGAGACCCCGTGCCCAGGCCATGCCTCTACCCCAGGGTCCCCTCTCCCATGACCTCATGGCAGGGGGGAGGAACCCCAACACTTCTGGAGGTGTAGTCTCCCTCCTCCTCCTTGGAGCTGGGCCATGGGCCCACATTCAGGGCCCCCACCTCGGTAGAAAATTGTCCCGGTGTGGTCTGATGTTGAAACAGTCAAGAAGAGAAGAAGTGAAAGAAACCCCCAAAGTCCCAGGAAAACAAAGTTCAAACTCTCCATCTCCCTGCAGAGAAAAGGAGCTGAAAACTGGCTCAAAAGCAAGAAGGTTGCTTCCTGCGCTCTTGCTGCAAGCAGGATGCAGAGGAGTGTGTATGTGTGTCCTTGAACAAACGCTCTGAGAAGTTTGTCCGGTTTTTTTTCCTCTCCCCCCTCTCAGGCTCAGTTGAAAGGCACAGAAATGCACCAAGTTAACTTCTGGGCATAGAGCAGCCATAGGGGATACACATCCTAAAGTCACCCCAAGACACAGGCACAGAGAATTCAGTGGAAAGACTCCGAGAATTCTGCTCCCAGAGATCATTCCTGCTCACACGGACCCTTGTAGAAAGGGACCATCATTACAGGCAGCCTGTACTGAGCATGTGGCTCCTGAGCAGGGTTTGTTGTTTAGGAAACCTG
Source organism: Aphelocoma coerulescens (assembly GCF_041296385.1). Classification (NCBI taxonomy): domain Eukaryota; kingdom Metazoa; phylum Chordata; class Aves; order Passeriformes; family Corvidae; genus Aphelocoma; species Aphelocoma coerulescens. Next base: position 931,592 of record NW_027184055.1, on the reverse strand, counting down.
CTCAGGCTTTTCCATTCTTTCCTTGCAAACAGGAAAACTTCTCCTGGGCCTGTGTGCAGGCAGAGCCCTGAGGAGAGCAGGTGGCACATGGTGCGCTGGGCTGGGACAGCCAGCTGCAGAGCTCAAGGGAAGAAGCCCAAAGTGGCACAATGGCTCCTTGCCTTCACATGCAACACCTGGGTCACAATGGTCTCCTTGATTCCATGAGGCCCCACTGTGTCACAGTGGCTCCTTGGTTCCATGCGGTTCCGCAGTGTCACCATGGTGTCCTTTGATCCGCATTGTCATCATGGACAATTGGTTCCATGAGGCCCCGCAGTGTCACAATGGTCCCTTGGTTCCATAGGTTTTATGTTGTAACAATGGACTCCTTGCTTCTATGAGCTCGCCTGCTTTTTGCAGAGGTGTCTTTGGTTCCAACAAGGCCCCGCTGTGTCTCAGTGCACCCTGGCTTCCATGTGGATCTGGAGTATCACAAAGGCTCCTTGGTTCCACCAGGTCCTGCTGTGTCACAATGGATCCTGTGCTCCATGAGGCCCTCCAAAGTCATCATGGAGGCTTGGTTCCATGAGGTTCCATGATGTGCCAGTGGTCATCTTGGTTCCAGGAGTTTCCTTAGTGTCACAATGCTCTCCATGCTTCCATGATTCCCCACAATGTCCCAATGCTCTCCATGCTTCCATTAGGCCCTGCTTTGCCACAATGGTGCCCTTGTTTCCATGAGGCCCCGCTGTGTCACAATGGACGTATGGTTCCATGATGCTCCGTGGTGTCACCATGGTCTTCTTGAATCCGCAGTGTAACAATGGACCATTGGTTCCATGCGGCCTGGCCGTGTCACAATGGGCTCCTTGATTCCATGATTCCCCACGGTGTCACAATGGAGCCTTGTTTCTAGGAGGTTCTGTACTGTCACAATTGTCTCCTTGATGCCATCAGCCCCTGCAGTGTCACAAAGGCTCCTTGGTTCCATGAGGAACACAAAAGCTTTGCAGAAACATTGAGACACAGCTGCTGAACACAGCTGGCAACATCTGCTTGCATCAAAAGAGGGCTTCAAGCTGACAATGGCACCAGCAGCTTCCATCTGCAACAGAGACCCAGGGAAAGGACAGGCTGTGCCGGTCTGGACAAATCTGGAGGAAAATATCCTCTGGTAGAAGGCAGGTTACACCCAGCCCTCCCCCACCAGGTTCGGGAAAAAAGAATTTTCCTCGGAAGAAAGTGAAAGAGATAAAAACTATTTATTTAACAAACACACAGGAAAAGGATAACAATGCTAAATATTCAAACCTCTCGCTGTGGAGCGAAACCTGGGATAATTGGAGAGTCCTTCCATGTTTCAGTGGGGTCTCCTGAAACATCCCTAGACAGCGAGGCCCGTGGAAAGAAATAGGGAGCGATTCTTGAGAGAAGTTTCAGAGCTCTTTCTTCTCCAGCCACATGGGCGGGGCACTGCCAAAGAACTGAGCAATCCCGGGACAAGCAGGGCCCTCCTGGCACAGGGCAACACAAAATAACCAGTGCTGAACAGGATTAGGGCACATGTGAGCAGGGAGCAGGGAGACCCCGTGCCCAGGCCATGCCTCTACCCCAGGGTCCCCTCTCCCTTGACCTCATGGCAGGGGGGAGGAACCCCAACACTTCTGGAGGTGTAGTCTCCCTCCTCCTCCTTGGAGCTGGGCCATGGGCCCACATTCAGGGCCCCCACCTCGGTAGAAAATTCTCCCGGTGTGGTCTGATGTTGAAACAGTCAAGAAGAGAAGAAGCGAAAGAAACCCCCAAAGTCCCAGGAAAACAAAGTTCAACTCTCCATCTCCCTGCAGAGAAAAGGAGCTGAAAACTGGCTCAAAAGCAAGAAGGTTGCTTCCTGCGCTCTTGCTGCAAGCAGGATGCAGAGGAGTGTGTATGTGTGTCCTTGAACAAACGCTCTGAGAAGTTTGTCCGGTGGTTTTTTCCTCTCCCCCCTCTCAAGCTCAGTTGAAAGGCACAGAAATGCACCAAGTTAACTTCGGGGCATAGAGCAGCCATTGGGGATACACATCCTAAAGTCACCCCAAGACACAGGCACAGAGAATTCAGTGGAAAGACTCCGAGAATTCTGCTCCCAGAGATCATTCCTGCTCACACGGACCCTTGTAGAAAGGGGCCATCGTTCCAGGCAGCCTGTACTGAGCATGTGGCTCCTGAGCGGGGTTTGTTGTTTAGGAAACCTGCTCAGGCTTTTCCATTCTTTCCTTGCAAACAGGAAAACTTCTCCTGGGCCTGTGTGCAGGCAGAGCCCTGAGGAGAGCAGGTGGCACATGGTGCGCTGGGCTGGGACAGCCAGCTGCAGAGCTCAAGGGAAGAAGCCCAAAGAGTCACAATGGCTCCTTGCCTTCACATGCAACACCTGGGTCACAATGGTCTCCTTGATTCCATGAGGCCCCACTGTGTCACAGTGGCTCCTTGGTTCCATGCGGTTCCGCAGTGTCACCATGGTCTCCTTTGATCCGCATTGTCATCATGGACAATTGGTTCCATGAGGCCCCGCAGTGTCACAATGGTCCCTTGGTTCCATAGGTTTTATGTTGTAACAATGGACTCCTTGCTTCTATGAGCTCGCCTGCTTTTTGCAGAGGTGTCTTTGGTTCCCACAAGGCCCCGCTGTGTCTCAGTGCACCCTGGCTTCCATGCGGATCTGGAGTATCACAAAGGCTCCTTGGTTGCACCAGGTCCTGCTGTGTCACAATGGATCCTGTGCTCCATGAGGCCCTCCAAAGTCATCATGGAGGCTTGCTTCCATGAGGTTCCATGATGTGCCAGTGGTCATCTTGGTTCCAGGAGTTTCCTTAGTGTCACAATGCTCTCCATGCTTCCATGATTCCCCACAATGTCCCAATGCTCTCCATGCTTCCATTAGGCCCTGCTTTGCCACAATGAACCCCTCGTTTCCATGAGGCCCCTCTGTGTCACAATGGACTATGGTTCCATGATGCTCCGTGGTGTCACCATGGTCTTCTTGAATCCGCAGTGTAACAATGGACCATTGGTTCCATGCGGCCTGGCCGTGTCACAATGGGCTCCTTGAGTCCACGATTCCCCACGGTGTCACAATGGAGCCTTGTTTCTAGGAGGTTCTGTACTGTCACAATTGTCTCCTTGATGCCATCAGCCCCTGCAGTGTCACAAAGGCTCCTTGGTTCCATGAGGAACACAAAAGCTTTGCAGAAACATTGAGCCACAGCTGCTGAACACAGCTGGCAACATCTGCTGCATCAAAAGAGGGCTTCAAGCTGAGAATGGCACCAGCAGCTTCCATCTGCAACAGAGACCCAGGGAAAGGACAGGCTGTGCCGGTCTGGACAAATCTGGAGGAAAATATCCTCTGGTAGAAGGCAGGTTACACCCAGCCCTCCCCCACCAGGTTCGGGAAAAAAGAATTTTCCTCGGAAGAAAGTGAAAGAGATAGAAACTCTTTATTTAACAAACACACAGCAAAAGGATAACAATGCTAAATATTCAAACCTCTCGCTGTGGAGAGAAAGCTGGGATAATTGGAGAGTCCTTCCGTGTTTCAGTGGGGTCTCCTGAAACATCCCTAGACAGCGAGGCCCGTGGAAAGAAATAGGGAGCGATTCTTGAGAGAAGTTTCAGAGCTCTTTCTTCTCCAGCCACATGGGTGGGGCACTGCCAAAGAACTGAGCAATCCCGGGACAAGCAGGGCCCTCCTGGCACAGGGCAACACAAAATAACCAGTGCTGAACAGGATTAGGGCACATGTGAGCAGGGAGCAGGGAGACCCCGTGCCCAGGCCATGCCTCTACCCCAGGGTCCCCTCTCCCATGACCTCATGGCAGGGGGGAGGAACCCCAACACTTCTGGAGGTGTAGTCTCCCTCCTCCTCCTTGGAGCTGGCTCATGGGCCCACATTCAGGGCCCCCACCTCGGGCGAAAATTGTCCCAGTGTGGTCTGATGTTGAAACAGTCAAGAAGAGAAGAAGGGAAAAAAACCCCCAAAGTCCCAGGAGAACAAAGTTCAACTCTCCATCTCCCTGCAGAGAAAAGGAGCTGAAAACTGGCTCAAAAGCAAGAAGGTTGCTTCCTCCACCCTTGCTGCAAGCAGGATGCAGAGGAGTGTGTATGTGTGTCCTTGAACAAACGCTCTGAGAAGTTTGTCCGGTTTTTTTTCCTCTCCCCCCTCTCAGGCTCAGTTGAAAGGCATAGAAATGCACCAAGTTAACTTCTGGGCATAGAGCAGCCATTGGGGATACACATCCTAAAGTCACCCCAAGACACAGGCACAGAGAATTCAGTGGAAAGACTCCGAGAATTCTGCTCCCAGAGATCATTCCTGCTCACACTGACCCTTGTAGAAAGGGGCCATCGTTCCAGGCAGCCTGTACTGAGCATGTGGCTCCTGAGCGGGGTTTGTTGTTTAGGAAACCTGCTCAGGCTTTTCCATTCTTTCCTTGCAAACAGGAAAACTTCTCCTGGGCCTGTGTGCAGGCAGAGCCCTGAGGAGAGCAGGTGGCACATGGTGCGCTGGGCTGGGACAGCCAGCTGCAGAGCTCAAGGGAAGAAGCCCAAAGTGGCACAATGGCTCCTTGCCTTCACATGCAACACCTGGGTCACAATGGTCTCCTTGATTCCATGAGGCCCCACTGTGTCACAGTGGCTCCTTGGTTCCATGCGGTTCCGCAGTGTCACCATGGTCTCCTTTGATGCGCATTGTCATCATGGACAATTGGTTCCATGAGGCCCCGCAGTGTCACAATGGTCCCTTGGTTCCACAGGTTTGATGTTGTAACAATGGACTCCTTGCTTCTATGAGCTCGCCTGCTTTTTGCAGAGGTGTCTTTGGTTCCAACAAGGCCCCGCTGTGTCTCAGTGCACCCTGGCTTCCATGCGCATCTGGAGTATCACAAATGCTCCTTGGTTGCACCAGGTCCTGCTGTGTCACAATGGATCCTGTGCTCCATGAGGCCCTCCAAAGTCATCATGGAGGCTTGGTTCCATGAGGTTCCATGATGTGCCAGTGGTCATCTTGGTTCCAGGAGTTTCCTTAGTGTCACAATGCTCTCCATGCTTCCATGATTCCCCACAATGTCCCAATGCTCTCCATGCTTCCATTAGGCCCTGCTTTGCCACAATGAACCCCTCGTTTCCATGAGGCCCCGCTGTGTCACAATGGACGTATGGTTCCGTGATGCTCCGTGGTGTCACCATGGTCTTCTTGAATCCGCAGTGTAACAATGGACCATTGGTTCCATGCGGCCTGGCCGTGTCACAATGGGCTCCTTGAGTCCACGATTCCCCACGGTGTCACAATGGAGCCTTGTTTCTAGGAGGTTCTGTACTGTCACAATTGTCTCCTTGATGCCATCAGCCCCTGCAGTGTCACAAAGGCTCCTTGGTTCCATGAGGAACACAAAAGCTTTGCAGAAACATTGAGCCACAGCTGCTGAACACAGCTGGCAACATCTGCTGCATCAAAAGAGGGCTTCAAGCTGAGAATGGCACCAGCAGCTTCCATCTGCAACAGAGACCCAGGGAAAGGACAGGCTGTGCCGGTCTGGACAAATGTGGAGGAAAATATCCTCTGGTAGAAGGCAGGTTACACCCAGCCCTCCCCCACCAGGTTCGGGAAAAAAGAATTTTCCTCGGAAGAAAGTGAAAGAGATAGAAACTCTTTATTTAACAAACACACAGCAAAAGGATAACAATGCTAAATATTCAAACCTCTCGCTGTGGAGAGAAAGCTAGGATAATTGGAGAGTCCTTCCGTGTTTCAGTGGGGTCTCCTGAAACATCCCTAGACAGCCAGGCCCGTGGAAAGAAATAGGGAGCGATTCTTGAGAGAAGTTTCAGAGCTCTTTCTTCTCCAGCCACATGGGCGGGGCACTGCCAAAGAACTGAGCAATCCCGGGACAAGCAGGGCCCTCCTGGCACAGGGCAACACAAAATAACCAGTGCTGAACAGGATTAGGGCACATGTGAGCAGGGAGCAGGGAGACCCCGTGCCCAGGCCATGCCTCTACCCCAGGGTCCCCTCTCCCATGACCTCATGGCAGGGGGGAGGAACCCCAACACTTCTGGAGGTGTAGTCTCCCTCCTCCTCCTTGGAGCTGGCTCATGGGCCCACATTCAGGGCCCCCACCTCGGGCGAAAATTGTCCCAGTGTGGTCTGATGTTGAAACAGTCAAGAAGAGAAGAAGGGAAAAAAACCCCCAAAGTCCCAGGAGAACAAAGTTCAACTCTCCATCTCCCTGCAGTGAAAAGGAGCTGAAAACTGGCTCAAAAGCAAGAAGGTTGCTTCCTCCACCCTTGCTGCAAGCAGGATGCAGAGGAGTGTGTATGTGTGTCCTTGAACAAACGCTCTGAGAAGTTTGTCCGGTTTTTTTTTCCTCTCCCCCCTCTCAGGCTCAGTTGAAAGGCACAGAAATGCACCAAGTTAACTTCTGGGCATAGAGCAGCCATAGGGGATACACATCCTAAAGTCACCCCAAGACACAGGCACAGAGAATTCAGTGGAAAGACTCTGAGAATTCTGCTCCCAGAGATCATTCCTGCTCACACGGACCCTTGTAGAAAGGGACCATCATTCCAGGCAGCCTGTACTGAGCATGTGGCTCCTGAGCGGGGTTTGTTGTTTAGGAAACCTGCTCAGGCTTTTCCATTCTTTCCTTGCAAACAGGAAAACTTCTCCTGGGCCTGTGTGCAGGCAGAGCCCTGAGGAGAGCAGGTGGCACATGGTGCGCTGGGCTGGGACAGCCAGCTGCAGAGCTCAAGGGAAGAAGCCCAAAGTGGCACAATGGCTCCTTGCCTTCACATGCAACACCTGGGTCACAATGGTCTCCTTGATTCCATGAGGCCCCACTGTGTCACAGTGGCTCCTTGGTTCCATGCGGTTCCGCAGTGTCACCATGGTGTCCTTTGATCCGCATTGTCATCATGGACAATTGGTTCCATGAGGCCCCGCAGTGTCACAATGGTCCCTTGGTTCCATAGGTTTTATGTTGTAACAATGGACTCCTTGCTTCTATGAGCTCGCCTGCTTTTTGCAGAGGTGTCTTTGGTTCCAACAAGGCCCCGCTGTGTCTCAGTGCACCCTGGCTTCCATGTGGATCTGGAGTATCACAAAGGCTCCTTGGTTCCACCAGGTCCTGCTGTGTCACAATGGATCCTGTGCTCCATGAGGCCCTCCAAAGTCATCATGGAGGCTTGCTTCCATGAGGTTCCATGATGTGCCAGTGGTCATCTTGGTTCCAGGAGTTTCCTTAGTGTCACAATGCTCTCCATGCTTCCATGATTCCCCACAATGTCCCAATGCTCTCCATGCTTCCATTAGGCCCTGCTTTGCCACAATGGTGCCCTTGTTTCCATGAGGCCCCGCTGTGTCACAATGGACGTATGGTTCCATGATGCTCCGTGGTGTCACCATGGTCTTCTTGAATCCGCAGTGTAACAATGGACCATTGGTTCCATGCGGCCTGGCCGTGTCACAATGGGCTCCTTGATTCCATGATTCCCCACGGTGTCACAATGGAGCCTTGTTTCTAGGAGGTTCTGTACTGTCACAATTGTCTCCTTGATGCCATCAGCCCCTGCAGTGTCACAAAGACTCCTTGGTTCCATGAGGAACACAAAAGCTTTGCAGAAACATTGAGCCACAGCTGCTGAACACAGCTGGCAACATCTGCTTGCATCAAAAGAGGGCTTCAAGCTGACAATGGCACCAGCAGCTTCCATCTGCAACAGAGACCCAGGGAAAGGACAGGCTGTGCCGGTCTGGACAAATTTGGAGGAAAATATCCTCTGGTAGAAGGCAGGTTACACCCAGCCCTCCCCCACCAGGTTCGGGAAAAAAGAATTTTCCTCGGAAGAAAGTGAAAGAGATAAAAACTATTTATTTAACAAACACACAGGAAAAGGATAACAATGCTAAATATTCAAACCTCTCGCTGTGGAGCGAAACCTGGGATAATTGGAGAGTCCTTCCGTGTTTCAGTGGGGTCTCCTGAAACATCCCTAGACAGCCAGGCCCGTGGAAAGAAATAGGGAGCGATTCTTGAGAGAAGTTTCAGAGCTCTTTCTTCTCCAGCCACATGGGCGGGGCACTGCCAAAGAACTGAGCAATCCCGGGACAAGCAGGGCCCTCCTGGCACAGGGCAACACAAAATAACCAGTGCTGAACAGGATTAGGGCACATGTGAGCAGGGAGCAGGGAGACCCCGTGCCCAGGCCATGCCTCTACCCCAGGGTCCCCTCTCCCATGACCTCATGGCAGGGGGGAGGAACCCCAACACTTCTGGAGGTGTAGTCTCCCTCCTCCTCCTTGGAGCTGGGCCATGGGCCCACATTCAGGGCCCCCACCTCGGTAGAAAATTGTCCCGGTGTGGTCTGATGTTGAAACAGTCAAGAAGAGAAGAAGTGAAAGAAACCCCCAAAGTCCCAGGAAAACAAAGTTCAAACTCTCCATCTCCCTGCAGAGAAAAGGAGCTGAAAACTGGCTCAAAAGCAAGAAGGTTGCTTCCTGCGCTCTTGCTGCAAGCAGGATGCAGAGGAGTGTGTATGTGTGTCCTTGAACAAACGCTCTGAGAAGTTTGTCCGGTTTTTTTTCCTCTCCCCCCTCTCAGGCTCAGTTGAAAGGCACAGAAATGCACCAAGTTAACTTCTGGGCATAGAGCAGCCATAGGGGATACACATCCTAAAGTCACCCCAAGACACAGGCACAGAGAATTCAGTGGAAAGACTCCGAGAATTCTGCTCCCAGAGATCATTCCTGCTCACACGGACCCTTGTAGAAAGGGACCATCATTACAGGCAGCCTGTACTGAGCATGTGGCTCCTGAGCAGGGTTTGTTGTTTAGGAAACCTGCTCAGGCTTTTCCATTCTTTCCTTGCAAACAGGAAAACTTCTCCTGGGCCTGTGTGCAGGCAGAGCCCTGAGGAGAGCAGGTGGCACATGGTGCGCTGGGCTGGGACAGCCAGCTGCAGAGCTCAAGGGAAGAAGCCCAAAGTGGCACAATGGCTCCTTGCCTTCACATGCAACACCTGGGTCACAATGGTCTCCTTGATTCCATGAGGCCCCACTGTGTCACAGTGGCTCCTTGGTTCCATGCGGTTCCGCAGTGTCACCATGGTGTCCTTTGATCCGCATTGTCATCATGGACAATTGGTTCCATGAGGCCCCGCAGTGTCACAATGGTCCCTTGGTTCCATAGGTTTTATGTTGTAACAATGGACTCCTTGCTTCTATGAGCTCGCCTGCTTTTTGCAGAGGTGTCTTTGGTTCCAACAAGGCCCCGCTGTGTCTCAGTGCACCCTGGCTTCCATGTGGATCTGGAGTATCACAAAGGCTCCTTGGTTCCACCAGGTCCTGCTGTGTCACAATGGATCCTGTGCTCCATGAGGCCCTCCAAAGTCATCATGGAGGCTTGGTTCCATGAGGTTCCATGATGTGCCAGTGGTCATCTTGGTTCCAGGAGTTTCCTTAGTGTCACAATGCTCTCCATGCTTCCATGATTCCCCACAATGTCCCAATGCTCTCCATGCTTCCATTAGGCCCTGCTTTGCCACAATGGTGCCCTTGTTTCCATGAGGCCCCGCTGTGTCACAATGGACGTATGGTTCCATGATGCTCCGTGGTGTCACCATGGTCTTCTTGAATCCGCAGTGTAACAATGGACCATTGGTTCCATGCGGCCTGGCCGTGTCACAATGGGCTCCTTGATTCCATGATTCCCCACGGTGTCACAATGGAGCCTTGTTTCTAGGAGGTTCTGTACTGTCACAATTGTCTCCTTGATGCCATCAGCCCCTGCAGTGTCACAAAGGCTCCTTGGTTCCATGAGGAACACAAAAGCTTTGCAGAAACATTGAGACACAGCTGCTGAACACAGCTGGCAACATCTGCTTGCATCAAAAGAGGGCTTCAAGCTGACAATGGCACCAGCAGCTTCCATCTGCAACAGAGACCCAGGGAAAGGACAGGCTGTGCCGGTCTGGACAAATGTGGAGGAAAATATCCTCTGGTAGAAGGCAGGTTACACCCAGCCCTCCCCCACCAGGTTCGGGAAAAAAGAATTTTCCTCGGAAGAAAGTGAAAGAGATAAAAACTATTTATTTAACAAACACACAGGAAAAGGATAACAATGCTAAATATTCAAACCTCTCGCTGTGGAGCGAAACCTGGGATAATTGGAGAGTCCTTCCATGTTTCAGTGGGGTCTCCTGAAACATCCCTAGACAGCGAGGCCCGTGGAAAGAAATAGGGAGCGATTCTTGAGAGAAGTTTCAGAGCTCTTTCTTCTCCAGCCACATGGGCGGGGCACTGCCAAAGAACTGAGCAATCCCGGGACAAGCAGGGCCCTCCTGGCACAGGGCAACACAAAATAACCAGTGCTGAACAGGATTAGGGCACATGTGAGCAGGGAGCAGGGAGACCCCGTGCCCAGGCCATGCCTCTACCCCAGGGTCCCCTCTCCCTTGACCTCATGGCAGGGGGGAGGAACCCCAACACTTCTGGAGGTGTAGTCTCCCTCCTCCTCCTTGGAGCTGGGCCATGGGCCCACATTCAGGGCCCCCACCTCGGTAGAAAATTCTCCCGGTGTGGTCTGATGTTGAAACAGTCAAGAAGAGAAGAAGCGAAAGAAACCCCCAAAGTCCCAGGAAAACAAAGTTCAACTCTCCATCTCCCTGCAGAGAAAAGGAGCTGAAAACTGGCTCAAAAGCAAGAAGGTTGCTTCCTGCGCTCTTGCTGCAAGCAGGATGCAGAGGAGTGTGTATGTGTGTCCTTGAACAAACGCTCTGAGAAGTTTGTCCGGTGGTTTTTTCCTCTCCCCCCTCTCAAGCTCAGTTGAAAGGCACAGAAATGCACCAAGTTAACTTCGGGGCATAGAGCAGCCATTGGGGATACACATCCTAAAGTCACCCCAAGACACAGGCACAGAGAATTCAGTGGAAAGACTCCGAGAATTCTGCTCCCAGAGATCATTCCTGCTCACACGGACCCTTGTAGAAAGGGGCCATCGTTCCAGGCAGCCTGTACTGAGCATGTGGCTCCTGAGCGGGGTTTGTTGTTTAGGAAACCTGCTCAGGCTTTTCCATTCTTTCCTTGCAAACAGGAAAACTTCTCCTGGGCCTGTGTGCAGGCAGAGCCCTGAGGAGAGCAGGTGGCACATGGTGCGCTGGGCTGGGACAGCCAGCTGCAGAGCTCAAGGGAAGAAGCCCAAAGAGTCACAATGGCTCCTTGCCTTCACATGCAACACCTGGGTCACAATGGTCTCCTTGATTCCATGAGGCCCCACTGTGTCACAGTGGCTCCTTGGTTCCATGCGGTTCCGCAGTGTCACCATGGTCTCCTTTGATCCGCATTGTCATCATGGACAATTGGTTCCATGAGGCCCCGCAGTGTCACAATGGTCCCTTGGTTCCATAGGTTTTATGTTGTAACAATGGACTCCTTGCTTCTATGAGCTCGCCTGCTTTTTGCAGAGGTGTCTTTGGTTCCCACAAGGCCCCGCTGTGTCTCAGTGCACCCTGGCTTCCATGCGCATCTGGAGTATCACAAAGGCTCCTTGGTTGCACCAGGTCCTGCTGTGTCACAATGGATCCTGTGCTCCATGAGGCCCTCCAAAGTCATCATGGAGGCTTGCTTCCATGAGGTTCCATGATGTGCCAGTGGTCATCTTGGTTCCAGGAGTTTCCTTAGTGTCACAATGCTCTCCATGCTTCCATGATTCCCCACAATGTCCCAATGCTCTCCATGCTTCCATTAGGCCCTGCTTTGCCACAATGAACCCCTCGTTTCCATGAGGCCCCGCTGTGTCACAATGGACGTATGGTTCCGTGATGCTCCGTGGTGTTACCATGGTCTTCTTGAATCCGCAGTGTAACAATGGACCATTGGTTCCATGCGGCCTGGCCGTGTCACAATGGGCTCCTTGAGTCCACGATTCCCCACGGTGTCACAATGGAGCCTTGTTTCTAGGAGGTTCTGTACTGTCACAATTGTCTCCTTGATGCCATCAGCCCCTGCAGTGTCACAAAGGCTCCTTGGTTCCATGAGGAACACAAAAGCTTTGCAGAAACATTGAGCCACAGCTGCTGAACACAGCTGGCAACATCTGCTGCATCAAAAGAGGGCTTCAAGCTGAGAATGGCACCAGCAGCTTCCATCTGCAACAGAGACCCAGGGAAAGGACAGGCTGTGCCGGTCTGGACAAATCTGGAGGAAAATATCCTCTGGTAGAAGGCAGGTTACACCCAGCCCTCCCCCACCAGGTTCGGGAAAAAAGAATTTTCCTCGGAAGAAAGTGAAAGAGATAGAAACTCTTTATTTAACAAACACACAGCAAAAGGATAACAATGCTAAATATTCAAACCTCTCGCTGTGGAGAGAAAGCTGGGATAATTGGAGAGTCCTTCCGTGTTTCAGTGGGGTCTCCTGAAACATCCCTAGACAGCGAGGCCCGTGGAAAGAAATAGGGAGCGATTCTTGAGAGAAGTTTCAGAGCTCTTTCTTCTCCAGCCACATGGGTGGGGCACTGCCAAAGAACTGAGCAATCCCGGGACAAGCAGGGCCCTCCTGGCACAGGGCAACACAAAATAACCAGTGCTGAACAGGATTAGGGCACATGTGAGCAGGGAGCAGGGAGACCCCGTGCCCAGGCCATGCCTCTACCCCAGGGTCCCCTCTCCCATGACCTCATGGCAGGGGGGAGGAACCCCAACACTTCTGGAGGTGTAGTCTCCCTCCTCCTCCTTGGAGCTGGCTCATGGGCCCACATTCAGGGCCCCCACCTCGGGCGAAAATTGTCCCAGTGTGGTCTGATGTTGAAACAGTCAAGAAGAGAAGAAGGGAAAAAAACCCCCAAAGTCCCAGGAGAACAAAGTTCAACTCTCCATCTCCCTGCAGTGAAAAGGAGCTGAAAACTGGCTCAAAAGCAAGAAGGTTGCTTCCTCCACCCTTGCTGCAAGCAGGATGCAGAGGAGTGTGTATGTGTGTCCTTGAACAAACGCTCTGAGAAGTTTGTCCGGTGGTTTTTTCCTCTCCCCCCTCTCAAGCTCAGTTGAAAGGCACAGAAATGCACCAAGTTAACTTCGGGGCATAGAGCAGCCATAGGGGATACACATCCTAAAGTCACCCCAAGACACAGGCACAGAGAATTCAGTGGAAAGACTCCGAGAATTCTGCTCCCAGAGATCATTCCTGCTCACACGGACCCTTGTAGAAAGGGACCATCATTACAGGCAGCCTGTACTGAGCATGTGGCTCCTGAGCAGGGTTTGTTGTTTAGGAAACCTGCTCAGGCTTTTCCATTCTTTCCTTGCAAACAGGAAAACTTCTCCTGGGCCTGTGTGCAGGCAGAGCCCTGAGGAGAGCAGGTGGCACATGGTGCGCTGGGCTGGGACAGCCAGCTGCAGAGCTCAAGGGAAGAAGCCCAAAGTGGCACAATGGCTCCTTGCCTTCACATGCAACACCTGGGTCACAATGGTCTCCTTGATTCCATGAGGCCCCACTGTGTCACAGTGGCTCCTTGGTTCCATGCGGTTCCGCAGTGTCACCATGGTGTCCTTTGATCCGCATTGTCATCATGGACAATTGGTTCCATGAGGCCCCGCAGTGTCACAATGGTCCCTTGGTTCCATAGGTTTTATGTTGTAACAATGGACTCCTTGCTTCTATGAGCTCGCCTGCTTTTTGCAGAGGTGTCTTTGGTTCCAACAAGGCCCCGCTGTGTCTCAGTGCACCCTGGCTTCCATGTGGATCTGGAGTATCACAAAGGCTCCTTGGTTCCACCAGGTCCTGCTGTGTCACAATGGATCCTGTGCTCCATGAGGCCCTCCAAAGTCATCATGGAGGCTTGGTTCCATGAGGTTCCATGATGTGCCAGTGGTCATCTTGGTTCCAGGAGTTTCCTTAGTGTCACAATGCTCTCCATGCTTCCATGATTCCCCACAATGTCCCAATGCTCTCCATGCTTCCATTAGGCCCTGCTTTGCCACAATGGTGCCCTTGTTTCCATGAGGCCCCGCTGTGTCACAATGGACTATGGTTCCATGATGCTCCGTGGTGTCACCATGGTCTTCTTGAATCCGCAGTGTAACAATGGACCATTGGTTCCATGCGGCCTGGCCGTGTCACAATGGGCTCCTTGAGTCCACGATTCCCCACGGTGTCACAATGGAGCCTTGTTTCTAGGATGTTCTGTACTGTCACAATTGTCTCCTTGATGCCATCAGCCCCTGCAGTGTCACAAAGGCTCCTTGGTTCCATGAGGAACACAAAAGCTTTGCAGAAACATTGAGCCACAGCTGCTGAACACAGCTGGCAACATCTGCTGCATCAAAAGAGGGCTTCAAGCTGAGAATGGCACCAGCAGCTTCCATCTGCAACAGAGACCCAGGGAAAGGACAGGCTGTGCCGGTCTGGACAAATGTGGAGGAAAATATCCTCTGGTAGAAGGCAGGTTACACCCAGCCCTCCCCCACCAGGTTCGGGAAAAAAGAATTTTCCTCGGAAGAAAGTGAAAGAGATAGAAACTCTTTATTTAACAAACACACAGCAAAAGGATAACAATGCTAAATATTCAAACCTCTCGCTGTGGAGAGAAAGCTGGGATAATTGGAGAGTCCTTCTGTGTTTCAGTGGGGTCTCCTGAAACATCCCTAGACAGCGAGGCCCGTGGAAAGAAATAGGGAGCGATTCTTGAGAGAAGTTTCAGAGCTCTTTCTTCTCCAGCCACATGGGCGGGGCACTGCCAAAGAACTGAGCAATCCCGGGACAAGCAGGGCCCTCCTGGCACAGGGCAACACAAAATAACCAGTGCTGAACAGGATTAGGGCACATGTGAGCAGGGAGCAGGGAGACCCCGTGCCCAGGCCATGCCTCTACCCCAGGGTCCCCTCTCCCATGACCTCATGGCAGGGGGGAGGAACCCCAACACTTCTGGAGGTGTAGTCTCCCTCCTCCTCCTTGGAGCTGGCTCATGGGCCCACATTCAGGGCCCCCACCTCGGGCGAAAATTGTCCCAGTGTGGTCTGATGTTGAAACAGTCAAGAAGAGAAGAAGGGAAAAAAAAACCCAAAGTCCCAGGAGAACAAAGTTCAACTCTCCATCTCCCTGCAGAGAAAAGGAGCTGAAAACTGGCTCAAAAGCAAGAAGGTTGCTTCCTCCACCCTTGCTGCAAGCAGGATGCAGAGGAGTGTGTATGTGTGTCCTTGAACAAACGCTCTGAGAAGTTTGTCCGGTTTTTTTTCCTCTCCCCCCTCTCAGGCTCAGTTGAAAGGCATAGAAATGCACCAAGTTAACTTCTGGGCATAGAGCAGCCATTGGGGATACACATCCTAAAGTCACCCCAAGACACAGGCACAGAGAATTCAGTGGAAAGACTCCGAGAATTCTGCTCCCAGAGATCATTCCTGCTCACACTGACCCTTGTAGAAAGGGGCCATCGTTCCAGGCAGCCTGTACTGAGCATGTGGCTCCTGAGCGGGGTTTGTTGTTTAGGAAACCTGCTCAGGCTTTTCCATTCTTTCCTTGCAAACAGGAAAACTTCTCCTGGGCCTGTGTGCAGGCAGAGCCCTGAGGAGAGCAGGTGGCACATGGTGCGCTGGGCTGGGACAGCCAGCTGCAGAGCTCAAGGGAAGAAGCCCAAAGTGGCACAATGGCTCCTTGCCTTCACATGCAACACCTGGGTCACAATGGTCTCCTTGATTCCATGAGGCCCCACTGTGTCACAGTGGCTCCTTGGTTCCATGCGGTTCCGCAGTGTCACCATGGTCTCCTTTGATGCGCATTGTCATCATGGACAATTGGTTCCATGAGGCCCCGCAGTGTCACAATGGTCCCTTGGTTCCACAGGTTTGATGTTGTAACAATGGACTCCTTGCTTCTATGAGCTCGCCTGCTTTTTGCAGAGGTGTCTTTGGTTCCAACAAGGCCCCGCTGTGTCTCAGTGCACCCTGGCTTCCATGCGCATCTGGAGTATCACAAATGCTCCTTGGTTGCACCAGGTCCTGCTGTGTCACAATGGATCCTGTGCTCCATGAGGCCCTCCAAAGTCATCATGGAGGCTTGCTTCCATGAGGTTCCATGATGTGCCAGTGGTCATCTTGGTTCCAGGAGTTTCCTTAGTGTCACAATGCTCTCCATGCTTCCATGATTCCCCACAATGTCCCAATGCTCTCCATGCTTCCATTAGGCCCTGCTTTGCCACAATGGTGCCCTTGTTTCCATGAGGCCCCGCTGTGTCACAATGGACGTATGGTTCCGTGATGCTCCGTGGTGTTACCATGGTCTTCTTGAATCCGCAGTGTAACAATGGACCATTGGTTCCATGCGGCCTGGCCGTGTCACAATGGGCTCCTTGAGTCCACGATTCCCCACGGTGTCACAATGGAGCCTTGTTTCTAGGAGGTTCTGTACTGTCACAATTGTCTCCTTGATGCCATCAGCCCCTGCAGTGTCACAAAGGCTCCTTGGTTCCATGAGGAACACAAAAGCTTTGCAGAAACATTGAGCCACAGCTGCTGAACACAGCTGGCAACATCTGCTGCATCAAAAGAGGGCTTCAAGCTGAGAATGGCACCAGCAGCTTCCATCTGCAACAGAGACCCAGGGAAAGGACAGGCTGTGCCGGTCTGGACAAATGTGGAGGAAAATATCCTCTGGTAGAAGGCAGGTTACACCCAGCCCTCCCCCACCAGGTTCGGGAAAAAAGAATTTTCCTCGGAAGAAAGTGAAAGAGATAGAAACTCTTTATTTAACAAACACACAGCAAAAGGATAACAATGCTAAATATTCAAACCTCTCGCTGTGGAGAGAAAGCTAGGATAATTGGAGAGTCCTTCCGTGTTTCAGTGGGGTCTCCTGAAACATCCCTAGACAGCGAGGCCCGTGGAAAGAAATAGGGAGCGATTCTTGAGAGAAGTTTCAGAGCTCTTTCTTCTCCAGCCACATGGGCGGGGCACTGCCAAAGAACTGAGCAATCCCGGGACAAGCAGGGCCCTCCTGGCACAGGGCAACACAAAATAACCAGTGCTGAACAGGATTAGGGCACATGTGAGCAGGGAGCAGGGAGACCCCGTGCCCAGGCCATGCCTCTACCCCAGGGTCCCCTCTCCCATGACCTCATGGCAGGGGGGAGGAACCCCAACACTTCTGGAGGTGTAGTCTCCCTCCTCCTCCTTGGAGCTGGCTCATGGGCCCACATTCAGGGCCCCCACCTCGGGCGAAAATTGTCCCAGTGTGGTCTGATGTTGAAACAGTCAAGAAGAGAAGAAGGGAAAAAAACCCCCAAAGTCCCAGGAGAACAAAGTTCAACTCTCCATCTCCCTGCAGTGAAAAGGAGCTGAAAACTGGCTCAAAAGCAAGAAGGTTGCTTCCTCCACCCTTGCTGCAAGCAGGATGCAGAGGAGTGTGTATGTGTGTCCTTGAACAAACGCTCTGAGAAGTTTGTCCGGTGGTTTTTTCCTCTCCCCCCTCTCAAGCTCAGTTGAAAGGCACAGAAATGCACCAAGTTAACTTCGGGGCATAGAGCAGCCATAGGGGATACACATCCTAAAGTCACCCCAAGACACAGGCACAGAGAATTCAGTGGAAAGACTCCGAGAATTCTGCTCCCAGAGATCATTCCTGCTCACACGGACCCTTGTAGAAAGGGACCATCATTACAGGCAGCCTGTACTGAGCATGTGGCTCCTGAGCAGGGTTTGTTGTTTAGGAAACCTGCTCAGGCTTTTCCATTCTTTCCTTGCAAACAGGAAAACTTCTCCTGGGCCTGTGTGCAGGCAGAGCCCTGAGGAGAGCAGGTGGCACATGGTGCGCTGGGCTGGGACAGCCAGCTGCAGAGCTCAAGGGAAGAAGCCCAAAGAGGCACAATGGCTCCTTGCCTTCACATGCAACACCTGGGTCACAATGGTCTCCTTGATTCCATGAGGCCCCACTGTGTCACAGTGGCTCCTTGGTTCCATGCGGTTCCGCAGTGTCACCATGGTGTCCTTTGATCCGCATTGTCATCATGGACAATTGGTTCCATGAGGCCCCGCAGTGTCACAATGGTCCCTTGGTTCCATAGGTTTTATGTTGTAACAATGGACTCCTTGCTTCTATGAGCTCGCCTGCTTTTTGCAGAGGTGTCTTTGGTTCCAACAAGGCCCCGCTGTGTCTCAGTGCACCCTGGCTTCCATGTGGATCTGGAGTATCACAAAGGCTCCTTGGTTCCACCAGGTCCTGCTGTGTCACAATGGATCCTGTGCTCCATGAGGCCCTCCAAAGTCATCATGGAGGCTTGGTTCCATGAGGTTCCATGATGTGCCAGTGGTCATCTTGGTTCCAGGAGTTTCCTTAGTGTCACAATGCTCTCCATGCTTCCATGATTCCCCACAATGTCCCAATGCTCTCCATGCTTCCATTAGGCCCTGCTTTGCCACAATGGTGCCCTTGTTTCCATGAGGCCCCGCTGTGTCACAATGGACGTATGGTTCCATGATGCTCCGTGGTGTCACCATGGTCTTCTTGAATCCGCAGTGTAACAATGGACCATTGGTTCCATGCGGCCTGGCCGTGTCACAATGGGCTCCTTGATTCCATGATTCCCCACAGTGTCACAATGGAGCCTTGTTTCTAGGAGGTTCTGTACTGTCACAATTGTCTCCTTGATGCCATCAGCCCCTGCAGTGTCACAAAGGCTCCTTGGTTCCATGAGGAACACAAAAGCTTTGCATCAACATTGAGACACAGCTGCTGAACACAGCTGGCAACATCTGCTTGCATCAAAAGAGGGCTTCAAGCTGAGAATGGCACCAGCAGCTTCCATCTGCAACAGAGACCCAGGGAAAGGACAGGCTGTGCCGGTCTGGACAAATTTGGAGGAAAATATCCTCTGGTAGAAGGCAGGTTACACCCAGCCCTCCCCCACCAGGTTCGGGAAAAAAGAATTTTCCTCGGAAGAAAGTGAAAGAGATAAAAACTATTTATTTAACAAACACACAGGAAAAGGATAACAATGCTAAATATTCAAACCTCTCGCTGTGGAGCGAAACCTGGGATAATTGGAGAGTCCTTCCGTGTTTCAGTGGGGTCTCCTGAAACATCCCTAGACAGCCAGGCCCGTGGAAAGAAATAGGGAGCGATTCTTGAGAGAAGTTTCAGAGCTCTTTCTTCTCCAGCCACATGGGCGGGGCACTGCCAAAGAACTGAGCAATCCCGGGACAAGCAGGGCCCTCCTGGCACAGGGCAACACAAAATAACCAGTGCTGAACAGGATTAGGGCACATGTGAGCAGGGAGCAGGGAGACCCCGTGCCCAGGCCATGCCTCTACCCCAGGGTCCCCTCTCCCTTGACCTCATGGCAGGGGGGAGGAACCCCAACACTTCTGGAGGTGTAGTCTCCCTCCTCCTCCTTGGAGCTGGGCCATGGGCCCACATTCAGGGCCCCCACCTCGGTAGAAAATTCTCCCGGTGTGGTCTGATGTTGAAACAGTCAAGAAGAGAAGAAGCGAAAGAAACCCCCAAAGTCCCAGGAGAACAAAGTTCAACTCTCCATCTCCCTGCAGAGAAAAGGAGCTGAAAACTGGCTCAAAAGCAAGAAGGTTGCTTCCTCCACCCTTGCTGCAAGCAGGATGCAGAGGAGTGTGTATGTGTGTCCTTGAACAAACGCTCTGAGAAGTTTGTCCGGTGGTTTTTTCCTCTCCCCCCTCTCAAGCTCAGTTGAAAGGCACAGAAATGCACCAAGTTAACTTCGGGGCATAGAGCAGCCATAGGGGATACACATCCTAAAGTCACCCCAAGACACAGGCACA
Source organism: Aphelocoma coerulescens (assembly GCF_041296385.1). NCBI lineage: Eukaryota > Metazoa > Chordata > Aves > Passeriformes > Corvidae > Aphelocoma > Aphelocoma coerulescens. The sequence continues at coordinate 911,801 of NW_027184055.1, read as the reverse complement.
GAGAATTCAGTGGAAAGGCTCCGAGAATTCTGCTCCCAGAGATCATTCCTGCTCACACGGACCCTTGTAGAAAGGGGCCATCGTTCCAGGCAGCCTGTACTGAGCATGTGGCTCCTGAGCGGGGTTTGTTATTTAGGAAACCTGCTCAGGCTTTTCCATTCTTTCCTTGCAAACAGGAAAACTTCTCCTGGGCCTGTGTGCAGGCAGAGGCCTGAGGAGAGCAGGTGGCACATGGTGCGCTGGGCTGGGACAGCCAGCTGCAGAGCTCAAGGGAAGAAGCCCAAAGAGTCACAATGGCTCCTTGCCTTCACATGCAACACCTGGGTCACAATGGTCTCCTTGATTCCATGAGGCCCCACTGTGTCACAGTGGCTCCTTGGTTCCATGCGGTTCCGCAGTGTCACCATGGTCTCCTTTGATCCGCATTGTCATCATGGACAATTGGTTCCATGAGGCCCCGCAGTGTCACAATGGTCCCTTGGTTCCATAGGTTTTATGTTGTAACAATGGACTCCTTGCTTCTATGAGCTCGCCTGCTTTTTGCAGAGGTGTCTTTGGTTCCAACAAGGCCCCGCTGTGTCTCAGTGCACCCTGGCTTCCATGCGCATCTGGAGTATCACAAATGCTCCTTGGTTGCACCAGGTCCTGCTGTGTCACAATGGATCCTGTGCTCCATGAGGCCCTCCAAAGTCATCATGGAGGCTTGGTTCCATGAGGTTCCATGATGTGCCAGTGGTCATCTTGGTTCCAGGAGTTTCCTTAGTGTCACAATGCTCTCCATGCTTCCATGATTCCCCACAATGTCCCAATGCTCTCCATGCTTCCATTAGGCCCTGCTTTGCCACAATGAACCCCTCGTTTCCATGAGGCCCCGCTGTGTCACAATGGACGTATGGTTCCGTGATGCTCCGTGGTGTTACCATGGTCTTCTTGAATCCGCAGTGTAACAATGGACCATTGGTTCCATGCGGCCTGGCCGTGTCACAATGGGCTCCTTGAGTCCACGATTCCCCACGGTGTCACAATGGAGCCTTGTTTCTAGGAGGTTCTGTACTGTCACAATTGTCTCCTTGATGCCATCAGCCCCTGCAGTGTCACAAAGGCTCCTTGGTTCCATGAGGAACACAAAAGCTTTGCAGAAACATTGAGCCACAGCTGCTGAACACAGCTGGCAACATCTGCTGCATCAAAAGAGGGCTTCAAGCTGAGAATGGCACCAGCAGCTTCCATCTGCAACAGAGACCCAGGGAAAGGACAGGCTGTGCCGGTCTGGACAAATATGGAGGAAAATATCCTCTGGTAGAAGGCAGGTTACACCCAGCCCTCCCCCACCAGGTTCGGGAAAAAAGAATTTTCCTCGGAAGAAAGTGAAAGAGATAGAAACTCTTTATTTAACAAACACACAGGAAAAGGATAACAATGCTAAATATTCAAACCTCTCGCTGTGGAGAGAAAGCTGGGATAATTGGAGAGTCCTTCCGTGTTTCAGTGGGGTCTCCTGAAACATCCCTAGACAGCCAGGCCCGTGGAAAGAAATAGGGAGTGATTCTTGAGAGAAGTTTCAGAGCTCTTTCTTCTCCAGCCACATGGGCGGGGCACTGCCAAAGAACTGAGCAATCCCGGGACAAGCAGGGCCCTCCTGGCACAGGGCAACACAAAATAACCAGTGCTGAACAGGATTAGGGCACATGTGAGCAGGGAGCAGGGAGACCCCGTGCCCAGGCCATGCCTCTACCCCAGGGTCCCCTCTCCCATGACCTCATGGCAGGGGGGAGGAACCCCAACACTTCTGGAGGTGTAGTCTCCCTCCTCCTCCTTGGAGCTGGCTCATGGGCCCACATTCAGGGCCCCCACCTCGGGCGAAAATTGTCCCAGTGTGGTCTGATGTTGAAACAGTCAAGAAGAGAAGAAGGGAAAAAAACCCCCAAAGTCCCAGGAGAACAAAGTTCAACTCTCCATCTCCCTGCAGTGAAAAGGAGCTGAAAACTGGCTCAAAAGCAAGAAGGTTGCTTCCTCCACCCTTCCTGCAAGCAGGATGCAGAGGAGTGTGTATGTGTGTCCTTGAACAAACGCTCTGAGAAGTTTGTCCGGTTTTTTTTTCCTCTCCCCCCTCTCAGGCTCAGTTGAAAGGCACAGAAATGCACCAAGTTAACTTCTGGGCATAGAGCAGCCATAGGGGATACACATCCTAAAGTCACCCCAAGACACAGGCACAGAGAATTCAGTGGAAAGACTCTGAGAATTCTGCTCCCAGAGATCATTCCTGCTCACACGGACCCTTGTAGAAAGGGACCATCATTCCAGGCAGCCTGTACTGAGCATGTGGCTCCTGAGCGGGGTTTGTTGTTTAGGAAACCTGCTCAGGCTTTTCCATTCTTTCCTTGCAAACAGGAAAACTTCTCCTGGGCCTGTGTGCAGGCAGAGGCCTGAGGAGAGCAGGTGGCACATGGTGCGCTGGGCTGGGACAGCCAGCTGCAGAGCTCAAGGGAAGAAGCCCAAAGTGGCACAATGGCTCCTTGCCTTCACATGCAACACCTGGGTCACAATGGTCTCCTTGATTCCATGAGGCCCCACTGTGTCACAGTGGCTCCTTGGTTCCATGCGGTTCCGCAGTGTCACCATGGTGTCCTTTGATCCGCATTGTCATCATGGACAATTGGTTCCATGAGGCCCCGCAGTGTCACAATGGTCCCTTGGTTCCATAGGTTTTATGTTGTAACAATGGACTCCTTGCTTCTATGAGCTCGCCTGCTTTTTGCAGAGGTGTCTCTGGTTCCAACAAGGCCCCGCTGTGTCTCAGTGCACCCTGGCTTCCATGCGCATCTGGAGTATCACAAATGCTCCTTGGTTGCACCAGGTCCTGCTGTGTCACAATGGATCCTGTGCTCCATGAGGCCCTCCAAAGTCATCATGGAGGCTTGGTTCCATGAGGTTCCATGATGTGCCAGTGGTCATCTTGGTTCCAGGAGTTTCCTTAGTGTCACAATGCTCTCCATGCTTCCATGATTCCCCACAATGTCCCAATGCTCTCCATGCTTCCATTAGGCCCTGCTTTGCCACAATGGTGCCCTTGTTTCCATGAGGCCCCGCTGTGTCACAATGGACGTATGGTTCCATGATGCTCCGTGGTGTCACTATGGTCTTCTTGAATCCGCAGTGTAACAATGGACCATTGGTTCCATGCGGCCTGGCCGTGTCACAATGGGCTCCTTGATTCCATGATTCCCCACGGTGTCACAATGGAGCCTTGTTTCTAGGAGGTTCTGTACTGTCACAATTGTCTCCTTGATGCCATCAGCCCCTGCAGTGTCACAAAGGCTCCTTGGTTCCATGAGGAACACAAAAGCTTTGCATCAACACTGAGCCACAGCTGCTGAACACAGCTGGCAACATCTGCTTGCATCAAAAGAGGGCTTCAAGCTGACAATGGCACCAGCAGCTTCCATCTGCAACAGAGACCCAGGGAAAGGACAGGCTGTGCCGGTCTGGACAAATTTGGAGGAAAATATCCTCTGGTAGAAGGCAGGTTACACCCAGCCCTCCCCCACCAGGTTCGGGAAAAAAGAATTTTCCTCGGAAGAAAGTGAAAGAGATAAAAAATATTTATTTAACAAACACACAGGAAAAGGATAACAATGCTAAATATTCAAACCTCTCGCTGTGGAGCGAAACCTGGGATAATTGGAGAGTCCTTCCGTGTTTCAGTGGGGTCTCCTGAAACATCCCTAGACAGCCAGGCCCGTGGAAAGAAATAGGGAGCGATTCTTGAGAGAAGTTTCAGAGCTCTTTCTTCTCCAGCCACATGGGCGGGGCACTGCCAAAGAACTGAGCAATCCCGGGACAAGCAGGGCCCTCCTGGCACAGGGCAACACAAAATAACCAGTGCTGAACAGGATTAGGGCACATGTGAGCAGGGAGCAGGGAGACCCCGTGCCCAGGCCATGCCTCTACCCCAGGGTCCCCTCTCCCTTGACCTCATGGCAGGGGGGAGGAACCCCAACACTTCTGGAGGTGTAGTCTCCCTCCTCCTCCTTGGAGCTGGGCCATGGGCCCACATTCAGGGCCCCCACCTCGGTAGAAAATTCTCCCGGTGTGGTCTGATGTTGAAACAGTCAAGAAGAGAAGAAGCGAAAGAAACCCCCAAAGTCCCAGGAAAACAAAGTTCAACTCTCCATCTCCCTGCAGAGAAAAGGAGCTGAAAACTGGCTCAAAAGCAAGAAGGTTGCTTCCTGCGCTCTTGCTGCAAGCAGGATGCAGAGGAGTGTGTATGTGTGTCCTTGAACAAACGCTCTGAGAAGTTTGTCCGGTGGTTTTTTCCTCTCCCCCCTCTCAAGCTCAGTTGAAAGGCACAGAAATGCACCAAGTTAACTTCGGGGCATAGAGCAGCCATAGGGGATACACATCCTAAAGTCACCCCAAGACACAGGCACAGAGAATTCAGTGGAAAGACTCCGAGAATTCTGCTCCCAGAGATCATTCCTGCTCACACGGACCCTTGTAGAAAGGGGCCATCGTTCCAGGCAGCCTGTACTGAGCATGTGGCTCCTGAGCGGGGTTTGTTGTTTAGGAAACCTGCTCAGGCTTTTCCATTCTTTCCTTGCAAACAGGAAAACTTCTCCTGGGCCTGTGTGCAGGCAGAGCCCTGAGGAGAGCAGGTGGCACATGGTGCGCTGGGCTGGGACAGCCAGCTGCAGAGCTCAAGGGAAGAAGCCCAAAGAGTCACAATGGCTCCTTGCCTTCACATGCAACACCTGGGTCACAATGGTCTCCTTGATTCCATGAGGCCCCACTGTGTCACAGTGGCTCCTTGGTTCCATGCGGTTCCGCAGTGTCACCATGGTCTCCTTTGATCCGCATTGTCATCATGGACAATTGGTTCCATGAGGCCCCGCAGTGTCACAATGGTCCCTTGGTTCCATAGGTTTTATGTTGTAACAATGGACTCCTTGCTTCTATGAGCTCGCCTGCTTTTTGCAGAGGTGTCTTTGGTTCCAACAAGGCCCCGCTGTGTCTCAGTACACCCTGGCTTCCATGCGCATCTGGAGTATCACAAAGGCTCCTTGGTTGCACCAGGTCCTGCTGTGTCACAATGGATCCTGTGCTCCATGAGGCCCTCCAAAGTCATCATGGAGGCTTGGTTCCATGAGGTTCCATGATGTGCCAGTGGTCATCTTGGTTCCAGGAGTTTCCTTAGTGTCACAATGCTCTCCATGCTTCCATGATTCCCCACAATGTCCCAATGCTCTCCATGCTTCCATTAGGCCCTGCTTTGCCACAATGGTGCCCTTGTTTCCATGAGGCCCCGCTGTGTCACAATGGACGTATGGTTCCATGATGCTCCGTGGTGTCACCATGGTCTTCTTGAATCCGCAGTGTAACAATGGACCATTGGTTCCATGCGGCCTGGCCGTGTCACAATGGGCTCCTTGATTCCATGATTCCCCACGGTGTCACAATGGAGCCTTGTTTCTAGGAGGTTCTGTACTGTCACAATTGTCTCCTTGATGCCATCAGCCCCTGCAGTGTCACAAAGGCTCCTTGGTTCCATGAGGAACACAAAAGCTTTGCATCAACATTGAGCCACAGCTGCTGAACACAGCTGGCAACATCTGCTTGCATCAAAAGAGGGCTTCAAGCTGGGAATGGCACCAGCAGCTTCCATCTGCAACAGAGACCCAGGGAAAGGACAGGCTGTGCCGGTCTGGACAAATGTGGAGGAAAATATCCTCTGGTAGAAGGCAGGTTACACCCAGCCCTCCCCCACCAGGTTCGGGAAAAAAGAATTTTCCTCGGAAGAAAGTGAAAGAGATAAAAAATATTTATTTAACAAACACACAGGAAAAGGATAACAATGCTAAATATTCAAACCTCTCGCTGTGGAGCGAAACCTGGGATAATTGGAGAGTCCTTCCGTGTTTCAGTGGGGTCTCCTGAAACATCCCTAGACAGCCAGGCCCGTGGAAAGAAATAGGGAGCGATTCTTGAGAGAAGTTTCAGAGCTCTTTCTTCTCCAGCCACATGGGCGGGGCACTGCCAAAGAACTGAGCAATCCCGGGACAAGCAGGGCCCTCCTGGCACAGGGCAACACAAAATAACCAGTGCTGAACAGGATTAGGGCACATGTGAGCAGGGAGCAGGGAGACCCCGTGCCCAGGCCATGCCTCTACCCCAGGGTCCCCTCTCCCTTGACCTCATGGCAGGGGGGAGGAACCCCAACACTTCTGGAGGTGTAGTCTCCCTCCTCCTCCTTGGAGCTGGGCCATGGGCCCACATTCAGGGCCCCCACCTCGGTAGAAAATTCTCCCGGTGTGGTCTGATGTTGAAACAGTCAAGAAGAGAAGAAGCGAAAGAAACCCCCAAAGTCCCAGGAGAACAAAGTTCAACTCTCCATCTCCCTGCAGAGAAAAGGAGCTGAAAACTGGCTCAAAAGCAAGAAGGTTGCTTCCTGCGCTCTTGCTGCAAGCAGGATGCAGAGGAGTGTGTATGTGTGTCCTTGAACAAACGCTCTGAGAAGTTTGTCCGGTGGTTTTTTCCTCTCCCCCCTCTCAAGCTCAGTTGAAAGGCACAGAAATGCACCAAGTTAACTTCGGGGCATAGAGCAGCCATAGGGGATACACATCCTAAAGTCACCCCAAGACACAGGCACAGAGAATTCAGTGGAAAGACTCCGAGAATTCTGCTCCCAGAGATCATTCCTGCTCACACGGACCCTTGTAGAAAGGGGCCATCGTTCCAGGCAGCCTGTACTGAGCATGTGGCTCCTGAGCGGGGTTTGTTGTTTAGGAAACCTGCTCAGGCTTTTCCATTCTTTCCTTGCAAACAGGAAAACTTCTCCTGGGCCTGTGTGCAGGCAGAGGCCTGAGGAGAGCAGGTGGCACATGGTGCGCTGGGCTGGGACAGCCAGCTGCAGAGCTCAAGGGAAGAAGCCCAAAGAGTCACAATGGCTCCTTGCCTTCACATGCAACACCTGGGTCACAATGGTCTCCTTGATTCCATGAGGCCCCACTGTGTCACAGTGGCTCCTTGGTTCCATGCGGTTCCGCAGTGTCACCATGGTGTCCTTTGATCCGCATTGTCATCATGGACAATTGGTTCCATGAGGCCCCGCAGTGTCACAATGGTCCCTTGGTTCCATAGGTTTTATGTTGTAACAATGGACTCCTTGCTTCTATGAGCTCGCCTGCTTTTTGCAGAGGTGTCTTTGGTTCCAACAAGGCCCCGCTGTGTCTCAGTACACCCTGGCTTCCATGCGCATCTGGAGTATCACAAAGGCTCCTTGGTTCCACCAGGTCCTGCTGTGTCACAATGGATCCTGTGCTCCATGAGGCCCTCCAAAGTCATCATGGAGGCTTGGTTCCATGAGGTTCCATGATGTGCCAGTGGTCATCTTGGTTCCAGGAGTTTCCTTAGTGTCACAATGCTCTCCATGCTTCCATGATTCCCCACAATGTCCCAATGCTCTCCATGCTTCCATTAGGCCCTGCTTTGCCACAATGGTGCCTTTGTTTCCATGAGGCCCCGCTGTGTCACAATGGACGTATGGTTCCATGATGCTCCGTGGTGTCACCATGGTCTTCTTGAATCCGCAGTGTAACAATGGACCATTGGTTCCATGCGGCCTGGCCGTGTCACAATGGGCTCCTTGATTCCATGATTCCCCACGGTGTCACAATGGAGCCTTGTTTCTAGGAGGTTCTGTACTGTCACAATTGTCTCCTTGATGCCATCAGCCCCTGCAGTGTCACAAAGGCTCCTTGGTTCCATGAGGAACACAAAAGCTTTGCATCAACATTGAGCCACAGCTACTGAACACAGCTGGCAACATCTGCTTGCATCAAAAGAGGGCTTCAAGCTGAGAATGGCACCAGCAGCTTCCATCTGCAACAGAGACCCAGGGAAAGGACAGGCTGTGCCGGTCTGGACAAATGTGGAGGAAAATATCCTCTGGTAGAAGGCAGGTTACACCCAGCCCTCCCCCACCAGGTTCGGGAAAAAAGAATTTTCCTCGGAAGAAAGTGAAAGAGATAGAAACTGTTTATTTAACAAACACACAGGAAAAGGATAACAATGCTAAATATTCAAACCTCTCGCTGTGGAGCGAAACCTGGGATAATTGGAGAGTCCTTCCGTGTTTCAGTGGGGTCTCCTGAAACATCCCTCGACAGCGAGGCCCGTGGAAAGAAATAGGGAGCGATTCTTGAGAGAAGTTTCAGAGCTCTTTCTTCTCCAGCCACATGGGCGGGGCACTGCCAAAGAACTGAGCAATCCCGGGACAAGCAGGGCCCTCCTGGCACAGGGCAACACAAAATAACCAGTGCTGAACAGGATTAGGGCACATGTGAGCAGGGAGCAGGGAGACCCCGTGCCCAGGCCATGCCTCTACCCCAGGGTCCCCTCTCCCATGACCTCATGGCAGGGGGGAGGAACCCCAACACTTCTGGAGGTGTAGTCTCCCTCCTCCTCCTTGGAGCTGGGCCATGGGCCCACATTCAGGGCCCCCACCTCGGTAGAAAATTCTCCCGGTGTGGTCTGATGTTGAAACAGTCAAGAAGAGAAGAAGCGAAAGAAACCCCCAAAGTCCCAGGAAAACAAAGTTCAACTCTCCATCTCCCTGCAGAGAAAAGGAGCTGAAAACTGGCTCAAAAGCAAGAAGGTTGCTTCCTGCACTCTTGCTGCAAGCAGGATGCAGAGGAGTGTGTATGTGTGTCCTTGAACAAACGCTCTGAGAAGTTTGTCCGGTTTTTTTTTCCTCTCCCCCCTCTCAGGCTCAGTTGAAAGGCACAGAAATGCACCAAGTTAACTTCTGGGCATAGAGCAGCCATAGGGGATACACATCCTAAAGTCACCCCAAGACACAGGCACAGAGAATTCAGTGGAAAGACTCTGAGAATTCTGCTCCCAGAGATCATTCCTGCTCACACGGACCCTTGTAGAAAGGGGCCATCGTTCCAGGCAGCCTGTACTGAGCATGTGGCTCCTGAGCAGGGTTTGTTGTTTAGGAAACCTGCTCAGGCTTTTCCATTCTTTCCTTGCAAACAGGAAAACTTCTCCTGGGCCTGTGTGCAGGCAGAGGCCTGAGGAGAGCAGGTGGCACATGGTGCGCTGGGCTGGGACAGCCAGCTGCAGAGCTCAAGGGAAGAAGCCCAAAGAGTCACAATGGCTCCTTGCCTTCACATGCAACACCTGGGTCACAATGGTCTCCTTGATTCCATGAGGCCCCACTGTGTCACAGTGGCTCCTTGGTTCCATGCGGTTCCGCAGTGTCACCATGGTGTCCTTTGATCCGCATTGTCATCATGGACAATTGGTTCCATGAGGCCCCGCAGTGTCACAATGGTCCCTTGGTTCCATAGGTTTTATGTTGTAACAATGGACTCCTTGCTTCTATGAGCTCGCCTGCTTTTTGCAGAGGTGTCTTTGGTTCCAACAAGGCCCCGCTGTGTCTCAGTGCACCCTGGCTTCCATGTGGATCTGGAGTATCACAAAGGCTCCTTGGTTGCACCAGGTCCTGCTGTGTCACAATGGATCCTGTGCTCCATGAGGCCCTCCAAAGTCATCATGGAGGCTTGCTTCCATGAGGTTCCATGATGTGCCAGTGGCCATCTTGGTTCCAGGAGTTTCCTTAGTGTCACAATGCTCTCCATGCTTCCATGATTCCCCACAATGTCACGATGCTCTCCATGCTTCCATTAGGCCCTGCTTTGCCACAATGGTGCCCTTGTTTCCATGAGGCCCCGCTGTGTCACAATGGACGTATGGTTCCATGATGCTCCGTGGTGTCACCATGGTCTTCTTGAATCTGCAGTGTAACAATGTATCATTGGTTCCATGCGGCCTGGCCGTGTCACAATGGGCTCCTTGATTCCATGATTCCCCACGGTGTCACAATGGAGCCTTGTTTCTAGGAGGTTCTGTACTGTCACAATTGTCTCCTTGATGCCATCAGCCCCTGCAGTGTCACAATGGCTCCTTGGTTCCATGAGGAACACAAAAGCTTTGCAGAAACATTGAGCCACAGCTGCTGAACACAGCTGGCAACATCTGCTTGCATCAAAAGAGGGCTTCAAGCTGAGAATGGCACCAGCAGCTTCCATCTGCAACAGAGACCCAGGGAAAGGACAGGCTGTGCCGGTCTGGACAAATTTGGAGGAAAATATCCTCTGGTAGAAGGCAGGTTACACCCAGCCCTCCCCCACCAGGTTCGGGAAAAAAGAATTTTCCTCGGAAGAAAGTGAAAGAGATAAAAACTATTTATTTAACAAACACACAGGAAAAGGATAACAATGCTAAATATTCAAACCTCTCGCTGTGGAGCGAAACCTGGGATAATTGGAGAGTCCTTCCGTGTTTCAGTGGGGTCTCCTGAAACATCCCTAGACAGCCAGGCCCGTGGAAAGAAATAGGGAGCGATTCTTGAGAGAAGTTTCAGAGCTCTTTCTTCTCCAGCCACATGGGCGGGGCACTGCCAAAGAACTGAGCAATCCCGGGACAAGCAGGGCCCTCCTGGCACAGGGCAACACAAAATAACCAGTGCTGAACAGGATTAGGGCACATGTGAGCAGGGAGCAGGGAGACCCCGTGCCCAGGCCATGCCTCTACCCCAGGGTCCCCTCTCCCTTGACCTCATGGCAGGGGGGAGGAACCCCAACACTTCTGGAGGTGTAGTCTCCCTCCTCCTCCTTGGAGCTGGGCCATGGGCCCACATTCAGGGCCCCCACCTCGGTAGAAAATTCTCCCGGTGTGGTCTGATGTTGAAACAGTCAAGAAGAGAAGAAGCGAAAGAAACCCCCAAAGTCCCAGGAAAACAAAGTTCAACTCTCCATCTCCCTGCAGAGAAAAGGAGCTGAAAACTGGCTCAAAAGCAAGAAGGTTGCTTCCTGCACTCTTGCTGCAAGCAGGATGCAGAGGAGTGTGTATGTGTGTCCTTGAACAAACGCTCTGAGAAGTTTGTCCGGTGTTTTTTTCCTCTCCCCCCTCTCAAGCTCAGTTGAAAGGCACAGAAATGCACCAAGTTAACTTCGGGGCATAGAGCAGCCATAGGGGATACACATCCTAAAGTCACCCCAAGACACAGGCACAGAGAATTCAGTGGAAAGACTCTGAGAATTCTGCTCCCAGAGATCATTCCTGCTCACACGGACCCTTGTAGAAAGGGGCCATCATTCCAGGCAGCCTGTACTGAGCATGTGGCTCCTGAGCGGGGTTTGTTGTTTAGGAAACCTGCTCAGGCTTTTCCATTCTTTCCTTGCAAACAGGAAAACTTCTCCTGGGCCTGTGTGCAGGCAGAGCCCTGAGGAGAGCAGGTGGCACATGGTGCGCTGGGCTGGGACAGCCAGCTGCAGAGCTCAAGGGAAGAAGCCCAAAGTGGCACAATGGCTCCTTGCCTTCACATGCAACACCTGGGTCACAATGGTCTCCTTGATTCCATGAGGCCCCACTGTGTCACAGTGGCTCCTTGGTTCCATGCGGTTCCGCAGTGTCACCATGGTCTCCTTTGATCCGCATTGTCATCATGGACAATTGGTTCCATGAGGCCCCGCAGTGTCACAATGGTCCCTTGGTTCCATAGGTTTTATGTTGTAACAATGGACTCCTTGCTTCTATGAGCTCGCCTGCTTTTTGCAGAGGTGTCTTTGGTTCCAACAAGGCCCCGCTGTGTCTCAGTGCACCCTGGCTTCCATGTGGATCTGGAGTATCACAAAGGCTCCTTGGTTGCACCAGGTCCTGCTGTGTCACAATGGATCCTGTGCTCCATGAGGCCCTCCAAAGTCATCATGGAGGCTTGGTTCCATGAGGTTCCATGATGTGCCAGTGGTCATCTTGGTTCCAGGAGTTTCCTTAGTGTCACAATGCTCTCCATGCTTCCATGATTCCCCACAATGTCCCAATGCTCTCCATGCTTCCATTAGGCCCTGCTTTGCCACAATGGTGCCCTTGTTTCCATGAGGCCCTGCTGTGTCACAATGGACGTATGGTTCCATGATGCTCCGTGGTGTCACCATGGTCTTCTTGAATCCGCAGTGTAACAATGGACCATTGGTTCCATGCGGCCTGGCCGTGTCACAATGGGCTCCTTGATTCCATGATTCCCCACGGTGTCACAATGGAGCCTTGTTTCTAGGAGGTTCTGTACTGTCACAATTGTCTCCTTGATGCCATCAGCCCCTGCAGTGTCACAATGGCTCCTTGGTTCCATGAGGAACACAAAAGCTTTGCAGAAACATTGAGCCACAGCTGCTGAACACAGCTGGCAACATCTGCTTGCATCAAAAGAGGGCTTCAAGCTGAGAATGGCACCAGCAGCTTCCATCTGCAACAGAGACCCAGGGAAAGGACAGGCTGTGCCGGTCTGGACAAATGTGGAGGAAAATATCCTCTGGTAGAAGGCAGGTTACACCCAGCCCTCCCCCACCAGGTTCGGGAAAAAAGAATTTTCCTCGGAAGAAAGTGAAAGAGATAAAAACTATTTATTTAACAAACACACAGGAAAAGGATAACAATGCTAAATATTCAAACCTCTCGCTGTGGAGCGAAACCTGGGATAATTGGAGAGTCCTTCCGTGTTTCAGTGGGGTCTCCTGAAACATCCCTAGACAGCCAGGCCCGTGGAAAGAAATAGGGAGCGATTCTTGAGAGAAGTTTCAGAGCTCTTTCTTCTCCAGCCACATGGGCGGGGCACTGCCAAAGAACTGAGCAATCCCGGGACAAGCAGGGCCCTCCTGGCACAGGGCAACACAAAATAACCAGTGCTGAACAGGATTAGGGCACATGTGAGCAGGGAGCAGGGAGACCCCGTGCCCAGGCCATGCCTCTACCCCAGGGTCCCCTCTCCCTTGACCTCATGGCAGGGGGGAGGAACCCCAACACTTCTGGAGGTGTAGTCTCCCTCCTCCTCCTTGGAGCTGGGCCATGGGCCCACATTCAGGGCCCCCACCTCGGTAGAAAATTCTCCCGGTGTGGTCTGATGTTGAAACAGTCAAGAAGAGAAGAAGCGAAAGAAACCCCCAAAGTCCCAGGAAAACAAAGTTCAACTCTCCATCTCCCTGCAGAGAAAAGGAGCTGAAAACTGGCTCAAAAGCAAGAAGGTTGCTTCCTGCACTCTTGCTGCAAGCAGGATGCAGAGGAGTGTGTATGTGTGTCCTTGAACAAACGCTCTGAGAAGTTTGTCCGGTGTTTTTTTCCTCTCCCCCCTCTCAAGCTCAGTTGAAAGGCACAGAAATGCACCAAGTTAACTTCGGGGCATAGAGCAGCCATAGGGGATACACATCCTAAAGTCACCCCAAGACACAGGCACAGAGAATTCAGTGGAAAGACTCTGAGAATTCTGCTCCCAGAGATCATTCCTGCTCACACGGACCCTTGTAGAAAGGGGCCATCATTCCAGGCAGCCTGTACTGAGCATGTGGCTCCTGAGCGGGGTTTGTTGTTTAGGAAACCTGCTCAGGCTTTTCCATTCTTTCCTTGCAAACAGGAAAACTTCTCCTGGGCCTGTGTGCAGGCAGAGCCCTGAGGAGAGCAGGTGGCACATGGTGCGCTGGGCTGGGACAGCCAGCTGCAGAGCTCAAGGGAAGAAGCCCAAAGTGGCACAATGGCTCCTTGCCTTCACATGCAACACCTGGGTCACAATGGTCTCCTTGATTCCATGAGGCCCCACTGTGTCACAGTGGCTCCTTGGTTCCATGCGGTTCCGCAGTGTCACCATGGTGTCCTTTGATCCGCATTGTCATCATGGACAATTGGTTCCATGAGGCCCCGCAGTGTCACAATGGTCCCTTGGTTCCATAGGTTTTATGTTGTAACAATGGACTCCTTGCTTCTATGAGCTCGCCTGCTTTTTGCAGAGGTGTCTTTGGTTCCAACAAGGCCCCGCTGTGTCTCAGTGCACCCTGGCTTCCATGTGGATCTGGAGTATCACAAAGGCTCCTTGGTTGCACCAGGTCCTGCTGTGTCACAATGGATCCTGTGCTCCATGAGGCCCTCCAAAGTCATCATGGAGGCTTGCTTCCATGAGGTTCCATGATGTGCCAGTGGTCATCTTGGTTCCAGGAGTTTCCTTAGTGTCACAATGCTCTCCATGCTTCCATGATTCCCCACAATGTCCCAATGCTCTCCATGCTTCCATTAGGCCCTGCTTTGCCACAATGGTGCCCTTGTTTCCATGAGGCCCCGCTGTGTCACAATGGACGTATGGTTCCATGATGCTCCGTGGTGTCACCATGGTCTTCTTGAATCCGCAGTGTAACAATGGACCATTGGTTCCATGCGGCCTGGCCGTGTCACAATGGGCTCCTTGATTCCATGATTCCCCACGGTGTCACAATGGAGCCTTGTTTCTAGGAGGTTCTGTACTGTCACAATTGTCTCCTTGATGCCATCAGCCCCTGCAGTGTCACAAAGGCTCCTTGGTTCCATGAGGAACACAAAAGCTTTGCATCAACATTGAGCCACAGCTGCTGAACACAGCTGGCAACATCTGCTTGCATCAAAAGAGGGCTTCAAGCTGACAATGGCACCAGCAGCTTCCATCTGCAACAGAGACCCAGGGAAAGGACAGGCTGTGCCGGTCTGGACAAATTTGGAGGAAAATATCCTCTGGTAGAAGGCAGGTTACACCCAGCCCTCCCCCACCAGGTTTGGGAAAAAAGAATTTTCCTCGGAAGAAAGTGAAAGAGATAAAAACTATTTATTTAACAAACACACAGGAAAAGGATAACAATGCTAAATATTCAAACCTCTCGCTGTGGAGCGAAACCTGGGATAATTGGAGAGTCCTTCCGTGTTTCAGTGGGGTCTCCTGAAACATCCCTAGACAGCCAGGCCCGTGGAAAGAAATAGGGAGCGATTCTTGAGAGAAGTTTCAGAGCTCTTTCTTCTCCAGCCACATGGGCGGGGCACTGCCAAAGAACTGAGCAATCCCGGGACAAGCAGGGCCCTCCTGGCACAGGGCAACACAAAATAACCAGTGCTGAACAGGATTAGGGCACATGTGAGCAGGGAGCAGGGAGACCCCGTGCCCAGGCCATGCCTCTACCCCAGGGTCCCCTCTCCCTTGACCTCATGGCAGGGGGGAGGAACCCCAACACTTCTGGAGGTGTAGTCTCCCTCCTCCTCCTTGGAGCTGGGCCATGGGCCCACATTCAGGGCCCCCACCTCGGTAGAAAATTCTCCCGGTGTGGTCTGATGTTGAAACAGTCAAGAAGAGAAGAAGCGAAAGAAACCCCCAAAGTCCCAGGAAAACAAAGTTCAACTCTCCATCTCCCTGCAGAGAAAAGGAGCTGAAAACTGGCTCAAAAGCAAGAAGGTTGCTTCCTGCGCTCTTGCTGCAAGCAGGATGCAGAGGAGTGTGTATGTGTGTCCTTGAACAAACGCTCTGAGAAGTTTGTCCGGTGGTTTTTTCCACTCCCCCCTCTCAAGCTCAGTTGAAAGGCACAGAAATGCACCAAGTTAACTTCTGGGCATAGAGCAGCCATAGGGGATACACATCCTAAAGTCACCCCAAGACACAGGCACAGAGAATTCAGTGGAAAGACTCCGAGAATTCTGCTCCCAGAGATCATTCCTGCTCACACGGACCCTTGTAGAAAGGGGCCATCGTTCCAGGCAGCCTGTACTGAGCATGTGGCTCCTGAGCGGGGTTTGTTGTTTAGGAAACCTGCTCAGGCTTTTCCATTCTTTCCTTGCAAACAGGAAAACTTCTCCTGGGCCTGTGTGCAGGCAGAGCCCTGAGGAGAGCAGGTGGCACATGGTGCGCTGGGCTGGGACAGCCAGCTGCAGAGCTCAAGGGAAGAAGCCCAAAGAGTCACAATGGCTCCTTGCCTTCACATGCAACACCTGGGTCACAATGGTCTCCTTGATTCCATGAGGCCCCACTGTGTCACAGTGGCTCCTTGGTTCCATGCGGTTCCGCAGTGTCACCATGGTGTCCTTTGATCCGCATTGTCATCATGGACAATTGGTTCCATGAGGCCCCGCAGTGTCACAATGGTCCCTTGGTTCCATAGGTTTTATGTTGTAACAATGGACTCCTTGCTTCTATGAGCTCGCCTGCTTTTTGCAGAGGTGTCTTTGGTTCCAACAAGGCCCCGCTGTGTCTCAGTACACCCTGGCTTCCATGCGCATCTGGAGTATCACAAAGGCTCCTTGGTTGCACCAGGTCCTGCTGTGTCACAATGGATCCTGTGCTCCATGAGGCCCTCCAAAGTCATCATGGAGGCTTGCTTCCATGAGGTTCCATGATGTGCCAGTGGTCATCTTGGTTCCAGGAGTTTCCTTAGTGTCACAATGCTCTCCATGCTTCCATGATTCCCCACAATGTCCCAATGCTCTCCATGCTTCCATTAGGCCCTGCTTTGCCACAATGGTGCCTTTGTTTCCATGAGGCCCCGCTGTGTCACAATGGACGTATGGTTCCATGATGCTCCGTGGTGTCACCATGGTCTTCTTGAATCCGCAGTGTAACAATGGACCATTGGTTCCATGCGGCCTGGCCGTGTCACAATGGGCTCCTTGATTCCATGATTCCCCACGGTGTCACAATGGAGCCTTGTTTCTAGGAGGTTCTGTACTGTCACAATTGTCTCCTTGATGCCATCAGCCCCTGCAGTGTCACAAAGGCTCCTTGGTTCCATGAGGAACACAAAAGCTTTGCATCAACATTGAGCCACAGCTACTGAACACAGCTGGCAACATCTGCTTGCATCAAAAGAGGGCTTCAAGCTGAGAATGGCACCAGCAGCTTCCATCTGCAACAGAGACCCAGGGAAAGGACAGGCTGTGCCGGTCTGGACAAATGTGGAGGAAAATATCCTCTGGTAGAAGGCAGGTTACACCCAGCCCTCCCCCACCAGGTTCGGGAAAAAAGAATTTTCCTCGGAAGAAAGTGAAAGAGATAAAAACTATTTATTTAACAAACACACAGGAAAAGGATAACAATGCTAAATATTCAAACCTCTCGCTGTGGAGCGAAACCTGGGATAATTGGAGAGTCCTTCCGTGTTTCAGTGGGGTCTCCTGAAACATCCCTAGACAGCCAGGCCCGTGGAAAGAAATAGGGAGCGATTCTTGAGAGAAGTTTCAGAGCTCTTTCTTCTCCAGCCACATGGGCGGGGCACTGCCAAAGAACTGAGCAATCCCGGGACAAGCAGGGCCCTCCTGGCACAGGGCAACACAAAATAACCAGTGCTGAACAGGATTAGGGCACATGTGAGCAGGGAGCAGGGAGACCCCGTGCCCAGGCCATGCCTCTACCCCAGGGTCCCCTCTCCCTTGACCTCATGGCAGGGGGGAGGAACCCCAACACTTCTGGAGGTGTAGTCTCCCTCCTCCTCCTTGGAGCTGGGCCATGGGCCCACATTCAGGGCCCCCACCTCGGTAGAAAATTGTCCCGGTGTGGTCTGATGTTGAAACAGTCAAGAAGAGAAGAAGCGAAAGAAACCCCCAAAGTCCCAGGAAAACAAAGTTCAACTCTCCATCTCCCTGCAGAGAAAAGGAGCTGAAAACTGGCTCAAAAGCAAGAAGGTTGCTTCCTGCACTCTTGCTGCAAGCAGGATGCAGAGGAGTGTGTATGTGTGTCCTTGAACAAACGCTCTGAGAAGTTTGTCCGGTGTTTTTTTCCTCTCCCCCCTCTCAAGCTCAGTTGAAAGGCACAGAAATGCACCAAGTTAACTTCGGGGCATAGAGCAGCCATAGGGGATACACATCCTAAAGTCACCCCAAGACACAGGCACAGAGAATTCAGTGGAAAGACTCTGAGAATTCTGCTCCCAGAGATCATTCCTGCTCACACGGACCCTTGTAGAAAGGGACCATCATTCCAGGCAGCCTGTACTGAGCATGTGGCTCCTGAGCGGGGTTTGTTGTTTAGGAAACCTGCTCAGGCTTTTCCATTCTTTCCTTGCAAACAGGAAAACTTCTCCTGGGCCTGTGTGCAGGCAGAGCCCTGAGGAGAGCAGGTGGCACATGGTGCGCTGGGCTGGGACAGCCAGCTGCAGAGCTCAAGGGAAGAAGCCCAAAGTGGCACAATGGCTCCTTGCCTTCACATGCAACACCTGGGTCACAATGGTCTCCTTGATTCCATGAGGCCCCACTGTGTCACAGTGGCTCCTTGGTTCCATGCGGTTCCGCAGTGTCACCATGGTCTCCTTTGATCCGCATTGTCATCATGGACAATTGGTTCCATGAGGCCCCGCAGTGTCACAATGGTCCCTTGGTTCCATAGGTTTTATGTTGTAACAATGGACTCCTTGCTTCTATGAGCTCGCCTGCTTTTTGCAGAGGTGTCTTTGGTTCCAACAAGGCCCCGCTGTGTCTCAGTGCACCCTGGCTTCCATGTGGATCTGGAGTATCACAAAGGCTCCTTGGTTGCACCAGGTCCTGCTGTGTCACAATGGATCCTGTGCTCCATGAGGCCCTCCAAAGTCATCATGGAGGCTTGCTTCCATGAGGTTCCATGATGTGCCAGTGGTCATCTTGGTTCCAGGAGTTTCCTTAGTGTCACAATGCTCTCCATGCTTCCATGATTCCCCACAATGTCCCAATGCTCTCCATGCTTCCATTAGGCCCTGCTTTGCCACAATGGTGCCCTTGTTTCCATGAGGCCCTGCTGTGTCACAATGGACGTATGGTTCCATGATGCTCCGTGGTGTCACCATGGTCTTCTTGAATCCGCAGTGTAACAATGGACCATTGGTTCCATGCGGCCTGGCCGTGTCACAATGGGCTCCTTGATTCCATGATTCCCCACGGTGTCACAATGGAGCCTTGTTTCTAGGAGGTTCTGTACTGTCACAATTGTCTCCTTGATGCCATCAGCCCCTGCAGTGTCACAATGGCTCCTTGGTTCCATGAGGAACACAAAAGCTTTGCAGAAACATTGAGCAACAGCTGCTGAACACAGCTGGCAACATCTGCTTGCATCAAAAGAGGGCTTCAAGCTGACAATGGCACCAGCAGCTTCCATCTGCAACAGAGACCCAGGGAAAGGACAGGCTGTGCCGGTCTGGACAAATTTGGAGGAAAATATCCTCTGGTAGAAGGCAGGTTACACCCAGCCCTCCCCCACCAGGTTCGGGAAAAAAGAATTTTCCTCGGAAGAAAGTGAAAGAGATAAAAACTATTTATTTAACAAACACACAGGAAAAGGATAACAATGCTAAATATTCAAACCTCTCGCTGTGGAGCGAAACCTGGGATAATTGGAGAGTCCTTCCGTGTTTCAGTGGGGTCTCCTGAAACATCCCTAGACAGCCAGGCCCGTGGAAAGAAATAGGGAGCGATTCTTGAGAGAAGTTTCAGAGCTCTTTCTTCTCCAGCCACATGGGCGGGGCACTGCCAAAGAACTGAGCAATCCCGGGACAAGCAGGGCCCTCCTGGCACAGGGCAACACAAAATAACCAGTGCTGAACAGGATTAGGGCACATGTGAGCAGGGAGCAGGGAGACCCCGTGCCCAGGCCATGCCTCTACCCCAGGGTCCCCTCTCCCTTGACCTCATGGCAGGGGGGAGGAACCCCAACACTTCTGGAGGTGTAGTCTCCCTCCTCCTCCTTGGAGCTGGGCCATGGGCCCACATTCAGGGCCCCCACCTCGGTAGAAAATTGTCCCGGTGTGGTCTGATGTTGAAACAGTCAAGAAGAGAAGAAGCGAAAGAAACCCCCAAAGTCCCAGGAAAACAAAGTTCAACTCTCCATCTCCCTGCAGAGAAAAGGAGCTGAAAACTGGCTCAAAAGCAAGAAGGTTGCTTCCTGCACTCTTGCTGCAAGCAGGATGCAGAGGAGTGTGTATGTGTGTCCTTGAACAAACGCTCTGAGAAGTTTGTCCGGTGTTTTTTTCCTCTCCCCCCTCTCAAGCTCAGTTGAAAGGCACAGAAATGCACCAAGTTAACTTCGGGGCATAGAGCAGCCATAGGGGATACACATCCTAAAGTCACCCCAAGACACAGGCACAGAGAATTCAGTGGAAAGACTCTGAGAATTCTGCTCCCAGAGATCATTCCTGCTCACACGGACCCTTGTAGAAAGGGGCCATCATTCCAGGCAGCCTGTACTGAGCATGTGGCTCCTGAGCGGGGTTTGTTGTTTAGGAAACCTGCTCAGGCTTTTCCATTCTTTCCTTGCAAACAGGAAAACTTCTCCTGGGCCTGTGTGCAGGCAGAGCCCTGAGGAGAGCAGGTGGCACATGGTGCGCTGGGCTGGGACAGCCAGCTGCAGAGCTCAAGGGAAGAAGCCCAAAGTGGCACAATGGCTCCTTGCCTTCACATGCAACACCTGGGTCACAATGGTCTCCTTGATTCCATGAGGCCCCACTGTGTCACAGTGGCTCCTTGGTTCCATGCGGTTCCGCAGTGTCACCATGGTCTCCTTTGATCCGCATTGTCATCATGGACAATTGGTTCCATGAGGCCCCGCAGTGTCACAATGGTCCCTTGGTTCCATAGGTTTTATGTTGTAACAATGGACTCCTTGCTTCTATGAGCTCGCCTGCTTTTTGCAGAGGTGTCTTTGGTTCCAACAAGGCCCCGCTGTGTCTCAGTGCACCCTGGCTTCCATGTGGATCTGGAGTATCACAAAGGCTCCTTGGTTGCACCAGGTCCTGCTGTGTCACAATGGATCCTGTGCTCCATGAGGCCCTCCAAAGTCATCATGGAGGCTTGCTTCCATGAGGTTCCATGATGTGCCAGTGGTCATCTTGGTTCCAGGAGTTTCCTTAGTGTCACAATGCTCTCCATGCTTCCATGATTCCCCACAATGTCCCAATGCTCTCCATGCTTCCATTAGGCCCTGCTTTGCCACAATGGTGCCCTTGTTTCCATGAGGCCCCGCTGTGTCACAATGGACGTATGGTTCCATGATGCTCCGTGGTGTCACCATGGTCTTCTTGAATCCGCAGTGTAACAATGGACCATTGGTTCCATGCGGCCTGGCCGTGTCACAATGGGCTCCTTGATTCCATGATTCCCCACGGTGTCACAATGGAGCCTTGTTTCTAGGAGGTTCTGTACTGTCACAATTGTCTCCTTGATGCCATCAGCCCCTGCAGTGTCACAAAGGCTCCTTGGTTCCATGAGGAACACAAAAGCTTTGCATCAACATTGAGCCACAGCTGCTGAACACAGCTGGCAACATCTGCTTGCATCAAAAGAGGGCTTCAAGCTGACAATGGCACCAGCAGCTTCCATCTGCAACAGAGACCCAGGGAAAGGACAGGCTGTGCCGGTCTGGACAAATTTGGAGGAAAATATCCTCTGGTAGAAGGCAGGTTACACCCAGCCCTCCCCCACCAGGTTCGGGAAAAAAGAATTTTCCTCGGAAGAAAGTGAAAGAGATAAAAACTATTTATTTAACAAACACACAGGAAAAGGATAACAATGCTAAATATTCAAACCTCTCGCTGTGGAGCGAAACCTGGGATAATTGGAGAGTCCTTCCGTGTTTCAGTGGGGTCTCCTGAAACATCCCTAGACAGCCAGGCCCGTGGAAAGAAATAGGGAGCGATTCTTGAGAGAAGTTTCAGAGCTCTTTCTTCTCCAGCCACATGGGCGGGGCACTGCCAAAGAACTGAGCAATCCCGGGACAAGCAGGGCCCTCCTGGCACAGGGCAACACAAAATAACCAGTGCTGAACAGGATTAGGGCACATGTGAGCAGGGAGCAGGGAGACCCCGTGCCCAGGCCATGCCTCTACCCCAGGGTCCCCTCTCCCTTGACCTCATGGCAGGGGGGAGGAACCCCAACACTTCTGGAGGTGTAGTCTCCCTCCTCCTCCTTGGAGCTGGGCCATGGGCCCACATTCAGGGCCCCCACCTCGGTAGAAAATTCTCCCGGTGTGGTCTGATGTTGAAACAGTCAAGAAGAGAAGAAGCGAAAGAAACCCCCAAAGTCCCAGGAAAACAAAGTTCAACTCTCCATCTCCCTGCAGAGAAAAGGAGCTGAAAACTGGCTCAAAAGCAAGAAGGTTGCTTCCTGCGCTCTTGCTGCAAGCAGGATGCAGAGGAGTGTGTATGTGTGTCCTTGAACAAACGCTCTGAGAAGTTTGTCCGGTGGTTTTTTCCACTCCCCCCTCTCAAGCTCAGTTGAAAGGCACAGAAATGCACCAAGTTAACTTCTGGGCATAGAGCAGCCATAGGGGATACACATCCTAAAGTCACCCCAAGACACAGGCACAGAGAATTCAGTGGAAAGACTCCGAGAATTCTGCTCCCAGAGATCATTCCTGCTCACACGGACCCTTGTAGAAAGGGGCCATCGTTCCAGGCAGCCTGTACTGAGCATGTGGCTCCTGAGCGGGGTTTGTTGTTTAGGAAACCTGCTCAGGCTTTTCCATTCTTTCCTTGCAAACAGGAAAACTTCTCCTGGGCCTGTGTGCAGGCAGAGCCCTGAGGAGAGCAGGTGGCACATGGTGCGCTGGGCTGGGACAGCCAGCTGCAGAGCTCAAGGGAAGAAGCCCAAAGAGTCACAATGGCTCCTTGCCTTCACATGCAACACCTGGGTCACAATGGTCTCCTTGATTCCATGAGGCCCCACTGTGTCACAGTGGCTCCTTGGTTCCATGCGGTTCCGCAGTGTCACCATGGTGTCCTTTGATCCGCATTGTCATCATGGACAATTGGTTCCATGAGGCCCCGCAGTGTCACAATGGTCCCTTGGTTCCATAGGTTTTATGTTGTAACAATGGACTCCTTGCTTCTATGAGCTCGCCTGCTTTTTGCAGAGGTGTCTTTGGTTCCAACAAGGCCCCGCTGTGTCTCAGTACACCCTGGCTTCCATGCGCATCTGGAGTATCACAAAGGCTCCTTGGTTGCACCAGGTCCTGCTGTGTCACAATGGATCCTGTGCTCCATGAGGCCCTCCAAAGTCATCATGGAGGCTTGCTTCCATGAGGTTCCATGATGTGCCAGTGGTCATCTTGGTTCCAGGAGTTTCCTTAGTGTCACAATGCTCTCCATGCTTCCATGATTCCCCACAATGTCCCAATGCTCTCCATGCTTCCATTAGGCCCTGCTTTGCCACAATGGTGCCTTTGTTTCCATGAGGCCCCGCTGTGTCACAATGGACGTATGGTTCCATGATGCTCCGTGGTGTCACCATGGTCTTCTTGAATCCGCAGTGTAACAATGGACCATTGGTTCCATGCGGCCTGGCCGTGTCACAATGGGCTCCTTGATTCCATGATTCCCCACGGTGTCACAATGGAGCCTTGTTTCTAGGAGGTTCTGTACTGTCACAATTGTCTCCTTGATGCCATCAGCCCCTGCAGTGTCACAAAGGCTCCTTGGTTCCATGAGGAACACAAAAGCTTTGCATCAACATTGAGCCACAGCTACTGAACACAGCTGGCAACATCTGCTTGCATCAAAAGAGGGCTTCAAGCTGAGAATGGCACCAGCAGCTTCCATCTGCAACAGAGACCCAGGGAAAGGACAGGCTGTGCCGGTCTGGACAAATGTGGAGGAAAATATCCTCTGGTAGAAGGCAGGTTACACCCAGCCCTCCCCCACCAGGTTCGGGAAAAAAGAATTTTCCTCGGAAGAAAGTGAAAGAGATAAAAACTATTTATTTAACAAACACACAGGAAAAGGATAACAATGCTAAATATTCAAACCTCTCGCTGTGGAGCGAAACCTGGGATAATTGGAGAGTCCTTCCGTGTTTCAGTGGGGTCTCCTGAAACATCCCTAGACAGCCAGGCCCGTGGAAAGAAATAGGGAGCGATTCTTGAGAGAAGTTTCAGAGCTCTTTCTTCTCCAGCCACATGGGCGGGGCACTGCCAAAGAACTGAGCAATCCCGGGACAAGCAGGGCCCTCCTGGCACAGGGCAACACAAAATAACCAGTGCTGAACAGGATTAGGGCACATGTGAGCAGGGAGCAGGGAGACCCCGTGCCCAGGCCATGCCTCTACCCCAGGGTCCCCTCTCCCTTGACCTCATGGCAGGGGGGAGGAACCCCAACACTTCTGGAGGTGTAGTCTCCCTCCTCCTCCTTGGAGCTGGGCCATGGGCCCACATTCAGGGCCCCCACCTCGGTAGAAAATTGTCCCGGTGTGGTCTGATGTTGAAACAGTCAAGAAGAGAAGAAGCGAAAGAAACCCCCAAAGTCCCAGGAAAACAAAGTTCAACTCTCCATCTCCCTGCAGAGAAAAGGAGCTGAAAACTGGCTCAAAAGCAAGAAGGTTGCTTCCTGCACTCTTGCTGCAAGCAGGATGCAGAGGAGTGTGTATGTGTGTCCTTGAACAAACGCTCTGAGAAGTTTGTCCGGTGTTTTTTTCCTCTCCCCCCTCTCAAGCTCAGTTGAAAGGCACAGAAATGCACCAAGTTAACTTCGGGGCATAGAGCAGCCATAGGGGATACACATCCTAAAGTCACCCCAAGACACAGGCACAGAGAATTCAGTGGAAAGACTCTGAGAATTCTGCTCCCAGAGATCATTCCTGCTCACACGGACCCTTGTAGAAAGGGACCATCATTCCAGGCAGCCTGTACTGAGCATGTGGCTCCTGAGCGGGGTTTGTTGTTTAGGAAACCTGCTCAGGCTTTTCCATTCTTTCCTTGCAAACAGGAAAACTTCTCCTGGGCCTGTGTGCAGGCAGAGCCCTGAGGAGAGCAGGTGGCACATGGTGCGCTGGGCTGGGACAGCCAGCTGCAGAGCTCAAGGGAAGAAGCCCAAAGTGGCACAATGGCTCCTTGCCTTCACATGCAACACCTGGGTCACAATGGTCTCCTTGATTCCATGAGGCCCCACTGTGTCACAGTGGCTCCTTGGTTCCATGCGGTTCCGCAGTGTCACCATGGTCTCCTTTGATCCGCATTGTCATCATGGACAATTGGTTCCATGAGGCCCCGCAGTGTCACAATGGTCCCTTGGTTCCATAGGTTTTATGTTGTAACAATGGACTCCTTGCTTCTATGAGCTCGCCTGCTTTTTGCAGAGGTGTCTTTGGTTCCAACAAGGCCCCGCTGTGTCTCAGTGCACCCTGGCTTCCATGTGGATCTGGAGTATCACAAAGGCTCCTTGGTTGCACCAGGTCCTGCTGTGTCACAATGGATCCTGTGCTCCATGAGGCCCTCCAAAGTCATCATGGAGGCTTGCTTCCATGAGGTTCCATGATGTGCCAGTGGTCATCTTGGTTCCAGGAGTTTCCTTAGTGTCACAATGCTCTCCATGCTTCCATGATTCCCCACAATGTCCCAATGCTCTCCATGCTTCCATTAGGCCCTGCTTTGCCACAATGGTGCCCTTGTTTCCATGAGGCCCTGCTGTGTCACAATGGACGTATGGTTCCATGATGCTCCGTGGTGTCACCATGGTCTTCTTGAATCCGCAGTGTAACAATGGACCATTGGTTCCATGCGGCCTGGCCGTGTCACAATGGGCTCCTTGATTCCATGATTCCCCACGGTGTCACAATGGAGCCTTGTTTCTAGGAGGTTCTGTACTGTCACAATTGTCTCCTTGATGCCATCAGCCCCTGCAGTGTCACAATGGCTCCTTGGTTCCATGAGGAACACAAAAGCTTTGCAGAAACATTGAGCAACAGCTGCTGAACACAGCTGGCAACATCTGCTTGCATCAAAAGAGGGCTTCAAGCTGACAATGGCACCAGCAGCTTCCATCTGCAACAGAGACCCAGGGAAAGGACAGGCTGTGCCGGTCTGGACAAATTTGGAGGAAAATATCCTCTGGTAGAAGGCAGGTTACACCCAGCCCTCCCCCACCAGGTTCGGGAAAAAAGAATTTTCCTCGGAAGAAAGTGAAAGAGATAAAAACTATTTATTTAACAAACACACAGGAAAAGGATAACAATGCTAAATATTCAAACCTCTCGCTGTGGAGCGAAACCTGGGATAATTGGAGAGTCCTTCCGTGTTTCAGTGGGGTCTCCTGAAACATCCCTAGACAGCCAGGCCCGTGGAAAGAAATAGGGAGCGATTCTTGAGAGAAGTTTCAGAGCTCTTTCTTCTCCAGCCACATGGGCGGGGCACTGCCAAAGAACTGAGCAATCCCGGGACAAGCAGGGCCCTCCTGGCACAGGGCAACACAAAATAACCAGTGCTGAACAGGATTAGGGCACATGTGAGCAGGGAGCAGGGAGACCCCGTGCCCAGGCCATGCCTCTACCCCAGGGTCCCCTCTCCCTTGACCTCATGGCAGGGGGGAGGAACCCCAACACTTCTGGAGGTGTAGTCTCCCTCCTCCTCCTTGGAGCTGGGCCATGGGCCCACATTCAGGGCCCCCACCTCGGTAGAAAATTGTCCCGGTGTGGTCTGATGTTGAAACAGTCAAGAAGAGAAGAAGCGAAAGAAACCCCCAAAGTCCCAGGAAAACAAAGTTCAACTCTCCATCTCCCTGCAGAGAAAAGGAGCTGAAAACTGGCTCAAAAGCAAGAAGGTTGCTTCCTGCACTCTTGCTGCAAGCAGGATGCAGAGGAGTGTGTATGTGTGTCCTTGAACAAACGCTCTGAGAAGTTTGTCCGGTGTTTTTTTCCTCTCCCCCCTCTCAAGCTCAGTTGAAAGGCACAGAAATGCACCAAGTTAACTTCGGGGCATAGAGCAGCCATAGGGGATACACATCCTAAAGTCACCCCAAGACACAGGCACAGAGAATTCAGTGGAAAGACTCTGAGAATTCTGCTCCCAGAGATCATTCCTGCTCACACGGACCCTTGTAGAAAGGGGCCATCATTCCAGGCAGCCTGTACTGAGCATGTGGCTCCTGAGCGGGGTTTGTTGTTTAGGAAACCTGCTCAGGCTTTTCCATTCTTTCCTTGCAAACAGGAAAACTTCTCCTGGGCCTGTGTGCAGGCAGAGCCCTGAGGAGAGCAGGTGGCACATGGTGCGCTGGGCTGGGACAGCCAGCTGCAGAGCTCAAGGGAAGAAGCCCAAAGTGGCACAATGGCTCCTTGCCTTCACATGCAACACCTGGGTCACAATGGTCTCCTTGATTCCATGAGGCCCCACTGTGTCACAGTGGCTCCTTGGTTCCATGCGGTTCCGCAGTGTCACCATGGTCTCCTTTGATCCGCATTGTCATCATGGACAATTGGTTCCATGAGGCCCCGCAGTGTCACAATGGTCCCTTGGTTCCATAGGTTTTATGTTGTAACAATGGACTCCTTGCTTCTATGAGCTCGCCTGCTTTTTGCAGAGGTGTCTTTGGTTCCAACAAGGCCCCGCTGTGTCTCAGTGCACCCTGGCTTCCATGTGGATCTGGAGTATCACAAAGGCTCCTTGGTTGCACCAGGTCCTGCTGTGTCACAATGGATCCTGTGCTCCATGAGGCCCTCCAAAGTCATCATGGAGGCTTGCTTCCATGAGGTTCCATGATGTGCCAGTGGTCATCTTGGTTCCAGGAGTTTCCTTAGTGTCACAATGCTCTCCATGCTTCCATGATTCCCCACAATGTCCCAATGCTCTCCATGCTTCCATTAGGCCCTGCTTTGCCACAATGGTGCCCTTGTTTCCATGAGGCCCCGCTGTGTCACAATGGACGTATGGTTCCATGATGCTCCGTGGTGTCACCATGGTCTTCTTGAATCCGCAGTGTAACAATGGACCATTGGTTCCATGCGGCCTGGCCGTGTCACAATGGGCTCCTTGATTCCATGATTCCCCACGGTGTCACAATGGAGCCTTGTTTCTAGGAGGTTCTGTACTGTCACAATTGTCTCCTTGATGCCATCAGCCCCTGCAGTGTCACAAAGGCTCCTTGGTTCCATGAGGAACACAAAAGCTTTGCATCAACATTGAGCCACAGCTGCTGAACACAGCTGGCAACATCTGCTTGCATCAAAAGAGGGCTTCAAGCTGACAATGGCACCAGCAGCTTCCATCTGCAACAGAGACCCAGGGAAAGGACAGGCTGTGCCGGTCTGGACAAATTTGGAGGAAAATATCCTCTGGTAGAAGGCAGGTTACACCCAGCCCTCCCCCACCAGGTTCGGGAAAAAAGAATTTTCCTCGGAAGAAAGTGAAAGAGATAAAAACTATTTATTTAACAAACACACAGGAAAAGGATAACAATGCTAAATATTCAAACCTCTCGCTGTGGAGCGAAACCTGGGATAATTGGAGAGTCCTTCCGTGTTTCAGTGGGGTCTCCTGAAACATCCCTAGACAGCCAGGCCCGTGGAAAGAAATAGGGAGCGATTCTTGAGAGAAGTTTCAGAGCTCTTTCTTCTCCAGCCACATGGGCGGGGCACTGCCAAAGAACTGAGCAATCCCGGGACAAGCAGGGCCCTCCTGGCACAGGGCAACACAAAATAACCAGTGCTGAACAGGATTAGGGCACATGTGAGCAGGGAGCAGGGAGACCCCGTGCCCAGGCCATGCCTCTACCCCAGGGTCCCCTCTCCCTTGACCTCATGGCAGGGGGGAGGAACCCCAACACTTCTGGAGGTGTAGTCTCCCTCCTCCTCCTTGGAGCTGGGCCATGGGCCCACATTCAGGGCCCCCACCTCGGTAGAAAATTCTCCCGGTGTGGTCTGATGTTGAAACAGTCAAGAAGAGAAGAAGCGAAAGAAACCCCCAAAGTCCCAGGAAAACAAAGTTCAACTCTCCATCTCCCTGCAGAGAAAAGGAGCTGAAAACTGGCTCAAAAGCAAGAAGGTTGCTTCCTGCGCTCTTGCTGCAAGCAGGATGCAGAGGAGTGTGTATGTGTGTCCTTGAACAAACGCTCTGAGAAGTTTGTCCGGTGGTTTTTTCCTCTCCCCCCTCTCAAGCTCAGTTGAAAGGCACAGAAATGCACCAAGTTAACTTCGGGGCATAGAGCAGCCATAGGGGATACACATCCTAAAGTCACCCCAAGACACAGGCACAGAGAATTCAGTGGAAAGACTCTGAGAATTCTGCTCCCAGAGATCATTCCTGCTCACACGGACCCTTGTAGAAAGGGGCCATCGTTCCAGGCAGCCTGTACTGAGCATGTGGCTCCTGAGCGGGGTTTGTTGTTTAGGAAACCTGCTCAGGCTTTTCCATTCTTTCCTTGCAAACAGGAAAACTTCTCCTGGGCCTGTGTGCAGGCAGAGGCCTGAGGAGAGCAGGTGGCACATGGTGCGCTGGGCTGGGACAGCCAGCTGCAGAGCTCAAGGGAAGAAGCCCAAAGAGTCACAATGGCTCCTTGCCTTCACATGCAACACCTGGGTCACAATGGTCTCCTTGATTCCATGAGGCCCCACTGTGTCACAGTGGCTCCTTGGTTCCATGCGGTTCCGCAGTGTCACCATGGTCTCCTTTGATCCGCATTGTCATCATGGACAATTGGTTCCATGAGGCCCCGCAGTGTCACAATGGTCCCTTGGTTCCATAGGTTTTATGTTGTAACAATGGACTCCTTGCTTCTATGAGCTCGCCTGCTTTTTGCAGAGGTGTCTTTGGTTCCAACAAGGCCCCGCTGTGTCTCAGTACACCCTGGCTTCCATGTGGATCTGGAGTATCACAAAGGCTCCTTGGTTCCACCAGGTCCTGCTGTGTCACAATGGATCCTGTGCTCCATGAGGCCCTCCAAAGTCATCATGGAGGCTTGCTTCCATGAGGTTCCATGATGTGCCAGTGGTCATCTTGGTTCCAGGAGTTTCCTTAGTGTCACAATGCTCTCCATGCTTCCATGATTCCCCACAATGTCCCAATGCTCTCCATGCTTCCATTAGGCCCTGCTTTGCCACAATGGTGCCCTTGTTTCCATGAGGCCCCGCTGTGTCACAATGGACGTATGGTTCCATGATGCTCCGTGGTGTCACCATGGTCTTCTTGAATCCGCAGTGTAACAATGGACCATTGGTTCCATGCGGCCTGGCCGTGTCACAATGGGCTCCTTGATTCCATGATTCCCCACGGTGTCACAATGGAGCCTTGTTTCTAGGAGGTTCTGTACTATCACAATTGTCTCCTTGATGCCATCAGCCCCTGCAGTGTCACAATGGCTCCTTGGTTCCATGAGGAACACAAAAGCTTTGCAGAAACATTGAGCCACAGCTGCTGAACACAGCTGGCAACATCTGCTGCATCAAAAGAGGGCTTCAAGCTGAGAATGGCACCAGCAGCTTCCATCTGCAACAGAGACCCAGGGAAAGGACAGGCTGTGCCGGTCTGGACAAATTTGGAGGAAAATATCCTCTGGTAGAAGGCAGGTTACACCCAGCCCTCCCCCACCAGGTTCGGGAAAAAAGAATTTTCCTCGGAAGAAAGTGAAAGAGATAGAAACTCTTTATTTAACAAACACACAGCAAAAGGATAACAATGCTAAATATTCAAACCTCTCGCTGTGGAGAGAAAGCTGGGATAATTGGAGAGTCCTTCCGTGTTTCAGTGGGGTCTCCTGAAACATCCATAGACAGCCAGGCCCGTGGAAAGAAATAGGGAGCGATTCTTGAGAGAAGTTTCAGAGCTCTTTCTTCTCCAGCCACATGGGCGGGGCACTGCCAAAGAACTGAGCAATCCCGGGACAAGCAGGGCCCTCCTGGCACAGGGCAACACAAAATAACCAGTGCTGAACAGGATTAGGGCACATGTGAGCAGGGAGCAGGGAGACCCCGTGCCCAGGCCATGCCTCTACCCCAGGGTCCCCTCTCCCATGACCTCATGGCAGGGGGGAGGAACCCCAACACTTCTGGAGGTGTAGTCTCCCTCCTCCTCCTTGGAGCTGGGCCATGGGCCCACATTCAGGGCCCCCACCTCGGTAGAAAATTCTCCCGGTGTGGTCTGATGTTGAAACAGTCAAGAAGAGAAGAAGCGAAAGAAACCCCCAAAGTCCCAGGAGAACAAAGTTCAACTCTCCATCTCCCTGCAGAGAAAAGGAGCTGAAAACTGGCTCAAAAGCAAGAAGGTTGCTTCCTGCACTCTTGCTGCAAGCAGGATGCAGAGGAGTGTGTATGTGTGTCCTTGAACAAACGCTCTGAGAAGTTTGTCCGGTTTTTTTTTCCTCTCCCCCCTCTCAGGCTCAGTTGAAAGGCACAGAAATGCACCAAGTTAACTTCTGGGCATAGAGCAGCCATAGGGGATACACATCCTAAAGTCACCCCAAGACACAGGCACAGAGAATTCAGTGGAAAGACTCTGAGAATTCTGCTCCCAGAGATCATTCCTGCTCACACGGACCCTTGTAGAAAGGGGCCATCATTCCAGGCAGCCTGTACTGAGCATGTGGCTCCTGAGCGGGGTTTGTTGTTTAGGAAACCTGCTCAGGCTTTTCCATTCTTTCCTTGCAAACAGGAAAACTTCTCCTGGGCCTGTGTGCAGGCAGAGGCCTGAGGAGAGCAGGTGGCACATGGTGCGCTGGGCTGGGACAGCCAGCTGCAGAGCTCAAGGGAAGAAGCCCAAAGAGTCACAATGGCTCCTTGCCTTCACATGCAACACCTGGGTCACAATGGTCTCCTTGATTCCATGAGGCCCCACTGTGTCACAGTGGCTCCTTGGTTCCATGCGGTTCCGCAGTGTCACCATGGTCTCCTTTGATCCGCATTGTCATCATGGACAATTGGTTCCATGAGGCCCCGCAGTGTCACAATGGTCCCTTGGTTCCATAGGTTTTATGTTGTAACAATGGACTCCTTGCTTCTATGAGCTCGCCTGCTTTTTGCAGAGGTGTCTTTGGTTCCAACAAGGCCCCGCTGTGTCTCAGTGCACCCTGGCTTCCATGTGGATCTGGAGTATCACAAAGGCTCCTTGGTTGCACCAGGTCCTGCTGTGTCACAATGGATCCTGTGCTCCATGAGGCCCTCCAAAGTCATCATGGAGGCTTGCTTCCATGAGGTTCCATGATGTGCCAGTGGTCATCTTGGTTCCAGGAGTTTCCTTAGTGTCACAATGCTCTCCATGCTTCCATGATTCCCCACAATGTCCCAATGCTCTCCATGCTTCCATTAGGCCCTGCTTTGCCACAATGGTGCCCTTGTTTCCATGAGGCCCCGCTGTGTCACAATGGACGTATGGTTCCATGATGCTCCGTGGTGTCACCATGGTCTTCTTGAATCCGCAGTGTAACAATGGACCATTGGTTCCATGCGGCCTGGCCGTGTCACAATGGGCTCCTTGATTCCATGATTCCCCACGGTGTCACAATGGAGCCTTGTTTCTAGGAGGTTCTGTACTGTCACAATTGTCTCCTTGATGCCATCAGCCCCTGCAGTGTCACAATGGCTCCTTGGTTCCATGAGGAACACAAAAGCTTTGCAGAAACATTGAGCAACAGCTGCTGAACACAGCTGGCAACATCTGCTTGCATCAAAAGAGGGCTTCAAGCTGAGAATGGCACCAGCAGCTTCCATCTGCAACAGAGACCCAGGGAAAGGACAGGCTGTGCCGGTCTGGACAAATTTGGAGGAAAATATCCTCTGGTAGAAGGCAGGTTACACCCAGCCCTCCCCCACCAGGTTCGGGAAAAAAGAATTTTCCTCGGAAGAAAGTGAAAGAGATAGAAACTCTTTATTTAACAAACACACAGCAAAAGGATAACAATGCTAAATATTCAAACCTCTCGCTGTGGAGAGAAAGCTGGGATAATTGGAGAGTCCTTCCGTGTTTCAGTGGGGTCTCCTGAAACATCCCTAGACAGCGAGGCCCGTGGAAAGAAATAGGGAGCGATTCTTGAGAGAAGTTTCAGAGCTCTTTCTTCTCCAGCCACATGGGCGGGGCACTGCCAAAGAACTGAGCAATCCCGGGACAAGCAGGGCCCTCCTGGCACAGGGCAACACAAAATAACCAGTGCTGAACAGGATTAGGGCACATGTGAGCAGGGAGCAGGGAGACCCCGTGCCCAGGCCATGCCTCTACCCCAGGGTCCCCTCTCCCATGACCTCATGGCAGGGGGGAGGAACCCCAACACTTCTGGAGGTGTAGTCTCCCTCCTCCTCCTTGGAGCTGGGCCATGGGCCCACATTCAGGGCCCCCACCTCGGTAGAAAATTCTCCCGGTGTGGTCTGATGTTGAAACAGTCAAGAAGAGAAGAAGCGAAAGAAACCCCCAAAGTCCCAGGAGAACAAAGTTCAACTCTCCATCTCCCTGCAGAGAAAAGGAGCTGAAAACTGGCTCAAAAGCAAGAAGGTTGCTTCCTGCACTCTTGCTGCAAGCAGGATGCAGAGGAGTGTGTATGTGTGTCCTTGAACAAACGCTCTGAGAAGTTTGTCCGGTTTTTTTTTCCTCTCCCCCCTCTCAGGCTCAGTTGAAAGGCACAGAAATGCACCAAGTTAACTTCTGGGCATAGAGCAGCCATAGGGGATACACATCCTAAAGTCACCCCAAGACACAGGCACAGAGAATTCAGTGGAAAGACTCTGAGAATTCTGCTCCCAGAGATCATTCCTGCTCACACGGACCCTTGTAGAAAGGGGCCATCGTTCCAGGCAGCCTGTACTGAGCATGTGGCTCCTGAGCAGGGTTTGTTGTTTAGGAAACCTGCTCAGGCTTTTCCATTCTTTCCTTGCAAACAGGAAAACTTCTCCTGGGCCTGTGTGCAGGCAGAGGCCTGAGGAGAGCAGGTGGCACATGGTGCGCTGGGCTGGGACAGCCAGCTGCAGAGCTCAAGGGAAGAAGCCCAAAGAGTCACAATGGCTCCTTGCCTTCACATGCAACACCTGGGTCACAATGGTCTCCTTGATTCCATGAGGCCCCACTGTGTCACAGTGGCTCCTTGGTTCCATGCGGTTCCGCAGTGTCACCATGGTCTCCTTTGATCCGCATTGTCATCATGGACAATTGGTTCCATGAGGCCCCGCAGTGTCACAATGGTCCCTTGGTTCCATAGGTTTTATGTTGTAACAATGGACTCCTTGCTTCTATGAGCTCGCCTGCTTTTTGCAGAGGTGTCTTTGGTTCCAACAAGGCCCCGCTGTGTCTCAGTGCACCCTGGCTTCCATGTGGATCTGGAGTATCACAAAGGCTCCTTGGTTGCACCAGGTCCTGCTGTGTCACAATGGATCCTGTGCTCCATGAGGCCCTCCAAAGTCATCATGGAGGCTTGGTTCCATGAGGTTCCATGATGTGCCAGTGGTCATCTTGGTTCCAGGAGTTTCCTTAGTGTCACAATGCTCTCCATGCTTCCATGATTCCCCACAATGTCCCAATGCTCTCCATGCTTCCATTAGGCCCTGCTTTGCCACAATGGTGCCCTTGTTTCCATGAGGCCCC
This sequence comes from Aphelocoma coerulescens, assembly GCF_041296385.1. Taxonomy (NCBI): domain Eukaryota; kingdom Metazoa; phylum Chordata; class Aves; order Passeriformes; family Corvidae; genus Aphelocoma; species Aphelocoma coerulescens. Next base: position 877,690 of record NW_027184055.1, on the reverse strand, counting down.
GCTGTGTCACAATGGACGTATGGTTCCATGATGCTCCGTGGTGTCACCATGGTCTTCTTGAATCCGCAGTGTAACAATGGACCATTGGTTCCATGCGGCCTGGCCGTGTCACAATGGGCTCCTTGATTCCATGATTCCCCACGGTGTCACAATGGAGCCTTGTTTCTAGGAGGTTCTGTACTGTCACAATTGTCTCCTTGATGCCATCAGCCCCTGCAGTGTCACAAAGGCTCCTTGGTTCCATGAGGAACACAAAAGCTTTGCATCAACATTGAGCCACAGCTGCTGAACACAGCTGGCAACATCTGCTTGCATCAAAAGAGGGCTTCAAGCTGAGAATGGCACCAGCAGCTTCCATCTGCAACAGAGACCCAGGGAAAGGACAGGCTGTGCCGGTCTGGACAAATTTGGAGGAAAATATCCTCTGGTAGAAGGCAGGTTACACCCAGCCCTCCCCCACCAGGTTCGGGAAAAAAGAATTTTCCTCGGAAGAAAGTGAAAGAGATAAAAACTATTTATTTAACAAACACACAGGAAAAGGATAACAATGCTAAATATTCAAACCTCTCGCTGTGGAGCGAAACCTGGGATAATTGGAGAGTCCTTCCGTGTTTCAGTGGGGTCTCCTGAAACATCCCTAGACAGCCAGGCCCGTGGAAAGAAATAGGGAGCGATTCTTGAGAGAAGTTTCAGAGCTCTTTCTTCTCCAGCCACATGGGCGGGGCACTGCCAAAGAACTGAGCAATCACAGCACAACCAGGGCCCTCCTGGCACAGGGCAACACAAAATAACCAGTGCTGAACAGGATTAGGGCACATGTGAGCAGGGAGCAGGGAGACCCCGTGCCCAGGCCATGCCTCTACCCCAGGGTCCCCTCTCCCATGACCTCATGGCAGGGGGGAGGAACCCCAACACTTCTGGAGGTGTAGTCTCCCTCCTCCTCCTTGGAGCTGGGCCATGGGCCCACATTCAGGGCCCCCACCTCGGTAGAAAATTCTCCCGGTGTGGTCTGATGTTGAAACAGTCAAGAAGAGAAGAAGCGAAAGAAACCCCCAAAGTCCCAGGAAAACAAAGTTCAACTCTCCATCTCTCTGCAGAGAAAAAAAGCTGAAAACTGGCTCAAAAGCAAGAAGGTTGCTTCCTGCACTCTTGCTGCAAGCAGGATGCAGAGGAGTGTGTATGTGTGTCCTTGAACAAACGCTCTGAGAAGTTTGTCCGGTGGTTTTTTCCTCTCCCCCCTCTCAAGCTCAGTTGAAAGGCACAGAAATGCACCAAGTTAACTTCGGGGCATAGAGCAGCCATAGGGGATACACATCCTAAAGTCACCCCAAGACACAGGCACAGAGAATTCAGTGGAAAGACTCCGAGAATTCTGCTCCCAGAGATCATTCCTGCTCACACGGACCCTTGTAGAAAGGGGCCATCGTTCCAGGCAGCCTGTACTGAGCATGTGGCTCCTGAGCGGGGTTTGTTGTTTAGGAAACCTGCTCAGGCTTTTCCATTCTTTCCTTGCAAACAGGAAAACTTCTCCTGGGCCTGTGTGCAGGCAGAGGCCTGAGGAGAGCAGGTGGCACATGGTGCGCTGGGCTGGGACAGCCAGCTGCAGAGCTCAAGGGAAGAAGCCCAAAGAGTCACAATGGCTCCTTGCCTTCACATGCAACACCTGGGTCACAATGGTCTCCTTGATTCCATGAGGCCCCACTGTGTCACAGTGGCTCCTTGGTTCCATGCGGTTCCGCAGTGTCACCATGGTCTCCTTTGATCCGCATTGTCATCATGGACAATTGGTTCCATGAGGCCCCGCAGTGTCACAATGGTCCCTTGGTTCCATAGGTTTTATGTTGTAACAATGGACTCCTTGCTTCTATGAGCTCGCCTGCTTTTTGCAGAGGTGTCTTTGGTTCCAACAAGGCCCCGCTGTGTCTCAGTGCACCCTGGCTTCCATGCGGATCTGGAGTATCACAAAGGCTCCTTGGTTGCACCAGGTCCTGCTGTGTCACAATGGATCCTGTGCTCCATGAGGCCCTCCAAAGTCATCATGGAGGCTTGCTTCCATGAGGTTCCATGATGTGCCAGTGGTCATCTTGGTTCCAGGAGTTTCCTTAGTGTCACAATGCTCTCCATGCTTCCATGATTCCCCACAATGTCCCAATGCTCTCCATGCTTCCATTAGGCCCTGCTTTGCCACAATGGTGCCCTTGTTTCCATGAGGCCCCGCTGTGTCACAATGGACGTATGGTTCCATGATGCTCCGTGGTGTCACCATGGTCTTCTTGAATCCGCAGTGTAACAATGGACCATTGGTTCCATGCGGCCTGGCCGTGTCACAATGGGCTCCTTGATTCCATGATTCCCCACGGTGTCACAATGGAGCCTTGTTTCTAGGAGGTTCTGTACTGTCACAATTGTCTCCTTGATGCCATCAGCCCCTGCAGTGTCACAATGGCTCCTTGGTTCCATGAGGAACACAAAAGCTTTGCAGAAACATTGAGCCACAGCTGCTGAACACAGCTGGCAACATCTGCTTGCATCAAAAGAGGGCTTCAAGCTGAGAATGGCACCAGCAGCTTCCATCTGCAACAGAGACCCAGGGAAAGGACAGGCTGTGCCAATCTGGACAAATTTGGAGGAAAATATCCTCTGGTAGAAGGCAGGTTACACCCAGCCCTCCCCCACCAGGTTCGGGAAAAAAGAATTTTCCTCGGAAGAAAGTGAAAGAGATAAAAACTATTTATTTAACAAACACACAGGAAAAGGATAACAATGCTAAATATTCAAACCTCTCGCTGTGGAGCGAAACCTGGGATAATTGGAGAGTCCTTCCGTGTTTCAGTGGGGTCTCCTGAAACATCCCTAGACAGCCAGGCCCGTGGAAAGAAATAGGGAGCGATTCTTGAGAGAAGTTTCAGAGCTCTTTCTTCTCCAGCCACACGGGCGGGGCACTGCCAAAGAACTGAGCAATCCCGGGACAAGCAGGGCCCTCCTGGCACAGGGCAACACAAAATAACCAGTGCTGAACAGGATTAGGGCACATGTGAGCAGGGAGCAGGGAGACCCCGTGCCCAGGCCATGCCTCTACCCCAGGGTCCCCTCTCCCATGACCTCATGGCAGGGGGGAGGAACCCCAACACTTCTGGAGGTGTAGTCTCCCTCCTCCTCCTTGGAGCTGGGCCATGGGCCCACATTCAGGGCCCCCACCTCGGTAGAAAATTCTCCCGGTGTGGTCTGATGTTGAAACAGTCAAGAAGAGAAGAAGTGAAAGAAACCCCCAAAGTCCCAGGAAAACAAAGTTCAAACTCTCCATCTCCCTGCAGAGAAAAGGAGCTGAAAACTGGCTCAAAAGCAAGAAGGTTGCTTCCTGCGCTCTTGCTGCAAGCAGGATGCAGAGGAGTGTGTATGTGTGTCCTTGAACAAACGCTCTGAGAAGTTTGTCCGGTTTTTTTTCCTCTCCCCCCTCTCAGGCTCAGTTGAAAGGCACAGAAATGCACCAAGTTAACTTCTGGGCATAGAGCAGCCATAGGGGATACACATCCTAAAGTCACCCCAAGACACAGGCACAGAGAATTCAGTGGAAAGACTCTGAGAATTCTGCTCCCAGAGATCATTCCTGCTCACACGGACCCTTGTAGAAAGGGGCCATCGTTCCAGGCAGCCTGTACTGAGCATGTGGCTCCTGAGCAGGGTTTGTTGTTTAGGAAACCTGCTCAGGCTTTTCCATTCTTTCCTTGCAAACAGGAAAACTTCTCCTGGGCCTGTGTGCAGGCAGAGGCCTGAGGAGAGCAGGTGGCACATGGTGCGCTGGGCTGGGACAGCCAGCTGCAGAGCTCAAGGGAAGAAGCCCAAAGAGTCACAATGGCTCCTTGCCTTCACATGCAACACCTGGGTCACAATGGTCTCCTTGATTCCATGAGGCCCCACTGTGTCACAGTGGCTCCTTGGTTCCATGCGGTTCCGCAGTGTCACCATGGTCTCCTTTGATCCGCATTGTCATCATGGACAATTGGTTCCATGAGGCCCCGCAGTGTCACAATGGTCCCTTGGTTCCATAGGTTTTATGTTGTAACAATGGACTCCTTGCTTCTATGAGCTCGCCTGCTTTTTGCAGAGGTGTCTTTGGTTCCAACAAGGCCCCGCTGTGTCTCAGTGCACCCTGGCTTCCATGTGGATCTGGAGTATCACAAAGGCTCCTTGGTTCCACCAGGTCCTGCTGTGTCACAATGGATCCTGTGCTCCATGAGGCCCTCCAAAGTCATCATGGAGGCTTGCTTCCATGAGGTTCCATGATGTGCCAGTGGTCATCTTGGTTCCAGGAGTTTCCTTAGTGTCACAATGCTCTCCATGCTTCCATGATTCCCCACAATGTCCCAATGCTCTCCATGCTTCCATTAGGCCCTGCTTTGCCACAATGGTGCCCTTGTTTCCATGAGGCCCCGCTGTGTCACAATGGACGTATGGTTCCATGATGCTCCGTGGTGTCACCATGGTCTTCTTGAATCCGCAGTGTAACAATGGACCATTGGTTCCATGCGGCCTGGCCGTGTCACAATGGGCTCCTTGATTCCATGATTCCCCACGGTGTCACAATGGAGCCTTGTTTCTAGGAGGTTCTGTACTGTCACAATTGTCTCCTTGATGCCATCAGCCCCTGCAGTGTCACAAAGGCTCCTTGGTTCCATGAGGAACACAAAAGCTTTGCATCAACATTGAGCCACAGCTGCTGAACACAGCTGGCAACATCTGCTTGCATCAAAAGAGGGCTTCAAGCTGACAATGGCACCAGCAGCTTCCATCTGCAACAGAGACCCAGGGAAAGGACAGGCTGTGCCGGTCTGGACAAATTTGGAGGAAAATATCCTCTGGTAGAAGGCAGGTTACACCCAGCCCTCCCCCACCAGGTTCGGGAAAAAAGAATTTTCCTCGGAAGAAAGTGAAAGAGATAAAAACTATTTATTTAACAAACACACAGGAAAAGGATAACAATGCTAAATATTCAAACCTCTCGCTGTGGAGCGAAACCTGGGATAATTGGAGAGTCCTTCCGTGTTTCAGTGGGGTCTCCTGAAACATCCCTAGACAGCCAGGCCCGTGGAAAGAAATAGGGAGCGATTCTTGAGAGAAGTTTCAGAGCTCTTTCTTCTCCAGCCACATGGGCGGGGCACTGCCAAAGAACTGAGCAATCCCGGGACAAGCAGGGCCCTCCTGGCACAGGGCAACACAAAATAACCAGTGCTGAACAGGATTAGGGCACATGTGAGCAGGGAGCAGGGAGACCCCGTGCCCAGGCCATGCCTCTACCCCAGGGTCCCCTCTCCCATGACCTCATGGCAGGGGGGAGGAACCCCAACACTTCTGGAGGTGTAGTCTCCCTCCTCCTCCTTGGAGCTGGGCCATGGGCCCACATTCAGGGCCCCCACCTCGGTAGAAAATTCTCCCGGTGTGGTCTGATGTTGAAACAGTCAAGAAGAGAAGAAGCGAAAGAAACCCCCAAAGTCCCAGGAGAACAAAGTTCAACTCTCCATCTCCCTGCAGAGAAAAGGAGCTGAAAACTGGCTCAAAAGCAAGAAGGTTGCTTCCTGCACTCTTGCTGCAAGCAGGATGCAGAGGAGTGTGTATGTGTGTCCTTGAACAAACGCTCTGAGAAGTTTGTCCGGTTTTTTTTTCCTCTCCCCCCTCTCAGGCTCAGTTGAAAGGCACAGAAATGCACCAAGTTAACTTCTGGGCATAGAGCAGCCATAGGGGATACACATCCTAAAGTCACCCCAAGACACAGGCACAGAGAATTCAGTGGAAAGACTCTGAGAATTCTGCTCCCAGAGATCATTCCTGCTCACACGGACCCTTGTAGAAAGGGGCCATCGTTCCAGGCAGCCTGTACTGAGCATGTGGCTCCTGAGCAGGGTTTGTTGTTTAGGAAACCTGCTCAGGCTTTTCCATTCTTTCCTTGCAAACAGGAAAACTTCTCCTGGGCCTGTGTGCAGGCAGAGGCCTGAGGAGAGCAGGTGGCACATGGTGCGCTGGGCTGGGACAGCCAGCTGCAGAGCTCAAGGGAAGAAGCCCAAAGAGTCACAATGGCTCCTTGCCTTCACATGCAACACCTGGGTCACAATGGTCTCCTTGATTCCATGAGGCCCCACTGTGTCACAGTGGCTCCTTGGTTCCATGCGGTTCCGCAGTGTCACCATGGTCTCCTTTGATCCGCATTGTCATCATGGACAATTGGTTCCATGAGGCCCCGCAGTGTCACAATGGTCCCTTGGTTCCATAGGTTTTATGTTGTAACAATGGACTCCTTGCTTCTATGAGCTCGCCTGCTTTTTGCAGAGGTGTCTTTGGTTCCAACAAGGCCCCGCTGTGTCTCAGTGCACCCTGGCTTCCATGTGGATCTGGAGTATCACAAAGGCTCCTTGGTTCCACCAGGTCCTGCTGTGTCACAATGGATCCTGTGCTCCATGAGGCCCTCCAAAGTCATCATGGAGGCTTGCTTCCATGAGGTTCCATGATGTGCCAGTGGTCATCTTGGTTCCAGGAGTTTCCTTAGTGTCACAATGCTCTCCATGCTTCCATGATTCCCCACAATGTCCCAATGCTCTCCATGCTTCCATTAGGCCCTGCTTTGCCACAATGGTGCCCTTGTTTCCATGAGGCCCCGCTGTGTCACAATGGACGTATGGTTCCATGATGCTCCGTGGTGTCACCATGGTCTTCTTGAATCCGCAGTGTAACAATGGACCATTGGTTCCATGCGGCCTGGCCGTGTCACAATGGGCTCCTTGATTCCATGATTCCCCACGGTGTCACAATGGAGCCTTGTTTCTAGGAGGTTCTGTACTGTCACAATTGTCTCCTTGATGCCATCAGCCCCTGCAGTGTCACAAAGGCTCCTTGGTTCCATGAGGAACACAAAAGCTTTGCATCAACATTGAGCCACAGCTGCTGAACACAGCTGGCAACATCTGCTTGCATCAAAAGAGGGCTTCAAGCTGACAATGGCACCAGCAGCTTCCATCTGCAACAGAGACCCAGGGAAAGGACAGGCTGTGCCGGTCTGGACAAATTTGGAGGAAAATATCCTCTGGTAGAAGGCAGGTTACACCCAGCCCTCCCCCACCAGGTTCGGGAAAAAAGAATTTTCCTCGGAAGAAAGTGAAAGAGATAAAAACTATTTATTTAACAAACACACAGGAAAAGGATAACAATGCTAAATATTCAAACCTCTCGCTGTGGAGCGAAACCTGGGATAATTGGAGAGTCCTTCCGTGTTTCAGTGGGGTCTCCTGAAACATCCCTAGACAGCCAGGCCCGTGGAAAGAAATAGGGAGCGATTCTTGAGAGAAGTTTCAGAGCTCTTTCTTCTCCAGCCACATGGGCGGGGCACTGCCAAAGAACTGAGCAATCCCGGGACAAGCAGGGCCCTCCTGGCACAGGGCAACACAAAATAACCAGTGCTGAACAGGATTAGGGCACATGTGAGCAGGGAGCAGGGAGACCCCGTGCCCAGGCCATGCCTCTACCCCAGGGTCCCCTCTCCCATGACCTCATGGCAGGGGGGAGGAACCCCAACACTTCTGGAGGTGTAGTCTCCCTCCTCCTCCTTGGAGCTGGGCCATGGGCCCACATTCAGGGCCCCCACCTCGGTAGAAAATTCTCCCGGTGTGGTCTGATGTTGAAACAGTCAAGAAGAGAAGAAGCGAAAGAAACCCCCAAAGTCCCAGGAGAACAAAGTTCAACTCTCCATCTCCCTGCAGAGAAAAGGAGCTGAAAACTGGCTCAAAAGCAAGAAGGTTGCTTCCTGCACTCTTGCTGCAAGCAGGATGCAGAGGAGTGTGTATGTGTGTCCTTGAACAAACGCTCTGAGAAGTTTGTCCGGTTTTTTTTTCCTCTCCCCCCTCTCAGGCTCAGTTGAAAGGCACAGAAATGCACCAAGTTAACTTCTGGGCATAGAGCAGCCATAGGGGATACACATCCTAAAGTCACCCCAAGACACAGGCACAGAGAATTCAGTGGAAAGACTCTGAGAATTCTGCTCCCAGAGATCATTCCTGCTCACACGGACCCTTGTAGAAAGGGGCCATCGTTCCAGGCAGCCTGTACTGAGCATGTGGCTCCTGAGCGGGGTTTGTTGTTTAGGAAACCTGCTCAGGCTTTTCCATTCTTTCCTTGCAAACAGGAAAACTTCTCCTGGGCCTGTGTGCAGGCAGAGGCCTGAGGAGAGCAGGTGGCACATGGTGCGCTGGGCTGGGACAGCCAGCTGCAGAGCTCAAGGGAAGAAGCCCAAAGAGTCACAATGGCTCCTTGCCTTCACATGCAACACCTGGGTCACAATGGTCTCCTTGATTCCATGAGGCCCCACTGTGTCACAGTGGCTCCTTGGTTCCATGCGGTTCCGCAGTGTCACCATGGTCTCCTTTGATCCGCATTGTCATCATGGACAATTGGTTCCATGAGGCCCCGCAGTGTCACAATGGTCCCTTGGTTCCATAGGTTTTATGTTGTAACAATGGACTCCTTGCTTCTATGAGCTCGCCTGCTTTTTGCAGAGGTGTCTTTGGTTCCAACAAGGCCCCGCTGTGTCTCAGTGCACCCTGGCTTCCATGTGGATCTGGAGTATCACAAAGGCTCCTTGGTTGCACCAGGTCCTGCTGTGTCACAATGGATCCTGTGCTCCATGAGGCCCTCCAAAGTCATCATGGAGGCTTGCTTCCATGAGGTTCCATGATGTGCCAGTGGTCATCTTGGTTCCAGGAGTTTCCTTAGTGTCACAATGCTCTCCATGCTTCCATGATTCCCCACAATGTCCCAATGCTCTCCATGCTTCCATTAGGCCCTGCTTTGCCACAATGGTGCCCTTGTTTCCATGAGGCCCCGCTGTGTCACAATGGACGTATGGTTCCATGATGCTCCGTGGTGTCACCATGGTCTTCTTGAATCCGCAGTGTAACAATGGACCATTGGTTCCATGCGGCCTGGCCGTGTCACAATGGGCTCCTTGATTCCATGATTCCCCACGGTGTCACAATGGAGCCTTGTTTCTAGGAGGTTCTGTACTGTCACAATTGTCTCCTTGATGCCATCAGCCCCTGCAGTGTCACAATGGCTCCTTGGTTCCATGAGGAACACAAAAGCTTTGCAGAAACATTGAGCCACAGCTGCTGAACACAGCTGGCAACATCTGCTTGCATCAAAAGAGGGCTTCAAGCTGACAATGGCACCAGCAGCTTCCATCTGCAACAGAGACCCAGGGAAAGGACAGGCTGTGCCAATCTGGACAAATTTGGAGGAAAATATCCTCTGGTAGAAGGCAGGTTACACCCAGCCCTCCCCCACCAGGTTCGGGAAAAAAGAATTTTCCTCGGAAGAAAGTGAAAGAGATAAAAACTATTTATTTAACAAACACACAGGAAAAGGATAACAATGCTAAATATTCAAACCTCTCGCTGTGGAGCGAAACCTGGGATAATTGGAGAGTCCTTCCGTGTTTCAGTGGGGTCTCCTGAAACATCCCTAGACAGCCAGGCCCGTGGAAAGAAATAGGGAGCGATTCTTGAGAGAAGTTTCAGAGCTCTTTCTTCTCCAGCCACACGGGCGGGGCACTGCCAAAGAACTGAGCAATCCCGGGACAAGCAGGGCCCTCCTGGCACAGGGCAACACAAAATAACCAGTGCTGAACAGGATTAGGGCACATGTGAGCAGGGAGCAGGGAGACCCCGTGCCCAGGCCATGCCTCTACCCCAGGGTCCCCTCTCCCATGACCTCATGGCAGGGGGGAGGAACCCCAACACTTCTGGAGGTGTAGTCTCCCTCCTCCTCCTTGGAGCTGGGCCATGGGCCCACATTCAGGGCCCCCACCTCGGTAGAAAATTCTCCCGGTGTGGTCTGATGTTGAAACAGTCAAGAAGAGAAGAAGTGAAAGAAACCCCCAAAGTCCTCGGAAAACAAAGTTCAAACTCTCCATCTCCCTGCAGAGAAAAGGAGCTGAAAACTGGCTCAAAAGCAAGAAGGTTGCTTCCTGCGCTCTTGCTGCAAGCAGGATGCAGAGGAGTGTGTATGTGTGTCCTTGAACAAACGCTCTGAGAAGTTTGTCCGGTTTTTTTTCCTCTCCCCCCTCTCAGGCTCAGTTGAAAGGCACAGAAATGCACCAAGTTAACTTCTGGGCATAGAGCAGCCATAGGGGATACACATCCTAACGTCACCCCAAGACACAGGCACAGAGAATTCAGTGGAAAGACTCTGAGAATTCTGCTCCCAGAGATCATTCCTGCTCACACGGACCCTTGTAGAAAGGGGCCATCGTTCCAGGCAGCCTGTACTGAGCATGTGGCTCCTGAGCGGGGTTTGTTGTTTAGGAAACCTGCTCAGGCTTTTCCATTCTTTCCTTGCAAACAGGAAAACTTCTCCTGGGCCTGTGTGCAGGCAGAGGCCTGAGGAGAGCAGGTGGCACATGGTGCGCTGGGCTGGGACAGCCAGCTGCAGAGCTCAAGGGAAGAAGCCCAAAGAGTCACAATGGCTCCTTGCCTTCACATGCAACACCTGGGTCACAATGGTCTCCTTGATTCCATGAGGCCCCACTGTGTCACAGTGGCTCCTTGGTTCCATGCGGTTCCGCAGTGTCACCATGGTCTCCTTTGATCCGCATTGTCATCATGGACAATTGGTTCCATGAGGCCCCGCAGTGTCACAATGGTCCCTTGGTTCCATAGGTTTTATGTTGTAACAATGGACTCCTTGCTTCTATGAGCTCGCCTGCTTTTTGCAGAGGTGTCTTTGGTTCCAACAAGGCCCCGCTGTGTCTCAGTGCACCCTGGCTTCCATGTGGATCTGGAGTATCACAAAGGCTCCTTGGTTGCACCAGGTCCTGCTGTGTCACAATGGATCCTGTGCTCCATGAGGCCCTCCAAAGTCATCATGGAGGCTTGCTTCCATGAGGTTCCATGATGTGCCAGTGGTCATCTTGGTTCCAGGAGTTTCCTTAGTGTCACAATGCTCTCCATGCTTCCATGATTCCCCACAATGTCCCAATGCTCTCCATGCTTCCATTAGGCCCTGCTTTGCCACAATGGTGCCCTTGTTTCCATGAGGCCCCGCTGTGTCACAATGGACGTATGGTTCCATGATGCTCCGTGGTGTCACCATGGTCTTCTTGAATCCGCAGTGTAACAATGGACCATTGGTTCCATGCGGCCTGGCCGTGTCACAATGGGCTCCTTGATTCCATGATTCCCCACGGTGTCACAATGGAGCCTTGTTTCTAGGAGGTTCTGTACTGTCACAATTGTCTCCTTGATGCCATCAGCCCCTGCAGTGTCACAATGGCTCCTTGGTTCCATGAGGAACACAAAAGCTTTGCAGAAACATTGAGCCACAGCTGCTGAACACAGCTGGCAACATCTGCTTGCATCAAAAGAGGGCTTCAAGCTGACAATGGCACCAGCAGCTTCCATCTGCAACAGAGACCCAGGGAAAGGACAGGCTGTGCCAATCTGGACAAATTTGGAGGAAAATATCCTCTGGTAGAAGGCAGGTTACACCCAGCCCTCCCCCACCAGGTTCGGGAAAAAAGAATTTTCCTCGGAAGAAAGTGAAAGAGATAAAAACTATTTATTTAACAAACACACAGGAAAAGGATAACAATGCTAAATATTCAAACCTCTCGCTGTGGAGCGAAACCTGGGATAATTGGAGAGTCCTTCCGTGTTTCAGTGGGGTCTCCTGAAACATCCCTAGACAGCCAGGCCCGTGGAAAGAAATAGGGAGCGATTCTTGAGAGAAGTTTCAGAGCTCTTTCTTCTCCAGCCACACGGGCGGGGCACTGCCAAAGAACTGAGCAATCCCGGGACAAGCAGGGCCCTCCTGGCACAGGGCAACACAAAATAACCAGTGCTGAACAGGATTAGGGCACATGTGAGCAGGGAGCAGGGAGACCCCGTGCCCAGGCCATGCCTCTACCCCAGGGTCCCCTCTCCCATGACCTCATGGCAGGGGGGAGGAACCCCAACACTTCTGGAGGTGTAGTCTCCCTCCTCCTCCTTGGAGCTGGGCCATGGGCCCACATTCAGGGCCCCCACCTCGGTAGAAAATTCTCCCGGTGTGGTCTGATGTTGAAACAGTCAAGAAGAGAAGAAGTGAAAGAAACCCCCAAAGTCCTCGGAAAACAAAGTTCAAACTCTCCATCTCCCTGCAGAGAAAAGGAGCTGAAAACTGGCTCAAAAGCAAGAAGGTTGCTTCCTGCGCTCTTGCTGCAAGCAGGATGCAGAGGAGTGTGTATGTGTGTCCTTGAACAAACGCTCTGAGAAGTTTGTCCGGTTTTTTTTCCTCTCCCCCCTCTCAGGCTCAGTTGAAAGGCACAGAAATGCACCAAGTTAACTTCTGGGCATAGAGCAGCCATAGGGGATACACATCCTAACGTCACCCCAAGACACAGGCACAGAGAATTCAGTGGAAAGACTCTGAGAATTCTGCTCCCAGAGATCATTCCTGCTCACACTGACCCTTGTAGAAAGGGGCCATCGTTCCAGGCAGCCTGTACTGAGCATGTGGCTCCTGAGCAGGGTTTGTTGTTTAGGAAACCTGCTCAGGCTTTTCCATTCTTTCCTTGCAAACAGGAAAACTTCTCCTGGGGCTGTGTGCAGGCAGAGGCCTGAGGAGAGCAGGTGGCACATGGTGCGCTGGGCTGGGACAGCCAGCTGCAGAGCTCAAGGGAAGAAGCCCAAAGAGTCACAATGGCTCCTTGCCTTCACATGCAACACCTGGGTCACAATGGTCTCCTTGATTCCATGAGGCCCCACTGTGTCACAGTGGCTCCTTGGTTCCATGCGGTTCCGCAGTGTCACCATGGTGTCCTTTGATCCGCATTGTCATCATGGACAATTGGTTCCATGAGGCCCCGCAGTGTCACAATGGTCCCTTGGTTCCATAGGTTTTATGTTGTAACAATGGACTCCTTGCTTCTATGAGCTCGCCTGCTTTTTGCAGAGGTGTCTTTGGTTCCAACAAGGCCCCGCTGTGTCTCAGTGCACCCTGGCTTCCATGTGGATCTGGAGTATCACAAAGGCTCCTTGGTTCCACCAGGTCCTGCTGTGTCACAATGGATCCTGTGCTCCATGAGGCCCTCCAAAGTCATCATGGAGGCTTGCTTCCATGAGGTTCCATGATGTGCCAGTGGTCATCTTGGTTCCAGGAGTTTCCTTAGTGTCACAATGCTCTCCATGCTTCCATGATTCCCCACAATGTCCCAATGCTCTCCATGCTTCCATTAGGCCCTGCTTTGCCACAATGGTGCCCTTGTTTCCATGAGGCCCCGCTGTGTCACAATGGACGTATGGTTCCATGATGCTCCGTGGTGTCACCATGGTCTTCTTGAATCCGCAGTGTAACAATGGACCATTGGTTCCATGCGGCCTGGCCGTGTCACAATGGGCTCCTTGATTCCATGATTCCCCACGGTGTCACAATGGAGCCTTGTTTCTAGGAGGTTCTGTACTGTCACAATTGTCTCCTTGATGCCATCAGCCCCTGCAGTGTCACAAAGGCTCCTTGGTTCCATGAGGAACACAAAAGCTTTGCATCAACATTGAGCCACAGCTGCTGAACACAGCTGGCAACATCTGCTTGCATCAAAAGAGGGCTTCAAGCTGAGAATGGCACCAGCAGCTTCCATCTGCAACAGAGACCCAGGGAAAGGACAGGCTGTGCCGGTCTGGACAAATTTGGAGGAAAATATCCTCTGGTAGAAGGCAGGTTACACCCAGCCCTCCCCCACCAGGTTCGGGAAAAAAGAATTTTCCTCGGAAGAAAGTGAAAGAGATAAAAACTATTTATTTAACAAACACACAGGAAAAGGATAACAATGCTAAATATTCAAACCTCTCGCTGTGGAGCGAAACCTGGGATAATTGGAGAGTCCTTCCGTGTTTCAGTGGGGTCTCCTGAAACATCCCTAGACAGCCAGGCCCGTGGAAAGAAATAGGGAGCGATTCTTGAGAGAAGTTTCAGAGCTCTTTCTTCTCCAGCCACATGGGCGGGGCACTGCCAAAGAACTGAGCAATCCCGGGACAAGCAGGGCCCTCCTGGCACAGGGCAACACAAAATAACCAGTGCTGAACAGGATTAGGGCACATGTGAGCAGGGAGCAGGGAGACCCCGTGCCCAGGCCATGCCTCTACCCCAGGGTCCCCTCTCCCATGACCTCATGGCAGGGGGGAGGAACCCCAACACTTCTGGAGGTGTAGTCTCCCTCCTCCTCCTTGGAGCTGGGCCATGGGCCCACATTCAGGGCCCCCACCTCGGTAGAAAATTCTCCCGGTGTGGTCTGATGTTGAAACAGTCAAGAAGAGAAGAAGCGAAAGAAACCCCCAAAGTCCCAGGAGAACAAAGTTCAACTCTCCATCTCCCTGCAGAGAAAAGGAGCTGAAAACTGGCTCAAAAGCAAGAAGGTTGCTTCCTGCACTCTTGCTGCAAGCAGGATGCAGAGGAGTGTGTATGTGTGTCCTTGAACAAACGCTCTGAGAAGTTTGTCCGGTTTTTTTTTCCTCTCCCCCCTCTCAGGCTCAGTTGAAAGGCACAGAAATGCACCAAGTTAACTTCTGGGCATAGAGCAGCCATAGGGGATACACATCCTAAAGTCACCCCAAGACACAGGCACAGAGAATTCAGTGGAAAGACTCTGAGAATTCTGCTCCCAGAGATCATTCCTGCTCACACTGACCCTTGTAGAAAGGGGCCATCGTTCCAGGCAGCCTGTACTGAGCATGTGGCTCCTGAGCGGGGTTTGTTGTTTAGGAAACCTGCTCAGGCTTTTCCATTCTTTCCTTGCAAACAGGAAAACTTCTCCTGGGCCTGTGTGCAGGCAGAGGCCTGAGGAGAGCAGGTGGCACATGGTGCGCTGGGCTGGGACAGCCAGCTGCAGAGCTCAAGGGAAGAAGCCCAAAGAGTCACAATGGCTCCTTGCCTTCACATGCAACACCTGGGTCACAATGGTCTCCTTGATTCCATGAGGCCCCACTGTGTCACAGTGGCTCCTTGGTTCCATGCGGTTCCGCAGTGTCACCATGGTCTCCTTTGATCCGCATTGTCATCATGGACAATTGGTTCCATGAGGCCCCGCAGTGTCACAATGGTCCCTTGGTTCCATAGGTTTTATGTTGTAACAATGGACTCCTTGCTTCTATGAGCTCGCCTGCTTTTTGCAGAGGTGTCTTTGGTTCCAACAAGGCCCCGCTGTGTCTCAGTGCACCCTGGCTTCCATGTGGATCTGGAGTATCACAAAGGCTCCTTGGTTCCACCAGGTCCTGCTGTGTCACAATGGATCCTGTGCTCCATGAGGCCCTCCAAAGTCATCATGGAGGCTTGCTTCCATGAGGTTCCATGATGTTCCAGTGGTCATCTTGGTTCCAGGAGTTTCCTTAGTGTCACAATGCTCTCCATGCTTCCATGATTCCCCACAATGTCCCAATGCTCTCCATGCTTCCATTAGGCCCTGCTTTGCCACAATGGTGCCCTTGTTTCCATGAGGCCCCGCTGTGTCACAATGGACGTATGGTTCCATGATGCTCCGTGGTGTCACCATGGTCTTCTTGAATCCGCAGTGTAACAATGGACCATTGGTTCCATGCGGCCTGGCCGTGTCACAATGGGCTCCTTGATTCCATGATTCCCCACGGTGTCACAATGGAGCCTTGTTTCTAGGAGGTTCTGTACTGTCACAATTGTCTCCTTGATGCCATCAGCCCCTGCAGTGTCACAAAGGCTCCTTGGTTCCATGAGGAACACAAAAGCTTTGCATCAACATTGAGCCACAGCTGCTGAACACAGCTGGCAACATCTGCTTGCATCAAAAGAGGGCTTCAAGCTGACAATGGCACCAGCAGCTTCCATCTGCAACAGAGACCCAGGGAAAGGACAGGCTGTGCCGGTCTGGACAAATTTGGAGGAAAATATCCTCTGGTAGAAGGCAGGTTACACCCAGCCCTCCCCCACCAGGTTCGGGAAAAAAGAATTTTCCTCGGAAGAAAGTGAAAGAGATAAAAACTATTTATTTAACAAACACACAGGAAAAGGATAACAATGCTAAATATTCAAACCTCTCGCTGTGGAGCGAAACCTGGGATAATTGGAGAGTCCTTCCGTGTTTCAGTGGGGTCTCCTGAAACATCCCTAGACAGCCAGGCCCGTGGAAAGAAATAGGGAGCGATTCTTGAGAGAAGTTTCAGAGCTCTTTCTTCTCCAGCCACATGGGCGGGGCACTGCCAAAGAACTGAGCAATCCCGGGACAAGCAGGGCCCTCCTGGCACAGGGCAACACAAAATAACCAGTGCTGAACAGGATTAGGGCACATGTGAGCAGGGAGCAGGGAGACCCCGTGCCCAGGCCATGCCTCTACCCCAGGGTCCCCTCTCCCTTGACCTCATGGCAGGGGGGAGGAACCCCAACACTTCTGGAGGTGTAGTCTCCCTCCTCCTCCTTGGAGCTGGGCCATGGGCCCACATTCAGGGCCCCCACCTCGGTAGAAAATTCTCCCGGTGTGGTCTGATGTTGAAACAGTCAAGAAGAGAAGAAGCGAAAGAAACCCCCAAAGTCCCAGGAAAACAAAGTTCAACTCTCCATCTCCCTGCAGAGAAAAGGAGCTGAAAACTGGCTCAAAAGCAAGAAGGTTGCTTCCTGCGCTCTTGCTGCAAGCAGGATGCAGAGGAGTGTGTATGTGTGTCCTTGAACAAACGCTCTGAGAAGTTTGTCCGGTTTTTTTTCCTCTCCCCCCTCTCAGGCTCAGTTGAAAGGCACAGAAATGCACCAAGTTAACTTCTGGGCATAGAGCAGCCATAGGGGATACACATCCTAAAGTCACCCCAAGACACAGGCACAGAGAATTCAGTGGAAAGACTCTGAGAATTCTGCTCCCAGAGATCATTCCTGCTCACACGGACCCTTGTAGAAAGGGGCCATCGTTCCAGGCAGCCTGTACTGAGCATGTGGCTCCTGAGCGGGGTTTGTTGTTTAGGAAACCTGCTCAGGCTTTTCCATTCTTTCCTTGCAAACAGGAAAACTTCTCCTGGGCCTGTGTGCAGGCAGAGGCCTGAGGAGAGCAGGTGGCACATGGTGCGCTGGGCTGGGACAGCCAGCTGCAGAGCTCAAGGGAAGAAGCCCAAAGAGTCACAATGGCTCCTTGCCTTCACATGCAACACCTGGGTCACAATGGTCTCCTTGATTCCATGAGGCCCCACTGTGTCACAGTGGCTCCTTGGTTCCATGCGGTTCCGCAGTGTCACCATGGTCTCCTTTGATCCGCATTGTCATCATGGACAATTGGTTCCATGAGGCCCCGCAGTGTCACAATGGTCCCTTGGTTCCATAGGTTTTATGTTGTAACAATGGACTCCTTGCTTCTATGAGCTCGCCTGCTTTTTGCAGAGGTGTCTTTGGTTCCAACAAGGCCCCGCTGTGTCTCAGTGCACCCTGGCTTCCATGTGGATCTGGAGTATCACAAAGGCTCCTTGGTTCCACCAGGTCCTGCTGTGTCACAATGGATCCTGTGCTCCATGAGGCCCTCCAAAGTCATCATGGAGGCTTGCTTCCATGAGGTTCCATGATGTGCCAGTGGTCATCTTGGTTCCAGGAGTTTCCTTAGTGTCACAATGCTCTCCATGCTTCCATGATTCCCCACAATGTCCCAATGCTCTCCATGCTTCCATTAGGCCCTGCTTTGCCACAATGGTGCCCTTGTTTCCATGAGGCCCCGCTGTGTCACAATGGACGTATGGTTCCATGATGCTCCGTGGTGTCACCATGGTCTTCTTGAATCCGCAGTGTAACAATGGACCATTGGTTCCATGCGGCCTGGCCGTGTCACAATGGGCTCCTTGATTCCATGATTCCCCACGGTGTCACAATGGAGCCTTGTTTCTAGGAGGTTCTGTACTGTCACAATTGTCTCCTTGATGCCATCAGCCCCTGCAGTGTCACAAAGGCTCCTTGGTTCCATGAGGAACACAAAAGCTTTGCAGAAACATTGAGCCACAGCTGCTGAACACAGCTGGCAACATCTGCTTGCATCAAAAGAGGGCTTCAAGCTGACAATGGCACCAGCAGCTTCCATCTGCAACAGAGACCCAGGGAAAGGACAGGCTGTGCCAATCTGGACAAATTTGGAGGAAAATATCCTCTGGTAGAAGGCAGGTTACACCCAGCCCTCCCCCACCAGGTTCGGGAAAAAAGAATTTTCCTCGGAAGAAAGTGAAAGAGATAAAAACTATTTATTTAACAAACACACAGGAAAAGGATAACAATGCTAAATATTCAAACCTCTCGCTGTGGAGCGAAACCTGGGATAATTGGAGAGTCCTTCCGTGTTTCAGTGGGGTCTCCTGAAACATCCCTAGACAGCCAGGCCCGTGGAAAGAAATAGGGAGCGATTCTTGAGAGAAGTTTCAGAGCTCTTTCTTCTCCAGCCACACGGGCGGGGCACTGCCAAAGAACTGAGCAATCCCGGGACAAGCAGGGCCCTCCTGGCACAGGGCAACACAAAATAACCAGTGCTGAACAGGATTAGGGCACATGTGAGCAGGGAGCAGGGAGACCCCGTGCCCAGGCCATGCCTCTACCCCAGGGTCCCCTCTCCCATGACCTCATGGCAGGGGGGAGGAACCCCAACACTTCTGGAGGTGTAGTCTCCCTCCTCCTCCTTGGAGCTGGGCCATGGGCCCACATTCAGGGCCCCCACCTCGGTAGAAAATTCTCCCGGTGTGGTCTGATGTTGAAACAGTCAAGAAGAGAAGAAGTGAAAGAAACCCCCAAAGTCCTCGGAAAACAAAGTTCAAACTCTCCATCTCCCTGCAGAGAAAAGGAGCTGAAAACTGGCTCAAAAGCAAGAAGGTTGCTTCCTGCGCTCTTGCTGCAAGCAGGATGCAGAGGAGTGTGTATGTGTGTCCTTGAACAAACGCTCTGAGAAGTTTGTCCGGTTTTTTTTCCTCTCCCCCCTCTCAGGCTCAGTTGAAAGGCACAGAAATGCACCAAGTTAACTTCTGGGCATAGAGCAGCCATAGGGGATACACATCCTAAAGTCACCCCAAGACACAGGCACAGAGAATTCAGTGGAAAGACTCCGAGAATTCTGCTCCCAGAGATCATTCCTGCTCACACTGACCCTTGTAGAAAGGGGCCATCGTTCCAGGCAGCCTGTACTGAGCATGTGGCTCCTGAGCAGGGTTTGTTGTTTAGGAAACCTGCTCAGGCTTTTCCATTCTTTCCTTGCAAACAGGAAAACTTCTCCTGGGGCTGTGTGCAGGCAGAGGCCTGAGGAGAGCAGGTGGCACATGGTGCGCTGGGCTGGGACAGCCAGCTGCAGAGCTCAAGGGAAGAAGCCCAAAGAGTCACAATGGCTCCTTGCCTTCACATGCAACACCTGGGTCACAATGGTCTCCTTGATTCCATGAGGCCCCACTGTGTCACAGTGGCTCCTTGGTTCCATGCGGTTCCGCAGTGTCACCATGGTGTCCTTTGATCCGCATTGTCATCATGGACAATTGGTTCCATGAGGCCCCGCAGTGTCACAATGGTCCCTTGGTTCCATAGGTTTTATGTTGTAACAATGGACTCCTTGCTTCTATGAGCTCGCCTGCTTTTTGCAGAGGTGTCTTTGGTTCCAACAAGGCCCCACTGTGTCTCAGTGCACCCTGGCTTCCATGTGGATCTGGAGTATCACAAAGGCTCCTTGGTTCCACCAGGTCCTGCTGTGTCACAATGGATCCTGTGCTCCATGAGGCCCTCCAAAGTCATCATGGAGGCTTGCTTCCATGAGGTTCCATGATGTTCCAGTGGTCATCTTGGTTCCAGGAGTTTCCTTAGTGTCACAATGCTCTCCATGCTTCCATGATTCCCCACAATGTCCCAATGCTCTCCATGCTTCCATTAGGCCCTGCTTTGCCACAATGGTGCCCTTGTTTCCATGAGGCCCCGCTGTGTCACAATGGACGTATGGTTCCATGATGCTCCGTGGTGTCACCATGGTCTTCTTGAATCCGCAGTGTAACAATGGACCATTGGTTCCATGCGGCCTGGCCGTGTCACAATGGGCTCCTTGATTCCATGATTCCCCACGGTGTCACAATGGAGCCTTGTTTCTAGGAGGTTCTGTACTGTCACAATTGTCTCCTTGATGCCATCAGCCCCTGCAGTGTCACAAAGGCTCCTTGGTTCCATGAGGAACACAAAAGCTTTGCATCAACATTGAGCCACAGCTGCTGAACACAGCTGGCAACATCTGCTTGCATCAAAAGAGGGCTTCAAGCTGACAATGGCACCAGCAGCTTCCATCTGCAACAGAGACCCAGGGAAAGGACAGGCTGTGCCGGTCTGGACAAATTTGGAGGAAAATATCCTCTGGTAGAAGGCAGGTTACACCCAGCCCTCCCCCACCAGGTTCGGGAAAAAAGAATTTTCCTCGGAAGAAAGTGAAAGAGATAAAAACTATTTATTTAACAAACACACAGGAAAAGGATAACAATGCTAAATATTCAAACCTCTCGCTGTGGAGCGAAACCTGGGATAATTGGAGAGTCCTTCCGTGTTTCAGTGGGGTCTCCTGAAACATCCCTAGACAGCCAGGCCCGTGGAAAGAAATAGGGAGCGATTCTTGAGAGAAGTTTCAGAGCTCTTTCTTCTCCAGCCACATGGGCGGGGCACTGCCAAAGAACTGAGCAATCCCGGGACAAGCAGGGCCCTCCTGGCACAGGGCAACACAAAATAACCAGTGCTGAACAGGATTAGGGCACATGTGAGCAGGGAGCAGGGAGACCCCGTGCCCAGGCCATGCCTCTACCCCAGGGTCCCCTCTCCCTTGACCTCATGGCAGGGGGGAGGAACCCCAACACTTCTGGAGGTGTAGTCTCCCTCCTCCTCCTTGGAGCTGGGCCATGGGCCCACATTCAGGGCCCCCACCTCGGTAGAAAATTCTCCCGGTGTGGTCTGATGTTGAAACAGTCAAGAAGAGAAGAAGCGAAAGAAACCCCCAAAGTCCCAGGAAAACAAAGTTCAACTCTCCATCTCCCTGCAGAGAAAAGGAGCTGAAAACTGGCTCAAAAGCAAGAAGGTTGCTTCCTGCGCTCTTGCTGCAAGCAGGATGCAGAGGAGTGTGTATGTGTGTCCTTGAACAAACGCTCTGAGAAGTTTGTCCGGTTTTTTTTCCTCTCCCCCCTCTCAGGCTCAGTTGAAAGGCACAGAAATGCACCAAGTTAACTTCTGGGCATAGAGCAGCCATAGGGGATACACATCCTAAAGTCACCCCAAGACACAGGCACAGAGAATTCAGTGGAAAGACTCTGAGAATTCTGCTCCCAGAGATCATTCCTGCTCACACGGACCCTTGTAGAAAGGGGCCATCGTTCCAGGCAGCCTGTACTGAGCATGTGGCTCCTGAGCGGGGTTTGTTGTTTAGGAAACCTGCTCAGGCTTTTCCATTCTTTCCTTGCAAACAGGAAAACTTCTCCTGGGCCTGTGTGCAGGCAGAGGCCTGAGGAGAGCAGGTGGCACATGGTGCGCTGGGCTGGGACAGCCAGCTGCAGAGCTCAAGGGAAGAAGCCCAAAGAGTCACAATGGCTCCTTGCCTTCACATGCAACACCTGGGTCACAATGGTTTCCTTGATTCCATGAGGCCCCACTGTGTCACAGTGGCTCCTTGGTTCCATGCGGTTCCGCAGTGTCACCATGGTGTCCTTTGATCCGCATTGTCATCATGGACAATTGGTTCCATGAGGCCCCGCAGTGTCACAATGGTCCCTTGGTTCCATAGGTTTTATGTTGTAACAATGGACTCCTTGCTTCTATGAGCTCGCCTGCTTTTTGCAGAGGTGTCTTTGGTTCCAACAAGGCCCCGCTGTGTCTCAGTGCACCCTGGCTTCCATGTGGATCTGGAGTATCACAAAGGCTCCTTGGTTGCACCAGGTCCTGCTGTGTCACAATGGATCCTGTGCTCCATGAGGCCCTCCAAAGTCATCATGGAGGCTTGGTTCCATGAGGTTCCATGATGTGCCAGTGGTCATCTTGGTTCCAGGAGTTTCCTTAGTGTCACAATGCTCTCCATGCTTCCATGATTCCCCACAATGTCCCAATGCTCTCCATGCTTCCATTAGGCCCTGCTTTGCCACAATGGTGCCCTTGTTTCCATGAGGCCCCGCTGTGTCACAATGGACGTATGGTTCCATGATGCTCCGTGGTGTCACCATGGTCTTCTTGAATCCGCAGTGTAACAATGGACCATTGGTTCCATGCGGCCTGGCCGTGTCACAATGGGCTCCTTGATTCCATGATTCCCCACGGTGTCACAATGGAGCCTTGTTTCTAGGAGGTTCTGTACTGTCACAATTGTCTCCTTGATGCCATCAGCCCCTGCAGTGTCACAAAGGCTCCTTGGTTCCATGAGGAACACAAAAGCTTTGCATCAACATTGAGCCACAGCTGCTGAACACAGCTGGCAACATCTGCTTGCATCAAAAGAGGGCTTCAAGCTGACAATGGCACCAGCAGCTTCCATCTGCAACAGAGACCCAGGGAAAGGACAGGCTGTGCCGGTCTGGACAAATTTGGAGGAAAATATCCTCTGGTAGAAGGCAGGTTACACCCAGCCCTCCCCCACCAGGTTCGGGAAAAAAGAATTTTCCTCGGAAGAAAGTGAAAGAGATAAAAACTATTTATTTAACAAACACACAGGAAAAGGATAACAATGCTAAATATTCAAACCTCTCGCTGTGGAGCGAAACCTGGGATAATTGGAGAGTCCTTCCGTGTTTCAGTGGGGTCTCCTGAAACATCCCTAGACAGCCAGGCCCGTGGAAAGAAATAGGGAGCGATTCTTGAGAGAAGTTTCAGAGCTCTTTCTTCTCCAGCCACATGGGCGGGGCACTGCCAAAGAACTGAGCAATCCCGGGACAAGCAGGGCCCTCCTGGCACAGGGCAACACAAAATAACCAGTGCTGAACAGGATTAGGGCACATGTGAGCAGGGAGCAGGGAGACCCCGTGCCCAGGCCATGCCTCTACCCCAGGGTCCCCTCTCCCATGACCTCATGGCAGGGGGGAGGAACCCCAACACTTCTGGAGGTGTAGTCTCCCTCCTCCTCCTTGGAGCTGGGCCATGGGCCCACATTCAGGGCCCCCACCTCGGTAGAAAATTCTCCCGGTGTGGTCTGATGTTGAAACAGTCAAGAAGAGAAGAAGCGAAAGAAACCCCCAAAGTCCCAGGAGAACAAAGTTCAACTCTCCATCTCCCTGCAGAGAAAAGGAGCTGAAAACTGGCTCAAAAGCAAGAAGGTTGCTTCCTGCACTCTTGCTGCAAGCAGGATGCAGAGGAGTGTGTATGTGTGTCCTTGAACAAACGCTCTGAGAAGTTTGTCCGGTTTTTTTTTCCTCTCCCCCCTCTCAGGCTCAGTTGAAAGGCACAGAAATGCACCAAGTTAACTTCTGGGCATAGAGCAGCCATAGGGGATACACATCCTAAAGTCACCCCAAGACACAGGCACAGAGAATTCAGTGGAAAGACTCTGAGAATTCTGCTCCCAGAGATCATTCCTGCTCACACGGACCCTTGTAGAAAGGGGCCATCGTTCCAGGCAGCCTGTACTGAGCATGTGGCTCCTGAGCTGGGTTTGTTGTTTAGGAAACCTGCTCAGGCTTTTCCATTCTTTCCTTGCAAACAGGAAAACTTCTCCTGGGCCTGTGTGCAGGCAGAGGCCTGAGGAGAGCAGGTGGCACATGGTGCGCTGGGCTGGGACAGCCAGCTGCAGAGCTCAAGGGAAGAAGCCCAAAGAGTCACAATGGCTCCTTGCCTTCACATGCAACACCTGGGTCACAATGGTCTCCTTGATTCCATGAGGCCCCACTGTGTCACAGTGGCTCCTTGGTTCCATGCGGTTCCGCAGTGTCACCATGGTGTCCTTTGATCCGCATTGTCATCATGGACAATTGGTTCCATGAGGCCCCGCAGTGTCACAATGGTCCCTTGGTTCCATAGGTTTTATGTTGTAACAATGGACTCCTTGCTTCTATGAGCTCGCCTGCTTTTTGCAGAGGTGTCTTTGGTTCCAACAAGGCCCCGCTGTGTCTCAGTGCACCCTGGCTTCCATGTGGATCTGGAGTATCACAAAGGCTCCTTGGTTGCACCAGGTCCTGCTGTGTCACAATGGATCCTGTGCTCCATGAGGCCCTCCAAAGTCATCATGGAGGCTTGCTTCCATGAGGTTCCATGATGTGCCAGTGGTCATCTTGGTTCCAGGAGTTTCCTTAGTGTCACAATGCTCTCCATGCTTCCATGATTCCCCACAATGTCCCAATGCTCTCCATGCTTCCATTAGGCCCTGCTTTGCCACAATGGTGCCCTTGTTTCCATGAGGCCCCGCTGTGTCACAATGGACGTATGGTTCCATGATGCTCCGTGGTGTCACCATGGTCTTCTTGAATCCGCAGTGTAACAATGGACCATTGGTTCCATGCGGCCTGGCCGTGTCACAATGGGCTCCTTGATTCCATGATTCCCCACGGTGTCACAATGGAGCCTTGTTTCTAGGAGGTTCTGTACTGTCACAATTGTCTCCTTGATGCCATCAGCCCCTGCAGTGTCACAATGGCTCCTTGGTTCCATGAGGAACACAAAAGCTTTGCAGAAACATTGAGCCACAGCTGCTGAACACAGCTGGCAACATCTGCTTGCATCAAAAGAGGGCTTCAAGCTGAGAATGGCACCAGCAGCTTCCATCTGCAACAGAGACCCAGGGAAAGGACAGGCTGTGCCGGTCTGGACAAATGTGGAGGAAAATATCCTCTGGTAGAAGGCAGGTTACACCCAGCCCTCCCCCACCAGGTTCGGGAAAAAAGAATTTTCCTCGGAAGAAAGTGAAAGAGATAGAAACTGTTTATTTAACAAACACACAGCAAAAGGATAACAATGCTAAATATTCAAACCTCTCGCTGTGGAGAGAAAGCTGGGATAATTGGAGAGTCCTTCCGTGTTTCAGTGGGGTCTCCTGAAACATCCCTAGACAGCCAGGCCCGTGGAAAGAAATAGGGAGCGATTCTTGAGAGAAGTTTCAGAGCTCTTTCTTCTCCAGCCACATGGGCGGGGCACTGCCAAAGAACTGAGCAATCCCGGGACAAGCAGGGCCCTCCTGGCACAGGGCAACACAAAATAACCAGTGCTGAACAGGATTAGGGCACATGTGAGCAGGGAGCAGGGAGACCCCGTGCCCAGGCCATGCCTCTACCCCAGGGTCCCCTCTCCCATGACCTCATGGCAGGGGGGAGGAACCCCAACACTTCTGGAGGTGTAGTCTCCCTCCTCCTCCTTGGAGCTGGGCCATGGGCCCACATTCAGGGCCCCCACCTCGGTAGAAAATTCTCCCGGTGTGGTCTGATGTTGAAACAGTCAAGAAGAGAAGAAGCGAAAGAAACCCCCAAAGTCCCAGGAGAACAAAGTTCAACTCTCCATCTCCCTGCAGAGAAAAGGAGCTGAAAACTGGCTCAAAAGCAAGAAGGTTGCTTCCTGCACTCTTGCTGCAAGCAGGATGCAGAGGAGTGTGTATGTGTGTCCTTGAACAAACGCTCTGAGAAGTTTGTCCGGTTTTTTTTTTCCTCTCCCCCCTCTCAGGCTCAGTTGAAAGGCACAGAAATGCACCAAGTTAACTTCTGGGCATAGAGCAGCCATAGGGGATACACATCCTAAAGTCACCCCAAGACACAGGCACAGAGAATTCAGTGGAAAGACTCTGAGAATTCTGCTCCCAGAGATCATTCCTGCTCACACGGACCCTTGTAGAAAGGGGCCATCGTTCCAGGCAGCCTGTACTGAGCATGTGGCTCCTGAGCAGGGTTTGTTGTTTAGGAAACCTGCTCAGGCTTTTCCATTCTTTCCTTGCAAACAGGAAAACTTCTCCTGGGCCTGTGTGCAGGCAGAGGCCTGAGGAGAGCAGGTGGCACATGGTGCGCTGGGCTGGGACAGCCAGCTGCAGAGCTCAAGGGAAGAAGCCCAAAGAGTCACAATGGCTCCTTGCCTTCACATGCAACACCTGGGTCACAATGGTTTCCTTGATTCCATGAGGCCCCACTGTGTCACAGTGGCTCCTTGGTTCCATGCGGTTCCGCAGTGTCACCATGGTGTCCTTTGATCCGCATTGTCATCATGGACAATTGGTTCCATGAGGCCCCGCAGTGTCACAATGGTCCCTTGGTTCCATAGGTTTTATGTTGTAACAATGGACTCCTTGCTTCTATGAGCTCGCCTGCTTTTTGCAGAGGTGTCTTTGGTTCCAACAAGGCCCCGCTGTGTCTCAGTGCACCCTGGCTTCCATGTGGATCTGGAGTATCACAAAGGCTCCTTGGTTCCACCAGGTCCTGCTGTGTCACAATGGATCCTGTGCTCCATGAGGCCCTCCAAAGTCATCATGGAGGCTTGCTTCCATGAGGTTCCATGATGTGCCAGTGGTCATCTTGGTTCCAGGAGTTTCCTTAGTGTCACAATGCTCTCCATGCTTCCATGATTCCCCACAATGTCCCAATGCTCTCCATGCTTCCATTAGGCCCTGCTTTGCCACAATGGTGCCCTTGTTTCCATGAGGCCCCGCTGTGTCACAATGGACGTATGGTTCCATGATGCTCCGTGGTGTCACCATGGTCTTCTTGAATCCGCAGTGTAACAATGGACCATTGGTTCCATGCGGCCTGGCCGTGTCACAATGGGCTCCTTGATTCCATGATTCCCCACGGTGTCACAATGGAGCCTTGTTTCTAGGAGGTTCTGTACTGTCACAATTGTCTCCTTGATGCCATCAGCCCCTGCAGTGTCACAAAGGCTCCTTGGTTCCATGAGGAACACAAAAGCTTTGCATCAACATTGAGCCACAGCTGCTGAACACAGCTGGCAACATCTGCTTGCATCAAAAGAGGGCTTCAAGCTGACAATTGCACCAGCAGCTTCCATCTGCAACAGAGACCCAGGGAAAGGACAGGCTGTGCCGGTCTGGACAAATTTGGAGGAAAATATCCTCTGGTAGAAGGCAGGTTACACCCAGCCCTCCCCCACCAGGTTCGGGAAAAAAGAATTTTCCTCGGAAGAAAGTGAAAGAGATAAAAACTATTTATTTAACAAACACACAGGAAAAGGATAACAATGCTAAATATTCAAACCTCTCGCTGTGGAGCGAAACCTGGGATAATTGGAGAGTCCTTCCGTGTTTCAGTGGGGTCTCCTGAAACATCCCTAGACAGCCAGGCCCGTGGAAAGAAATAGGGAGCGATTCTTGAGAGAAGTTTCAGAGCTCTTTCTTCTCCAGCCACATGGGCGGGGCACTGCCAAAGAACTGAGCAATCCCGGGACAAGCAGGGCCCTCCTGGCACAGGGCAACACAAAATAACCAGTGCTGAACAGGATTAGGGCACATGTGAGCAGGGAGCAGGGAGACCCCGTGCCCAGGCCATGCCTCTACCCCAGGGTCCCCTCTCCCTTGACCTCATGGCAGGGGGGAGGAACCCCAACACTTCTGGAGGTGTAGTCTCCCTCCTCCTCCTTGGAGCTGGGCCATGGGCCCACATTCAGGGCCCCCACCTCGGTAGAAAATTCTCCCGGTGTGGTCTGATGTTGAAACAGTCAAGAAGAGAAGAAGCGAAAGAAACCCCCAAAGTCCCAGGAAAACAAAGTTCAACTCTCCATCTCCCTGCAGAGAAAAGGAGCTGAAAACTGGCTCAAAAGCAAGAAGGTTGCTTCCTGCGCTCTTGCTGCAAGCAGGATGCAGAGGAGTGTGTATGTGTGTCCTTGAACAAACGCTCTGAGAAGTTTGTCCGGTTTTTTTTCCTCTCCCCCCTCTCAGGCTCAGTTGAAAGGCACAGAAATGCACCAAGTTAACTTCTGGGCATAGAGCAGCCATAGGGGATACACATCCTAAAGTCACCCCAAGACACAGGCACAGAGAATTCAGTGGAAAGACTCTGAGAATTCTGCTCCCAGAGATCATTCCTGCTCACACGGACCCTTGTAGAAAGGGGCCATCGTTCCAGGCAGCCTGTACTGAGCATGTGGCTCCTGAGCGGGGTTTGTTGTTTAGGAAACCTGCTCAGGCTTTTCCATTCTTTCCTTGCAAACAGGAAAACTTCTCCTGGGCCTGTGTGCAGGCAGAGGCCTGAGGAGAGCAGGTGGCACATGGTGCGCTGGGCTGGGACAGCCAGCTGCAGAGCTCAAGGGAAGAAGCCCAAAGAGTCACAATGGCTCCTTGCCTTCACATGCAACACCTGGGTCACAATGGTCTCCTTGATTCCATGAGGCCCCACTGTGTCACAGTGGCTCCTTGGTTCCATGCGGTTCCGCAGTGTCACCATGGTCTCCTTTGATCCGCATTGTCATCATGGACAATTGGTTCCATGAGGCCCCGCAGTGTCACAATGGTCCCTTGGTTCCATAGGTTTTATGTTGTAACAATGGACTCCTTGCTTCTATGAGCTCGCCTGCTTTTTGCAGAGGTGTCTTTGGTTCCAACAAGGCCCCGCTGTGTCTCAGTGCACCCTGGCTTCCATGTGGATCTGGAGTATCACAAAGGCTCCTTGGTTCCACCAGGTCCTGCTGTGTCACAATGGATCCTGTGCTCCATGAGGCCCTCCAAAGTCATCATGGAGGCTTGCTTCCATGAGGTTCCATGATGTGCCAGTGGTCATCTTGGTTCCAGGAGTTTCCTTAGTGTCACAATGCTCTCCATGCTTCCATGATTCCCCACAATGTCCCAATGCTCTCCATGCTTCCATTAGGCCCTGCTTTGCCACAATGGTGCCCTTGTTTCCATGAGGCCCCGCTGTGTCACAATGGACGTATGGTTCCATGATGCTCCGTGGTGTCACCATGGTCTTCTTGAATCCGCAGTGTAACAATGGACCATTGGTTCCATGCGGCCTGGCCGTGTCACAATGGGCTCCTTGATTCCATGATTCCCCACGGTGTCACAATGGAGCCTTGTTTCTAGGAGGTTCTGTACTGTCACAATTGTCTCCTTGATGCCATCAGCCCCTGCAGTGTCACAAAGGCTCCTTGGTTCCATGAGGAACACAAAAGCTTTGCATCAACATTGAGCCACAGCTGCTGAACACAGCTGGCAACATCTGCTTGCATCAAAAGAGGGCTTCAAGCTGAGAATGGCACCAGCAGCTTCCATCTGCAACAGAGACCCAGGGAAAGGACAGGCTGTGCCGGTCTGGACAAATTTGGAGGAAAATATCCTCTGGTAGAAGGCAGGTTACACCCAGCCCTCCCCCACCAGGTTCGGGAAAAAAGAATTTTCCTCGGAAGAAAGTGAAAGAGATAAAAAATATTTATTTAACAAACACACAGGAAAAGGATAACAATGCTAAATATTCAAACCTCTCGCTGTGGAGCGAAACCTGGGATAATTGGAGAGTCCTTCCGTGTTTCAGTGGGGTCTCCTGAAACATCCCTAGACAGCCAGGCCCGTGGAAAGAAATAGGGAGCGATTCTTGAGAGAAGTTTCAGAGCTCTTTCTTCTCCAGCCACATGGGCGGGGCACTGCCAAAGAACTGAGCAATCCCGGGACAAGCAGGGCCCTCCTGGCACAGGGCAACACAAAATAACCAGTGCTGAACAGGATTAGGGCACATGTGAGCAGGGAGCAGGGAGACCCCGTGCCCAGGCCATGCCTCTACCCCAGGGTCCCCTCTCCCTTGACCTCATGGCAGGGGGGAGGAACCCCAACACTTCTGGAGGTGTAGTCTCCCTCCTCCTCCTTGGAGCTGGGCCATGGGCCCACATTCAGGGCCCCCACCTCGGTAGAAAATTCTCCCGGTGTGGTCTGATGTTGAAACAGTCAAGAAGAGAAGAAGCGAAAGAAACCCCCAAAGTCCCAGGAGAACAAAGTTCAACTCTCCATCTCCCTGCAGAGAAAAGGAGCTGAAAACTGGCTCAAAAGCAAGAAGGTTGCTTCCTGCGCTCTTGCTGCAAGCAGGATGCAGAGGAGTGTGTATGTGTGTCCTTGAACAAACGCTCTGAGAAGTTTGTCCGGTGGTTTTTTCCTCTCCCCCCTCTCAAGCTCAGTTGAAAGGCACAGAAATGCACCAAGTTAACTTCGGGGCATAGAGCAGCCATAGGGGATACACATCCTAAAGTCACCCCAAGACACAGGCACAGAGAATTCAGTGGAAAGACTCTGAGAATTCTGCTCCCAGAGATCATTCCTGCTCACACGGACCCTTGTAGAAAGGGGCCATCGTTCCAGGCAGCCTGTACTGAGCATGTGGCTCCTGAGCGGGGTTTGTTGTTTAGGAAACCTGCTCAGGCTTTTCCATTCTTTCCTTGCAAACAGGAAAACTTCTCCTGGGCCTGTGTGCAGGCAGAGGCCTGAGGAGAGCAGGTGGCACATGGTGCGCTGGGCTGGGACAGCCAGCTGCAGAGCTCAAGGGAAGAAGCCCAAAGAGTCACAATGGCTCCTTGCCTTCACATGCAACACCTGGGTCACAATGGTCTCCTTGATTCCATGAGGCCCCACTGTGTCACAGTGGCTCCTTGGTTCCATGCGGTTCCGCAGTGTCACCATGGTCTCCTTTGATCCGCATTGTCATCATGGACAATTGGTTCCATGAGGCCCCGCAGTGTCACAATGGTCCCTTGGTTCCATAGGTTTTATGTTGTAACAATGGACTCCTTGCTTCTATGAGCTCGCCTGCTTTTTGCAGAGGTGTCTTTGGTTCCAACAAGGCCCCGCTGTGTCTCAGTACACCCTGGCTTCCATGTGGATCTGGAGTATCACAAAGGCTCCTTGGTTGCACCAGGTCCTGCTGTGTCACAATGGATCCTGTGCTCCATGAGGCCCTCCAAAGTCATCATGGAGGCTTGGTTCCATGAGGTTCCATGATGTGCCAGTGGTCATCTTGGTTCCAGGAGTTTCCTTAGTGTCACAATGCTCTCCATGCTTCCATGATTCCCCACAATGTCCCAATGCTCTCCATGCTTCCATTAGGCCCTGCTTTGCCACAATGGTGCCCTTGTTTCCATGAGGCCCCGCTGTGTCACAATGGACGCATGGTTCCATGATGCTCCGTGGTGTCACCATGGTCTTCTTGAATCCGCAGTGTAACAATGGACCATTGGTTCCATGCGGCCTGGCCGTGTCACAATGGGCTCCTTGATTCCATGATTCCCCACGGTGTCACAATGGAGCCTTGTTTCTAGGAGGTTCTGTACTGTCACAATTGTCTCCTTGATGCCATCAGCCCCTGCAGTGTCACAATGGCTCCTTGGTTCCATGAGGAACACAAAAGCTTTGCATCAACATTGAGCCACAGCTGCTGAACACAGCTGGCAACATCTGCTTGCATCAAAAGAGGGCTTCAAGCTGAGAATGGCACCAGCAGCTTCCATCTGCAACAGAGACCCAGGGAAAGGACAGGCTGTGCCGGTCTGGACAAATGTGGAGGAAAATATCCTCTGGTAGAAGGCAGGTTACACCCAGCCCTCCCCCACCAGGTTCGGGAAAAAAGAATTTTCCTCGGAAGAAAGTGAAAGAGATAGAAACTCTTTATTTAACAAACACACAGCAAAAGGATAACAATGCTAAATATTCAAACCTCTCGCTGTGGAGAGAAAGCTGGGATAATTGGAGAGTCCTTCCGTGTTTCAGTGGGGTCTCCTGAAACATCCCTAGACAGCGAGGCCCGTGGAAAGAAATAGGGAGCGATTCTTGAGAGAAGTTTCAGAGCTCTTTCTTCTCCAGCCACATGGGCGGGGCACTGCCAAAGAACTGAGCAATCCCGGGACAAGCAGGGCCCTCCTGGCACAGGGCAACACAAAATAACCAGTGCTGAACAGGATTAGGGCACATGTGAGCAGGGAGCAGGGAGACCCCGTGCCCAGGCCATGCCTCTACCCCAGGGTCCCCTCTCCCATGACCTCATGGCAGGGGGGAGGAACCCCAACACTTCTGGAGGTGTAGTCTCCCTCCTCCTCCTTGGAGCTGGGCCATGGGCCCACATTCAGGGCCCCCACCTCGGTAGAAAATTCTCCCGGTGTGGTCTGATGTTGAAACAGTCAAGAAGAGAAGAAGCGAAAGAAACCCCCAAAGTCCCAGGAGAACAAAGTTCAACTCTCCATCTCCCTGCAGAGAAAAGGAGCTGAAAACTGGCTCAAAAGCAAGAAGGTTGCTTCCTGCACTCTTGCTGCAAGCAGGATGCAGAGGAGTGTGTATGTGTGTCCTTGAACAAACGCTCTGAGAAGTTTGTCCGGTTTTTTTTTCCTCTCCCCCCTCTCAGGCTCAGTTGAAAGGCACAGAAATGCACCAAGTTAACTTCTGGGCATAGAGCAGCCATAGGGGATACACATCCTAAAGTCACCCCAAGACACAGGCACAGAGAATTCAGTGGAAAGACTCTGAGAATTCTGCTCCCAGAGATCATTCCTGCTCACACGGACCCTTGTAGAAAGGGGCCATCGTTCCAGGCAGCCTGTACTGAGCATGTGGCTCCTGAGCAGGGTTTGTTGTTTAGGAAACCTGCTCAGGCTTTTCCATTCTTTCCTTGCAAACAGGAAAACTTCTCCTGGGGCTGTGTGCAGGCAGAGGCCTGAGGAGAGCAGGTGGCACATGGTGCGCTGGGCTGGGACAGCCAGCTGCAGAGCTCAAGGGAAGAAGCCCAAAGAGTCACAATGGCTCCTTGCCTTCACATGCAACACCTGGGTCACAATGGTCTCCTTGATTCCATGAGGCCCCACTGTGTCACAGTGGCTCCTTGGTTCCATGCGGTTCCGCAGTGTCACCATGGTCTCCTTTGATCCGCATTGTCATCATGGACAATTGGTTCCATGAGGCCCCGCAGTGTCACAATGGTCCCTTGGTTCCATAGGTTTTATGTTGTAACAATGGACTCCTTGCTTCTATGAGCTCGCCTGCTTTTTGCAGAGGTGTCTTTGGTTCCAACAAGGCCCCGCTGTGTCTCAGTGCACCCTGGCTTCCATGTGGATCTGGAGTATCACAAAGGCTCCTTGGTTGCACCAGGTCCTGCTGTGTCACAATGGATCCTGTGCTCCATGAGGCCCTCCAAAGTCATCATGGAGGCTTGCTTCCATGAGGTTCCATGATGTGCCAGTGGTCATCTTGGTTCCAGGAGTTTCCTTAGTGTCACAATGCTCTCCATGCTTCCATGATTCCCCACAATGTCCCAATGCTCTCCATGCTTCCATTAGGCCCTGCTTTGCCACAATGGTGCCCTTGTTTCCATGAGGCCCCGCTGTGTCACAATGGACGTATGGTTCCATGATGCTCCGTGGTGTCACCATGGTCTTCTTGAATCCGCAGTGTAACAATGGACCATTGGTTCCATGCGGCCTGGCCGTGTCACAATGTGCTCCTTGATTCCATGATTCCCCACGGTGTCACAATGGAGCCTTGTTTCTAGGAGGTTCTGTACTGTCACAATTGTCTCCTTGATGCCATCAGCCCCTGCAGTGTCACAATGGCTCCTTGGTTCCATGAGGAACACAAAAGCTTTGCAGAAACATTGAGCAACAGCTGCTGAACACAGCTGGCAACATCTGCTTGCATCAAAAGAGGGCTTCAAGCTGAGAATGGCACCAGCAGCTTCCATCTGCAACAGAGACCCAGGGAAAGGACAGGCTGTGCCGGTCTGGACAAATTTGGAGGAAAATATCCTCTGGTAGAAGGCAGGTTACACCCAGCCCTCCCCCACCAGGTTCGGGAAAAAAGAATTTTCCTCGGAAGAAAGTGAAAGAGATAGAAACTCTTTATTTAACAAACACACAGCAAAAGGATAACAATGCTAAATATTCAAACCTCTCGCTGTGGAGAGAAAGCTGGGATAATTGGAGAGTCCTTCCGTGTT
The DNA here is from genome assembly GCF_041296385.1 of Aphelocoma coerulescens. Lineage (NCBI taxonomy): Eukaryota > Metazoa > Chordata > Aves > Passeriformes > Corvidae > Aphelocoma > Aphelocoma coerulescens. The sequence continues at coordinate 843,839 of NW_027184055.1, read as the reverse complement.
TCAGTGGGGTCTCCTGAAACATCCCTAGACAGCGAGGCCCGTGGAAAGAAATAGGGAGCGATTCTTGAGAGAAGTTTCAGAGCTCTTTCTTCTCCAGCCACATGGGCGGGGCACTGCCAAAGAACTGAGCAATCCCGGGACAAGCAGGGCCCTCCTGGCACAGGGCAACACAAAATAACCAGTGCTGAACAGGATTAGGGCACATGTGAGCAGGGAGCAGGGAGACCCCGTGCCCAGGCCATGCCCCTACCCCAGGGTCCCCTCTCCCATGACCTCATGGCAGGGGGGAGGAACCCCAACACTTCTGGAGGTGTAGTCTCCCTCCTCCTCCTTGGAGCTGGGCCATGGGCCCACATTCAGGGCCCCCACCTCGGTAGAAAATTCTCCCGGTGTGGTCTGATGTTGAAACAGTCAAGAAGAGAAGAAGCGAAAGAAACCCCCAAAGTCCCAGGAGAACAAAGTTCAACTCTCCATCTCCCTGCAGAGAAAAGGAGCTGAAAACTGGCTCAAAAGCAAGAAGGTTGCTTCCTGCACTCTTGCTGCAAGCAGGATGCAGAGGAGTGTGTATGTGTGTCCTTGAACAAACGCTCTGAGAAGTTTGTCCGGTTTTTTTTTCCTCTCCCCCCTCTCAGGCTCAGTTGAAAGGCACAGAAATGCACCAAGTTAACTTCTGGGCATAGAGCAGCCATAGGGGATACACATCCTAAAGTCACCCCAAGACACAGGCACAGAGAATTCAGTGGAAAGACTCTGAGAATTCTGCTCCCAGAGATCATTCCTGCTCACACGGACCCTTGTAGAAAGGGGCCATCGTTCCAGGCAGCCTGTACTGAGCATGTGGCTCCTGAGCAGGGTTTGTTGTTTAGGAAACCTGCTCAGGCTTTTCCATTCTTTCCTTGCAAACAGGAAAACTTCTCCTGGGCCTGTGTGCAGGCAGAGGCCTGAGGAGAGCAGGTGGCACATGGTGCGCTGGGCTGGGACAGCCAGCTGCAGAGCTCAAGGGAAGAAGCCCAAAGAGTCACAATGGCTCCTTGCCTTCACATGCAACACCTGGGTCACAATGGTCTCCTTGATTCCATGAGGCCCCACTGTGTCACAGTGGCTCCTTGGTTCCATGCGGTTCCGCAGTGTCACCATGGTCTCCTTTGATCCGCATTGTCATCATGGACAATTGGTTCCATGAGGCCCCGCAGTGTCACAATGGTCCCTTGGTTCCATAGGTTTTATGTTGTAACAATGGACTCCTTGCTTCTATGAGCTCGCCTGCTTTTTGCAGAGGTGTCTTTGGTTCCAACAAGGCCCCGCTGTGTCTCAGTGCACCCTGGCTTCCATGTGGATCTGGAGTATCACAAAGGCTCCTTGGTTGCACCAGGTCCTGCTGTGTCACAATGGATCCTGTGCTCCATGAGGCCCTCCAAAGTCATCATGGAGGCTTGCTTCCATGAGGTTCCATGATGTGCCAGTGGTCATCTTGGTTCCAGGAGTTTCCTTAGTGTCACAATGCTCTCCATGCTTCCATGATTCCCCACAATGTCCCAATGCTCTCCATGCTTCCATTAGGCCCTGCTTTGCCACAATGGTGCCCTTGTTTCCATGAGGCCCCGCTGTGTCACAATGGACGTATGGTTCCATGATGCTCCGTGGTGTCACCATGGTCTTCTTGAATCCGCAGTGTAACAATGGACCATTGGTTCCATGCGGCCTGGCCGTGTCACAATGGGCTCCTTGATTCCATGATTCCCCACGGTGTCACAATGGAGCCTTGTTTCTAGGAGGTTCTGTACTGTCACAATTGTCTCCTTGATGCCATCAGCCCCTGCAGTGTCACAATGGCTCCTTGGTTCCATGAGGAACACAAAAGCTTTGCAGAAACATTGAGCAACAGCTGCTGAACACAGCTGGCAACATCTGCTTGCATCAAAAGAGGGCTTCAAGCTGAGAATGGCACCAGCAGCTTCCATCTGCAACAGAGACCCAGGGAAAGGACAGGCTGTGCCGGTCTGGACAAATTTGGAGGAAAATATCCTCTGGTAGAAGGCAGGTTACACCCAGCCCTCCCCCACCAGGTTCGGGAAAAAAGAATTTTCCTCGGAAGAAAGTGAAAGAGATAGAAACTCTTTATTTAACAAACACACAGCAAAAGGATAACAATGCTAAATATTCAAACCTCTCGCTGTGGAGAGAAAGCTGGGATAATTGGAGAGTCCTTCCGTGTTTCAGTGGGGTCTCCTGAAACATCCCTAGACAGCCAGGCCCGTGGAAAGAAATAGGGAGCGATTCTTGAGAGAAGTTTCAGAGCTCTTTCTTCTCCAGCCACATGGGCGGGGCACTGCCAAAGAACTGAGCAATCCCGGGACAAGCAGGGCCCTCCTGGCACAGGGCAACACAAAATAACCAGTGCTGAACAGGATTAGGGCACATGTGAGCAGGGAGCAGGGAGACCCCGTGCCCAGGCCATGCCTCTACCCCAGGGTCCCCTCTCCCATGACCTCATGGCAGGGGGGAGGAACCCCAACACTTCTGGAGGTGTAGTCTCCCTCCTCCTCCTTGGAGCTGGGCCATGGGCCCACATTCAGGGCCCCCACCTCGGTAGAAAATTCTCCCGGTGTGGTCTGATGTTGAAACAGTCAAGAAGAGAAGAAGCGAAAGAAACCCCCAAAGTCCCAGGAGAACAAAGTTCAACTCTCCATCTCCCTGCAGAGAAAAGGAGCTGAAAACTGGCTCAAAAGCAAGAAGGTTGCTTCCTGCACTCTTGCTGCAAGCAGGATGCAGAGGAGTGTGTATGTGTGTCCTTGAACAAACGCTCTGAGAAGTTTGTCCGGTTTTTTTTTCCTCTCCCCCCTCTCAGGCTCAGTTGAAAGGCACAGAAATGCACCAAGTTAACTTCTGGGCATAGAGCAGCCATAGGGGATACACATCCTAAAGTCACCCCAAGACACAGGCACAGAGAATTCAGTGGAAAGACTCTGAGAATTCTGCTCCCAGAGATCATTCCTGCTCACACGGACCCTTGTAGAAAGGGGCCATCGTTCCAGGCAGCCTGTACTGAGCATGTGGCTCCTGAGCAGGGTTTGTTGTTTAGGAAACCTGCTCAGGCTTTTCCATTCTTTCCTTGCAAACAGGAAAACTTCTCCTGGGCCTGTGTGCAGGCAGAGGCCTGAGGAGAGCAGGTGGCACATGGTGCGCTGGGCTGGGACAGCCAGCTGCAGAGCTCAAGGGAAGAAGCCCAAAGAGTCACAATGGCTCCTTGCCTTCACATGCAACACCTGGGTCACAATGGTCTCCTTGATTCCATGAGGCCCCACTGTGTCACAGTGGCTCCTTGGTTCCATGCGGTTCCGCAGTGTCACCATGGTCTCCTTTGATGCGCATTGTCATCATGGACAATTGGTTCCATGAGGCCCCGCAGTGTCACAATGGTCCCTTGGTTCCATAGGTTTTATGTTGTAACAATGGACTCCTTGCTTCTATGAGCTCGCCTGCTTTTTGCAGAGGTGTCTTTGGTTCCAACAAGGCCCCGCTGTGTCTCAGTGCACCCTGGCTTCCATGTGGATCTGGAGTATCACAAAGGCTCCTTGGTTGCACCAGGTCCTGCTGTGTCACAATGGATCCTGTGCTCCATGAGGCCCTCCAAAGTCATCATGGAGGCTTGCTTCCATGAGGTTCCATGATGTGCCAGTGGTCATCTTGGTTCCAGGAGTTTCCTTAGTGTCACAATGCTCTCCATGCTTCCATGATTCCCCACAATGTCCCAATGCTCTCCATGCTTCCATTAGGCCCTGCTTTGCCACAATGGTGCCCTTGTTTCCATGAGGCCCCGCTGTGTCACAATGGACGTATGGTTCCATGATGCTCCGTGGTGTCACCATGGTCTTCTTGAATCCGCAGTGTAACAATGGACCATTGGTTCCATGCGGCCTGGCCGTGTCACAATGGGCTCCTTGATTCCATGATTCCCCACGGTGTCACAATGGAGCCTTGTTTCTAGGAGGTTCTGTACTGTCACAATTGTCTCCTTGATGCCATCAGCCCCTGCAGTGTCACAATGGCTCCTTGGTTCCATGAGGAACACAAAAGCTTTGCAGAAACATTGAGCCACAGCTGCTGAACACAGCTGGCAACATCTGCTTGCATCAAAAGAGGGCTTCAAGCTGACAATGGCACCAGCAGCTTCCATCTGCAACAGAGACCCAGGGAAAGGACAGGCTGTGCCGGTCTGGACAAATGTGGAGGAAAATATCCTCTGGTAGAAGGCAGGTTACACCCAGCCCTCCCCCACCAGGTTCGGGAAAAAAGAATTTTCCTCGGAAGAAAGTGAAAGAGATAGAAACTGTTTATTTAACAAACACACAGCAAAAGGATAACAATGCTAAATATTCAAACCTCTCGCTGTGGAGAGAAAGCTGGGATAATTGGAGAGTCCTTCCGTGTTTCAGTGGGGTCTCCTGAAACATCCCTAGACAGCCAGGCCCGTGGAAAGAAATAGGGAGCGATTCTTGAGAGAAGTTTCAGAGCTCTTTCTTCTCCAGCCACATGGGCGGGGCACTGCCAAAGAACTGAGCAATCCCGGGACAAGCAGGGCCCTCCTGGCACAGGGCAACACAAAATAACCAGTGCTGAACAGGATTAGGGCACATGTGAGCAGGGAGCAGGGAGACCCCGTGCCCAGGCCATGCCTCTACCCCAGGGTCCCCTCTCCCATGACCTCATGGCAGGGGGGAGGAACCCCAACACTTCTGGAGGTGTAGTCTCCCTCCTCCTCCTTGGAGCTGGGCCATGGGCCCACATTCAGGGCCCCCACCTCGGTAGAAAATTCTCCCGGTGTGGTCTGATGTTGAAACAGTCAAGAAGAGAAGAAGCGAAAGAAACCCCCAAAGTCCCAGGAGAACAAAGTTCAACTCTCCATCTCCCTGCAGAGAAAAGGAGCTGAAAACTGGCTCAAAAGCAAGAAGGTTGCTTCCTGCACTCTTGCTGCAAGCAGGATGCAGAGGAGTGTGTATGTGTGTCCTTGAACAAACGCTCTGAGAAGTTTGTCCGGTTTTTTTTTCCTCTCCCCCCTCTCAGGCTCAGTTGAAAGGCACAGAAATGCACCAAGTTAACTTCTGGGCATAGAGCAGCCATAGGGGATACACATCCTAAAGTCACCCCAAGACACAGGCACAGAGAATTCAGTGGAAAGACTCTGAGAATTCTGCTCCCAGAGATCATTCCTGCTCACACGGACCCTTGTAGAAAGGGGCCATCGTTCCAGGCAGCCTGTACTGAGCATGTGGCTCCTGAGCAGGGTTTGTTGTTTAGGAAACCTGCTCAGGCTTTTCCATTCTTTCCTTGCAAACAGGAAAACTTCTCCTGGGCCTGTGTGCAGGCAGAGGCCTGAGGAGAGCAGGTGGCACATGGTGCGCTGGGCTGGGACAGCCAGCTGCAGAGCTCAAGGGAAGAAGCCCAAAGAGTCACAATGGCTCCTTGCCTTCACATGCAACACCTGGGTCACAATGGTCTCCTTGATTCCATGAGGCCCCACTGTGTCACAGTGGCTCCTTGGTTCCATGCGGTTCCGCAGTGTCACCATGGTCTCCTTTGATCCGCATTGTCATCATGGACAATTGGTTCCATGAGGCCCCGCAGTGTCACAATGGTCCCTTGGTTCCATAGGTTTTATGTTGTAACAATGGACTCCTTGCTTCTATGAGCTCGCCTGCTTTTTGCAGAGGTGTCTTTGGTTCCAACAAGGCCCCGCTGTGTCTCAGTGCACCCTGGCTTCCATGTGGATCTGGAGTATCACAAAGGCTCCTTGGTTGCACCAGGTCCTGCTGTGTCACAATGGATCCTGTGCTCCATGAGGCCCTCCAAAGTCATCATGGAGGCTTGCTTCCATGAGGTTCCATGATGTGCCAGTGGTCATCTTGGTTCCAGGAGTTTCCTTAGTGTCACAATGCTCTCCATGCTTCCATGATTCCCCACAATGTCCCAATGCTCTCCATGCTTCCATTAGGCCCTGCTTTGCCACAATGGTGCCCTTGTTTCCATGAGGCCCCGCTGTGTCACAATGGACGTATGGTTCCATGATGCTCCGTGGTGTCACCATGGTCTTCTTGAATCCGCAGTGTAACAATGGACCATTGGTTCCATGCGGCCTGGCCGTGTCACAATGTGCTCCTTGATTCCATGATTCCCCACGGTGTCACAATGGAGCCTTGTTTCTAGGAGGTTCTGTACTGTCACAATTGTCTCCTTGATGCCATCAGCCCCTGCAGTGTCACAATGGCTCCTTGGTTCCATGAGGAACACAAAAGCTTTGCAGAAACATTGAGCAACAGCTGCTGAACACAGCTGGCAACATCTGCTTGCATCAAAAGAGGGCTTCAAGCTGAGAATGGCACCAGCAGCTTCCATCTGCAACAGAGACCCAGGGAAAGGACAGGCTGTGCCGGTCTGGACAAATTTGGAGGAAAATATCCTCTGGTAGAAGGCAGGTTACACCCAGCCCTCCCCCACCAGGTTCGGGAAAAAAGAATTTTCCTCGGAAGAAAGTGAAAGAGATAGAAACTCTTTATTTAACAAACACACAGCAAAAGGATAACAATGCTAAATATTCAAACCTCTCGCTGTGGAGAGAAAGCTGGGATAATTGGAGAGTCCTTCCGTGTTTCAGTGGGGTCTCCTGAAACATCCCTAGACAGCCAGGCCCGTGGAAAGAAATAGGGAGCGATTCTTGAGAGAAGTTTCAGAGCTCTTTCTTCTCCAGCCACATGGGCGGGGCACTGCCAAAGAACTGAGCAATCCCGGGACAAGCAGGGCCCTCCTGGCACAGGGCAACACAAAATAACCAGTGCTGAACAGGATTAGGGCACATGTGAGCAGGGAGCAGGGAGACCCCGTGCCCAGGCCATGCCTCTACCCCAGGGTCCCCTCTCCCATGACCTCATGGCAGGGGGGAGGAACCCCAACACTTCTGGAGGTGTAGTCTCCCTCCTCCTCCTTGGAGCTGGGCCATGGGCCCACATTCAGGGCCCCCACCTCGGTAGAAAATTCTCCCGGTGTGGTCTGATGTTGAAACAGTCAAGAAGAGAAGAAGCGAAAGAAACCCCCAAAGTCCCAGGAGAACAAAGTTCAACTCTCCATCTCCCTGCAGAGAAAAGGAGCTGAAAACTGGCTCAAAAGCAAGAAGGTTGCTTCCTGCACTCTTGCTGCAAGCAGGATGCAGAGGAGTGTGTATGTGTGTCCTTGAACAAACGCTCTGAGAAGTTTGTCCGGTTTTTTTTTCCTCTCCCCCCTCTCAGGCTCAGTTGAAAGGCACAGAAATGCACCAAGTTAACTTCTGGGCATAGAGCAGCCATAGGGGATACACATCCTAAAGTCACCCCAAGACACAGGCACAGAGAATTCAGTGGAAAGACTCTGAGAATTCTGCTCCCAGAGATCATTCCTGCTCACACGGACCCTTGTAGAAAGGGGCCATCGTTCCAGGCAGCCTGTACTGAGCATGTGGCTCCTGAGCAGGGTTTGTTGTTTAGGAAACCTGCTCAGGCTTTTCCATTCTTTCCTTGCAAACAGGAAAACTTCTCCTGGGCCTGTGTGCAGGCAGAGGCCTGAGGAGAGCAGGTGGCACATGGTGCGCTGGGCTGGGACAGCCAGCTGCAGAGCTCAAGGGAAGAAGCCCAAAGAGTCACAATGGCTCCTTGCCTTCACATGCAACACCTGGGTCACAATGGTCTCCTTGATTCCATGAGGCCCCACTGTGTCACAGTGGCTCCTTGGTTCCATGCGGTTCCGCAGTGTCACCATGGTCTCCTTTGATCCGCATTGTCATCATGGACAATTGGTTCCATGAGGCCCCGCAGTGTCACAATGGTCCCTTGGTTCCATAGGTTTTATGTTGTAACAATGGACTCCTTGCTTCTATGAGCTCGCCTGCTTTTTGCAGAGGTGTCTTTGGTTCCAACAAGGCCCCGCTGTGTCTCAGTGCACCCTGGCTTCCATGTGGATCTGGAGTATCACAAAGGCTCCTTGGTTGCACCAGGTCCTGCTGTGTCACAATGGATCCTGTGCTCCATGAGGCCCTCCAAAGTCATCATGGAGGCTTGCTTCCATGAGGTTCCATGATGTGCCAGTGGTCATCTTGGTTCCAGGAGTTTCCTTAGTGTCACAATGCTCTCCATGCTTCCATGATTCCCCACAATGTCCCAATGCTCTCCATGCTTCCATTAGGCCCTGCTTTGCCACAATGGTGCCCTTGTTTCCATGAGGCCCCGCTGTGTCACAATGGACGTATGGTTCCATGATGCTCCGTGGTGTCACCATGGTCTTCTTGAATCCGCAGTGTAACAATGGACCATTGGTTCCATGCGGCCTGGCCGTGTCACAATGGGCTCCTTGATTCCATGATTCCCCACGGTGTCACAATGGAGCCTTGTTTCTAGGAGGTTCTGTACTGTCACAATTGTCTCCTTGATGCCATCAGCCCCTGCAGTGTCACAATGGCTCCTTGGTTCCATGAGGAACACAAAAGCTTTGCAGAAACATTGAGCCACAGCTGCTGAACACAGCTGGCAACATCTGCTTGCATCAAAAGAGGGCTTCAAGCTGAGAATGGCACCAGCAGCTTCCATCTGCAACAGAGACCCAGGGAAAGGACAGGCTGTGCCGGTCTGGACAAATTTGGAGGAAAATATCCTCTGGTAGAAGGCAGGTTACACCCAGCCCTCCCCCACCAGGTTCGGGAAAAAAGAATTTTCCTCGGAAGAAAGTGAAAGAGATAGAAACTCTTTATTTAACAAACACACAGCAAAAGGATAACAATGCTAAATATTCAAACCTCTCGCTGTGGAGAGAAAGCTGGGATAATTGGAGAGTCCTTCCGTGTTTCAGTGGGGTCTCCTGAAACATCCCTAGACAGCGAGGCCCGTGGAAAGAAATAGGGAGCGATTCTTGAGAGAAGTTTCAGAGCTCTTTCTTCTCCAGCCACATGGGCGGGGCACTGCCAAAGAACTGAGCAATCCCGGGACAAGCAGGGCCCTCCTGGCACAGGGCAACACAAAATAACCAGTGCTGAACAGGATTAGGGCACATGTGAGCAGGGAGCAGGGAGACCCCGTGCCCAGGCCATGCCTCTACCCCAGGGTCCCCTCTCCCATGACCTCATGGCAGGGGGGAGGAACCCCAACACTTCTGGAGGTGTAGTCTCCCTCCTCCTCCTTGGAGCTGGGCCATGGGCCCACATTCAGGGCCCCCACCTCGGTAGAAAATTCTCCCGGTGTGGTCTGATGTTGAAACAGTCAAGAAGAGAAGAAGCGAAAGAAACCCCCAAAGTCCCAGGAGAACAAAGTTCAACTCTCCATCTCCCTGCAGAGAAAAGGAGCTGAAAACTGGCTCAAAAGCAAGAAGGTTGCTTCCTGCACTCTTGCTGCAAGCAGGATGCAGAGGAGTGTGTATGTGTGTCCTTGAACAAACGCTCTGAGAAGTTTGTCCGGTTTTTTTTTCCTCTCCCCCCTCTCAGGCTCAGTTGAAAGGCACAGAAATGCACCAAGTTAACTTCTGGGCATAGAGCAGCCATAGGGGATACACATCCTAAAGTCACCCCAAGACACAGGCACAGAGAATTCAGTGGAAAGACTCTGAGAATTCTGCTCCCAGAGATCATTCCTGCTCACACGGACCCTTGTAGAAAGGGGCCATCGTTCCAGGCAGCCTGTACTGAGCATGTGGCTCCTGAGCAGGGTTTGTTGTTTAGGAAACCTGCTCAGGCTTTTCCATTCTTTCCTTGCAAACAGGAAAACTTCTCCTGGGCCTGTGTGCAGGCAGAGGCCTGAGGAGAGCAGGTGGCACATGGTGCGCTGGGCTGGGACAGCCAGCTGCAGAGCTCAAGGGAAGAAGCCCAAAGAGTCACAATGGCTCCTTGCCTTCACATGCAACACCTGGGTCACAATGGTCTCCTTGATTCCATGAGGCCCCACTGTGTCACAGTGGCTCCTTGGTTCCATGCGGTTCCGCAGTGTCACCATGGTCTCCTTTGATCCGCATTGTCATCATGGACAATTGGTTCCATGAGGCCCCGCAGTGTCACAATGGTCCCTTGGTTCCATAGGTTTTATGTTGTAACAATGGACTCCTTGCTTCTATGAGCTCGCCTGCTTTTTGCAGAGGTGTCTTTGGTTCCAACAAGGCCCCGCTGTGTCTCAGTGCACCCTGGCTTCCATGTGGATCTGGAGTATCACAAAGGCTCCTTGGTTGCACCAGGTCCTGCTGTGTCACAATGGATCCTGTGCTCCATGAGGCCCTCCAAAGTCATCATGGAGGCTTGCTTCCATGAGGTTCCATGATGTGCCAGTGGTCATCTTGGTTCCAGGAGTTTCCTTAGTGTCACAATGCTCTCCATGCTTCCATGATTCCCCACAATGTCCCAATGCTCTCCATGCTTCCATTAGGCCCTGCTTTGCCACAATGGTGCCCTTGTTTCCATGAGGCCCCGCTGTGTCACAATGGACGTATGGTTCCATGATGCTCCGTGGTGTCACCATGGTCTTCTTGAATCCGCAGTGTAACAATGGACCATTGGTTCCATGCGGCCTGGCCGTGTCACAATGTGCTCCTTGATTCCATGATTCCCCACGGTGTCACAATGGAGCCTTGTTTCTAGGAGGTTCTGTACTGTCACAATTGTCTCCTTGATGCCATCAGCCCCTGCAGTGTCACAAAGGCTCCTTGGTTCCATGAGGAACACAAAAGCTTTGCAGAAACATTGAGCAACAGCTGCTGAACACAGCTGGCAACATCTGCTTGCATCAAAAGAGGGCTTCAAGCTGAGAATGGCACCAGCAGCTTCCATCTGCAACAGAGACCCAGGGAAAGGACAGGCTGTGCCGGTCTGGACAAATTTGGAGGAAAATATCCTCTGGTAGAAGGCAGGTTACACCCAGCTCTCCCCCACCAGGTTCGGGAAAAAAGAATTTTCCTCGGAAGAAAGTGAAAGAGATAGAAACTCTTTATTTAACAAACACACAGCAAAAGGATAACAATGCTAAATATTCAAACCTCTCGCTGTGGAGAGAAAGCTGGGATAATTGGAGAGTCCTTCCGTGTTTCAGTGGGGTCTCCTGAAACATCCCTAGACAGCGAGGCCCGTGGAAAGAAATAGGGAGCGATTCTTGAGAGAAGTTTCAGAGCTCTTTCTTCTCCAGCCACATGGGCGGGGCACTGCCAAAGAACTGAGCAATCCCGGGACAAGCAGGGCCCTCCTGGCACAGGGCAACACAAAATAACCAGTGCTGAACAGGATTAGGGCACATGTGAGCAGGGAGCAGGGAGACCCCGTGCCCAGGCCATGCCTCTACCCCAGGGTCCCCTCTCCCATGACCTCATGGCAGGGGGGAGGAACCCCAACACTTCTGGAGGTGTAGTCTCCCTCCTCCTCCTTGGAGCTGGGCCATGGGCCCACATTCAGGGCCCCCACCTCGGTAGAAAATTCTCCCGGTGTGGTCTGATGTTGAAACAGTCAAGAAGAGAAGAAGCGAAAGAAACCCCCAAAGTCCCAGGAGAACAAAGTTCAACTCTCCATCTCCCTGCAGAGAAAAGGAGCTGAAAACTGGCTCAAAAGCAAGAAGGTTGCTTCCTGCACTCTTGCTGCAAGCAGGATGCAGAGGAGTGTGTATGTGTGTCCTTGAACAAACGCTCTGAGAAGTTTGTCCGGTTTTTTTTTCCTCTCCCCCCTCTCAGGCTCAGTTGAAAGGCACAGAAATGCACCAAGTTAACTTCTGGGCATAGAGCAGCCATAGGGGATACACATCCTAAAGTCACCCCAAGACACAGGCACAGAGAATTCAGTGGAAAGACTCTGAGAATTCTGCTCCCAGAGATCATTCCTGCTCACACGGACCCTTGTAGAAAGGGGCCATCGTTCCAGGCAGCCTGTACTGAGCATGTGGCTCCTGAGCAGGGTTTGTTGTTTAGGAAACCTGCTCAGGCTTTTCCATTCTTTCCTTGCAAACAGGAAAACTTCTCCTGGGCCTGTGTGCAGGCAGAGGCCTGAGGAGAGCAGGTGGCACATGGTGCGCTGGGCTGGGACAGCCAGCTGCAGAGCTCAAGGGAAGAAGCCCAAAGAGTCACAATGGCTCCTTGCCTTCACATGCAACACCTGGGTCACAATGGTCTCCTTGATTCCATGAGGCCCCACTGTGTCACAGTGGCTCCTTGGTTCCATGCGGTTCCGCAGTGTCACCATGGTCTCCTTTGATCCGCATTGTCATCATGGACAATTGGTTCCATGAGGCCCCGCAGTGTCACAATGGTCCCTTGGTTCCATAGGTTTTATGTTGTAACAATGGACTCCTTGCTTCTATGAGCTCGCCTGCTTTTTGCAGAGGTGTCTTTGGTTCCAACAAGGCCCCGCTGTGTCTCAGTGCACCCTGGCTTCCATGTGGATCTGGAGTATCACAAAGGCTCCTTGGTTGCACCAGGTCCTGCTGTGTCACAATGGATCCTGTGCTCCATGAGGCCCTCCAAAGTCATCATGGAGGCTTGCTTCCATGAGGTTCCATGATGTGCCAGTGGTCATCTTGGTTCCAGGAGTTTCCTTAGTGTCACAATGCTCTCCATGCTTCCATGATTCCCCACAATGTCCCAATGCTCTCCATGCTTCCATTAGGCCCTGCTTTGCCACAATGGTGCCCTTGTTTCCATGAGGCCCCGCTGTGTCACAATGGACGTATGGTTCCATGATGCTCCGTGGTGTCACCATGGTCTTCTTGAATCCGCAGTGTAACAATGGACCATTGGTTCCATGCGGCCTGGCCGTGTCACAATGGGCTCCTTGATTCCATGATTCCCCACGGTGTCACAATGGAGCCTTGTTTCTAGGAGGTTCTGTACTGTCACAATTGTCTCCTTGATGCCATCAGCCCCTGCAGTGTCACAAAGGCTCCTTGGTTCCATGAGGAACACAAAAGCTTTGCATCAACATTGAGCCACAGCTGCTGAACACAGCTGGCAACATCTGCTTGCATCAAAAGAGGGCTTCAAGCTGAGAATGGCACCAGCAGCTTCCATCTGCAACAGAGACCCAGGGAAAGGACAGGCTGTGCCAATCTGGACAAATTTGGAGGAAAATATCCTCTGGTAGAAGGCAGGTTACACCCAGCCCTCCCCCACCAGGTTCGGGAAAAAAGAATTTTCCTCGGAAGAAAGTGAAAGAGATAAAAACTATTTATTTAACAAACACACAGGAAAAGGATAACAATGCTAAATAGTCAAACCTCTCGCTGTGGAGCGAAACCTGGGATAATTGGAGAGTCCTTCCGTGTTTCAGTGGGGTCTCCTGAAACATCCCTAGACAGCCAGGCCTGTGGAAAGAAATAGGGAGCGATTCTTGAGAGAAGTTTCAGAGCTCTTTCTTCTCCAGCCACATGGGCGGGGCACTGCCAAAGAACTGAGCAATCCCGGGACAAGCAGGGCCCTCCTGGCACAGGGCAACACAAAATAACCAGTGCTGAACAGGATTAGGGCACATGTGAGCAGGGAGCAGGGAGACCCCGTGCCCAGGCCATGCCTCTACCCCAGGGTCCCCTCTCCCATGACCTCATGGCAGGGGGGAGGAACCCCAACACTTCTGGAGGTGTAGTCTCCCTCCTCCTCCTTGGAGCTGGGCCATGGGCCCACATTCAGGGCCCCCACCTCGGTAGAAAATTCTCCCGGTGTGGTCTGATGTTGAAACAGTCAAGAAGAGAAGAAGCGAAAGAAACCCCCAAAGTCCCAGGAAAACAAAGTTCAACTCTCCATCTCTCTGCAGAGAAAAAAAGCTGAAAACTGGCTCAAAAGCAAGAAGGTTGCTTCCTGCACTCTTGCTGCAAGCAGGATGCAGAGGAGTGTGTATGTGTGTCCTTGAACAAACGCTCTGAGAAGTTTGTCCGGTGGTTTTTTCCTCTCCCCCCTCTCAAGCTCAGTTGAAAGGCACAGAAATGCACCAAGTTAACTTCGGGGCATAGAGCAGCCATAGGGGATACACATCCTAAAGTCACCCCAAGACACAGGCACAGAGAATTCAGTGGAAAGACTCTGAGAATTCTGCTCCCAGAGATCATTCCTGCTCACACTGACCCTTGTAGAAAGGGGCCATCGTTCCAGGCAGCCTGTACTGAGCATGTGGCTCCTGAGAGGGGTTTGTTGTTTAGGAAACCTGCTCAGGCTTTTCCATTCTTTCCTTGCAAACAGGAAAACTTCTCCTGGGCCTGTGTGCAGGCAGAGGCCTGAGGAGAGCAGGTGGCACATGGTGCGCTGGGCTGGGACAGCCAGCTGCAGAGCTCAAGGGAAGAAGCCCAAAGAGTCACAATGGCTCCTTGCCTTCACATGCAACACCTGGGTCACAATGGTCTCCTTGATTCCATGAGGCCCCACTGTGTCACAGTGGCTCCTTGGTTCCATGCGGTTCCGCAGTGTCACCATGGTCTCCTTTGATCCGCATTGTCATCATGGACAATTGGTTCCATGAGGCCCCGCAGTGTCACAATGGTCCCTTGGTTCCATAGGTTTTATGTTGTAACAATGGACTCCTTGCTTCTATGAGCTCGCCTGCTTTTTGCAGAGGTGTCTTTGGTTCCAACAAGGCCCCGCTGTGTCTCAGTGCACCCTGGCTTCCATGCGGATCTGGAGTATCACAAAGGCTCCTTGGTTCCACCAGGTCCTGCTGTGTCACAATGGATCCTGTGCTCCATGAGGCCCTCCAAAGTCATCATGGAGGCTTGCTTCCATGAGGTTCCATGATGTGCCAGTGGTCATCTTGGTTCCAGGAGTTTCCTTAGTGTCACAATGCTCTCCATGCTTCCATGATTCCCCACAATGTCCCAATGCTCTCCATGCTTCCATTAGGCCCTGCTTTGCCACAATGGTGCCCTTGTTTCCATGAGGCCCCGCTGTGTCACAATGGACGTATGGTTCCATGATGCTCCGTGGTGTCACCATGGTCTTCTTGAATCCGCAGTGTAACAATGGACCATTGGTTCCATGCGGCCTGGCCGTGTCACAATGGGCTCCTTGATTCCATGATTCCCCACGGTGTCACAATGGAGCCTTGTTTCTAGGAGGTTCTGTACTGTCACAATTGTCTCCTTGATGCCATCAGCCCCTGCAGTGTCACAATGGCTCCTTGGTTCCATGAGGAACACAAAAGCTTTGCAGAAACATTGAGCCACAGCTGCTGAACACAGCTGGCAACATCTGCTTGCATCAAAAGAGGGCTTCAAGCTGACAATGGCACCAGCAGCTTCCATCTGCAACAGAGACCCAGGGAAAGGACAGGCTGTGCCAATCTGGACAAATTTGGAGGAAAATATCCTCTGGTAGAAGGCAGGTTACACCCAGCCCTCCCCCACCAGGTTCGGGAAAAAAGAATTTTCCTCGGAAGAAAGTGAAAGAGATAAAAACTATTTATTTAACAAACACACAGGAAAAGGATAACAATGCTAAATATTCAAACCTCTCGCTGTGGAGCGAAACCTGGGATAATTGGAGAGTCCTTCCGTGTTTCAGTGGGGTCTCCTGAAACATCCATAGACAGCCAGGCCCGTGGAAAGAAATAGGGAGCGATTCTTGAGAGAAGTTTCAGAGCTCTTTCTTCTCCAGCCACACGGGCGGGGCACTGCCAAAGAACTGAGCAATCCCGGGACAAGCAGGGCCCTCCTGGCACAGGGCAACACAAAATAACCAGTGCTGAACAGGATTAGGGCACATGTGAGCAGGGAGCAGGGAGACCCCGTGCCCAGGCCATGCCTCTACCCCAGGGTCCCCTCTCCCATGACCTCATGGCAGGGGGGAGGAACCCCAACACTTCTGGAGGTGTAGTCTCCCTCCTCCTCCTTGGAGCTGGGCCATGGGCCCACATTCAGGGCCCCCACCTCGGTAGAAAATTCTCCCGGTGTGGTCTGATGTTGAAACAGTCAAGAAGAGAAGAAGTGAAAGAAACCCCCAAAGTCCCAGGAAAACAAAGTTCAAACTCTCCATCTCCCTGCAGAGAAAAGGAGCTGAAAACTGGCTCAAAAGCAAGAAGGTTGCTTCCTGCGCTCTTGCTGCAAGCAGGATGCAGAGGAGTGTGTATGTGTGTCCTTGAACAAACGCTCTGAGAAGTTTGTCCGGTTTTTTTTCCTCTCCCCCCTCTCAGGCTCAGTTGAAAGGCACAGAAATGCACCAAGTTAACTTCTGGGCATAGAGCAGCCATAGGGGATACACATCCTAACGTCACCCCAAGACACAGGCACAGAGAATTCAGTGGAAAGACTCTGAGAATTCTGCTCCCAGAGATCATTCCTGCTCACACTGACCCTTGTAGAAAGGGGCCATCGTTCCAGGCAGCCTGTACTGAGCATGTGGCTCCTGAGCAGGGTTTGTTGTTTAGGAAACCTGCTCAGGCTTTTCCATTCTTTCCTTGCAAACAGGAAAACTTCTCCTGGGCCTGTGTGCAGGCAGAGGCCTGAGGAGAGCAGGTGGCACATGGTGCGCTGGGCTGGGACAGCCAGCTGCAGAGCTCAAGGGAAGAAGCCCAAAGAGTCACAATGGCTCCTTGCCTTCACATGCAACACCTGGGTCACAATGGTCTCCTTGATTCCATGAGGCCCCACTGTGTCACAGTGGCTCCTTGGTTCCATGCGGTTCCGCAGTGTCACCATGGTCTCCTTTGATCCGCATTGTCATCATGGACAATTGGTTCCATGAGGCCCCGCAGTGTCACAATGGTCCCTTGGTTCCATAGGTTTTATGTTGTAACAATGGACTCCTTGCTTCTATGAGCTCGCCTGCTTTTTGCAGAGGTGTCTTTGGTTCCAACAAGGCCCCGCTGTGTCTCAGTGCACCCTGGCTTCCATGTGGATCTGGAGTATCACAAAGGCTCCTTGGTTGCACCAGGTCCTGCTGTGTCACAATGGATCCTGTGCTCCATGAGGCCCTCCAAAGTCATCATGGAGGCTTGCTTCCATGAGGTTCCATGATGTGCCAGTGGTCATCTTGGTTCCAGGAGTTTCCTTAGTGTCACAATGCTCTCCATGCTTCCATGATTCCCCACAATGTCCCAATGCTCTCCATGCTTCCATTAGGCCCTGCTTTGCCACAATGGTGCCCTTGTTTCCATGAGGCCCCGCTGTGTCACAATGGACGTATGGTTCCATGATGCTCCGTGGTGTCACCATGGTCTTCTTGAATCCGCAGTGTAACAATGGACCATTGGTTCCATGCGGCCTGGCCGTGTCACAATGTGCTCCTTGATTCCATGATTCCCCACGGTGTCACAATGGAGCCTTGTTTCTAGGAGGTTCTGTACTGTCACAATTGTCTCCTTGATGCCATCAGCCCCTGCAGTGTCACAATGGCTCCTTGGTTCCATGAGGAACACAAAAGCTTTGCAGAAACATTGAGCCACAGCTGCTGAACACAGCTGGCAACATCTGCTTGCATCAAAAGAGGGCTTCAAGCTGACAATGGCACCAGCAGCTTCCATCTGCAACAGAGAGCCAGGGAAAGGACAGGCTGTGCCAATCTGGACAAATTTGGAGGAAAATATCCTCTGGTAGAAGGCAGGTTACACCAAGCCCTCCCCCACCAGGTTCGGGAAAAAAGAATTTTCCTCGGAAGAAAGTGAAAGAGATAGAAACTCTTTATTTAACAAACACACAGCAAAAGGATAACAATGCTAAATATTCAAACCTCTCGCTGTGGAGCGAAACCTGGGATAATTGGAGAGTCCTTCCGTGTTTCAGTGGGGTCTCCTGAAACATCCCTAGACAGCCAGGCCTGTGGAAAGAAATAGGGAGCGATTCTTGAGAGAAGTTTCAGAGCTCTTTCTTCTCCAGCCACATGGGCGGGGCACTGCCAAAGAACTGAGCAATCCCGGGACAAGCAGGGCCCTCCTGGCACAGGGCAACACAAAATAACCAGTGCTGAACAGGATTAGGGCACATGTGAGCAGGGAGCAGGGAGACCCCGTGCCCAGGCCATGCCTCTACCCCAGGGTCCCCTCTCCCATGACCTCATGGCAGGGGGGAGGAACCCCAACACTTCTGGAGGTGTAGTCTCCCTCCTCCTCCTTGGAGCTGGGCCATGGGCCCACATTCAGGGCCCCCACCTCGGTAGAAAATTCTCCCGGTGTGGTCTGATGTTGAAACAGTCAAGAAGAGAAGAAGCGAAAGAAACCCCCAAAGTCCCAGGAAAACAAAGTTCAACTCTCCATCTCTCTGCAGAGAAAAAAAGCTGAAAACTGGCTCAAAAGCAAGAAGGTTGCTTCCTGCACTCTTGCTGCAAGCAGGATGCAGAGGAGTGTGTATGTGTGTCCTTGAACAAACGCTCTGAGAAGTTTGTCCGGTGGTTTTTTCCTCTCCCCCCTCTCAAGCTCAGTTGAAAGGCACAGAAATGCACCAAGTTAACTTCGGGGCATAGAGCAGCCATAGGGGATACACATCCTAAAGTCACCCCAAGACACAGGCACAGAGAATTCAGTGGAAAGACTCTGAGAATTCTGCTCCCAGAGATCATTCCTGCTCACACTGACCCTTGTAGAAAGGGGCCATCGTTCCAGGCAGCCTGTACTGAGCATGTGGCTCCTGAGCGGGGTTTGTTGTTTAGGAAACCTGCTCAGGCTTTTCCATTCTTTCCTTGCAAACAGGAAAACTTCTCCTGGGCCTGTGTGCAGGCAGAGGCCTGAGGAGAGCAGGTGGCACATGGTGCGCTGGGCTGGGACAGCCAGCTGCAGAGCTCAAGGGAAGAAGCCCAAAGAGTCACAATGGCTCCTTGCCTTCACATGCAACACCTGGGTCACAATGGTCTCCTTGATTCCATGAGGCCCCACTGTGTCACAGTGGCTCCTTGGTTCCATGCGGTTCCGCAGTGTCACCATGGTCTCCTTTGATCCGCATTGTCATCATGGACAATTGGTTCCATGAGGCCCCGCAGTGTCACAATGGTCCCTTGGTTCCATAGGTTTTATGTTGTAACAATGGACTCCTTGCTTCTATGAGCTCGCCTGCTTTTTGCAGAGGTGTCTTTGGTTCCAACAAGGCCCCGCTGTGTCTCAGTGCACCCTGGCTTCCATGCGGATCTGGAGTATCACAAAGGCTCCTTGGTTCCACCAGGTCCTGCTGTGTCACAATGGATCCTGTGCTCCATGAGGCCCTCCAAAGTCATCATGGAGGCTTGCTTCCATGAGGTTCCATGATGTGCCAGTGGTCATCTTGGTTCCAGGAGTTTCCTTAGTGTCACAATGCTCTCCATGCTTCCATTAGGCCCTGCTTTGCCACAATGGTGCCCTTGTTTCCATGAGGCCCCGCTGTGTCACAATGGACGTATGGTTCCATGATGCTCCGTGGTGTCACCATGGTCTTCTTGAATCCGCAGTGTAACAATGGACCATTGGTTCCATGCGGCCTGGCCGTGTCACAATGGGCTCCTTGATTCCATGATTCCCCACGGTGTCACAATGGAGCCTTGTTTCTAGGAGGTTCTGTACTGTCACAATTGTCTCCTTGATGCCATCAGCCCCTGCAGTGTCACAATGGCTCCTTGGTTCCATGAGGAACACAAAAGCTTTGCAGAAACATTGAGCCACAGCTGCTGAACACAGCTGGCAACATCTGCTTGCATCAAAAGAGGGCTTCAAGCTGACAATGGCACCAGCAGCTTCCATCTGCAACAGAGACCCAGGGAAAGGACAGGCTGTGCCAATCTGGACAAATTTGGAGGAAAATATCCTCTGGTAGAAGGCAGGTTACACCCAGCCCTCCCCCACCAGGTTCGGGAAAAAAGAATTTTCCTCGGAAGAAAGTGAAAGAGATAAAAACTATTTATTTAACAAACACACAGGAAAAGGATAACAATGCTAAATATTCAAACCTCTCGCTGTGGAGCGAAACCTGGGATAATTGGAGAGTCCTTCCGTGTTTCAGTGGGGTCTCCTGAAACATCCATAGACAGCCAGGCCCGTGGAAAGAAATAGGGAGCGATTCTTGAGAGAAGTTTCAGAGCTCTTTCTTCTCCAGCCACACGGGCGGGGCACTGCCAAAGAACTGAGCAATCCCGGGACAAGCAGGGCCCTCCTGGCACAGGGCAACACAAAATAACCAGTGCTGAACAGGATTAGGGCACATGTGAGCAGGGAGCAGGGAGACCCCGTGCCCAGGCCATGCCTCTACCCCAGGGTCCCCTCTCCCATGACCTCATGGCAGGGGGGAGGAACCCCAACACTTCTGGAGGTGTAGTCTCCCTCCTCCTCCTTGGAGCTGGGCCATGGGCCCACATTCAGGGCCCCCACCTCGGTAGAAAATTCTCCCGGTGTGGTCTGATGTTGAAACAGTCAAGAAGAAAAGAAGTGAAAGAAACCCCCAAAGTCCCAGGAAAACAAAGTTCAAACTCTCCATCTCCCTGCAGAGAAAAGGAGCTGAAAACTGGCTCAAAAGCAAGAAGGTTGCTTCCTGCGCTCTTGCTGCAAGCAGGATGCAGAGGAGTGTGTATGTGTGTCCTTGAACAAACGCTCTGAGAAGTTTGTCCGGTTTTTTTTCCTCTCCCCCCTCTCAGGCTCAGTTGAAAGGCACAGAAATGCACCAAGTTAACTTCTGGGCATAGAGCAGCCATAGGGGATACACATCCTAACGTCACCCCAAGACACAGGCACAGAGAATTCAGTGGAAAGACTCTGAGAATTCTGCTCCCAGAGATCATTCCTGCTCACACTGACCCTTGTAGAAAGGGGCCATCGTTCCAGGCAGCCTGTACTGAGCATGTGGCTCCTGAGCAGGGTTTGTTGTTTAGGAAACCTGCTCAGGCTTTTCCATTCTTTCCTTGCAAACAGGAAAACTTCTCCTGGGCCTGTGTGCAGGCAGAGGCCTGAGGAGAGCAGGTGGCACATGGTGCGCTGGGCTGGGACAGCCAGCTGCAGAGCTCAAGGGAAGAAGCCCAAAGAGTCACAATGGCTCCTTGCCTTCACATGCAACACCTGGGTCACAATGGTCTCCTTGATTCCATGAGGCCCCACTGTGTCACAGTGGCTCCTTGGTTCCATGCGGTTCCGCAGTGTCACCATGGTCTCCTTTGATCCGCATTGTCATCATGGACAATTGGTTCCATGAGGCCCCGCAGTGTCACAATGGTCCCTTGGTTCCATAGGTTTTATGTTGTAACAATGGACTCCTTGCTTCTATGAGCTCGCCTGCTTTTTGCAGAGGTGTCTTTGGTTCCAACAAGGCCCCGCTGTGTCTCAGTGCACCCTGGCTTCCATGTGGATCTGGAGTATCACAAAGGCTCCTTGGTTGCACCAGGTCCTGCTGTGTCACAATGGATCCTGTGCTCCATGAGGCCCTCCAAAGTCATCATGGAGGCTTGCTTCCATGAGGTTCCATGATGTGCCAGTGGTCATCTTGGTTCCAGGAGTTTCCTTAGTGTCACAATGCTCTCCATGCTTCCATGATTCCCCACAATGTCCCAATGCTCTCCATGCTTCCATTAGGCCCTGCTTTGCCACAATGGTGCCCTTGTTTCCATGAGGCCCCGCTGTGTCACAATGGACGTATGGTTCCATGATGCTCCGTGGTGTCACCATGGTCTTCTTGAATCCGCAGTGTAACAATGGACCATTGGTTCCATGCGGCCTGGCCGTGTCACAATGTGCTCCTTGATTCCATGATTCCCCACGGTGTCACAATGGAGCCTTGTTTCTAGGAGGTTCTGTACTGTCACAATTGTCTCCTTGATGCCATCAGCCCCTGCAGTGTCACAATGGCTCCTTGGTTCCATGAGGAACACAAAAGCTTTGCAGAAACATTGAGCAACAGCTGCTGAACACAGCTGGCAACATCTGCTTGCATCAAAAGAGGGCTTCAAGCTGAGAATGGCACCAGCAGCTTCCATCTGCAACAGAGACCCAGGGAAAGGACAGGCTGTGCCGGTCTGGACAAATTTGGAGGAAAATATCCTCTGGTAGAAGGCAGGTTACACCCAGCCCTCCCCCACCAGGTTCGGGAAAAAAGAATTTTCCTCGGAAGAAAGTGAAAGAGATAGAAACTCTTTATTTAACAAACACACAGCAAAAGGATAACAATGCTAAATATTCAAACCTCTCGCTGTGGAGAGAAAGCTGGGATAATTGGAGAGTCCTTCCGTGTTTCAGTGGGGTCTCCTGAAACATCCCTAGACAGCGAGGCCCGTGGAAAGAAATAGGGAGCGATTCTTGAGAGAAGTTTCAGAGCTCTTTCTTCTCCAGCCACATGGGCGGGGCACTGCCAAAGAACTGAGCAATCCCGGGACAAGCAGGGCCCTCCTGGCACAGGGCAACACAAAATAACCAGTGCTGAACAGGATTAGGGCACATGTGAGCAGGGAGCAGGGAGACCCCGTGCCCAGGCCATGCCTCTACCCCAGGGTCCCCTCTCCCATGACCTCATGGCAGGGGGGAGGAACCCCAACACTTCTGGAGGTGTAGTCTCCCTCCTCCTCCTTGGAGCTGGGCCATGGGCCCACATTCAGGGCCCCCACCTCGGTAGAAAATTCTCCCGGTGTGGTCTGATGTTGAAACAGTCAAGAAGAGAAGAAGCGAAAGAAACCCCCAAAGTCCCAGGAGAACAAAGTTCAACTCTCCATCTCCCTGCAGAGAAAAGGAGCTGAAAACTGGCTCAAAAGCAAGAAGGTTGCTTCCTGCACTCTTGCTGCAAGCAGGATGCAGAGGAGTGTGTATGTGTGTCCTTGAACAAACGCTCTGAGAAGTTTGTCCGGTTTTTTTTTCCTCTCCCCCCTCTCAGGCTCAGTTGAAAGGCACAGAAATGCACCAAGTTAACTTCTGGGCATAGAGCAGCCATAGGGGATACACATCCTAAAGTCACCCCAAGACACAGGCACAGAGAATTCAGTGGAAAGACTCTGAGAATTCTGCTCCCAGAGATCATTCCTGCTCACACGGACCCTTGTAGAAAGGGGCCATCGTTCCAGGCAGCCTGTACTGAGCATGTGGCTCCTGAGCAGGGTTTGTTGTTTAGGAAACCTGCTCAGGCTTTTCCATTCTTTCCTTGCAAACAGGAAAACTTCTCCTGGGCCTGTGTGCAGGCAGAGGCCTGAGGAGAGCAGGTGGCACATGGTGCGCTGGGCTGGGACAGCCAGCTGCAGAGCTCAAGGGAAGAAGCCCAAAGAGTCACAATGGCTCCTTGCCTTCACATGCAACACCTGGGTCACAATGGTCTCCTTGATTCCATGAGGCCCCACTGTGTCACAGTGGCTCCTTGGTTCCATGCGGTTCCGCAGTGTCACCATGGTCTCCTTTGATCCGCATTGTCATCATGGACAATTGGTTCCATGAGGCCCCGCAGTGTCACAATGGTCCCTTGGTTCCATAGGTTTTATGTTGTAACAATGGACTCCTTGCTTCTATGAGCTCGCCTGCTTTTTGCAGAGGTGTCTTTGGTTCCAACAAGGCCCCGCTGTGTCTCAGTGCACCCTGGCTTCCATGTGGATCTGGAGTATCACAAAGGCTCCTTGGTTGCACCAGGTCCTGCTGTGTCACAATGGATCCTGTGCTCCATGAGGCCCTCCAAAGTCATCATGGAGGCTTGCTTCCATGAGGTTCCATGATGTGCCAGTGGTCATCTTGGTTCCAGGAGTTTCCTTAGTGTCACAATGCTCTCCATGCTTCCATGATTCCCCACAATGTCCCAATGCTCTCCATGCTTCCATTAGGCCCTGCTTTGCCACAATGGTGCCCTTGTTTCCATGAGGCCCCGCTGTGTCACAATGGACGTATGGTTCCATGATGCTCCGTGGTGTCACCATGGTCTTCTTGAATCCGCAGTGTAACAATGGACCATTGGTTCCATGCGGCCTGGCCGTGTCACAATGGGCTCCTTGATTCCATGATTCCCCACGGTGTCACAATGGAGCCTTGTTTCTAGGAGGTTCTGTACTGTCACAATTGTCTCCTTGATGCCATCAGCCCCTGCAGTGTCACAATGGCTCCTTGGTTCCATGAGGAACACAAAAGCTTTGCAGAAACATTGAGCAACAGCTGCTGAACACAGCTGGCAACATCTGCTTGCATCAAAAGAGGGCTTCAAGCTGAGAATGGCACCAGCAGCTTCCATCTGCAACAGAGACCCAGGGAAAGGACAGGCTGTGCCGGTCTGGACAAATTTGGAGGAAAATATCCTCTGGTAGAAGGCAGGTTACACCCAGCCCTCCCCCACCAGGTTCGGGAAAAAAGAATTTTCCTCGGAAGAAAGTGAAAGAGATAGAAACTCTTTATTTAACAAACACACAGCAAAAGGATAACAATGCTAAATATTCAAACCTCTCGCTGTGGAGAGAAAGCTGGGATAATTGGAGAGTCCTTCCGTGTTTCAGTGGGGTCTCCTGAAACATCCCTAGACAGCGAGGCCCGTGGAAAGAAATAGGGAGCGATTCTTGAGAGAAGTTTCAGAGCTCTTTCTTCTCCAGCCACATGGGCGGGGCACTGCCAAAGAACTGAGCAATCCCGGGACAAGCAGGGCCCTCCTGGCACAGGGCAACACAAAATAACCAGTGCTGAACAGGATTAGGGCACATGTGAGCAGGGAGCAGGGAGACCCCGTGCCCAGGCCATGCCTCTACCCCAGGGTCCCCTCTCCCATGACCTCATGGCAGGGGGGAGGAACCCCAACACTTCTGGAGGTGTAGTCTCCCTCCTCCTCCTTGGAGCTGGGCCATGGGCCCACATTCAGGGCCCCCACCTCGGTAGAAAATTCTCCCGGTGCGGTCTGATGTTGAAACAGTCAAGAAGAGAAGAAGCGAAAGAAACCCCCAAAGTCCCAGGAGAACAAAGTTCAACTCTCCATCTCCCTGCAGAGAAAAGGAGCTGAAAACTGGCTCAAAAGCAAGAAGGTTGCTTCCTGCACTCTTGCTGCAAGCAGGATGCAGAGGAGTGTGTATGTGTGTCCTTGAACAAACGCTCTGAGAAGTTTGTCCGGTTTTTTTTTCCTCTCCCCCCTCTCAGGCTCAGTTGAAAGGCACAGAAATGCACCAAGTTAACTTCTGGGCATAGAGCAGCCATAGGGGATACACATCCTAAAGTCACCCCAAGACACAGGCACAGAGAATTCAGTGGAAAGACTCTGAGAATTCTGCTCCCAGAGATCATTCCTGCTCACACGGACCCTTGTAGAAAGGGGCCATCGTTCCAGGCAGCCTGTACTGAGCATGTGGCTCCTGAGCAGGGTTTGTTGTTTAGGAAACCTGCTCAGGCTTTTCCATTCTTTCCTTGCAAACAGGAAAACTTCTCCTGGGCCTGTGTGCAGGCAGAGGCCTGAGGAGAGCAGGTGGCACATGGTGCGCTGGGCTGGGACAGCCAGCTGCAGAGCTCAAGGGAAGAAGCCCAAAGAGTCACAATGGCTCCTTGCCTTCACATGCAACACCTGGGTCACAATGGTCTCCTTGATTCCATGAGGCCCCACTGTGTCACAGTGGCTCCTTGGTTCCATGCGGTTCCGCAGTGTCACCATGGTCTCCTTTGATCCGCATTGTCATCATGGACAATTGGTTCCATGAGGCCCCGCAGTGTCACAATGGTCCCTTGGTTCCATAGGTTTTATGTTGTAACAATGGACTCCTTGCTTCTATGAGCTCGCCTGCTTTTTGCAGAGGTGTCTTTGGTTCCAACAAGGCCCCGCTGTGTCTCAGTGCACCCTGGCTTCCATGTGGATCTGGAGTATCACAAAGGCTCCTTGGTTGCACCAGGTCCTGCTGTGTCACAATGGATCCTGTGCTCCATGAGGCCCTCCAAAGTCATCATGGAGGCTTGCTTCCATGAGGTTCCATGATGTGCCAGTGGTCATCTTGGTTCCAGGAGTTTCCTTAGTGTCACAATGCTCTCCATGCTTCCATGATTCCCCACAATGTCCCAATGCTCTCCATGCTTCCATTAGGCCCTGCTTTGCCACAATGGTGCCCTTGTTTCCATGAGGCCCCGCTGTGTCACAATGGACGTATGGTTCCATGATGCTCCGTGGTGTCACCATGGTCTTCTTGAATCCGCAGTGTAACAATGGACCATTGGTTCCATGCGGCCTGGCCGTGTCACAATGGGCTCCTTGATTCCATGATTCCCCACGGTGTCACAATGGAGCCTTGTTTCTAGGAGGTTCTGTACTGTCACAATTGTCTCCTTGATGCCATCAGCCCCTGCAGTGTCACAATGGCTCCTTGGTTCCATGAGGAACACAAAAGCTTTGCAGAAACATTGAGCCACAGCTGCTGAACACAGCTGGCAACATCTGCTTGCATCAAAAGAGGGCTTCAAGCTGAGAATGGCACCAGCAGCTTCCATCTGCAACAGAGACCCAGGGAAAGGACAGGCTGTGCCGGTCTGGACAAATTTGGAGGAAAATATCCTCTGGTAGAAGGCAGGTTACACCCAGCCCTCCCCCACCAGGTTCGGGAAAAAAGAATTTTCCTCGGAAGAAAGTGAAAGAGATAGAAACTGTTTATTTAACAAACACACAGCAAAAGGATAACAATGCTAAATATTCAAACCTCTCGCTGTGGAGAGAAAGCTGGGATAATTGGAGAGTCCTTCCGTGTTTCAGTGGGGTCTCCTGAAACATCCCTAGACAGCCAGGCCCGTGGAAAGAAATAGGGAGCGATTCTTGAGAGAAGTTTCAGAGCTCTTTCTTCTCCAGCCACATGGGCGGGGCACTGCCAAAGAACTGAGCAATCCCGGGACAAGCAGGGCCCTCCTGGCACAGGGCAACACAAAATAACCAGTGCTGAACAGGATTAGGGCACATGTGAGCAGGGAGCAGGGAGACCCCGTGCCCAGGCCATGCCTCTACCCCAGGGTCCCCTCTCCCATGACCTCATGGCAGGGGGGAGGAACCCCAACACTTCTGGAGGTGTAGTCTCCCTCCTCCTCCTTGGAGCTGGGCCATGGGCCCACATTCAGGGCCCCCACCTCGGTAGAAAATTCTCCCGGTGTGGTCTGATGTTGAAACAGTCAAGAAGAGAAGAAGCGAAAGAAACCCCCAAAGTCCCAGGAGAACAAAGTTCAACTCTCCATCTCCCTGCAGAGAAAAGGAGCTGAAAACTGGCTCAAAAGCAAGAAGGTTGCTTCCTGCACTCTTGCTGCAAGCAGGATGCAGAGGAGTGTGTATGTGTGTCCTTGAACAAACGCTCTGAGAAGTTTGTCCGGTTTTTTTTTCCTCTCCCCCCTCTCAGGCTCAGTTGAAAGGCACAGAAATGCACCAAGTTAACTTCTGGGCATAGAGCAGCCATAGGGGATACACATCCTAAAGTCACCCCAAGACACAGGCACAGAGAATTCAGTGGAAAGACTCTGAGAATTCTGCTCCCAGAGATCATTCCTGCTCACACGGACCCTTGTAGAAAGGGGCCATCGTTCCAGGCAGCCTGTACTGAGCATGTGGCTCCTGAGCAGGGTTTGTTGTTTAGGAAACCTGCTCAGGCTTTTCCATTCTTTCCTTGCAAACAGGAAAACTTCTCCTGGGCCTGTGTGCAGGCAGAGGCCTGAGGAGAGCAGGTGGCACATGGTGCGCTGGGCTGGGACAGCCAGCTGCAGAGCTCAAGGGAAGAAGCCCAAAGAGTCACAATGGCTCCTTGCCTTCACATGCAACACCTGGGTCACAATGGTCTCCTTGATTCCATGAGGCCCCACTGTGTCACAGTGGCTCCTTGGTTCCATGCGGTTCCGCAGTGTCACCATGGTCTCCTTTGATCCGCATTGTCATCATGGACAATTGGTTCCATGAGGCCCCGCAGTGTCACAATGGTCCCTTGGTTCCATAGGTTTTATGTTGTAACAATGGACTCCTTGCTTCTATGAGCTCGCCTGCTTTTTGCAGAGGTGTCTTTGGTTCCAACAAGGCCCCGCTGTGTCTCAGTGCACCCTGGCTTCCATGTGGATCTGGAGTATCACAAAGGCTCCTTGGTTGCACCAGGTCCTGCTGTGTCACAATGGATCCTGTGCTCCATGAGGCCCTCCAAAGTCATCATGGAGGCTTGCTTCCATGAGGTTCCATGATGTGCCAGTGGTCATCTTGGTTCCAGGAGTTTCCTTAGTGTCACAATGCTCTCCATGCTTCCATGATTCCCCACAATGTCCCAATGCTCTCCATGCTTCCATTAGGCCCTGCTTTGCCACAATGGTGCCCTTGTTTCCATGAGGCCCCGCTGTGTCACAATGGACGTATGGTTCCATGATGCTCCGTGGTGTCACCATGGTCTTCTTGAATCCGCAGTGTAACAATGGACCATTGGTTCCATGCGGCCTGGCCGTGTCACAATGGGCTCCTTGATTCCATGATTCCCCACGGTGTCACAATGGAGCCTTGTTTCTAGGAGGTTCTGTACTGTCACAATTGTCTCCTTGATGCCATCAGCCCCTGCAGTGTCACAATGGCTCCTTGGTTCCATGAGGAACACAAAAGCTTTGCAGAAACATTGAGCAACAGCTGCTGAACACAGCTGGCAACATCTGCTTGCATCAAAAGAGGGCTTCAAGCTGAGAATGGCACCAGCAGCTTCCATCTGCAACAGAGACCCAGGGAAAGGACAGGCTGTGCCGGTCTGGACAAATTTGGAGGAAAATATCCTCTGGTAGAAGGCAGGTTACACCCAGCCCTCCCCCACCAGGTTCGGGAAAAAAGAATTTTCCTCGGAAGAAAGTGAAAGAGATAGAAACTCTTTATTTAACAAACACACAGCAAAAGGATAACAATGCTAAATATTCAAACCTCTCGCTGTGGAGAGAAAGCTGGGATAATTGGAGAGTCCTTCCGTGTTTCAGTGGGGTCTCCTGAAACATCCCTAGACAGCGAGGCCCGTGGAAAGAAATAGGGAGCGATTCTTGAGAGAAGTTTCAGAGCTCTTTCTTCTCCAGCCACATGGGCGGGGCACTGCCAAAGAACTGAGCAATCCCGGGACAAGCAGGGCCCTCCTGGCACAGGGCAACACAAAATAACCAGTGCTGAACAGGATTAGGGCACATGTGAGCAGGGAGCAGGGAGACCCCGTGCCCAGGCCATGCCTCTACCCCAGGGTCCCCTCTCCCATGACCTCATGGCAGGGGGGAGGAACCCCAACACTTCTGGAGGTGTAGTCTCCCTCCTCCTCCTTGGAGCTGGGCCATGGGCCCACATTCAGGGCCCCCACCTCGGTAGAAAATTCTCCCGGTGTGGTCTGATGTTGAAACAGTCAAGAAGAGAAGAAGCGAAAGAAACCCCCAAAGTCCCAGGAGAACAAAGTTCAACTCTCCATCTCCCTGCAGAGAAAAGGAGCTGAAAACTGGCTCAAAAGCAAGAAGGTTGCTTCCTGCACTCTTGCTGCAAGCAGGATGCAGAGGAGTGTGTATGTGTGTCCTTGAACAAACGCTCTGAGAAGTTTGTCCGGTTTTTTTTTCCTCTCCCCCCTCTCAGGCTCAGTTGAAAGGCACAGAAATGCACCAAGTTAACTTCTGGGCATAGAGCAGCCATAGGGGATACACATCCTAAAGTCACCCCAAGACACAGGCACAGAGAATTCAGTGGAAAGACTCTGAGAATTCTGCTCCCAGAGATCATTCCTGCTCACACGGACCCTTGTAGAAAGGGGCCATCGTTCCAGGCAGCCTGTACTGAGCATGTGGCTCCTGAGCAGGGTTTGTTGTTTAGGAAACCTGCTCAGGCTTTTCCATTCTTTCCTTGCAAACAGGAAAACTTCTCCTGGGCCTGTGTGCAGGCAGAGGCCTGAGGAGAGCAGGTGGCACATGGTGCGCTGGGCTGGGACAGCCAGCTGCAGAGCTCAAGGGAAGAAGCCCAAAGAGTCACAATGGCTCCTTGCCTTCACATGCAACACCTGGGTCACAATGGTCTCCTTGATTCCATGAGGCCCCACTGTGTCACAGTGGCTCCTTGGTTCCATGCGGTTCCGCAGTGTCACCATGGTCTCCTTTGATCCGCATTGTCATCATGGACAATTGGTTCCATGAGGCCCCGCAGTGTCACAATGGTCCCTTGGTTCCATAGGTTTTATGTTGTAACAATGGACTCCTTGCTTCTATGAGCTCGCCTGCTTTTTGCAGAGGTGTCTTTGGTTCCAACAAGGCCCCGCTGTGTCTCAGTGCACCCTGGCTTCCATGTGGATCTGGAGTATCACAAAGGCTCCTTGGTTGCACCAGGTCCTGCTGTGTCACAATGGATCCTGTGCTCCATGAGGCCCTCCAAAGTCATCATGGAGGCTTGCTTCCATGAGGTTCCATGATGTGCCAGTGGTCATCTTGGTTCCAGGAGTTTCCTTAGTGTCACAATGCTCTCCATGCTTCCATGATTCCCCACAATGTCCCAATGCTCTCCATGCTTCCATTAGGCCCTGCTTTGCCACAATGGTGCCCTTGTTTCCATGAGGCCCCGCTGTGTCACAATGGACGTATGGTTCCATGATGCTCCGTGGTGTCACCATGGTCTTCTTGAATCCGCAGTGTAACAATGGACCATTGGTTCCATGCGGCCTGGCCGTGTCACAATGGGCTCCTTGATTCCATGATTCCCCACGGTGTCACAATGGAGCCTTGTTTCTAGGAGGTTCTGTACTGTCACAATTGTCTCCTTGATGCCATCAGCCCCTGCAGTGTCACAATGGCTCCTTGGTTCCATGAGGAACACAAAAGCTTTGCAGAAACATTGAGCAACAGCTGCTGAACACAGCTGGCAACATCTGCTTGCATCAAAAGAGGGCTTCAAGCTGAGAATGGCACCAGCAGCTTCCATCTGCAACAGAGACCCAGGGAAAGGACAGGCTGTGCCGGTCTGGACAAATTTGGAGGAAAATATCCTCTGGTAGAAGGCAGGTTACACCCAGCCCTCCCCCACCAGGTTCGGGAAAAAAGAATTTTCCTCGGAAGAAAGTGAAAGAGATAGAAACTGTTTATTTAACAAACACACAGCAAAAGGATAACAATGCTAAATATTCAAACCTCTCGCTGTGGAGAGAAAGCTGGGATAATTGGAGAGTCCTTCCGTGTTTCAGTGGGGTCTCCTGAAACATCCCTAGACAGCCAGGCCCGTGGAAAGAAATAGGGAGCGATTCTTGAGAGAAGTTTCAGAGCTCTTTCTTCTCCAGCCACATGGGCGGGGCACTGCCAAAGAACTGAGCAATCCCGGGACAAGCAGGGCCCTCCTGGCACAGGGCAACACAAAATAACCAGTGCTGAACAGGATTAGGGCACATGTGAGCAGGGAGCAGGGAGACCCCGTGCCCAGGCCATGCCTCTACCCCAGGGTCCCCTCTCCCATGACCTCATGGCAGGGGGGAGGAACCCCAACACTTCTGGAGGTGTAGTCTCCCTCCTCCTCCTTGGAGCTGGGCCATGGGCCCACATTCAGGGCCCCCACCTCGGTAGAAAATTCTCCCGGTGTGGTCTGATGTTGAAACAGTCAAGAAGAGAAGAAGCGAAAGAAACCCCCAAAGTCCCAGGAGAACAAAGTTCAACTCTCCATCTCCCTGCAGAGAAAAGGAGCTGAAAACTGGCTCAAAAGCAAGAAGGTTGCTTCCTGCACTCTTGCTGCAAGCAGGATGCAGAGGAGTGTGTATGTGTGTCCTTGAACAAACGCTCTGAGAAGTTTGTCCGGTTTTTTTTTCCTCTCCCCCCTCTCAGGCTCAGTTGAAAGGCACAGAAATGCACCAAGTTAACTTCTGGGCATAGAGCAGCCATAGGGGATACACATCCTAAAGTCACCCCAAGACACAGGCACAGAGAATTCAGTGGAAAGACTCTGAGAATTCTGCTCCCAGAGATCATTCCTGCTCACACGGACCCTTGTAGAAAGGGGCCATCGTTCCAGGCAGCCTGTACTGAGCATGTGGCTCCTGAGCAGGGTTTGTTGTTTAGGAAACCTGCTCAGGCTTTTCCATTCTTTCCTTGCAAACAGGAAAACTTCTCCTGGGCCTGTGTGCAGGCAGAGGCCTGAGGAGAGCAGGTGGCACATGGTGCGCTGGGCTGGGACAGCCAGCTGCAGAGCTCAAGGGAAGAAGCCCAAAGAGTCACAATGGCTCCTTGCCTTCACATGCAACACCTGGGTCACAATGGTCTCCTTGATTCCATGAGGCCCCACTGTGTCACAGTGGCTCCTTGGTTCCATGCGGTTCCGCAGTGTCACCATGGTCTCCTTTGATCCGCATTGTCATCATGGACAATTGGTTCCATGAGGCCCCGCAGTGTCACAATGGTCCCTTGGTTCCATAGGTTTTATGTTGTAACAATGGACTCCTTGCTTCTATGAGCTCGCCTGCTTTTTGCAGAGGTGTCTTTGGTTCCAACAAGGCCCCGCTGTGTCTCAGTGCACCCTGGCTTCCATGTGGATCTGGAGTATCACAAAGGCTCCTTGGTTGCACCAGGTCCTGCTGTGTCACAATGGATCCTGTGCTCCATGAGGCCCTCCAAAGTCATCATGGAGGCTTGCTTCCATGAGGTTCCATGATGTGCCAGTGGTCATCTTGGTTCCAGGAGTTTCCTTAGTGTCACAATGCTCTCCATGCTTCCATGATTCCCCACAATGTCCCAATGCTCTCCATGCTTCCATTAGGCCCTGCTTTGCCACAATGGTGCCCTTGTTTCCATGAGGCCCCGCTGTGTCACAATGGACGTATGGTTCCATGATGCTCCGTGGTGTCACCATGGTCTTCTTGAATCCGCAGTGTAACAATGGACCATTGGTTCCATGCGGCCTGGCCGTGTCACAATGGGCTCCTTGATTCCATGATTCCCCACGGTGTCACAATGGAGCCTTGTTTCTAGGAGGTTCTGTACTGTCACAATTGTCTCCTTGATGCCATCAGCCCCTGCAGTGTCACAATGGCTCCTTGGTTCCATGAGGAACACAAAAGCTTTGCAGAAACATTGAGCAACAGCTGCTGAACACAGCTGGCAACATCTGCTTGCATCAAAAGAGGGCTTCAAGCTGAGAATGGCACCAGCAGCTTCCATCTGCAACAGAGACCCAGGGAAAGGACAGGCTGTGCCGGTCTGGACAAATTTGGAGGAAAATATCCTCTGGTAGAAGGCAGGTTACACCCAGCCCTCCCCCACCAGGTTCGGGAAAAAAGAATTTTCCTCGGAAGAAAGTGAAAGAGATAGAAACTCTTTATTTAACAAACACACAGCAAAAGGATAACAATGCTAAATATTCAAACCTCTCGCTGTGGAGAGAAAGCTGGGATAATTGGAGAGTCCTTCCGTGTTTCAGTGGGGTCTCCTGAAACATCCCTAGACAGCCAGGCCCGTGGAAAGAAATAGGGAGCGATTCTTGAGAGAAGTTTCAGAGCTCTTTCTTCTCCAGCCACATGGGCGGGGCACTGCCAAAGAACTGAGCAATCCCGGGACAAGCAGGGCCCTCCTGGCACAGGGCAACACAAAATAACCAGTGCTGAACAGGATTAGGGCACATGTGAGCAGGGAGCAGGGAGACCCCGTGCCCAGGCCATGCCTCTACCCCAGGGTCCCCTCTCCCATGACCTCATGGCAGGGGGGAGGAACCCCAACACTTCTGGAGGTGTAGTCTCCCTCCTCCTCCTTGGAGCTGGGCCATGGGCCCACATTCAGGGCCCCCACCTCGGTAGAAAATTCTCCCGGTGTGGTCTGATGTTGAAACAGTCAAGAAGAGAAGAAGCGAAAGAAACCCCCAAAGTCCCAGGAGAACAAAGTTCAACTCTCCATCTCCCTGCAGAGAAAAGGAGCTGAAAACTGGCTCAAAAGCAAGAAGGTTGCTTCCTGCACTCTTGCTGCAAGCAGGATGCAGAGGAGTGTGTATGTGTGTCCTTGAACAAACGCTCTGAGAAGTTTGTCCGGTTTTTTTTTCCTCTCCCCCCTCTCAGGCTCAGTTGAAAGGCACAGAAATGCACCAAGTTAACTTCTGGGCATAGAGCAGCCATAGGGGATACACATCCTAAAGTCACCCCAAGACACAGGCACAGAGAATTCAGTGGAAAGACTCTGAGAATTCTGCTCCCAGAGATCATTCCTGCTCACACGGACCCTTGTAGAAAGGGGCCATCGTTCCAGGCAGCCTGTACTGAGCATGTGGCTCCTGAGCAGGGTTTGTTGTTTAGGAAACCTGCTCAGGCTTTTCCATTCTTTCCTTGCAAACAGGAAAACTTCTCCTGGGCCTGTGTGCAGGCAGAGGCCTGAGGAGAGCAGGTGGCACATGGTGCGCTGGGCTGGGACAGCCAGCTGCAGAGCTCAAGGGAAGAAGCCCAAAGAGTCACAATGGCTCCTTGCCTTCACATGCAACACCTGGGTCACAATGGTCTCCTTGATTCCATGAGGCCCCACTGTGTCACAGTGGCTCCTTGGTTCCATGCGGTTCCGCAGTGTCACCATGGTCTCCTTTGATCCGCATTGTCATCATGGACAATTGGTTCCATGAGGCCCCGCAGTGTCACAATGGTCCCTTGGTTCCATAGGTTTTATGTTGTAACAATGGACTCCTTGCTTCTATGAGCTCGCCTGCTTTTTGCAGAGGTGTCTTTGGTTCCAACAAGGCCCCGCTGTGTCTCAGTGCACCCTGGCTTCCATGTGGATCTGGAGTATCACAAAGGCTCCTTGGTTGCACCAGGTCCTGCTGTGTCACAATGGATCCTGTGCTCCATGAGGCCCTCCAAAGTCATCATGGAGGCTTGCTTCCATGAGGTTCCATGATGTGCCAGTGGTCATCTTGGTTCCAGGAGTTTCCTTAGTGTCACAATGCTCTCCATGCTTCCATGATTCCCCACAATGTCCCAATGCTCTCCATGCTTCCATTAGGCCCTGCTTTGCCACAATGGTGCCCTTGTTTCCATGAGGCCCCGCTGTGTCACAATGGACGTATGGTTCCATGATGCTCCGTGGTGTCACCATGGTCTTCTTGAATCCGCAGTGTAACAATGGACCATTGGTTCCATGCGGCCTGGCCGTGTCACAATGGGCTCCTTGATTCCATGATTCCCCACGGTGTCACAATGGAGCCTTGTTTCTAGGAGGTTCTGTACTGTCACAATTGTCTCCTTGATGCCATCAGCCCCTGCAGTGTCACAATGGCTCCTTGGTTCCATGAGGAACACAAAAGCTTTGCAGAAACATTGAGCAACAGCTGCTGAACACAGCTGGCAACATCTGCTTGCATCAAAAGAGGGCTTCAAGCTGAGAATGGCACCAGCAGCTTCCATCTGCAACAGAGACCCAGGGAAAGGACAGGCTGTGCCGGTCTGGACAAATTTGGAGGAAAATATCCTCTGGTAGAAGGCAGGTTACACCCAGCCCTCCCCCACCAGGTTCGGGAAAAAAGAATTTTCCTCGGAAGAAAGTGAAAGAGATAGAAACTCTTTATTTAACAAACACACAGCAAAAGGATAACAATGCTAAATATTCAAACCTCTCGCTGTGGAGAGAAAGCTGGGATAATTGGAGAGTCCTTCCGTGTTTCAGTGGGGTCTCCTGAAACATCCCTAGACAGCGAGGCCCGTGGAAAGAAATAGGGAGCGATTCTTGAGAGAAGTTTCAGAGCTCTTTCTTCTCCAGCCACATGGGCGGGGCACTGCCAAAGAACTGAGCAATCCCGGGACAAGCAGGGCCCTCCTGGCACAGGGCAACACAAAATAACCAGTGCTGAACAGGATTAGGGCACATGTGAGCAGGGAGCAGGGAGACCCCGTGCCCAGGCCATGCCTCTACCCCAGGGTCCCCTCTCCCATGACCTCATGGCAGGGGGGAGGAACCCCAACACTTCTGGAGGTGTAGTCTCCCTCCTCCTCCTTGGAGCTGGGCCATGGGCCCACATTCAGGGCCCCCACCTCGGTAGAAAATTCTCCCGGTGTGGTCTGATGTTGAAACAGTCAAGAAGAGAAGAAGCGAAAGAAACCCCCAAAGTCCCAGGAGAACAAAGTTCAACTCTCCATCTCCCTGCAGAGAAAAGGAGCTGAAAACTGGCTCAAAAGCAAGAAGGTTGCTTCCTGCACTCTTGCTGCAAGCAGGATGCAGAGGAGTGTGTATGTGTGTCCTTGAACAAA
Organism: Aphelocoma coerulescens; assembly: GCF_041296385.1. Classification (NCBI taxonomy): domain Eukaryota; kingdom Metazoa; phylum Chordata; class Aves; order Passeriformes; family Corvidae; genus Aphelocoma; species Aphelocoma coerulescens. The sequence goes on along the minus strand of NW_027184055.1, from coordinate 807,836 downwards.
CGCTCTGAGAAGTTTGTCCGGTTTTTTTTTCCTCTCCCCCCTCTCAGGCTCAGTTGAAAGGCACAGAAATGCACCAAGTTAACTTCTGGGCATAGAGCAGCCATAGGGGATACACATCCTAAAGTCACCCCAAGACACAGGCACAGAGAATTCAGTGGAAAGACTCTGAGAATTCTGCTCCCAGAGATCATTCCTGCTCACACGGACCCTTGTAGAAAGGGGCCATCGTTCCAGGCAGCCTGTACTGAGCATGTGGCTCCTGAGCAGGGTTTGTTGTTTAGGAAACCTGCTCAGGCTTTTCCATTCTTTCCTTGCAAACAGGAAAACTTCTCCTGGGCCTGTGTGCAGGCAGAGGCCTGAGGAGAGCAGGTGGCACATGGTGCGCTGGGCTGGGACAGCCAGCTGCAGAGCTCAAGGGAAGAAGCCCAAAGAGTCACAATGGCTCCTTGCCTTCACATGCAACACCTGGGTCACAATGGTCTCCTTGATTCCATGAGGCCCCACTGTGTCACAGTGGCTCCTTGGTTCCATGCGGTTCCGCAGTGTCACCATGGTCTCCTTTGATCCGCATTGTCATCATGGACAATTGGTTCCATGAGGCCCCGCAGTGTCACAATGGTCCCTTGGTTCCATAGGTTTTATGTTGTAACAATGGACTCCTTGCTTCTATGAGCTCGCCTGCTTTTTGCAGAGGTGTCTTTGGTTCCAACAAGGCCCCGCTGTGTCTCAGTGCACCCTGGCTTCCATGTGGATCTGGAGTATCACAAAGGCTCCTTGGTTGCACCAGGTCCTGCTGTGTCACAATGGATCCTGTGCTCCATGAGGCCCTCCAAAGTCATCATGGAGGCTTGCTTCCATGAGGTTCCATGATGTGCCAGTGGTCATCTTGGTTCCAGGAGTTTCCTTAGTGTCACAATGCTCTCCATGCTTCCATGATTCCCCACAATGTCCCAATGCTCTCCATGCTTCCATTAGGCCCTGCTTTGCCACAATGGTGCCCTTGTTTCCATGAGGCCCCGCTGTGTCACAATGGACGTATGGTTCCATGATGCTCCGTGGTGTCACCATGGTCTTCTTGAATCCGCAGTGTAACAATGGACCATTGGTTCCATGCGGCCTGGCCGTGTCACAATGGGCTCCTTGATTCCATGATTCCCCACGGTGTCACAATGGAGCCTTGTTTCTAGGAGGTTCTGTACTGTCACAATTGTCTCCTTGATGCCATCAGCCCCTGCAGTGTCACAATGGCTCCTTGGTTCCATGAGGAACACAAAAGCTTTGCAGAAACATTGAGCAACAGCTGCTGAACACAGCTGGCAACATCTGCTTGCATCAAAAGAGGGCTTCAAGCTGAGAATGGCACCAGCAGCTTCCATCTGCAACAGAGACCCAGGGAAAGGACAGGCTGTGCCGGTCTGGACAAATTTGGAGGAAAATATCCTCTGGTAGAAGGCAGGTTACACCCAGCCCTCCCCCACCAGGTTCGGGAAAAAAGAATTTTCCTCGGAAGAAAGTGAAAGAGATAGAAACTCTTTATTTAACAAACACACAGCAAAAGGATAACAATGCTAAATATTCAAACCTCTCGCTGTGGAGAGAAAGCTGGGATAATTGGAGAGTCCTTCCGTGTTTCAGTGGGGTCTCCTGAAACATCCCTAGACAGCGAGGCCCGTGGAAAGAAATAGGGAGCGATTCTTGAGAGAAGTTTCAGAGCTCTTTCTTCTCCAGCCACATGGGCGGGGCACTGCCAAAGAACTGAGCAATCCCGGGACAAGCAGGGCCCTCCTGGCACAGGGCAACACAAAATAACCAGTGCTGAACAGGATTAGGGCACATGTGAGCAGGGAGCAGGGAGACCCCGTGCCCAGGCCATGCCTCTACCCCAGGGTCCCCTCTCCCATGACCTCATGGCAGGGGGGAGGAACCCCAACACTTCTGGAGGTGTAGTCTCCCTCCTCCTCCTTGGAGCTGGGCCATGGGCCCACATTCAGGGCCCCCACCTCGGTAGAAAATTCTCCCGGTGTGGTCTGATGTTGAAACAGTCAAGAAGAGAAGAAGCGAAAGAAACCCCCAAAGTCCCAGGAGAACAAAGTTCAACTCTCCATCTCCCTGCAGAGAAAAGGAGCTGAAAACTGGCTCAAAAGCAAGAAGGTTGCTTCCTGCACTCTTGCTGCAAGCAGGATGCAGAGGAGTGTGTATGTGTGTCCTTGAACAAACGCTCTGAGAAGTTTGTCCGGTTTTTTTTTCCTCTCCCCCCTCTCAGGCTCAGTTGAAAGGCACAGAAATGCACCAAGTTAACTTCTGGGCATAGAGCAGCCATAGGGGATACACATCCTAAAGTCACCCCAAGACACAGGCACAGAGAATTCAGTGGAAAGACTCTGAGAATTCTGCTCCCAGAGATCATTCCTGCTCACACGGACCCTTGTAGAAAGGGGCCATCGTTCCAGGCAGCCTGTACTGAGCATGTGGCTCCTGAGCAGGGTTTGTTGTTTAGGAAACCTGCTCAGGCTTTTCCATTCTTTCCTTGCAAACAGGAAAACTTCTCCTGGGCCTGTGTGCAGGCAGAGGCCTGAGGAGAGCAGGTGGCACATGGTGCGCTGGGCTGGGACAGCCAGCTGCAGAGCTCAAGGGAAGAAGCCCAAAGAGTCACAATGGCTCCTTGCCTTCACATGCAACACCTGGGTCACAATGGTCTCCTTGATTCCATGAGGCCCCACTGTGTCACAGTGGCTCCTTGGTTCCATGCGGTTCCGCAGTGTCACCATGGTCTCCTTTGATCCGCATTGTCATCATGGACAATTGGTTCCATGAGGCCCCGCAGTGTCACAATGGTCCCTTGGTTCCATAGGTTTTATGTTGTAACAATGGACTCCTTGCTTCTATGAGCTCGCCTGCTTTTTGCAGAGGTGTCTTTGGTTCCAACAAGGCCCCGCTGTGTCTCAGTGCACCCTGGCTTCCATGTGGATCTGGAGTATCACAAAGGCTCCTTGGTTGCACCAGGTCCTGCTGTGTCACAATGGATCCTGTGCTCCATGAGGCCCTCCAAAGTCATCATGGAGGCTTGCTTCCATGAGGTTCCATGATGTGCCAGTGGTCATCTTGGTTCCAGGAGTTTCCTTAGTGTCACAATGCTCTCCATGCTTCCATGATTCCCCACAATGTCCCAATGCTCTCCATGCTTCCATTAGGCCCTGCTTTGCCACAATGGTGCCCTTGTTTCCATGAGGCCCCGCTGTGTCACAATGGACGTATGGTTCCATGATGCTCCGTGGTGTCACCATGGTCTTCTTGAATCCGCAGTGTAACAATGGACCATTGGTTCCATGCGGCCTGGCCGTGTCACAATGGGCTCCTTGATTCCATGATTCCCCACGGTGTCACAATGGAGCCTTGTTTCTAGGAGGTTCTGTACTGTCACAATTGTCTCCTTGATGCCATCAGCCCCTGCAGTGTCACAATGGCTCCTTGGTTCCATGAGGAACACAAAAGCTTTGCAGAAACATTGAGCAACAGCTGCTGAACACAGCTGGCAACATCTGCTTGCATCAAAAGAGGGCTTCAAGCTGAGAATGGCACCAGCAGCTTCCATCTGCAACAGAGACCCAGGGAAAGGACAGGCTGTGCCGGTCTGGACAAATTTGGAGGAAAATATCCTCTGGTAGAAGGCAGGTTACACCCAGCCCTCCCCCACCAGGTTCGGGAAAAAAGAATTTTCCTCGGAAGAAAGTGAAAGAGATAGAAACTCTTTATTTAACAAACACACAGCAAAAGGATAACAATGCTAAATATTCAAACCTCTCGCTGTGGAGAGAAAGCTGGGATAATTGGAGAGTCCTTCCGTGTTTCAGTGGGGTCTCCTGAAACATCCCTAGACAGCCAGGCCCGTGGAAAGAAATAGGGAGCGATTCTTGAGAGAAGTTTCAGAGCTCTTTCTTCTCCAGCCACATGGGCGGGGCACTGCCAAAGAACTGAGCAATCCCGGGACAAGCAGGGCCCTCCTGGCACAGGGCAACACAAAATAACCAGTGCTGAACAGGATTAGGGCACATGTGAGCAGGGAGCAGGGAGACCCCGTGCCCAGGCCATGCCTCTACCCCAGGGTCCCCTCTCCCATGACCTCATGGCAGGGGGGAGGAACCCCAACACTTCTGGAGGTGTAGTCTCCCTCCTCCTCCTTGGAGCTGGGCCATGGGCCCACATTCAGGGCCCCCACCTCGGTAGAAAATTCTCCCGGTGTGGTCTGATGTTGAAACAGTCAAGAAGAGAAGAAGCGAAAGAAACCCCCAAAGTCCCAGGAGAACAAAGTTCAACTCTCCATCTCCCTGCAGAGAAAAGGAGCTGAAAACTGGCTCAAAAGCAAGAAGGTTGCTTCCTGCGCTCTTGCTGCAAGCAGGATGCAGAGGAGTGTGTATGTGTGTCCTTGAACAAACGCTCTGAGAAGTTTGTCCGGTTTTTTTTTCCTCTCCCCCCTCTCAGGCTCAGTTGAAAGGCACAGAAATGCACCAAGTTAACTTCTGGGCATAGAGCAGCCATAGGGGATACACATCCTAAAGTCACCCCAAGACACAGGCACAGAGAATTCAGTGGAAAGACTCTGAGAATTCTGCTCCCAGAGATCATTCCTGCTCACACGGACCCTTGTAGAAAGGGGCCATCGTTCCAGGCAGCCTGTACTGAGCATGTGGCTCCTGAGCAGGGTTTGTTGTTTAGGAAACCTGCTCAGGCTTTTCCATTCTTTCCTTGCAAACAGGAAAACTTCTCCTGGGCCTGTGTGCAGGCAGAGGCCTGAGGAGAGCAGGTGGCACATGGTGCGCTGGGCTGGGACAGCCAGCTGCAGAGCTCAAGGGAAGAAGCCCAAAGAGTCACAATGGCTCCTTGCCTTCACATGCAACACCTGGGTCACAATGGTCTCCTTGATTCCATGAGGCCCCACTGTGTCACAGTGGCTCCTTGGTTCCATGCGGTTCCGCAGTGTCACCATGGTCTCCTTTGATCCGCATTGTCATCATGGACAATTGGTTCCATGAGGCCCCGCAGTGTCACAATGGTCCCTTGGTTCCATAGGTTTTATGTTGTAACAATGGACTCCTTGCTTCTATGAGCTCGCCTGCTTTTTGCAGAGGTGTCTTTGGTTCCAACAAGGCCCCGCTGTGTCTCAGTGCACCCTGGCTTCCATGTGGATCTGGAGTATCACAAAGGCTCCTTGGTTGCACCAGGTCCTGCTGTGTCACAATGGATCCTGTGCTCCATGAGGCCCTCCAAAGTCATCATGGAGGCTTGCTTCCATGAGGTTCCATGATGTGCCAGTGGTCATCTTGGTTCCAAGAGTTTCCTTAGTGTCACAATGCTCTCCATGCTTCCATGATTCCCCACAATGTCCCAATGCTCTCCATGCTTCCATTAGGCCCTGCTTTGCCACAATGGTGCCCTTGTTTCCATGAGGCCCCGCTGTGTCACAATGGACGTATGGTTCCATGATGCTCCGTGGTGTCACCATGGTCTTCTTGAATCCGCAGTGTAACAATGGACCATTGGTTCCATGCGGCCTGGCCGTGTCACAATGGGCTCCTTGATTCCATGATTCCCCACGGTGTCACAATGGAGCCTTGTTTCTAGGAGGTTCTGTACTGTCACAATTGTCTCCTTGATGCCATCAGCCCCTGCAGTGTCACAATGGCTCCTTGGTTCCATGAGGAACACAAAAGCTTTGCAGAAACATTGAGCCACAGCTGCTGAACACAGCTGGCAACATCTGCTTGCATCAAAAGAGGGCTTCAAGCTGAGAATGGCACCAGCAGCTTCCATCTGCAACAGAGACCCAGGGAAAGGACAGGCTGTGCCGGTCTGGACAAATGTGGAGGAAAATATCCTCTGGTAGAAGGCAGGTTACACCCAGCCCTCCCCCACCAGGTTCGGGAAAAAAGAATTTTCCTCGGAAGAAAGTGAAAGAGATAGAAACTGTTTATTTAACAAACACACAGCAAAAGGATAACAATGCTAAATATTCAAACCTCTCGCTGTGGAGAGAAAGCTGGGATAATTGGAGAGTCCTTCCGTGTTTCAGTGGGGTCTCCTGAAACATCCCTAGACAGCCAGGCCCGTGGAAAGAAATAGGGAGCGATTCTTGAGAGAAGTTTCAGAGCTCTTTCTTCTCCAGCCACATGGGCGGGGCACTGCCAAAGAACTGAGCAATCCCGGGACAAGCAGGGCCCTCCTGGCACAGGGCAACACAAAATAACCAGTGCTGAACAGGATTAGGGCACATGTGAGCAGGGAGCAGGGAGACCCCGTGCCCAGGCCATGCCTCTACCCCAGGGTCCCCTCTCCCATGACCTCATGGCAGGGGGGAGGAACCCCAACACTTCTGGAGGTGTAGTCTCCCTCCTCCTCCTTGGAGCTGGGCCATGGGCCCACATTCAGGGCCCCCACCTCGGTAGAAAATTCTCCCGGTGTGGTCTGATGTTGAAACAGTCAAGAAGAGAAGAAGCGAAAGAAACCCCCAAAGTCCCAGGAGAACAAAGTTCAACTCTCCATCTCCCTGCAGAGAAAAGGAGCTGAAAACTGGCTCAAAAGCAAGAAGGTTGCTTCCTGCGCTCTTGCTGCAAGCAGGATGCAGAGGAGTGTGTATGTGTGTCCTTGAACAAACGCTCTGAGAAGTTTGTCCGGTTTTTTTTTCCTCTCCCCCCTCTCAGGCTCAGTTGAAAGGCACAGAAATGCACCAAGTTAACTTCGGGGCATAGAGCAGCCATAGGGGATACACATCCTAAAGTCACCCCAAGACACAGGCACAGAGAATTCAGTGGAAAGACTCTGAGAATTCTGCTCCCAGAGATCATTCCTGCTCACACGGACCCTTGTAGAAAGGGGCCATCGTTCCAGGCAGCCTGTACTGAGCATGTGGCTCCTGAGCAGGGTTTGTTGTTTAGGAAACCTGCTCAGGCTTTTCCATTCTTTCCTTGCAAACAGGAAAACTTCTCCTGGGCCTGTGTGCAGGCAGAGGCCTGAGGAGAGCAGGTGGCACATGGTGCGCTGGGCTGGGACAGCCAGCTGCAGAGCTCAAGGGAAGAAGCCCAAAGAGTCACAATGGCTCCTTGCCTTCACATGCAACACCTGGGTCACAATGGTCTCCTTGATTCCATGAGGCCCCACTGTGTCACAGTGGCTCCTTGGTTCCATGCGGTTCCGCAGTGTCACCATGGTCTCCTTTGATCCGCATTGTCATCATGGACAATTGGTTCCATGAGGCCCCGCAGTGTCACAATGGTCCCTTGGTTCCATAGGTTTTATGTTGTAACAATGGACTCCTTGCTTCTATGAGCTCGCCTGCTTTTTGCAGAGGTGTCTTTGGTTCCAACAAGGCCCCGCTGTGTCTCAGTGCACCCTGGCTTCCATGTGGATCTGGAGTATCACAAAGGCTCCTTGGTTGCACCAGGTCCTGCTGTGTCACAATGGATCCTGTGCTCCATGAGGCCCTCCAAAGTCATCATGGAGGCTTGCTTCCATGAGGTTCCATGATGTGCCAGTGGTCATCTTGGTTCCAGGAGTTTCCTTAGTGTCACAATGCTCTCCATGCTTCCATGATTCCCCACAATGTCCCAATGCTCTCCATGCTTCCATTAGGCCCTGCTTTGCCACAATGGTGCCCTTGTTTCCATGAGGCCCCGCTGTGTCACAATGGACGTATGGTTCCATGATGCTCCGTGGTGTCACCATGGTCTTCTTGAATCCGCAGTGTAACAATGGACCATTGGTTCCATGCGGCCTGGCCGTGTCACAATGTGCTCCTTGATTCCATGATTCCCCACGGTGTCACAATGGAGCCTTGTTTCTAGGAGGTTCTGTACTGTCACAATTGTCTCCTTGATGCCATCAGCCCCTGCAGTGTCACAATGGCTCCTTGGTTCCATGAGGAACACAAAAGCTTTGCAGAAACATTGAGCAACAGCTGCTGAACACAGCTGGCAACATCTGCTTGCATCAAAAGAGGGCTTCAAGCTGACAATGGCACCAGCAGCTTCCATCTGCAACAGAGACCCAGGGAAAGGACAGGCTGTGCCGGTCTGGACAAATTTGGAGGAAAATATCCTCTGGTAGAAGGCAGGTTACACCCAGCCCTCCCCCACCAGGTTCGGGAAAAAAGAATTTTCCTCGGAAGAAAGTGAAAGAGATAGAAACTCTTTATTTAACAAACACACAGCAAAAGGATAACAATGCTAAATATTCAAACCTCTCGCTGTGGAGAGAAAGCTGGGATAATTGGAGAGTCCTTCCGTGTTTCAGTGGGGTCTCCTGAAACATCCCTAGACAGCGAGGCCCGTGGAAAGAAATAGGGAGCGATTCTTGAGAGAAGTTTCAGAGCTCTTTCTTCTCCAGCCACATGGGCGGGGCACTGCCAAAGAACTGAGCAATCCCGGGACAAGCAGGGCCCTCCTGGCACAGGGCAACACAAAATAACCAGTGCTGAACAGGATTAGGGCACATGTGAGCAGGGAGCAGGGAGACCCCGTGCCCAGGCCATGCCTCTACCCCAGGGTCCCCTCTCCCATGACCTCATGGCAGGGGGGAGGAACCCCAACACTTCTGGAGGTGTAGTCTCCCTCCTCCTCCTTGGAGCTGGGCCATGGGCCCACATTCAGGGCCCCCACCTCGGTAGAAAATTCTCCCGGTGTGGTCTGATGTTGAAACAGTCAAGAAGAGAAGAAGCGAAAGAAACCCCCAAAGTCCCAGGAGAACAAAGTTCAACTCTCCATCTCCCTGCAGAGAAAAGGAGCTGAAAACTGGCTCAAAAGCAAGAAGGTTGCTTCCTGCACTCTTGCTGCAAGCAGGATGCAGAGGAGTGTGTATGTGTGTCCTTGAACAAACGCTCTGAGAAGTTTGTCCGGTTTTTTTTTCCTCTCCCCCCTCTCAGGCTCAGTTGAAAGGCACAGAAATGCACCAAGTTAACTTCTGGGCATAGAGCAGCCATAGGGGATACACATCCTAAAGTCACCCCAAGACACAGGCACAGAGAATTCAGTGGAAAGACTCTGAGAATTCTGCTCCCAGAGATCATTCCTGCTCACACTGACCCTTGTAGAAAGGGGCCATCGTTCCAGGCAGCCTGTACTGAGCATGTGGCTCCTGAGCAGGGTTTGTTGTTTAGGAAACCTGCTCAGGCTTTTCCATTCTTTCCTTGCAAACAGGAAAACTTCTCCTGGGCCTGTGTGCAGGCAGAGGCCTGAGGAGAGCAGGTGGCACATGGTGCGCTGGGCTGGGACAGCCAGCTGCAGAGCTCAAGGGAAGAAGCCCAAAGAGTCACAATGGCTCCTTGCCTTCACATGCAACACCTGGGTCACAATGGTCTCCTTGATTCCATGAGGCCCCACTGTGTCACAGTGGCTCCTTGGTTCCATGCGGTTCCGCAGTGTCACCATGGTCTCCTTTGATCCGCATTGTCATCATGGACAATTGGTTCCATGAGGCCCCGCAGTGTCACAATGGTCCCTTGGTTCCATAGGTTTTATGTTGTAACAATGGACTCCTTGCTTCTATGAGCTCGCCTGCTTTTTGCAGAGGTGTCTTTGGTTCCAACAAGGCCCCGCTGTGTCTCAGTGCACCCTGGCTTCCATGTGGATCTGGAGTATCACAAAGGCTCCTTGGTTGCACCAGGTCCTGCTGTGTCACAATGGATCCTGTGCTCCATGAGGCCCTCCAAAGTCATCATGGAGGCTTGCTTCCATGAGGTTCCATGATGTGCCAGTGGTCATCTTGGTTCCAGGAGTTTCCTTAGTGTCACAATGCTCTCCATGCTTCCATGATTCCCCACAATGTCCCAATGCTCTCCATGCTTCCATTAGGCCCTGCTTTGCCACAATGGTGCCCTTGTTTCCATGAGGCCCCGCTGTGTCACAATGGACGTATGGTTCCATGATGCTCCGTGGTGTCACCATGGTCTTCTTGAATCCGCAGTGTAACAATGGACCATTGGTTCCATGCGGCCTGGCCGTGTCACAATGGGCTCCTTGATTCCATGATTCCCCACGGTGTCACAATGGAGCCTTGTTTCTAGGAGGTTCTGTACTGTCACAATTGTCTCCTTGATGCCATCAGCCCCTGCAGTGTCACAATGGCTCCTTGGTTCCATGAGGAACACAAAAGCTTTGCAGAAACATTGAGCCACAGCTGCTGAACACAGCTGGCAACATCTGCTTGCATCAAAAGAGGGCTTCAAGCTGACAATGGCACCAGCAGCTTCCATCTGCAACAGAGACCCAGGGAAAGGACAGGCTGTGCCGGTCTGGACAAATTTGGAGGAAAATATCCTCTGGTAGAAGGCAGGTTACACCCAGCCCTCCCCCACCAGGTTCGGGAAAAAAGAATTTTCCTCGGAAGAAAGTGAAAGAGATAAAAACTATTTATTTAACAAACACACAGGAAAAGGATAACAATGCTAAATATTCAAACCTCTCGCTGTGGAGCGAAACCTGGGATAATTGGAGAGTCCTTCCGTGTTTCAGTGGGGTCTCCTGAAACATCCCTAGACAGCGAGGCCCGTGGAAAGAAATAGGGAGCGATTCTTGAGAGAAGTTTCAGAGCTCTTTCTTCTCCAGCCACATGGGCGGGGCACTGCCAAAGAACTGAGCAATCCCGGGACAAGCAGGGCCCTCCTGGCACAGGGCAACACAAAATAACCAGTGCTGAACAGGATTAGGGCACATGTGAGCAGGGAGCAGGGAGACCCCGTGCCCAGGCCATGCCTCTACCCCAGGGTCCCCTCTCCCATGACCTCATGGCAGGGGGGAGGAACCCCAACACTTCTGGAGGTGTAGTCTCCCTCCTCCTCCTTGGAGCTGGGCCATGGGCCCACATTCAGGGCCCCCACCTCGGTAGAAAATTCTCCCGGTGTGGTCTGATGTTGAAACAGTCAAGAAGAGAAGAAGCGAAAGAAACCCCCAAAGTCCCAGGAGAACAAAGTTCAACTCTCCATCTCCCTGCAGAGAAAAGGAGCTGAAAACTGGCTCAAAAGCAAGAAGGTTGCTTCCTGCACTCTTGCTGCAAGCAGGATGCAGAGGAGTGTGTATGTGTGTCCTTGAACAAACGCTCTGAGAAGTTTGTCCGGTTTTTTTTTCCTCTCCCCCCTCTCAGGCTCAGTTGAAAGGCACAGAAATGCACCAAGTTAACTTCTGGGCATAGAGCAGCCATAGGGGATACACATCCTAAAGTCACCCCAAGACACAGGCACAGAGAATTCAGTGGAAAGACTCTGAGAATTCTGCTCCCAGAGATCATTCCTGCTCACACGGACCCTTGTAGAAAGGGGCCATCGTTCCAGGCAGCCTGTACTGAGCATGTGGCTCCTGAGCAGGGTTTGTTGTTTAGGAAACCTGCTCAGGCTTTTCCATTCTTTCCTTGCAAACAGGAAAACTTCTCCTGGGCCTGTGTGCAGGCAGAGGCCTGAGGAGAGCAGGTGGCACATGGTGCGCTGGGCTGGGACAGCCAGCTGCAGAGCTCAAGGGAAGAAGCCCAAAGAGTCACAATGGCTCCTTGCCTTCACATGCAACACCTGGGTCACAATGGTCTCCTTGATTCCATGAGGCCCCACTGTGTCACAGTGGCTCCTTGGTTCCATGCGGTTCCGCAGTGTCACCATGGTCTCCTTTGATCCGCATTGTCATCATGGACAATTGGTTCCATGAGGCCCCGCAGTGTCACAATGGTCCCTTGGTTCCATAGGTTTTATGTTGTAACAATGGACTCCTTGCTTCTATGAGCTCGCCTGCTTTTTGCAGAGGTGTCTTTGGTTCCAACAAGGCCCCGCTGTGTCTCAGTGCACCCTGGCTTCCATGTGGATCTGGAGTATCACAAAGGCTCCTTGGTTGCACCAGGTCCTGCTGTGTCACAATGGATCCTGTGCTCCATGAGGCCCTCCAAAGTCATCATGGAGGCTTGCTTCCATGAGGTTCCATGATGTGCCAGTGGTCATCTTGGTTCCAGGAGTTTCCTTAGTGTCACAATGCTCTCCATGCTTCCATGATTCCCCACAATGTCCCAATGCTCTCCATGCTTCCATTAGGCCCTGCTTTGCCACAATGGTGCCCTTGTTTCCATGAGGCCCCGCTGTGTCACAATGGACGTATGGTTCCATGATGCTCCGTGGTGTCACCATGGTCTTCTTGAATCCGCAGTGTAACAATGGACCATTGGTTCCATGCGGCCTGGCCGTGTCACAATGGGCTCCTTGATTCCATGATTCCCCACGGTGTCACAATGGAGCCTTGTTTCTAGGAGGTTCTGTACTGTCACAATTGTCTCCTTGATGCCATCAGCCCCTGCAGTGTCACAATGGCTCCTTGGTTCCATGAGGAACACAAAAGCTTTGCAGAAACATTGAGCAACAGCTGCTGAACACAGCTGGCAACATCTGCTTGCATCAAAAGAGGGCTTCAAGCTGACAATGGCACCAGCAGCTTCCATCTGCAACAGAGACCCAGGGAAAGGACAGGCTGTGCCGGTCTGGACAAATTTGGAGGAAAATATCCTCTGGTAGAAGGCAGGTTACACCCAGCCCTCCCCCACCAGGTTCGGGAAAAAAGAATTTTCCTCGGAAGAAAGTGAAAGAGATAGAAACTCTTTATTTAACAAACACACAGCAAAAGGATAACAATGCTAAATATTCAAACCTCTCGCTGTGGAGAGAAAGCTGGGATAATTGGAGAGTCCTTCCGTGTTTCAGTGGGGTCTCCTGAAACATCCCTAGACAGCGAGGCCCGTGGAAAGAAATAGGGAGCGATTCTTGAGAGAAGTTTCAGAGCTCTTTCTTCTCCAGCCACATGGGCGGGGCACTGCCAAAGAACTGAGCAATCCCGGGACAAGCAGGGCCCTCCTGGCACAGGGCAACACAAAATAACCAGTGCTGAACAGGATTAGGGCACATGTGAGCAGGGAGCAGGGAGACCCCGTGCCCAGGCCATGCCTCTACCCCAGGGTCCCCTCTCCCATGACCTCATGGCAGGGGGGAGGAACCCCAACACTTCTGGAGGTGTAGTCTCCCTCCTCCTCCTTGGAGCTGGGCCATGGGCCCACATTCAGGGCCCCCACCTCGGTAGAAAATTCTCCCGGTGTGGTCTGATGTTGAAACAGTCAAGAAGAGAAGAAGCGAAAGAAACCCCCAAAGTCCCAGGAGAACAAAGTTCAACTCTCCATCTCCCTGCAGAGAAAAGGAGCTGAAAACTGGCTCAAAAGCAAGAAGGTTGCTTCCTGCACTCTTGCTGCAAGCAGGATGCAGAGGAGTGTGTATGTGTGTCCTTGAACAAACGCTCTGAGAAGTTTGTCCGGTTTTTTTTTCCTCTCCCCCCTCTCAGGCTCAGTTGAAAGGCACAGAAATGCACCAAGTTAACTTCTGGGCATAGAGCAGCCATAGGGGATACACATCCTAAAGTCACCCCAAGACACAGGCACAGAGAATTCAGTGGAAAGACTCTGAGAATTCTGCTCCCAGAGATCATTCCTGCTCACACGGACCCTTGTAGAAAGGGGCCATCGTTCCAGGCAGCCTGTACTGAGCATGTGGCTCCTGAGCAGGGTTTGTTGTTTAGGAAACCTGCTCAGGCTTTTCCATTCTTTCCTTGCAAACAGGAAAACTTCTCCTGGGCCTGTGTGCAGGCAGAGGCCTGAGGAGAGCAGGTGGCACATGGTGCGCTGGGCTGGGACAGCCAGCTGCAGAGCTCAAGGGAAGAAGCCCAAAGAGTCACAATGGCTCCTTGCCTTCACATGCAACACCTGGGTCACAATGGTCTCCTTGATTCCATGAGGCCCCACTGTGTCACAGTGGCTCCTTGGTTCCATGCGGTTCCGCAGTGTCACCATGGTGTCCTTTGATCCGCATTGTCATCATGGACAATTGGTTCCATGAGGCCCCGCAGTGTCACAATGGTCCCTTGGTTCCATAGGTTTTATGTTGTAACAATGGACTCCTTGCTTCTATGAGCTCGCCTGCTTTTTGCAGAGGTGTCTTTGGTTCCAACAAGGCCCCGCTGTGTCTCAGTGCACCCTGGCTTCCATGTGGATCTGGAGTATCACAAAGGCTCCTTGGTTGCACCAGGTCCTGCTGTGTCACAATGGATCCTGTGCTCCATGAGGCCCTCCAAAGTCATCATGGAGGCTTGCTTCCATGAGGTTCCATGATGTGCCAGTGGTCATCTTGGTTCCAAGAGTTTCCTTAGTGTCACAATGCTCTCCATGCTTCCATGATTCCCCACAATGTCCCAATGCTCTCCATGCTTCCATTAGGCCCTGCTTTGCCACAATGGTGCCCTTGTTTCCATGAGGCCCCGCTGTGTCACAATGGACGTATGGTTCCATGATGCTCCGTGGTGTCACCATGGTCTTCTTGAATCCGCAGTGTAACAATGGACCATTGGTTCCATGCGGCCTGGCCGTGTCACAATGGGCTCCTTGATTCCATGATTCCCCACGGTGTCACAATGGAGCCTTGTTTCTAGGAGGTTCTGTACTGTCACAATTGTCTCCTTGATGCCATCAGCCCCTGCAGTGTCACAATGGCTCCTTGGTTCCATGAGGAACACAAAAGCTTTGCAGAAACATTGAGCCACAGCTGCTGAACACAGCTGGCAACATCTGCTTGCATCAAAAGAGGGCTTCAAGCTGACAATGGCACCAGCAGCTTCCATCTGCAACAGAGACCCAGGGAAAGGACAGGCTGTGCCGGTCTGGACAAATGTGGAGGAAAATATCCTCTGGTAGAAGGCAGGTTACACCCAGCCCTCCCCCACCAGGTTCGGGAAAAAAGAATTTTCCTCGGAAGAAAGTGAAAGAGATAGAAACTGTTTATTTAACAAACACACAGCAAAAGGATAACAATGCTAAATATTCAAACCTCTCGCTGTGGAGAGAAAGCTGGGATAATTGGAGAGTCCTTCCGTGTTTCAGTGGGGTCTCCTGAAACATCCCTAGACAGCCAGGCCCGTGGAAAGAAATAGGGAGCGATTCTTGAGAGAAGTTTCAGAGCTCTTTCTTCTCCAGCCACATGGGCGGGGCACTGCCAAAGAACTGAGCAATCCCGGGACAAGCAGGGCCCTCCTGGCACAGGGCAACACAAAATAACCAGTGCTGAACAGGATTAGGGCACATGTGAGCAGGGAGCAGGGAGACCCCGTGCCCAGGCCATGCCTCTACCCCAGGGTCCCCTCTCCCATGACCTCATGGCAGGGGGGAGGAACCCCAACACTTCTGGAGGTGTAGTCTCCCTCCTCCTCCTTGGAGCTGGGCCATGGGCCCACATTCAGGGCCCCCACCTCGGTAGAAAATTCTCCCGGTGTGGTCTGATGTTGAAACAGTCAAGAAGAGAAGAAGCGAAAGAAACCCCCAAAGTCCCAGGAGAACAAAGTTCAACTCTCCATCTCCCTGCAGAGAAAAGGAGCTGAAAACTGGCTCAAAAGCAAGAAGGTTGCTTCCTGCACTCTTGCTGCAAGCAGGATGCAGAGGAGTGTGTATGTGTGTCCTTGAACAAACGCTCTGAGAAGTTTGTCCAGTTTTTTTTTCCTCTCCCCCCTCTCAGGCTCAGTTGAAAGGCACAGAAATGCACCAAGTTAACTTCTGGGCATAGAGCAGCCATAGGGGATACACATCCTAAAGTCACCCCAAGACACAGGCACAGAGAATTCAGTGGAAAGACTCTGAGAATTCTGCTCCCAGAGATCATTCCTGCTCACACGGACCCTTGTAGAAAGGGGCCATCGTTCCAGGCAGCCTGTACTGAGCATGTGGCTCCTGAGCAGGGTTTGTTGTTTAGGAAACCTGCTCAGGCTTTTCCATTCTTTCCTTGCAAACAGGAAAACTTCTCCTGGGCCTGTGTGCAGGCAGAGGCCTGAGGAGAGCAGGTGGCACATGGTGCGCTGGGCTGGGACAGCCAGCTGCAGAGCTCAAGGGAAGAAGCCCAAAGAGTCACAATGGCTCCTTGCCTTCACATGCAACACCTGGGTCACAATGGTCTCCTTGATTCCATGAGGCCCCACTGTGTCACAGTGGCTCCTTGGTTCCATGCGGTTCCGCAGTGTCACCATGGTCTCCTTTGATCCGCATTGTCATCATGGACAATTGGTTCCATGAGGCCCCGCAGTGTCACAATGGTCCCTTGGTTCCATAGGTTTTATGTTGTAACAATGGACTCCTTGCTTCTATGAGCTCGCCTGCTTTTTGCAGAGGTGTCTTTGGTTCCAACAAGGCCCCGCTGTGTCTCAGTGCACCCTGGCTTCCATGTGGATCTGGAGTATCACAAAGGCTCCTTGGTTGCACCAGGTCCTGCTGTGTCACAATGGATCCTGTGCTCCATGAGGCCCTCCAAAGTCATCATGGAGGCTTGCTTCCATGAGGTTCCATGATGTGCCAGTGGTCATCTTGGTTCCAGGAGTTTCCTTAGTGTCACAATGCTCTCCATGCTTCCATGATTCCCCACAATGTCCCAATGCTCTCCATGCTTCCATTAGGCCCTGCTTTGCCACAATGGTGCCCTTGTTTCCATGAGGCCCCGCTGTGTCACAATGGACGTATGGTTCCATGATGCTCCGTGGTGTCACCATGGTCTTCTTGAATCCGCAGTGTAACAATGGACCATTGGTTCCATGCGGCCTGGCCGTGTCACAATGGGCTCCTTGATTCCATGATTCCCCACGGTGTCACAATGGAGCCTTGTTTCTAGGAGGTTCTGTACTGTCACAATTGTCTCCTTGATGCCATCAGCCCCTGCAGTGTCACAATGGCTCCTTGGTTCCATGAGGAACACAAAAGCTTTGCAGAAACATTGAGCCACAGCTGCTGAACACAGCTGGCAACATCTGCTTGCATCAAAAGAGGGCTTCAAGCTGAGAATGGCACCAGCAGCTTCCATCTGCAACAGAGACCCAGGGAAAGGACAGGCTGTGCCGGTCTGGACAAATTTGGAGGAAAATATCCTCTGGTAGAAGGCAGGTTACACCCAGCCCTCCCCCACCAGGTTCGGGAAAAAAGAATTTTCCTCGGAAGAAAGTGAAAGAGATAGAAACTCTTTATTTAACAAACACACAGCAAAAGGATAACAATGCTAAATATTCAAACCTCTCGCTGTGGAGAGAAAGCTGGGATAATTGGAGAGTCCTTCCGTGTTTCAGTGGGGTCTCCTGAAACATCCCTAGACAGCGAGGCCCGTGGAAAGAAATAGGGAGCGATTCTTGAGAGAAGTTTCAGAGCTCTTTCTTCTCCAGCCACATGGGCGGGGCACTGCCAAAGAACTGAGCAATCCCGGGACAAGCAGGGCCCTCCTGGCACAGGGCAACACAAAATAACCAGTGCTGAACAGGATTAGGGCACATGTGAGCAGGGAGCAGGGAGACCCCGTGCCCAGGCCATGCCTCTACCCCAGGGTCCCCTCTCCCATGACCTCATGGCAGGGGGGAGGAACCCCAACACTTCTGGAGGTGTAGTCTCCCTCCTCCTCCTTGGAGCTGGGCCATGGGCCCACATTCAGGGCCCCCACCTCGGTAGAAAATTCTCCCGGTGTGGTCTGATGTTGAAACAGTCAAGAAGAGAAGAAGCGAAAGAAACCCCCAAAGTCCCAGGAGAACAAAGTTCAACTCTCCATCTCCCTGCAGAGAAAAGGAGCTGAAAACTGGCTCAAAAGCAAGAAGGTTGCTTCCTGCACTCTTGCTGCAAGCAGGATGCAGAGGAGTGTGTATGTGTGTCCTTGAACAAACGCTCTGAGAAGTTTGTCCGGTTTTTTTTTCCTCTCCCCCCTCTCAGGCTCAGTTGAAAGGCACAGAAATGCACCAAGTTAACTTCTGGGCATAGAGCAGCCATAGGGGATACACATCCTAAAGTCACCCCAAGACACAGGCACAGAGAATTCAGTGGAAAGACTCTGAGAATTCTGCTCCCAGAGATCATTCCTGCTCACACGGACCCTTGTAGAAAGGGGCCATCGTTCCAGGCAGCCTGTACTGAGCATGTGGCTCCTGAGCAGGGTTTGTTGTTTAGGAAACCTGCTCAGGCTTTTCCATTCTTTCCTTGCAAACAGGAAAACTTCTCCTGGGCCTGTGTGCAGGCAGAGGCCTGAGGAGAGCAGGTGGCACATGGTGCGCTGGGCTGGGACAGCCAGCTGCAGAGCTCAAGGGAAGAAGCCCAAAGAGTCACAATGGCTCCTTGCCTTCACATGCAACACCTGGGTCACAATGGTCTCCTTGATTCCATGAGGCCCCACTGTGTCACAGTGGCTCCTTGGTTCCATGCGGTTCCGCAGTGTCACCATGGTCTCCTTTGATCCGCATTGTCATCATGGACAATTGGTTCCATGAGGCCCCGCAGTGTCACAATGGTCCCTTGGTTCCATAGGTTTTATGTTGTAACAATGGACTCCTTGCTTCTATGAGCTCGCCTGCTTTTTGCAGAGGTGTCTTTGGTTCCAACAAGGCCCCGCTGTGTCTCAGTGCACCCTGGCTTCCATGTGGATCTGGAGTATCACAAAGGCTCCTTGGTTGCACCAGGTCCTGCTGTGTCACAATGGATCCTGTGCTCCATGAGGCCCTCCAAAGTCATCATGGAGGCTTGGTTCCATGAGGTTCCATGATGTGCCAGTGGTCATCTTGGTTCCAGGAGTTTCCTTAGTGTCACAATGCTCTCCATGCTTCCATGATTCCCCACAATGTCCCAATGCTCTCCATGCTTCCATTAGGCCCTGCTTTGCCACAATGGTGCCCTTGTTTCCATGAGGCCCCGCTGTGTCACAATGGACGTATGGTTCCATGATGCTCCGTGGTGTCACCATGGTCTTCTTGAATCCGCAGTGTAACAATGGACCATTGGTTCCATGCGGCCTGGCCGTGTCACAATGGGCTCCTTGATTCCATGATTCCCCACGGTGTCACAATGGAGCCTTGTTTCTAGGAGGTTCTGTACTGTCACAATTGTCTCCTTGATGCCATCAGCCCCTGCAGTGTCACAATGGCTCCTTGGTTCCATGAGGAACACAAAAGCTTTGCAGAAACATTGAGCCACAGCTGCTGAACACAGCTGGCAACATCTGCTTGCATCAAAAGAGGGCTTCAAGCTGACAATGGCACCAGCAGCTTCCATCTGCAACAGAGACCCAGGGAAAGGACAGGCTGTGCCGGTCTGGACAAATGTGGAGGAAAATATCCTCTGGTAGAAGGCAGGTTACACCCAGCCCTCCCCCACCAGGTTCGGGAAAAAAGAATTTTCCTCGGAAGAAAGTGAAAGAGATAGAAACTGTTTATTTAACAAACACACAGCAAAAGGATAACAATGCTAAATATTCAAACCTCTCGCTGTGGAGAGAAAGCTGGGATAATTGGAGAGTCCTTCCGTGTTTCAGTGGGGTCTCCTGAAACATCCCTAGACAGCCAGGCCCGTGGAAAGAAATAGGGAGCGATTCTTGAGAGAAGTTTCAGAGCTCTTTCTTCTCCAGCCACATGGGCGGGGCACTGCCAAAGAACTGAGCAATCCCGGGACAAGCAGGGCCCTCCTGGCACAGGGCAACACAAAATAACCAGTGCTGAACAGGATTAGGGCACATGTGAGCAGGGAGCAGGGAGACCCCGTGCCCAGGCCATGCCTCTACCCCAGGGTCCCCTCTCCCATGACCTCATGGCAGGGGGGAGGAACCCCAACACTTCTGGAGGTGTAGTCTCCCTCCTCCTCCTTGGAGCTGGGCCATGGGCCCACATTCAGGGCCCCCACCTCGGTAGAAAATTCTCCCGGTGTGGTCTGATGTTGAAACAGTCAAGAAGAGAAGAAGCGAAAGAAACCCCCAAAGTCCCAGGAGAACAAAGTTCAACTCTCCATCTCCCTGCAGAGAAAAGGAGCTGAAAACTGGCTCAAAAGCAAGAAGGTTGCTTCCTGCACTCTTGCTGCAAGCAGGATGCAGAGGAGTGTGTATGTGTGTCCTTGAACAAACGCTCTGAGAAGTTTGTCCAGTTTTTTTTTCCTCTCCCCCCTCTCAGGCTCAGTTGAAAGGCACAGAAATGCACCAAGTTAACTTCTGGGCATAGAGCAGCCATAGGGGATACACATCCTAAAGTCACCCCAAGACACAGGCACAGAGAATTCAGTGGAAAGACTCTGAGAATTCTGCTCCCAGAGATCATTCCTGCTCACACGGACCCTTGTAGAAAGGGGCCATCGTTCCAGGCAGCCTGTACTGAGCATGTGGCTCCTGAGCAGGGTTTGTTGTTTAGGAAACCTGCTCAGGCTTTTCCATTCTTTCCTTGCAAACAGGAAAACTTCTCCTGGGCCTGTGTGCAGGCAGAGGCCTGAGGAGAGCAGGTGGCACATGGTGCGCTGGGCTGGGACAGCCAGCTGCAGAGCTCAAGGGAAGAAGCCCAAAGAGTCACAATGGCTCCTTGCCTTCACATGCAACACCTGGGTCACAATGGTCTCCTTGATTCCATGAGGCCCCACTGTGTCACAGTGGCTCCTTGGTTCCATGCGGTTCCGCAGTGTCACCATGGTCTCCTTTGATCCGCATTGTCATCATGGACAATTGGTTCCATGAGGCCCCGCAGTGTCACAATGGTCCCTTGGTTCCATAGGTTTTATGTTGTAACAATGGACTCCTTGCTTCTATGAGCTCGCCTGCTTTTTGCAGAGGTGTCTTTGGTTCCAACAAGGCCCCGCTGTGTCTCAGTGCACCCTGGCTTCCATGTGGATCTGGAGTATCACAAAGGCTCCTTGGTTGCACCAGGTCCTGCTGTGTCACAATGGATCCTGTGCTCCATGAGGCCCTCCAAAGTCATCATGGAGGCTTGCTTCCATGAGGTTCCATGATGTGCCAGTGGTCATCTTGGTTCCAGGAGTTTCCTTAGTGTCACAATGCTCTCCATGCTTCCATGATTCCCCACAATGTCCCAATGCTCTCCATGCTTCCATTAGGCCCTGCTTTGCCACAATGGTGCCCTTGTTTCCATGAGGCCCCGCTGTGTCACAATGGACGTATGGTTCCATGATGCTCCGTGGTGTCACCATGGTCTTCTTGAATCCGCAGTGTAACAATGGACCATTGGTTCCATGCGGCCTGGCCGTGTCACAATGGGCTCCTTGATTCCATGATTCCCCACGGTGTCACAATGGAGCCTTGTTTCTAGGAGGTTCTGTACTGTCACAATTGTCTCCTTGATGCCATCAGCCCCTGCAGTGTCACAATGGCTCCTTGGTTCCATGAGGAACACAAAAGCTTTGCAGAAACATTGAGCCACAGCTGCTGAACACAGCTGGCAACATCTGCTTGCATCAAAAGAGGGCTTCAAGCTGAGAATGGCACCAGCAGCTTCCATCTGCAACAGAGACCCAGGGAAAGGACAGGCTGTGCCGGTCTGGACAAATTTGGAGGAAAATATCCTCTGGTAGAAGGCAGGTTACACCCAGCCCTCCCCCACCAGGTTCGGGAAAAAAGAATTTTCCTCGGAAGAAAGTGAAAGAGATAGAAACTCTTTATTTAACAAACACACAGCAAAAGGATAACAATGCTAAATATTCAAACCTCTCGCTGTGGAGAGAAAGCTGGGATAATTGGAGAGTCCTTCCGTGTTTCAGTGGGGTCTCCTGAAACATCCCTAGACAGCGAGGCCCGTGGAAAGAAATAGGGAGCGATTCTTGAGAGAAGTTTCAGAGCTCTTTCTTCTCCAGCCACATGGGCGGGGCACTGCCAAAGAACTGAGCAATCCCGGGACAAGCAGGGCCCTCCTGGCACAGGGCAACACAAAATAACCAGTGCTGAACAGGATTAGGGCACATGTGAGCAGGGAGCAGGGAGACCCCGTGCCCAGGCCATGCCTCTACCCCAGGGTCCCCTCTCCCATGACCTCATGGCAGGGGGGAGGAACCCCAACACTTCTGGAGGTGTAGTCTCCCTCCTCCTCCTTGGAGCTGGGCCATGGGCCCACATTCAGGGCCCCCACCTCGGTAGAAAATTCTCCCGGTGTGGTCTGATGTTGAAACAGTCAAGAAGAGAAGAAGCGAAAGAAACCCCCAAAGTCCCAGGAGAACAAAGTTCAACTCTCCATCTCCCTGCAGAGAAAAGGAGCTGAAAACTGGCTCAAAAGCAAGAAGGTTGCTTCCTGCACTCTTGCTGCAAGCAGGATGCAGAGGAGTGTGTATGTGTGTCCTTGAACAAACGCTCTGAGAAGTTTGTCCGGTTTTTTTTTCCTCTCCCCCCTCTCAGGCTCAGTTGAAAGGCACAGAAATGCACCAAGTTAACTTCTGGGCATAGAGCAGCCATAGGGGATACACATCCTAAAGTCACCCCAAGACACAGGCACAGAGAATTCAGTGGAAAGACTCTGAGAATTCTGCTCCCAGAGATCATTCCTGCTCACACGGACCCTTGTAGAAAGGGGCCATCGTTCCAGGCAGCCTGTACTGAGCATGTGGCTCCTGAGCAGGGTTTGTTGTTTAGGAAACCTGCTCAGGCTTTTCCATTCTTTCCTTGCAAACAGGAAAACTTCTCCTGGGCCTGTGTGCAGGCAGAGGCCTGAGGAGAGCAGGTGGCACATGGTGCGCTGGGCTGGGACAGCCAGCTGCAGAGCTCAAGGGAAGAAGCCCAAAGAGTCACAATGGCTCCTTGCCTTCACATGCAACACCTGGGTCACAATGGTCTCCTTGATTCCATGAGGCCCCACTGTGTCACAGTGGCTCCTTGGTTCCATGCGGTTCCGCAGTGTCACCATGGTCTCCTTTGATCCGCATTGTCATCATGGACAATTGGTTCCATGAGGCCCCGCAGTGTCACAATGGTCCCTTGGTTCCATAGGTTTTATGTTGTAACAATGGACTCCTTGCTTCTATGAGCTCGCCTGCTTTTTGCAGAGGTGTCTTTGGTTCCAACAAGGCCCCGCTGTGTCTCAGTGCACCCTGGCTTCCATGTGGATCTGGAGTATCACAAAGGCTCCTTGGTTGCACCAGGTCCTGCTGTGTCACAATGGATCCTGTGCTCCATGAGGCCCTCCAAAGTCATCATGGAGGCTTGGTTCCATGAGGTTCCATGATGTGCCAGTGGTCATCTTGGTTCCAGGAGTTTCCTTAGTGTCACAATGCTCTCCATGCTTCCATGATTCCCCACAATGTCCCAATGCTCTCCATGCTTCCATTAGGCCCTGCTTTGCCACAATGGTGCCCTTGTTTCCATGAGGCCCCGCTGTGTCACAATGGACGTATGGTTCCATGATGCTCCGTGGTGTCACCATGGTCTTCTTGAATCCGCAGTGTAACAATGGACCATTGGTTCCATGCGGCCTGGCCGTGTCACAATGGGCTCCTTGATTCCATGATTCCCCACGGTGTCACAATGGAGCCTTGTTTCTAGGAGGTTCTGTACTGTCACAATTGTCTCCTTGATGCCATCAGCCCCTGCAGTGTCACAATGGCTCCTTGGTTCCATGAGGAACACAAAAGCTTTGCAGAAACATTGAGCCACAGCTGCTGAACACAGCTGGCAACATCTGCTTGCATCAAAAGAGGGCTTCAAGCTGACAATGGCACCAGCAGCTTCCATCTGCAACAGAGACCCAGGGAAAGGACAGGCTGTGCCGGTCTGGACAAATTTGGAGGAAAATATCCTCTGGTAGAAGGCAGGTTACACCCAGCCCTCCCCCACCAGGTTCGGGAAAAAAGAATTTTCCTCGGAAGAAAGTGAAAGAGATAAAAACTATTTATTTAACAAACACACAGGAAAAGGATAACAATGCTAAATATTCAAACCTCTCGCTGTGGAGCGAAACCTGGGATAATTGGAGAGTCCTTCCGTGTTTCAGTGGGGTCTCCTGAAACATCCCTAGACAGCGAGGCCCGTGGAAAGAAATAGGGAGCGATTCTTGAGAGAAGTTTCAGAGCTCTTTCTTCTCCAGCCACATGGGCGGGGCACTGCCAAAGAACTGAGCAATCCCGGGACAAGCAGGGCCCTCCTGGCACAGGGCAACACAAAATAACCAGTGCTGAACAGGATTAGGGCACATGTGAGCAGGGAGCAGGGAGACCCCGTGCCCAGGCCATGCCTCTACCCCAGGGTCCCCTCTCCCATGACCTCATGGCAGGGGGGAGGAACCCCAACACTTCTGGAGGTGTAGTCTCCCTCCTCCTCCTTGGAGCTGGGCCATGGGCCCACATTCAGGGCCCCCACCTCGGTAGAAAATTCTCCCGGTGTGGTCTGATGTTGAAACAGTCAAGAAGAGAAGAAGCGAAAGAAACCCCCAAAGTCCCAGGAGAACAAAGTTCAACTCTCCATCTCCCTGCAGAGAAAAGGAGCTGAAAACTGGCTCAAAAGCAAGAAGGTTGCTTCCTGCACTCTTGCTGCAAGCAGGATGCAGAGGAGTGTGTATGTGTGTCCTTGAACAAACGCTCTGAGAAGTTTGTCCGGTTTTTTTTTCCTCTCCCCCCTCTCAGGCTCAGTTGAAAGGCACAGAAATGCACCAAGTTAACTTCTGGGCATAGAGCAGCCATAGGGGATACACATCCTAAAGTCACCCCAAGACACAGGCACAGAGAATTCAGTGGAAAGACTCTGAGAATTCTGCTCCCAGAGATCATTCCTGCTCACACGGACCCTTGTAGAAAGGGGCCATCGTTCCAGGCAGCCTGTACTGAGCATGTGGCTCCTGAGCAGGGTTTGTTGTTTAGGAAACCTGCTCAGGCTTTTCCATTCTTTCCTTGCAAACAGGAAAACTTCTCCTGGGCCTGTGTGCAGGCAGAGGCCTGAGGAGAGCAGGTGGCACATGGTGCGCTGGGCTGGGACAGCCAGCTGCAGAGCTCAAGGGAAGAAGCCCAAAGAGTCACAATGGCTCCTTGCCTTCACATGCAACACCTGGGTCACAATGGTCTCCTTGATTCCATGAGGCCCCACTGTGTCACAGTGGCTCCTTGGTTCCATGCGGTTCCGCAGTGTCACCATGGTCTCCTTTGATCCGCATTGTCATCATGGACAATTGGTTCCATGAGGCCCCGCAGTGTCACAATGGTCCCTTGGTTCCATAGGTTTTATGTTGTAACAATGGACTCCTTGCTTCTATGAGCTCGCCTGCTTTTTGCAGAGGTGTCTTTGGTTCCAACAAGGCCCCGCTGTGTCTCAGTGCACCCTGGCTTCCATGTGGATCTGGAGTATCACAAAGGCTCCTTGGTTGCACCAGGTCCTGCTGTGTCACAATGGATCCTGTGCTCCATGAGGCCCTCCAAAGTCATCATGGAGGCTTGCTTCCATGAGGTTCCATGATGTGCCAGTGGTCATCTTGGTTCCAGGAGTTTCCTTAGTGTCACAATGCTCTCCATGCTTCCATGATTCCCCACAATGTCCCAATGCTCTCCATGCTTCCATTAGGCCCTGCTTTGCCACAATGGTGCCCTTGTTTCCATGAGGCCCCGCTGTGTCACAATGGACGTATGGTTCCATGATGCTCCGTGGTGTCACCATGGTCTTCTTGAATCCGCAGTGTAACAATGGACCATTGGTTCCATGCGGCCTGGCCGTGTCACAATGGGCTCCTTGATTCCATGATTCCCCACGGTGTCACAATGGAGCCTTGTTTCTAGGAGGTTCTGTACTGTCACAATTGTCTCCTTGATGCCATCAGCCCCTGCAGTGTCACAATGGCTCCTTGGTTCCATGAGGAACACAAAAGCTTTGCAGAAACATTGAGCCACAGCTGCTGAACACAGCTGGCAACATCTGCTTGCATCAAAAGAGGGCTTCAAGCTGACAATGGCACCAGCAGCTTCCATCTGCAACAGAGACCCAGGGAAAGGACAGGCTGTGCCGGTCTGGACAAATTTGGAGGAAAATATCCTCTGGTAGAAGGCAGGTTACACCCAGCCCTCCCCCACCAGGTTCGGGAAAAAAGAATTTTCCTCGGAAGAAAGTGAAAGAGATAAAAACTATTTATTTAACAAACACACAGGAAAAGGATAACAATGCTAAATATTCAAACCTCTCGCTGTGGAGCGAAACCTGGGATAATTGGAGAGTCCTTCCGTGTTTCAGTGGGGTCTCCTGAAACATCCCTAGACAGCCAGGCCTGTGGAAAGAAATAGGGAGCGATTCTTGAGAGAAGTTTCAGAGCTCTTTCTTCTCCAGCCACATGGGCGGGGCACTGCCAAAGAACTGAGCAATCCCGGGACAAGCAGGGCCCTCCTGGCACAGGGCAACACAAAATAACCAGTGCTGAACAGGATTAGGGCACATGTGAGCAGGGAGCAGGGAGACCCCGTGCCCAGGCCATGCCTCTACCCCAGGGTCCCCTCTCCCATGACCTCATGGCAGGGGGGAGGAACCCCAACACTTCTGGAGGTGTAGTCTCCCTCCTCCTCCTTGGAGCTGGGCCATGGGCCCACATTCAGGGCCCCCACCTCGGTAGAAAATTCTCCCGGTGTGGTCTGATGTTGAAACAGTCAAGAAGAGAAGAAGCGAAAGAAACCCCCAAAGTCCCAGGAAAACAAAGTTCAACTCTCCATCTCTCTGCAGAGAAAAAAAGCTGAAAACTGGCTCAAAAGCAAGAAGGTTGCTTCCTGCACTCTTGCTGCAAGCAGGATGCAGAGGAGTGTGTATGTGTGTCCTTGAACAAACGCTCTGAGAAGTTTGTCCGGTGGTTTTTTCCTCTCCCCCCTCTCAAGCTCAGTTGAAAGGCACAGAAATGCACCAAGTTAACTTCGGGGCATAGAGCAGCCATAGGGGATACACATCCTAAAGTCACCCCAAGACACAGGCACAGAGAATTCAGTGGAAAGACTCCGAGAATTCTGCTCCCAGAGATCATTCCTGCTCACACTGACCCTTGTAGAAAGGGGCCATCGTTCCAGGCAGCCTGTACTGAGCATGTGGCTCCTGAGCGGGGTTTGTTGTTTAGGAAACCTGCTCAGGCTTTTCCATTCTTTCCTTGCAAACAGGAAAACTTCTCCTGGGCCTGTGTGCAGGCAGAGGCCTGAGGAGAGCAGGTGGCACATGGTGCGCTGGGCTGGGACAGCCAGCTGCAGAGCTCAAGGGAAGAAGCCCAAAGAGTCACAATGGCTCCTTGCCTTCACATGCAACACCTGGGTCACAATGGTCTCCTTGATTCCATGAGGCCCCACTGTGTCACAGTGGCTCCTTGGTTCCATGCGGTTCCGCAGTGTCACCATGGTCTCCTTTGATCCGCATTGTCATCATGGACAATTGGTTCCATGAGGCCCCGCAGTGTCACAATGGTCCCTTGGTTCCATAGGTTTTATGTTGTAACAATGGACTCCTTGCTTCTATGAGCTCGCCTGCTTTTTGCAGAGGTGTCTTTGGTTCCAACAAGGCCCCGCTGTGTCTCAGTGCACCCTGGCTTCCATGCGGATCTGGAGTATCACAAAGGCTCCTTGGTTCCACCAGGTCCTGCTGTGTCACAATGGATCCTGTGCTCCATGAGGCCCTCCAAAGTCATCATGGAGGCTTGGTTCCATGAGGTTCCATGATGTGCCAGTGGTCATCTTGGTTCCAGGAGTTTCCTTAGTGTCACAATGCTCTCCATGCTTCCATGATTCCCCACAATGTCCCAATGCTCTCCATGCTTCCATTAGGCCCTGCTTTGCCACAATGGTGCCCTTGTTTCCATGAGGCCCCGCTGTGTCACAATGGACGTATGGTTCCATGATGCTCCGTGGTGTCACCATGGTCTTCTTGAATCCGCAGTGTAACAATGGACCATTGGTTCCATGCGGCCTGGCCGTGTCACAATGGGCTCCTTGATTCCATGATTCCCCACGGTGTCACAATGGAGCCTTGTTTCTAGGAGGTTCTGTACTGTCACAATTGTCTCCTTGATGCCATCAGCCCCTGCAGTGTCACAATGGCTCCTTGGTTCCATGAGGAACACAAAAGCTTTGCAGAAACATTGAGCCACAGCTGCTGAACACAGCTGGCAACATCTGCTTGCATCAAAAGAGGGCTTCAAGCTGACAATGGCACCAGCAGCTTCCATCTGCAACAGAGACCCAGGGAAAGGACAGGCTGTGCCGGTCTGGACAAATTTGGAGGAAAATATCCTCTGGTAGAAGGCAGGTTACACCCAGCCCTCCCCCACCAGGTTCGGGAAAAAAGAATTTTCCTCGGAAGAAAGTGAAAGAGATAAAAACTATTTATTTAACAAACACACAGGAAAAGGATAACAATGCTAAATATTCAAACCTCTCGCTGTGGAGCGAAACCTGGGATAATTGGAGAGTCCTTCCGTGTTTCAGTGGGGTCTCCTGAAACATCCCTAGACAGCCAGGCCTGTGGAAAGAAATAGGGAGCGATTCTTGAGAGAAGTTTCAGAGCTCTTTCTTCTCCAGCCACATGGGCGGGGCACTGCCAAAGAACTGAGCAATCCCGGGACAAGCAGGGCCCTCCTGGCACAGGGCAACACAAAATAACCAGTGCTGAACAGGATTAGGGCACATGTGAGCAGGGAGCAGGGAGACCCCGTGCCCAGGCCATGCCTCTACCCCAGGGTCCCCTCTCCCATGACCTCATGGCAGGGGGGAGGAACCCCAACACTTCTGGAGGTGTAGTCTCCCTCCTCCTCCTTGGAGCTGGGCCATGGGCCCACATTCAGGGCCCCCACCTCGGTAGAAAATTCTCCCGGTGTGGTCTGATGTTGAAACAGTCAAGAAGAGAAGAAGCGAAAGAAACCCCCAAAGTCCCAGGAAAACAAAGTTCAACTCTCCATCTCTCTGCAGAGAAAAAAAGCTGAAAACTGGCTCAAAAGCAAGAAGGTTGCTTCCTGCACTCTTGCTGCAAGCAGGATGCAGAGGAGTGTGTATGTGTGTCCTTGAACAAACGCTCTGAGAAGTTTGTCCGGTGGTTTTTTCCTCTCCCCCCTCTCAAGCTCAGTTGAAAGGCACAGAAATGCACCAAGTTAACTTCGGGGCATAGAGCAGCCATAGGGGATACACATCCTAAAGTCACCCCAAGACACAGGCACAGAGAATTCAGTGGAAAGACTCCGAGAATTCTGCTCCCAGAGATCATTCCTGCTCACACTGACCCTTGTAGAAAGGGGCCATCGTTCCAGGCAGCCTGTACTGAGCATGTGGCTCCTGAGCGGGGTTTGTTGTTTAGGAAACCTGCTCAGGCTTTTCCATTCTTTCCTTGCAAACAGGAAAACTTCTCCTGGGCCTGTGTGCAGGCAGAGGCCTGAGGAGAGCAGGTGGCACATGGTGCGCTGGGCTGGGACAGCCAGCTGCAGAGCTCAAGGGAAGAAGCCCAAAGAGTCACAATGGCTCCTTGCCTTCACATGCAACACCTGGGTCACAATGGTCTCCTTGATTCCATGAGGCCCCACTGTGTCACAGTGGCTCCTTGGTTCCATGCGGTTCCGCAGTGTCACCATGGTCTCCTTTGATCCGCATTGTCATCATGGACAATTGGTTCCATGAGGCCCCGCAGTGTCACAATGGTCCCTTGGTTCCATAGGTTTTATGTTGTAACAATGGACTCCTTGCTTCTATGAGCTCGCCTGCTTTTTGCAGAGGTGTCTTTGGTTCCAACAAGGCCCCGCTGTGTCTCAGTGCACCCTGGCTTCCATGCGGATCTGGAGTATCACAAAGGCTCCTTGGTTCCACCAGGTCCTGCTGTGTCACAATGGATCCTGTGCTCCATGAGGCCCTCCAAAGTCATCATGGAGGCTTGCTTCCATGAGGTTCCATGATGTGCCAGTGGTCATCTTGGTTCCAGGAGTTTCCTTAGTGTCACAATGCTCTCCATGCTTCCATGATTCCCCACAATGTCCCAATGCTCTCCATGCTTCCATTAGGCCCTGCTTTGCCACAATGGTGCCCTTGTTTCCATGAGGCCCCGCTGTGTCACAATGGACGTATGGTTCCATGATGCTCCGTGGTGTCACCATGGTCTTCTTGAATCCGCAGTGTAACAATGGACCATTGGTTCCATGCGGCCTGGCCGTGTCACAATGGGCTCCTTGATTCCATGATTCCCCACGGTGTCACAATGGAGCCTTGTTTCTAGGAGGTTCTGTACTGTCACAATTGTCTCCTTGATGCCATCAGCCCCTGCAGTGTCACAATGGCTCCTTGGTTCCATGAGGAACACAAAAGCTTTGCAGAAACATTGAGCCACAGCTGCTGAACACAGCTGGCAACATCTGCTTGCATCAAAAGAGGGCTTCAAGCTGAGAATGGCACCAGCAGCTTCCATCTGCAACAGAGACCCAGGGAAAGGACAGGCTGTGCCAATCTGGACAAATTTGGAGGAAAATATCCTCTGGTAGAAGGCAGGTTACACCCAGCCCTCCCCCACCAGGTTCGGGAAAAAAGAATTTTCCTCGGAAGAAAGTGAAAGAGATAAAAACTATTTATTTAACAAACACACAGGAAAAGGATAACAATGCTAAATATTCAAACCTCTCGCTGTGGAGCGAAACCTGGGATAATTGGAGAGTCCTTCCGTGTTTCAGTGGGGTCTCCTGAAACATCCATAGACAGCCAGGCCCGTGGAAAGAAATAGGGAGCGATTCTTGAGAGAAGTTTCAGAGCTCTTTCTTCTCCAGCCACACGGGCGGGGCACTGCCAAAGAACTGAGCAATCCCGGGACAAGCAGGGCCCTCCTGGCACAGGGCAACACAAAATAACCAGTGCTGAACAGGATTAGGGCACATGTGAGCAGGGAGCAGGGAGACCCCGTGCCCAGGCCATGCCTCTACCCCAGGGTCCCCTCTCCCATGACCTCATGGCAGGGGGGAGGAACCCCAACACTTCTGGAGGTGTAGTCTCCCTCCTCCTCCTTGGAGCTGGGCCATGGGCCCACATTCAGGGCCCCCACCTCGGTAGAAAATTCTCCCGGTGTGGTCTGATGTTGAAACAGTCAAGAAGAGAAGAAGTGAAAGAAACCCCCAAAGTCCCAGGAAAACAAAGTTCAAACTCTCCATCTCCCTGCAGAGAAAAGGAGCTGAAAACTGGCTCAAAAGCAAGAAGGTTGCTTCCTGCGCTCTTGCTGCAAGCAGGATGCAGAGGAGTGTGTATGTGTGTCCTTGAACAAACGCTCTGAGAAGTTTGTCCGGTTTTTTTTCCTCTCCCCCCTCTCAGGCTCAGTTGAAAGGCACAGAAATGCACCAAGTTAACTTCTGGGCATAGAGCAGCCATAGGGGATACACATCCTAACGTCACCCCAAGACACAGGCACAGAGAATTCAGTGGAAAGACTCTGAGAATTCTGCTCCCAGAGATCATTCCTGCTCACACTGACCCTTGTAGAAAGGGGCCATCGTTCCAGGCAGCCTGTACTGAGCATGTGGCTCCTGAGCAGGGTTTGTTGTTTAGGAAACCTGCTCAGGCTTTTCCATTCTTTCCTTGCAAACAGGAAAACTTCTCCTGGGCCTGTGTGCAGGCAGAGGCCTGAGGAGAGCAGGTGGCACATGGTGCGCTGGGCTGGGACAGCCAGCTGCAGAGCTCAAGGGAAGAAGCCCAAAGAGTCACAATGGCTCCTTGCCTTCACATGCAACACCTGGGTCACAATGGTCTCCTTGATTCCATGAGGCCCCACTGTGTCACAGTGGCTCCTTGGTTCCATGCGGTTCCGCAGTGTCACCATGGTCTCCTTTGATCCGCATTGTCATCATGGACAATTGGTTCCATGAGGCCCCGCAGTGTCACAATGGTCCCTTGGTTCCATAGGTTTTATGTTGTAACAATGGACTCCTTGCTTCTATGAGCTCGCCTGCTTTTTGCAGAGGTGTCTTTGGTTCCAACAAGGCCCCGCTGTGTCTCAGTGCACCCTGGCTTCCATGCGGATCTGGAGTATCACAAAGGCTCCTTGGTTCCACCAGGTCCTGCTGTGTCACAATGGATCCTGTGCTCCATGAGGCCCTCCAAAGTCATCATGGAGGCTTGCTTCCATGAGGTTCCATGATGTGCCAGTGGTCATCTTGGTTCCAGGAGTTTCCTTAGTGTCACAATGCTCTCCATGCTTCCATGATTCCCCACAATGTCCCAATGCTCTCCATGCTTCCATTAGGCCCTGCTTTGCCACAATGGTGCCCTTGTTTCCATGAGGCCCCGCTGTGTCACAATGGACGTATGGTTCCATGATGCTCCGTGGTGTCACCATGGTCTTCTTGAATCCGCAGTGTAACAATGGACCATTGGTTCCATGCGGCCTGGCCGTGTCACAATGGGCTCCTTGATTCCATGATTCCCCACGGTGTCACAATGGAGCCTTGTTTCTAGGAGGTTCTGTACTGTCACAATTGTCTCCTTGATGCCATCAGCCCCTGCAGTGTCACAATGGCTCCTTGGTTCCATGAGGAACACAAAAGCTTTGCAGAAACATTGAGCCACAGCTGCTGAACACAGCTGGCAACATCTGCTTGCATCAAAAGAGGGCTTCAAGCTGAGAATGGCACCAGCAGCTTCCATCTGCAACAGAGACCCAGGGAAAGGACAGGCTGTGCCAATCTGGACAAATTTGGAGGAAAATATCCTCTGGTAGAAGGCAGGTTACACCCAGCCCTCCCCCACCAGGTTCGGGAAAAAAGAATTTTCCTCGGAAGAAAGTGAAAGAGATAAAAACTATTTATTTAACAAACACACAGGAAAAGGATAACAATGCTAAATATTCAAACCTCTCGCTGTGGAGCGAAACCTGGGATAATTGGAGAGTCCTTCCGTGTTTCAGTGGGGTCTCCTGAAACATCCATAGACAGCCAGGCCCGTGGAAAGAAATAGGGAGCGATTCTTGAGAGAAGTTTCAGAGCTCTTTCTTCTCCAGCCACACGGGCGGGGCACTGCCAAAGAACTGAGCAATCCCGGGACAAGCAGGGCCCTCCTGGCACAGGGCAACACAAAATAACCAGTGCTGAACAGGATTAGGGCACATGTGAGCAGGGAGCAGGGAGACCCCGTGCCCAGGCCATGCCTCTACCCCAGGGTCCCCTCTCCCATGACCTCATGGCAGGGGGGAGGAACCCCAACACTTCTGGAGGTGTAGTCTCCCTCCTCCTCCTTGGAGCTGGGCCATGGGCCCACATTCAGGGCCCCCACCTCGGTAGAAAATTCTCCCGGTGTGGTCTGATGTTGAAACAGTCAAGAAGAGAAGAAGTGAAAGAAACCCCCAAAGTCCCAGGAAAACAAAGTTCAAACTCTCCATCTCCCTGCAGAGAAAAGGAGCTGAAAACTGGCTCAAAAGCAAGAAGGTTGCTTCCTGCGCTCTTGCTGCAAGCAGGATGCAGAGGAGTGTGTATGTGTGTCCTTGAACAAACGCTCTGAGAAGTTTGTCCGGTTTTTTTTCCTCTCCCCCCTCTCAGGCTCAGTTGAAAGGCACAGAAATGCACCAAGTTAACTTCTGGGCATAGAGCAGCCATAGGGGATACACATCCTAACGTCACCCCAAGACACAGGCACAGAGAATTCAGTGGAAAGACTCCGAGAATTCTGCTCCCAGAGATCATTCCTGCTCACACTGACCCTTGTAGAAAGGGGCCATCGTTCCAGGCAGCCTGTACTGAGCATGTGGCTCCTGAGCAGGGTTTGTTGTTTAGGAAACCTGCTCAGGCTTTTCCATTCTTTCCTTGCAAACAGGAAAACTTCTCCTGGGGCTGTGTGCAGGCAGAGGCCTGAGGAGAGCAGGTGGCACATGGTGCGCTGGGCTGGGACAGCCAGCTGCAGAGCTCAAGGGAAGAAGCCCAAAGAGTCACAATGGCTCCTTGCCTTCACATGCAACACCTGGGTCACAATGGTCTCCTTGATTCCATGAGGCCCCACTGTGTCACAGTGGCTCCTTGGTTCCATGCGGTTCCGCAGTGTCACCATGGTGTCCTTTGATCCGCATTGTCATCATGGACAATTGGTTCCATGAGGCCCCGCAGTGTCACAATGGTCCCTTGGTTCCATAGGTTTTATGTTGTAACAATGGACTCCTTGCTTCTATGAGCTCGCCTGCTTTTTGCAGAGGTGTCTTTGGTTCCAACAAGGCCCCGCTGTGTCTCAGTGCACCCTGGCTTCCATGTGGATCTGGAGTATCACAAAGGCTCCTTGGTTGCACCAGGTCCTGCTGTGTCACAATGGATCCTGTGCTCCATGAGGCCCTCCAAAGTCATCATGGAGGCTTGCTTCCATGAGGTTCCATGATGTGCCAGTGGTCATCTTGGTTCCAGGAGTTTCCTTAGTGTCACAATGCTCTCCATGCTTCCATGATTCCCCACAATGTCCCAATGCTCTCCATGCTTCCATTAGGCCCTGCTTTGCCACAATGGTGCCCTTGTTTCCATGAGGCCCCGCTGTGTCACAATGGACGTATGGTTCCATGATGCTCCGTGGTGTCACCATGGTCTTCTTGAATCCGCAGTGTAACAATGGACCATTGGTTCCATGCGGCCTGGCCGTGTCACAATGGGCTCCTTGATTCCATGATTCCCCACGGTGTCACAATGGAGCCTTGTTTCTAGGAGGTTCTGTACTGTCACAATTGTCTCCTTGATGCCATCAGCCCCTGCAGTGTCACAATGGCTCCTTGGTTCCATGAGGAACACAAAAGCTTTGCAGAAACATTGAGCCACAGCTGCTGAACACAGCTGGCAACATCTGCTTGCATCAAAAGAGGGCTTCAAGCTGAGAATGGCACCAGCAGCTTCCATCTGCAACAGAGACCCAGGGAAAGGACAGGCTGTGCCAATCTGGACAAATTTGGAGGAAAATATCCTCTGGTAGAAGGCAGGTTACACCCAGCCCTCCCCCACCAGGTTCGGGAAAAAAGAATTTTCCTCGGAAGAAAGTGAAAGAGATAAAAACTATTTATTTAACAAACACACAGGAAAAGGATAACAATGCTAAATATTCAAACCTCTCGCTGTGGAGCGAAACCTGGGATAATTGGAGAGTCCTTCCGTGTTTCAGTGGGGTCTCCTGAAACATCCCTAGACAGCCAGGCCTGTGGAAAGAAATAGGGAGCGATTCTTGAGAGAAGTTTCAGAGCTCTTTCTTCTCCAGCCACATGGGCGGGGCACTGCCAAAGAACTGAGCAATCCCGGGACAAGCAGGGCCCTCCTGGCACAGGGCAACACAAAATAACCAGTGCTGAACAGGATTAGGGCACATGTGAGCAGGGAGCAGGGAGACCCCGTGCCCAGGCCATGCCTCTACCCCAGGGTCCCCTCTCCCATGACCTCATGGCAGGGGGGAGGAACCCCAACACTTCTGGAGGTGTAGTCTCCCTCCTCCTCCTTGGAGCTGGGCCATGGGCCCACATTCAGGGCCCCCACCTCGGTAGAAAATTCTCCCGGTGTGGTCTGATGTTGAAACAGTCAAGAAGAGAAGAAGCGAAAGAAACCCCCAAAGTCCCAGGAAAACAAAGTTCAACTCTCCATCTCTCTGCAGAGAAAAAAAGCTGAAAACTGGCTCAAAAGCAAGAAGGTTGCTTCCTGCACTCTTGCTGCAAGCAGGATGCAGAGGAGTGTGTATGTGTGTCCTTGAACAAACGCTCTGAGAAGTTTGTCCGGTGGTTTTTTCCTCTCCCCCCTCTCAAGCTCAGTTGAAAGGCACAGAAATGCACCAAGTTAACTTCGGGGCATAGAGCAGCCATAGGGGATACACATCCTAAAGTCACCCCAAGACACAGGCACAGAGAATTCAGTGGAAAGACTCCGAGAATTCTGCTCCCAGAGATCATTCCTGCTCACACTGACCCTTGTAGAAAGGGGCCATCGTTCCAGGCAGCCTGTACTGAGCATGTGGCTCCTGAGCGGGGTTTGTTGTTTAGGAAACCTGCTCAGGCTTTTCCATTCTTTCCTTGCAAACAGGAAAACTTCTCCTGGGCCTGTGTGCAGGCAGAGGCCTGAGGAGAGCAGGTGGCACATGGTGCGCTGGGCTGGGACAGCCAGCTGCAGAGCTCAAGGGAAGAAGCCCAAAGAGTCACAATGGCTCCTTGCCTTCACATGCAACACCTGGGTCACAATGGTCTCCTTGATTCCATGAGGCCCCACTGTGTCACAGTGGCTCCTTGGTTCCATGCGGTTCCGCAGTGTCACCATGGTCTCCTTTGATCCGCATTGTCATCATGGACAATTGGTTCCATGAGGCCCCGCAGTGTCACAATGGTCCCTTGGTTCCATAGGTTTTATGTTGTAACAATGGACTCCTTGCTTCTATGAGCTCGCCTGCTTTTTGCAGAGGTGTCTTTGGTTCCAACAAGGCCCCGCTGTGTCTCAGTGCACCCTGGCTTCCATGCGGATCTGGAGTATCACAAAGGCTCCTTGGTTCCACCAGGTCCTGCTGTGTCACAATGGATCCTGTGCTCCATGAGGCCCTCCAAAGTCATCATGGAGGCTTGCTTCCATGAGGTTCCATGATGTGCCAGTGGTCATCTTGGTTCCAGGAGTTTCCTTAGTGTCACAATGCTCTCCATGCTTCCATGATTCCCCACAATGTCCCAATGCTCTCCATGCTTCCATTAGGCCCTGCTTTGCCACAATGGTGCCCTTGTTTCCATGAGGCCCCGCTGTGTCACAATGGACGTATGGTTCCATGATGCTCCGTGGTGTCACCATGGTCTTCTTGAATCCGCAGTGTAACAATGGACCATTGGTTCCATGCGGCCTGGCCGTGTCACAATGGGCTCCTTGATTCCATGATTCCCCACGGTGTCACAATGGAGCCTTGTTTCTAGGAGGTTCTGTACTGTCACAATTGTCTCCTTGATGCCATCAGCCCCTGCAGTGTCACAATGGCTCCTTGGTTCCATGAGGAACACAAAAGCTTTGCAGAAACATTGAGCCACAGCTGCTGAACACAGCTGGCAACATCTGCTTGCATCAAAAGAGGGCTTCAAGCTGACAATGGCACCAGCAGCTTCCATCTGCAACAGAGACCCAGGGAAAGGACAGGCTGTGCCAATCTGGACAAATTTGGAGGAAAATATCCTCTGGTAGAAGGCAGGTTACACCCAGCCCTCCCCCACCAGGTTCGGGAAAAAAGAATTTTCCTCGGAAGAAAGTGAAAGAGATAAAAACTATTTATTTAACAAACACACAGGAAAAGGATAACAATGCTAAATATTCAAACCTCTCGCTGTGGAGCGAAACCTGGGATAATTGGAGAGTCCTTCCGTGTTTCAGTGGGGTCTCCTGAAACATCCATAGACAGCCAGGCCCGTGGAAAGAAATAGGGAGCGATTCTTGAGAGAAGTTTCAGAGCTCTTTCTTCTCCAGCCACACGGGCGGGGCACTGCCAAAGAACTGAGCAATCCCGGGACAAGCAGGGCCCTCCTGGCACAGGGCAACACAAAATAACCAGTGCTGAACAGGATTAGGGCACATGTGAGCAGGGAGCAGGGAGACCCCGTGCCCAGGCCATGCCTCTACCCCAGGGTCCCCTCTCCCATGACCTCATGGCAGGGGGGAGGAACCCCAACACTTCTGGAGGTGTAGTCTCCCTCCTCCTCCTTGGAGCTGGGCCATGGGCCCACATTCAGGGCCCCCACCTCGGTAGAAAATTCTCCCGGTGTGGTCTGATGTTGAAACAGTCAAGAAGAGAAGAAGTGAAAGAAACCCCCAAAGTCCCAGGAAAACAAAGTTCAAACTCTCCATCTCCCTGCAGAGAAAAGGAGCTGAAAACTGGCTCAAAAGCAAGAAGGTTGCTTCCTGCGCTCTTGCTGCAAGCAGGATGCAGAGGAGTGTGTATGTGTGTCCTTGAACAAACGCTCTGAGAAGTTTGTCCGGTTTTTTTTCCTCTCCCCCCTCTCAGGCTCAGTTGAAAGGCACAGAAATGCACCAAGTTAACTTCTGGGCATAGAGCAGCCATAGGGGATACACATCCTAACGTCACCCCAAGACACAGGCACAGAGAATTCAGTGGAAAGACTCTGAGAATTCTGCTCCCAGAGATCATTCCTGCTCACACTGACCCTTGTAGAAAGGGGCCATCGTTCCAGGCAGCCTGTACTGAGCATGTGGCTCCTGAGCAGGGTTTGTTGTTTAGGAAACCTGCTCAGGCTTTTCCATTCTTTCCTTGCAAACAGGAAAACTTCTCCTGGGGCTGTGTGCAGGCAGAGGCCTGAGGAGAGCAGGTGGCACATGGTGCGCTGGGCTGGGACAGCCAGCTGCAGAGCTCAAGGGAAGAAGCCCAAAGAGTCACAATGGCTCCTTGCCTTCACATGCAACACCTGGGTCACAATGGTCTCCTTGATTCCATGAGGCCCCACTGTGTCACAGTGGCTCCTTGGTTCCATGCGGTTCCGCAGTGTCACCATGGTGTCCTTTGATCCGCATTGTCATCATGGACAATTGGTTCCATGAGGCCCCGCAGTGTCACAATGGTCCCTTGGTTCCATAGGTTTTATGTTGTAACAATGGACTCCTTGCTTCTATGAGCTCGCCTGCTTTTTGCAGAGGTGTCTTTGGTTCCAACAAGGCCCCGCTGTGTCTCAGTGCACCCTGGCTTCCATGTGGATCTGGAGTATCACAAAGGCTCCTTGGTTGCACCAGGTCCTGCTGTGTCACAATGGATCCTGTGCTCCATGAGGCCCTCCAAAGTCATCATGGAGGCTTGCTTCCATGAGGTTCCATGATGTGCCAGTGGTCATCTTGGTTCCAGGAGTTTCCTTAGTGTCACAATGCTCTCCATGCTTCCATGATTCCCCACAATGTCCCAATGCTCTCCATGCTTCCATTAGGCCCTGCTTTGCCACAATGGTGCCCTTGTTTCCATGAGGCCCCGCTGTGTCACAATGGACGTATGGTTCCATGATGCTCCGTGGTGTCACCATGGTCTTCTTGAATCCGCAGTGTAACAGTGGACCATTGGTTCCATGCGGCCTGGCCGTGTCACAATGGGCTCCTTGATTCCATGATTCCCCACGGTGTCACAATGGAGCCTTGTTTCTAGGAGGTTCTGTACTGTCACAATTGTCTCCTTGATGCCATCAGCCCCTGCAGTGTCACAATGGCTCCTTGGTTCCATGAGGAACACAAAAGCTTTGCATCAACATTGAGCCACAGCTGCTGAACACAGCTGGCAACATCTGCTTGCATCAAAAGAGGGCTTCAAGCTGAGAATGGCACCAGCAGCTTCCATCTGCAACAGAGACCCAGGGAAAGGACAGGCTGTGCCGGTCTGGACAAATTTGGAGGAAAATATCCTCTGGTAGAAGGCAGGTTACACCCAGCCCTCCCCCACCAGGTTCGGGAAAAAAGAATTTTCCTCGGAAGAAAGTGAAAGAGATAAAAACTATTTATTTAACAAACACACAGGAAAAGGATAACAATGCTAAATATTCAAACCTCTCGCTGTGGAGAGAAAGCTGGGATAATTGGAGAGTCCTTCCGTGTTTCAGTGGGGTCTCCTGAAACATCCCTAGACAGCGAGGCCCGTGGAAAGAAATAGGGAGCGATTCTTGAGAGAAGTTTCAGAGCTCTTTCTTCTCCAGCCACATGGGCGGGGCACTGCCAAAGAACTGAGCAATCCCGGGACAAGCAGGGCCCTCCTGGCACAGGGCAACACAAAATAACCAGTGCTGAACAGGATTAGGGCACATGTGAGCAGGGAGCAGGGAGACCCCGTGCCCAGGCCATGCCTCTACCCCAGGGTCCCCTCTCCCTTGACCTCATGGCAGGGGGGAGGAACCCCAACACTTCTGGAGGTGTAGTCTCCCTCCTCCTCCTTGGAGCTGGGCCATGGGCCCACATTCAGGGCCCCCACCTCGGTAGAAAATTCTCCCGGTGTGGTCTGATGTTGAAACAGTCAAGAAGAGAAGAAGCGAAAGAAACCCCCAAAGTCCCAGGAGAACAAAGTTCAACTCTCCATCTCCCTGCAGAGAAAAGGAGCTGAAAACTGGCTCAAAAGCAAGAAGGTTGCTTCCTGCACTCTTGCTGCAAGCAGGATGCAGAGGAGTGTGTATGTGTGTCCTTGAACAAACGCTCTGAGAAGTTTGTCCGGTTTTTTTTTCCTCTCCCCCCTCTCAGGCTCAGTTGAAAGGCACAGAAATGCACCAAGTTAACTTCTGGGCATAGAGCAGCCATAGGGGATACACATCCTAAAGTCACCCCAAGACACAGGCACAGAGAATTCAGTGGAAAGACTCTGAGAATTCTGCTCCCAGAGATCATTCCTGCTCACACGGACCCTTGTAGAAAGGGGCCATCGTTCCAGGCAGCCTGTACTGAGCATGTGGCTCCTGAGCAGGGTTTGTTGTTTAGGAAACCTGCTCAGGCTTTTCCATTCTTTCCTTGCAAACAGGAAAACTTCTCCTGGGGCTGTGTGCAGGCAGAGGCCTGAGGAGAGCAGGTGGCACATGGTGCGCTGGGCTGGGACAGCCAGCTGCAGAGCTCAAGGGAAGAAGCCCAAAGAGTCACAATGGCTCCTTGCCTTCACATGCAACACCTGGGTCACAATGGTCTCCTTGATTCCATGAGGCCCCACTGTGTCACAGTGGCTCCTTGGTTCCATGCGGTTCCGCAGTGTCACCATGGTGTCCTTTGATCCGCATTGTCATCATGGACAATTGGTTCCATGAGGCCCCGCAGTGTCACAATGGTCCCTTGGTTCCATAGGTTTTATGTTGTAACAATGGACTCCTTGCTTCTATGAGCTCGCCTGCTTTTTGCAGAGGTGTCTTTGGTTCCAACAAGGCCCCGCTGTGTCTCAGTGCACCCTGGCTTCCATGTGGATCTGGAGTATCACAAAGGCTCCTTGGTTGCACCAGGTCCTGCTGTGTCACAATGGATCCTGTGCTCCATGAGGCCCTCCAAAGTCATCATGGAGGCTTGCTTCCATGAGGTTCCATGATGTGCCAGTGGTCATCTTGGTTCCAGGAGTTTCCTTAGTGTCACAATGCTCTCCATGCTTCCATGATTCCCCACAATGTCCCAATGCTCTCCATGCTTCCATTAGGCCCTGCTTTGCCACAATGGTGCCCTTGTTTCCATGAGGCCCCGCTGTGTCACAATGGACGTATGGTTCCATGATGCTCCGTGGTGTCACCATGGTCTTCTTGAATCCGCAGTGTAACAATGGACCATTGGTTCCATGCGGCCTGGCCGTGTCACAATGGGCTCCTTGATTCCATGATTCCCCACGGTGTCACAATGGAGCCTTGTTTCTAGGAGGTTCTGTACTGTCACAATTGTCTCCTTGATGCCATCAGCCCCTGCAGTGTCACAAAGGCTCCTTGGTTCCATGAGGAACACAAAAGCTTTGCATCAACATTGAGCCACAGCTGCTGAACACAGCTGGCAACATCTGCTTGCATCAAAAGAGGGCTTCAAGCTGAGAATGGCACCAGCAGCTTCCATCTGCAACAGAGACCCAGGGAAAGGACAGGCTGTGCCGGTCTGGACAAATTTGGAGGAAAATATCCTCTGGTAGAAGGCAGGTTACACCCAGCCCTCCCCCACCAGGTTCGGGAAAAAAGAATTTTCCTCGGAAGAAAGTGAAAGAGATAAAAACTATTTATTTAACAAACACACAGGAAAAGGATAACAATGCTAAATAGTCAAACCTCTCGCTGTGGAGCGAAACCTGGGATAATTGGAGAGTCCTTCCGTGTTTCAGTGGGGTCTCCTGAAACATCCCTAGACAGCCAGGCCCGTGGAAAGAAATAGGGAGCGATTCTTGAGAGAAGTTTCAGAGCTCTTTCTTCTCCAGCCACATGGGCGGGGCACTGCCAAAGAACTGAGCAATCCCGGGACAAGCAGGGCCCTCCTGGCACAGGGCAACACAAAATAACCAGTGCTGAACAGGATTAGGGCACATGTGAGCAGGGAGCAGGGAGACCCCGTGCCCAGGCCATGCCTCTACCCCAGGGTCCCCTCTCCCATGACCTCATGGCAGGGGGGAGGAACCCCAACACTTCTGGAGGTGTAGTCTCCCTCCTCCTCCTTGGAGCTGGGCCATGGGCCCACATTCAGGGCCCCCACCTCGGTAGAAAATTCTCCCGGTGTGGTCTGATGTTGAAACAGTCAAGAAGAGAAGAAGCGAAAGAAACCCCCAAAGTCCCAGGAGAACAAAGTTCAACTCTCCATCTCCCTGCAGAGAAAAGGAGCTGAAAACTGGCTCAAAAGCAAGAAGGTTGCTTCCTGCACTCTTGCTGCAAGCAGGATGCAGAGGAGTGTGTATGTGTGTCCTTGAACAAACGCTCTGAGAAGTTTGTCCGGTTTTTTTTTCCTCTCCCCCCTCTCAGGCTCAGTTGAAAGGCACAGAAATGCACCAAGTTAACTTCTGGGCATAGAGCAGCCATAGGGGATACACATCCTAAAGTCACCCCAAGACACAGGCACAGAGAATTCAGTGGAAAGACTCTGAGAATTCTGCTCCCAGAGATCATTCCTGCTCACACGGACCCTTGTAGAAAGGGGCCATCGTTCCAGGCAGCCTGTACTGAGCATGTGGCTCCTGAGCGGGGTTTGTTGTTTAGGAAACCTGCTCAGGCTTTTCCATTCTTTCCTTGCAAACAGGAAAACTTCTCCTGGGCCTGTGTGCAGGCAGAGGCCTGAGGAGAGCAGGTGGCACATGGTGCGCTGGGCTGGGACAGCCAGCTGCAGAGCTCAAGGGAAGAAGCCCAAAGAGTCACAATGGCTCCTTGCCTTCACATGCAACACCTGGGTCACAATGGTCTCCTTGATTCCATGAGGCCCCACTGTGTCACAGTGGCTCCTTGGTTCCATGCGGTTCCGCAGTGTCACCATGGTCTCCTTTGATCCGCATTGTCATCATGGACAATTGGTTCCATGAGGCCCCGCAGTGTCACAATGGTCCCTTGGTTCCATAGGTTTTATGTTGTAACAATGGACTCCTTGCTTCTATGAGCTCGCCTGCTTTTTGCAGAGGTGTCTTTGGTTCCAACAAGGCCCCGCTGTGTCTCAGTGCACCCTGGCTTCCATGTGGATCTGGAGTATCACAAAGGCTCCTTGGTTGCACCAGGTCCTGCTGTGTCACAATGGATCCTGTGCTCCATGAGGCCCTCCAAAGTCATCATGGAGGCTTGCTTCCATGAGGTTCCATGATGTGCCAGTGGTCATCTTGGTTCCAGGAGTTTCCTTAGTGTCACAATGCTCTCCATGCTTCCATGATTCCCCACAATGTCCCAATGCTCTCCATGCTTCCATTAGGCCCTGCTTTGCCACAATGGTGCCCTTGTTTCCATGAGGCCCCGCTGTGTCACAATGGACGTATGGTTCCATGATGCTCCGTGGTGTCACCATGGTCTTCTTGAATCCGCAGTGTAACAATGGACCATTGGTTCCATGCGGCCTGGCCGTGTCACAATGGGCTCCTTGATTCCATGATTCCCCACGGTGTCACAATGGAGCCTTGTTTCTAGGAGGTTCTGTACTGTCACAATTGTCTCCTTGATGCCATCAGCCCCTGCAGTGTCACAATGGCTCCTTGGTTCCATGAGGAACACAAAAGCTTTGCAGAAACATTGAGCCACAGCTGCTGAACACAGCTGGCAACATCTGCTTGCATCAAAAGAGGGCTTCAAGCTGACAATGGCACCAGCAGCTTCCATCTGCAACAGAGACCCAGGGAAAGGACAGGCTGTGCCAATCTGGACAAATTTGGAGGAAAATATCCTCTGGTAGAAGGCAGGTTACACCCAGCCCTCCCCCACCAGGTTCGGGAAAAAAGAATTTTCCTCGGAAGAAAGTGAAAGAGATAAAAACTATTTATTTAACAAACACACAGGAAAAGGATAACAATGCTAAATATTCAAACCTCTCGCTGTGGAGCGAAACCTGGGATAATTGGAGAGTCCTTCCGTGTTTCAGTGGGGTCTCCTGAAACATCCCTAGACAGCCAGGCCCGTGGAAAGAAATAGGGAGCGATTCTTGAGAGAAGTTTCAGAGCTCTTTCTTCTCCAGCCACACGGGCGGGGCACTGCCAAAGAACTGAGCAATCCCGGGACAAGCAGGGCCCTCCTGGCACAGGGCAACACAAAATAACCAGTGCTGAACAGGATTAGGGCACATGTGAGCAGGGAGCAGGGAGACCCCGTGCCCAGGCCATGCCTCTACCCCAGGGTCCCCTCTCCCATGACCTCATGGCAGGGGGGAGGAACCCCAACACTTCTGGAGGTGTAGTCTCCCTCCTCCTCCTTGGAGCTGGGCCATGGGCCCACATTCAGGGCCCCCACCTCGGTAGAAAATTCTCCCGGTGTGGTCTGATGTTGAAACAGTCAAGAAGAGAAGAAGTGAAAGAAACCCCCAAAGTCCTCGGAAAACAAAGTTCAAACTCTCCATCTCCCTGCAGAGAAAAG
Organism: Aphelocoma coerulescens; assembly: GCF_041296385.1. Lineage (NCBI taxonomy): Eukaryota > Metazoa > Chordata > Aves > Passeriformes > Corvidae > Aphelocoma > Aphelocoma coerulescens. The sequence goes on along the minus strand of NW_027184055.1, from coordinate 763,609 downwards.
GAGCTGAAAACTGGCTCAAAAGCAAGAAGGTTGCTTCCTGCGCTCTTGCTGCAAGCAGGATGCAGAGGAGTGTGTATGTGTGTCCTTGAACAAACGCTCTGAGAAGTTTGTCCGGTTTTTTTTCCTCTCCCCCCTCTCAGGCTCAGTTGAAAGGCACAGAAATGCACCAAGTTAACTTCGGGGCATAGAGCAGCCATAGGGGATACACATCCTAAAGTCACCCCAAGACACAGGCACAGAGAATTCAGTGGAAAGACTCTGAGAATTCTGCTCCCAGAGATCATTCCTGCTCACACTGACCCTTGTAGAAAGGGGCCATCGTTCCAGGCAGCCTGTACTGAGCATGTGGCTCCTGAGCGGGGTTTGTTGTTTAGGAAACCTGCTCAGGCTTTTCCATTCTTTCCTTGCAAACAGGAAAACTTCTCCTGGGCCTGTGTGCAGGCAGAGGCCTGAGGAGAGCAGGTGGCACATGGTGCGCTGGGCTGGGACAGCCAGCTGCAGAGCTCAAGGGAAGAAGCCCAAAGAGTCACAATGGCTCCTTGCCTTCACATGCAACACCTGGGTCACAATGGTCTCCTTGATTCCATGAGGCCCCACTGTGTCACAGTGGCTCCTTGGTTCCATGCGGTTCCGCAGTGTCACCATGGTCTCCTTTGATCCGCATTGTCATCATGGACAATTGGTTCCATGAGGCCCCGCAGTGTCACAATGGTCCCTTGGTTCCATAGGTTTTATGTTGTAACAATGGACTCCTTGCTTCTATGAGCTCGCCTGCTTTTTGCAGAGGTGTCTTTGGTTCCAACAAGGCCCCGCTGTGTCTCAGTGCACCCTGGCTTCCATGCGGATCTGGAGTATCACAAAGGCTCCTTGGTTCCACCAGGTCCTGCTGTGTCACAATGGATCCTGTGCTCCATGAGGCCCTCCAAAGTCATCATGGAGGCTTGCTTCCATGAGGTTCCATGATGTGCCAGTGGTCATCTTGGTTCCAGGAGTTTCCTTAGTGTCACAATGCTCTCCATGCTTCCATGATTCCCCACAATGTCCCAATGCTCTCCATGCTTCCATTAGGCCCTGCTTTGCCACAATGGTGCCCTTGTTTCCATGAGGCCCCGCTGTGTCACAATGGACCTATGGTTCCATGATGCTCCGTGGTGTCACCATGGTCTTCTTGAATCCGCAGTGTAACAATGGACCATTGGTTCCATGCGGCCTGGCCGTGTCACAATGGGCTCCTTGATTCCATGATTCCCCACGGTGTCACAATGGAGCCTTGTTTCTAGGAGGTTCTGTACTGTCACAATTGTCTCCTTGATGCCATCAGCCCCTGCAGTGTCACAATGGCTCCTTGGTTCCATGAGGAACACAAAAGCTTTGCAGAAACATTGAGCCACAGCTGCTGAACACAGCTGGCAACATCTGCTTGCATCAAAAGAGGGCTTCAAGCTGACAATGGCACCAGCAGCTTCCATCTGCAACAGAGACCCAGGGAAAGGACAGGCTGTGCCAATCTGGACAAATTTGGAGGAAAATATCCTCTGGTAGAAGGCAGGTTACACCCAGCCCTCCCCCACCAGGTTCGGGAAAAAAGAATTTTCCTCGGAAGAAAGTGAAAGAGATAAAAACTATTTATTTAACAAACACACAGGAAAAGGATAACAATGCTAAATATTCAAACCTCTCGCTGTGGAGCGAAACCTGGGATAATTGGAGAGTCCTTCCGTGTTTCAGTGGGGTCTCCTGAAACATCCCTAGACAGCCAGGCCTGTGGAAAGAAATAGGGAGCGATTCTTGAGAGAAGTTTCAGAGCTCTTTCTTCTCCAGCCACATGGGCGGGGCACTGCCAAAGAACTGAGCAATCCCGGGACAAGCAGGGCCCTCCTGGCACAGGGCAACACAAAATAACCAGTGCTGAACAGGATTAGGGCACATGTGAGCAGGGAGCAGGGAGACCCCGTGCCCAGGCCATGCCTCTACCCCAGGGTCCCCTCTCCCATGACCTCATGGCAGGGGGGAGGAACCCCAACACTTCTGGAGGTGTAGTCTCCCTCCTCCTCCTTGGAGCTGGGCCATGGGCCCACATTCAGGGCCCCCACCTCGGTAGAAAATTCTCCCGGTGTGGTCTGATGTTGAAACAGTCAAGAAGAGAAGAAGCGAAAGAAACCCCCAAAGTCCCAGGAGAACAAAGTTCAACTCTCCATCTCTCTGCAGAGAAAAAAAGCTGAAAACTGGCTCAAAAGCAAGAAGGTTGCTTCCTGCACTCTTGCTGCAAGCAGGATGCAGAGGAGTGTGTATGTGTGTCCTTGAACAAACGCTCTGAGAAGTTTGTCCGGTGGTTTTTTCCTCTCCCCCCTCTCAAGCTCAGTTGAAAGGCACAGAAATGCACCAAGTTAACTTCGGGGCATAGAGCAGCCATAGGGGATACACATCCTAAAGTCACCCCAAGACACAGGCACAGAGAATTCAGTGGAAAGACTCCGAGAATTCTGCTCCCAGAGATCATTCCTGCTCACACTGACCCTTGTAGAAAGGGGCCATCGTTCCAGGCAGCCTGTACTGAGCATGTGGCTCCTGAGCGGGGTTTGTTGTTTAGGAAACCTGCTCAGGCTTTTCCATTCTTTCCTTGCAAACAGGAAAACTTCTCCTGGGCCTGTGTGCAGGCAGAGGCCTGAGGAGAGCAGGTGGCACATGGTGCGCTGGGCTGGGACAGCCAGCTGCAGAGCTCAAGGGAAGAAGCCCAAAGAGTCACAATGGCTCCTTGCCTTCACATGCAACACCTGGGTCACAATGGTCTCCTTGATTCCATGAGGCCCCACTGTGTCACAGTGGCTCCTTGGTTCCATGCGGTTCCGCAGTGTCACCATGGTCTCCTTTGATCCGCATTGTCATCATGGACAATTGGTTCCATGAGGCCCCGCAGTGTCACAATGGTCCCTTGGTTCCATAGGTTTTATGTTGTAACAATGGACTCCTTGCTTCTATGAGCTCGCCTGCTTTTTGCAGAGGTGTCTTTGGTTCCAACAAGGCCCCGCTGTGTCTCAGTGCACCCTGGCTTCCATGTGGATCTGGAGTATCACAAAGGCTCCTTGGTTGCACCAGGTCCTGCTGTGTCACAATGGATCCTGTGCTCCATGAGGCCCTCCAAAGTCATCATGGAGGCTTGCTTCCATGAGGTTCCATGATGTGCCAGTGGTCATCTTGGTTCCAGGAGTTTCCTTAGTGTCACAATGCTCTCCATGCTTCCATGATTCCCCACAATGTCCCAATGCTCTCCATGCTTCCATTAGGCCCTGCTTTGCCACAATGGTGCCCTTGTTTCCATGAGGCCCCGCTGTGTCACAATGGACGTATGGTTCCATGATGCTCCGTGGTGTCACCATGGTCTTCTTGAATCCGCAGTGTAACAATGGACCATTGGTTCCATGCGGCCTGGCCGTGTCACAATGGGCTCCTTGATTCCATGATTCCCCACGGTGTCACAATGGAGCCTTGTTTCTAGGAGGTTCTGTACTGTCACAATTGTCTCCTTGATGCCATCAGCCCCTGCAGTGTCACAATGGCTCCTTGGTTCCATGAGGAACACAAAAGCTTTGCAGAAACATTGAGCAACAGCTGCTGAACACAGCTGGCAACATCTGCTTGCATCAAAAGAGGGCTTCAAGCTGAGAATGGCACCAGCAGCTTCCATCTGCAACAGAGACCCAGGGAAAGGACAGGCTGTGCCAATCTGGACAAATTTGGAGGAAAATATCCTCTGGTAGAAGGCAGGTTACACCCAGCCCTCCCCCACCAGGTTCGGGAAAAAAGAATTTTCCTCGGAAGAAAGTGAAAGAGATAAAAACTATTTATTTAACAAACACACAGGAAAAGGATAACAATGCTAAATATTCAAACCTCTCGCTGTGGAGCGAAACCTGGGATAATTGGAGAGTCCTTCCGTGTTTCAGTGGGGTCTCCTGAAACATCCCTAGACAGCCAGGCCTGTGGAAAGAAATAGGGAGCGATTCTTGAGAGAAGTTTCAGAGCTCTTTCTTCTCCAGCCACATGGGCGGGGCACTGCCAAAGAACTGAGCAATCCCGGGACAAGCAGGGCCCTCCTGGCACAGGGCAACACAAAATAACCAGTGCTGAACAGGATTAGGGCACATGTGAGCAGGGAGCAGGGAGACCCCGTGCCCAGGCCATGCCTCTACCCCAGGGTCCCCTCTCCCATGACCTCATGGCAGGGGGGAGGAACCCCAACACTTCTGGAGGTGTAGTCTCCCTCCTCCTCCTTGGAGCTGGGCCATGGGCCCACATTCAGGGCCCCCACCTCGGTAGAAAATTCTCCCGGTGTGGTCTGATGTTGAAACAGTCAAGAAGAGAAGAAGCGAAAGAAACCCCCAAAGTCCCAGGAAAACAAAGTTCAACTCTCCATCTCTCTGCAGAGAAAAAAAGCTGAAAACTGGCTCAAAAGCAAGAAGGTTGCTTCCTGCACTCTTGCTGCAAGCAGGATGCAGAGGAGTGTGTATGTGTGTCCTTGAACAAACGCTCTGAGAAGTTTGTCCGGTGGTTTTTTCCTCTCCCCCCTCTCAAGCTCAGTTGAAAGGCACAGAAATGCACCAAGTTAACTTCGGGGCATAGAGCAGCCATAGGGGATACACATCCTAAAGTCACCCCAAGACACAGGCACAGAGAATTCAGTGGAAAGACTCCGAGAATTCTGCTCCCAGAGATCATTCCTGCTCACACTGACCCTTGTAGAAAGGGGCCATCGTTCCAGGCAGCCTGTACTGAGCATGTGGCTCCTGAGCGGGGTTTGTTGTTTAGGAAACCTGCTCAGGCTTTTCCATTCTTTCCTTGCAAACAGGAAAACTTCTCCTGGGCCTGTGTGCAGGCAGAGGCCTGAGGAGAGCAGGTGGCACATGGTGCGCTGGGCTGGGACAGCCAGCTGCAGAGCTCAAGGGAAGAAGCCCAAAGAGTCACAATGGCTCCTTGCCTTCACATGCAACACCTGGGTCACAATGGTCTCCTTGATTCCATGAGGCCCCACTGTGTCACAGTGGCTCCTTGGTTCCATGCGGTTCCGCAGTGTCACCATGGTGTCCTTTGATCCGCATTGTCATCATGGACAATTGGTTCCATGAGGCCCCGCAGTGTCACAATGGTCCCTTGGTTCCATAGGTTTTATGTTGTAACAATGGACTCCTTGCTTCTATGAGCTCGCCTGCTTTTTGCAGAGGTGTCTTTGGTTCCAACAAGGCCCCGCTGTGTCTCAGTGCACCCTGGCTTCCATGCGGATCTGGAGTATCACAAAGGCTCCTTGGTTCCACCAGGTCCTGCTGTGTCACAATGGATCCTGTGCTCCATGAGGCCCTCCAAAGTCATCATGGAGGCTTGCTTCCATGAGGTTCCATGATGTGCCAGTGGTCATCTTGGTTCCAGGAGTTTCCTTAGTGTCACAATGCTCTCCATGCTTCCATGATTCCCCACAATGTCCCAATGCTCTCCATGCTTCCATTAGGCCCTGCTTTGCCACAATGGTGCCCTTGTTTCCATGAGGCCCCGCTGTGTCACAATGGACGTATGGTTCCATGATGCTCCGTGGTGTCACCATGGTCTTCTTGAATCCGCAGTGTAACAATGGACCATTGGTTCCATGCGGCCTGGCCGTGTCACAATGGGCTCCTTGATTCCATGATTCCCCACGGTGTCACAATGGAGCCTTGTTTCTAGGAGGTTCTGTACTGTCACAATTGTCTCCTTGATGCCATCAGCCCCTGCAGTGTCACAATGGCTCCTTGGTTCCATGAGGAACACAAAAGCTTTGCAGAAACATTGAGCAACAGCTGCTGAACACAGCTGGCAACATCTGCTTGCATCAAAAGAGGGCTTCAAGCTGAGAATGGCACCAGCAGCTTCCATCTGCAACAGAGACCCAGGGAAAGGACAGGCTGTGCCAATCTGGACAAATTTGGAGGAAAATATCCTCTGGTAGAAGGCAGGTTACACCCAGCCCTCCCCCACCAGGTTCGGGAAAAAAGAATTTTCCTCGGAAGAAAGTGAAAGAGATAAAAACTATTTATTTAACAAACACACAGGAAAAGGATAACAATGCTAAATATTCAAACCTCTCGCTGTGGAGCGAAACCTGGGATAATTGGAGAGTCCTTCCGTGTTTCAGTGGGGTCTCCTGAAACATCCATAGACAGCCAGGCCCGTGGAAAGAAATAGGGAGCGATTCTTGAGAGAAGTTTCAGAGCTCTTTCTTCTCCAGCCACACGGGCGGGGCACTGCCAAAGAACTGAGCAATCCCGGGACAAGCAGGGCCCTCCTGGCACAGGGCAACACAAAATAACCAGTGCTGAACAGGATTAGGGCACATGTGAGCAGGGAGCAGGGAGACCCCGTGCCCAGGCCATGCCTCTACCCCAGGGTCCCCTCTCCCATGACCTCATGGCAGGGGGGAGGAACCCCAACACTTCTGGAGGTGTAGTCTCCCTCCTCCTCCTTGGAGCTGGGCCATGGGCCCACATTCAGGGCCCCCACCTCAGTAGAAAATTCTCCCGGTGTGGTCTGATGTTGAAACAGTCAAGAAGAGAAGAAGTGAAAGAAACCCCCAAAGTCCCAGGAAAACAAAGTTCAAACTCTCCATCTCCCTGCAGAGAAAAGGAGCTGAAAACTGGCTCAAAAGCAAGAAGGTTGCTTCCTGCGCTCTTGCTGCAAGCAGGATGCAGAGGAGTGTGTATGTGTGTCCTTGAACAAACGCTCTGAGAAGTTTGTCCGGTTTTTTTTCCTCTCCCCCCTCTCAGGCTCAGTTGAAAGGCACAGAAATGCACCAAGTTAACTTCTGGGCATAGAGCAGCCATAGGGGATACACATCCTAACGTCACCCCAAGACACAGGCACAGAGAATTCAGTGGAAAGACTCTGAGAATTCTGCTCCCAGAGATCATTCCTGCTCACACGGACCCTTGTAGAAAGGGGCCATCGTTCCAGGCAGCCTGTACTGAGCATGTGGCTCCTGAGCAGGGTTTGTTGTTTAGGAAACCTGCTCAGGCTTTTCCATTCTTTCCTTGCAAACAGGAAAACTTCTCCTGGGGCTGTGTGCAGGCAGAGGCCTGAGGAGAGCAGGTGGCACATGGTGCGCTGGGCTGGGACAGCCAGCTGCAGAGCTCAAGGGAAGAAGCCCAAAGAGTCACAATGGCTCCTTGCCTTCACATGCAACACCTGGGTCACAATGGTCTCCTTGATTCCATGAGGCCCCACTGTGTCACAGTGGCTCCTTGGTTCCATGCGGTTCCGCAGTGTCACCATGGTGTCCTTTGATCCGCATTGTCATCATGGACAATTGGTTCCATGAGGCCCCGCAGTGTCACAATGGTCCCTTGGTTCCATAGGTTTTATGTTGTAACAATGGACTCCTTGCTTCTATGAGCTCGCCTGCTTTTTGCAGAGGTGTCTTTGGTTCCAACAAGGCCCCGCTGTGTCTCAGTGCACCCTGGCTTCCATGTGGATCTGGAGTATCACAAAGGCTCCTTGGTTGCACCAGGTCCTGCTGTGTCACAATGGATCCTGTGCTCCATGAGGCCCTCCAAAGTCATCATGGAGGCTTGCTTCCATGAGGTTCCATGATGTGCCAGTGGTCATCTTGGTTCCAGGAGTTTCCTTAGTGTCACAATGCTCTCCATGCTTCCATGATTCCCCACAATGTCCCAATGCTCTCCATGCTTCCATTAGGCCCTGCTTTGCCACAATGGTGCCCTTGTTTCCATGAGGCCCCGCTGTGTCACAATGGACGTATGGTTCCATGATGCTCCGTGGTGTCACCATGGTCTTCTTGAATCCGCAGTGTAACAATGGACCATTGGTTCCATGCGGCCTGGCCGTGTCACAATGGGCTCCTTGATTCCATGATTCCCCACGGTGTCACAATGGAGCCTTGTTTCTAGGAGGTTCTGTACTGTCACAATTGTCTCCTTGATGCCATCAGCCCCTGCAGTGTCACAAAGGCTCCTTGGTTCCATGAGGAACACAAAAGCTTTGCATCAACATTGAGCCACAGCTGCTGAACACAGCTGGCAACATCTGCTTGCATCAAAAGAGGGCTTCAAGCTGAGAATGGCACCAGCAGCTTCCATCTGCAACAGAGACCCAGGGAAAGGACAGGCTGTGCCAATCTGGACAAATTTGGAGGAAAATATCCTCTGGTAGAAGGCAGGTTACACCCAGCCCTCCCCCACCAGGTTCGGGAAAAAAGAATTTTCCTCGGAAGAAAGTGAAAGAGATAAAAACTATTTATTTAACAAACACACAGGAAAAGGATAACAATGCTAAATAGTCAAACCTCTCGCTGTGGAGCGAAACCTGGGATAATTGGAGAGTCCTTCCGTGTTTCAGTGGGGTCTCCTGAAACATCCCTAGACAGCCAGGCCCGTGGAAAGAAATAGGGAGCGATTCTTGAGAGAAGTTTCAGAGCTCTTTCTTCTCCAGCCACATGGGCGGGGCACTGCCAAAGAACTGAGCAATCCCGGGACAAGCAGGGCCCTCCTGGCACAGGGCAACACAAAATAACCAGTGCTGAACAGGATTAGGGCACATGTGAGCAGGGAGCAGGGAGACCCCGTGCCCAGGCCATGCCTCTACCCCAGGGTCCCCTCTCCCATGACCTCATGGCAGGGGGGAGGAACCCCAACACTTCTGGAGGTGTAGTCTCCCTCCTCCTCCTTGGAGCTGGGCCATGGGCCCACATTCAGGGCCCCCACCTCGGTAGAAAATTCTCCCGGTGTGGTCTGATGTTGAAACAGTCAAGAAGAGAAGAAGCGAAAGAAACCCCCAAAGTCCCAGGAGAACAAAGTTCAACTCTCCATCTCCCTGCAGAGAAAAGGAGCTGAAAACTGGCTCAAAAGCAAGAAGGTTGCTTCCTGCACTCTTGCTGCAAGCAGGATGCAGAGGAGTGTGTATGTGTGTCCTTGAACAAACGCTCTGAGAAGTTTGTCCGGTTTTTTTTTCCTCTCCCCCCTCTCAGGCTCAGTTGAAAGGCACAGAAATGCACCAAGTTAACTTCTGGGCATAGAGCAGCCATAGGGGATACACATCCTAAAGTCACCCCAAGACACAGGCACAGAGAATTCAGTGGAAAGACTCTGAGAATTCTGCTCCCAGAGATCATTCCTGCTCACACGGACCCTTGTAGAAAGGGGCCATCGTTCCAGGCAGCCTGTACTGAGCATGTGGCTCCTGAGCGGGGTTTGTTGTTTAGGAAACCTGCTCAGGCTTTTCCATTCTTTCCTTGCAAACAGGAAAACTTCTCCTGGGCCTGTGTGCAGGCAGAGGCCTGAGGAGAGCAGGTGGCACATGGTGCGCTGGGCTGGGACAGCCAGCTGCAGAGCTCAAGGGAAGAAGCCCAAAGAGTCACAATGGCTCCTTGCCTTCACATGCAACACCTGGGTCACAATGGTCTCCTTGATTCCATGAGGCCCCACTGTGTCACAGTGGCTCCTTGGTTCCATGCGGTTCCGCAGTGTCACCATGGTCTCCTTTGATCCGCATTGTCATCATGGACAATTGGTTCCATGAGGCCCCGCAGTGTCACAATGGTCCCTTGGTTCCATAGGTTTTATGTTGTAACAATGGACTCCTTGCTTCTATGAGCTCGCCTGCTTTTTGCAGAGGTGTCTTTGGTTCCAACAAGGCCCCGCTGTGTCTCAGTGCACCCTGGCTTCCATGTGGATCTGGAGTATCACAAAGGCTCCTTGGTTGCACCAGGTCCTGCTGTGTCACAATGGATCCTGTGCTCCATGAGGCCCTCCAAAGTCATCATGGAGGCTTGCTTCCATGAGGTTCCATGATGTGCCAGTGGTCATCTTGGTTCCAGGAGTTTCCTTAGTGTCACAATGCTCTCCATGCTTCCATGATTCCCCACAATGTCCCAATGCTCTCCATGCTTCCATTAGGCCCTGCTTTGCCACAATGGTGCCCTTGTTTCCATGAGGCCCCGCTGTGTCACAATGGACGTATGGTTCCATGATGCTCCGTGGTGTCACCATGGTCTTCTTGAATCCGCAGTGTAACAGTGGACCATTGGTTCCATGCGGCCTGGCCGTGTCACAATGGGCTCCTTGATTCCATGATTCCCCACGGTGTCACAATGGAGCCTTGTTTCTAGGAGGTTCTGTACTGTCACAATTGTCTCCTTGATGCCATCAGCCCCTGCAGTGTCACAATGGCTCCTTGGTTCCATGAGGAACACAAAAGCTTTGCATCAACATTGAGCCACAGCTGCTGAACACAGCTGGCAACATCTGCTTGCATCAAAAGAGGGCTTCAAGCTGAGAATGGCACCAGCAGCTTCCATCTGCAACAGAGACCCAGGGAAAGGACAGGCTGTGCCGGTCTGGACAAATTTGGAGGAAAATATCCTCTGGTAGAAGGCAGGTTACACCCAGCCCTCCCCCACCAGGTTCGGGAAAAAAGAATTTTCCTCGGAAGAAAGTGAAAGAGATAAAAACTATTTATTTAACAAACACACAGGAAAAGGATAACAATGCTAAATATTCAAACCTCTCGCTGTGGAGAGAAAGCTGGGATAATTGGAGAGTCCTTCCGTGTTTCAGTGGGGTCTCCTGAAACATCCCTAGACAGCGAGGCCCGTGGAAAGAAATAGGGAGCGATTCTTGAGAGAAGTTTCAGAGCTCTTTCTTCTCCAGCCACATGGGCGGGGCACTGCCAAAGAACTGAGCAATCCCGGGACAAGCAGGGCCCTCCTGGCACAGGGCAACACAAAATAACCAGTGCTGAACAGGATTAGGGCACATGTGAGCAGGGAGCAGGGAGACCCCGTGCCCAGGCCATGCCTCTACCCCAGGGTCCCCTCTCCCATGACCTCATGGCAGGGGGGAGGAACCCCAACACTTCTGGAGGTGTAGTCTCCCTCCTCCTCCTTGGAGCTGGGCCATGGGCCCACATTCAGGGCCCCCACCTCGGTAGAAAATTCTCCCGGTGTGGTCTGATGTTGAAACAGTCAAGAAGAGAAGAAGCGAAAGAAACCCCCAAAGTCCCAGGAGAACAAAGTTCAACTCTCCATCTCCCTGCAGAGAAAAGGAGCTGAAAACTGGCTCAAAAGCAAGAAGGTTGCTTCCTGCACTCTTGCTGCAAGCAGGATGCAGAGGAGTGTGTATGTGTGTCCTTGAACAAACGCTCTGAGAAGTTTGTCCGGTTTTTTTTTCCTCTCCCCCCTCTCAGGCTCAGTTGAAAGGCACAGAAATGCACCAAGTTAACTTCTGGGCATAGAGCAGCCATAGGGGATACACATCCTAAAGTCACCCCAAGACACAGGCACAGAGAATTCAGTGGAAAGACTCTGAGAATTCTGCTCCCAGAGATCATTCCTGCTCACACGGACCCTTGTAGAAAGGGGCCATCATTCCAGGCAGCCTGTACTGAGCATGTGGCTCCTGAGCAGGGTTTGTTGTTTAGGAAACCTGCTCAGGCTTTTCCATTCTTTCCTTGCAAACAGGAAAACTTCTCCTGGGGCTGTGTGCAGGCAGAGGCCTGAGGAGAGCAGGTGGCACATGGTGCGCTGGGCTGGGACAGCCAGCTGCAGAGCTCAAGGGAAGAAGCCCAAAGAGTCACAATGGCTCCTTGCCTTCACATGCAACACCTGGGTCACAATGGTCTCCTTGATTCCATGAGGCCCCACTGTGTCACAGTGGCTCCTTGGTTCCATGCGGTTCCGCAGTGTCACCATGGTGTCCTTTGATCCGCATTGTCATCATGGACAATTGGTTCCATGAGGCCCCGCAGTGTCACAATGGTCCCTTGGTTCCATAGGTTTTATGTTGTAACAATGGACTCCTTGCTTCTATGAGCTCGCCTGCTTTTTGCAGAGGTGTCTTTGGTTCCAACAAGGCCCCGCTGTGTCTCAGTGCACCCTGGCTTCCATGTGGATCTGGAGTATCACAAAGGCTCCTTGGTTGCACCAGGTCCTGCTGTGTCACAATGGATCCTGTGCTCCATGAGGCCCTCCAAAGTCATCATGGAGGCTTGCTTCCATGAGGTTCCATGATGTGCCAGTGGTCATCTTGGTTCCAGGAGTTTCCTTAGTGTCACAATGCTCTCCATGCTTCCATGATTCCCCACAATGTCCCAATGCTCTCCATGCTTCCATTAGGCCCTGCTTTGCCACAATGGTGCCCTTGTTTCCATGAGGCCCCGCTGTGTCACAATGGACGTATGGTTCCATGATGCTCCGTGGTGTCACCATGGTCTTCTTGAATCCGCAGTGTAACAATGGACCATTGGTTCCATGCGGCCTGGCCGTGTCACAATGGGCTCCTTGATTCCATGATTCCCCACGGTGTCACAATGGAGCCTTGTTTCTAGGAGGTTCTGTACTGTCACAATTGTCTCCTTGATGCCATCAGCCCCTGCAGTGTCACAATGGCTCCTTGGTTCCATGAGGAACACAAAAGCTTTGCAGAAACATTGAGCCACAGCTGCTGAACACAGCTGGCAACATCTGCTTGCATCAAAAGAGGGCTTCAAGCTGACAATGGCACCAGCAGCTTCCATCTGCAACAGAGACCCAGGGAAAGGACAGGCTGTGCCGGTCTGGACAAATGTGGAGGAAAATATCCTCTGGTAGAAGGCAGGTTACACCCAGCCCTCCCCCACCAGGTTCGGGAAAAAAGAATTTTCCTCGGAAGAAAGTGAAAGAGATAGAAACTCTTTATTTAACAAACACACAGCAAAAGGATAACAATGCTAAATATTCAAACCTCTCGCTGTGGAGAGAAAGCTGGGATAATTGGAGAGTCCTTCCGTGTTTCAGTGGGGTCTCCTGAAACATCCCTAGACAGCGAGGCCCGTGGAAAGAAATAGGGAGCGATTCTTGAGAGAAGTTTCAGAGCTCTTTCTTCTCCAGCCACATGGGCGGGGCACTGCCAAAGAACTGAGCAATCCCGGGACAAGCAGGGCCCTCCTGGCACAGGGCAACACAAAATAACCAGTGCTGAACAGGATTAGGGCACATGTGAGCAGGGAGCAGGGAGACCCCGTGCCCAGGCCATGCCTCTACCCCAGGGTCCCCTCTCCCATGACCTCATGGCAGGGGGGAGGAACCCCAACACTTCTGGAGGTGTAGTCTCCCTCCTCCTCCTTGGAGCTGGGCCATGGGCCCACATTCAGGGCCCCCACCTCGGTAGAAAATTCTCCCGGTGTGGTCTGATGTTGAAACAGTCAAGAAGAGAAGAAGCGAAAGAAACCCCCAAAGTCCCAGGAGAACAAAGTTCAACTCTCCATCTCCCTGCAGAGAAAAGGAGCTGAAAACTGGCTCAAAAGCAAGAAGGTTGCTTCCTGCACTCTTGCTGCAAGCAGGATGCAGAGGAGTGTGTATGTGTGTCCTTGAACAAACGCTCTGAGAAGTTTGTCCGGTTTTTTTTCCTCTCCCCCCTCTCAGGCTCAGTTGAAAGGCACAGAAATGCACCAAGTTAACTTCTGGGCATAGAGCAGCCATAGGGGATACACATCCTAAAGTCACCCCAAGACACAGGCACAGAGAATTCAGTGGAAAGACTCTGAGAATTCTGCTCCCAGAGATCATTCCTGCTCACACGGACCCTTGTAGAAAGGGGCCATCGTTCCAGGCAGCCTGTACTGAGCATGTGGCTCCTGAGCAGGGTTTGTTGTTTAGGAAACCTGCTCAGGCTTTTCCATTCTTTCCTTGCAAACAGGAAAACTTCTCCTGGGCCTGTGTGCAGGCAGAGCCCTGAGGAGAGCAGGTGGCACATGGTGCGCTGGGCTGGGACAGCCAGCTGCAGAGCTCAAGGGAAGAAGCCCAAAGAGTCACAATGGCTCCTTGCCTTCACATGCAACACCTGGGTCACAATGGTCTCCTTGATTCCATGAGGCCCCACTGTGTCACAGTGGCTCCTTGGTTCCATGCGGTTCCGCAGTGTCACCATGGTCTCCTTTGATCCGCATTGTCATCATGGACAATTGGTTCCATGAGGCCCCGCAGTGTCACAATGGTCCCTTGGTTCCATAGGTTTTATGTTGTAACAATGGACTCCTTGCTTCTATGAGCTCGCCTGCTTTTTGCAGAGGTGTCTTTGGTTCCAACAAGGCCCCGCTGTGTCTCAGTGCACCCTGGCTTCCATGTGGATCTGGAGTATCACAAAGGCTCCTTGGTTGCACCAGGTCCTGCTGTGTCACAATGGATCCTGTGCTCCATGAGGCCCTCCAAAGTCATCATGGAGGCTTGCTTCCATGAGGTTCCATGATGTGCCAGTGGTCATCTTGGTTCCAGGAGTTTCCTTAGTGTCACAATGCTCTCCATGCTTCCATGATTCCCCACAATGTCCCAATGCTCTCCATGCTTCCATTAGGCCCTGCTTTGCCACAATGGTGCCCTTGTTTCCATGAGGCCCCGCTGTGTCACAATGGACGTATGGTTCCATGATGCTCCGTGGTGTCACCATGGTCTTCTTGAATCCGCAGTGTAACAATGGACCATTGGTTCCATGCGGCCTGGCCGTGTCACAATGGGCTCCTTGATTCCATGATTCCCCACGGTGTCACAATGGAGCCTTGTTTCTAGGAGGTTCTGTACTGTCACAATTGTCTCCTTGATGCCATCAGCCCCTGCAGTGTCACAATGGCTCCTTGGTTCCATGAGGAACACAAAAGCTTTGCAGAAACATTGAGCCACAGCTGCTGAACACAGCTGGCAACATCTGCTTGCATCAAAAGAGGGCTTCAAGCTGAGAATGGCACCAGCAGCTTCCATCTGCAACAGAGACCCAGGGAAAGGACAGGCTGTGCCGGTCTGGACAAATGTGGAGGAAAATATCCTCTGGTAGAAGGCAGGTTACACCCAGCCCTCCCCCACCAGGTTCGGGAAAAAAGAATTTTCCTCGGAAGAAAGTGAAAGAGATAGAAACTCTTTATTTAACAAACACACAGCAAAAGGATAACAATGCTAAATATTCAAACCTCTCGCTGTGGAGAGAAAGCTGGGATAATTGGAGAGTCCTTCCGTGTTTCAGTGGGGTCTCCTGAAACATCCCTAGACAGCGAGGCCCGTGGAAAGAAATAGGGAGCGATTCTTGAGAGAAGTTTCAGAGCTCTTTCTTCTCCAGCCACATGGGCGGGGCACTGCCAAAGAACTGAGCAATCCCGGGACAAGCAGGGCCCTCCTGGCACAGGGCAACACAAAATAACCAGTGCTGAACAGGATTAGGGCACATGTGAGCAGGGAGCAGGGAGACCCCGTGCCCAGGCCATGCCTCTACCCCAGGGTCCCCTCTCCCATGACCTCATGGCAGGGGGGAGGAACCCCAACACTTCTGGAGGTGTAGTCTCCCTCCTCCTCCTTGGAGCTGGGCCATGGGCCCACATTCAGGGCCCCCACCTCGGTAGAAAATTCTCCCGGTGTGGTCTGATGTTGAAACAGTCAAGAAGAGAAGAAGCGAAAGAAACCCCCAAAGTCCCAGGAGAACAAAGTTCAACTCTCCATCTCCCTGCAGAGAAAAGGAGCTGAAAACTGGCTCAAAAGCAAGAAGGTTGCTTCCTGCACTCTTGCTGCAAGCAGGATGCAGAGGAGTGTGTATGTGTGTCCTTGAACAAACGCTCTGAGAAGTTTGTCCGGTTTTTTTTCCTCTCCCCCCTCTCAGGCTCAGTTGAAAGGCACAGAAATGCACCAAGTTAACTTCTGGGCATAGAGCAGCCATAGGGGATACACATCCTAAAGTCACCCCAAGACACAGGCACAGAGAATTCAGTGGAAAGACTCTGAGAATTCTGCTCCCAGAGATCATTCCTGCTCACACGGACCCTTGTAGAAAGGGGCCATCGTTCCAGGCAGCCTGTACTGAGCATGTGGCTCCTGAGCAGGGTTTGTTGTTTAGGAAACCTGCTCAGGCTTTTCCATTCTTTCCTTGCAAACAGGAAAACTTCTCCTGGGCCTGTGTGCAGGCAGAGCCCTGAGGAGAGCAGGTGGCACATGGTGCGCTGGGCTGGGACAGCCAGCTGCAGAGCTCAAGGGAAGAAGCCCAAAGAGTCACAATGGCTCCTTGCCTTCACATGCAACACCTGGGTCACAATGGTCTCCTTGATTCCATGAGGCCCCACTGTGTCACAGTGGCTCCTTGGTTCCATGCGGTTCCGCAGTGTCACCATGGTCTCCTTTGATCCGCATTGTCATCATGGACAATTGGTTCCATGAGGCCCCGCAGTGTCACAATGGTCCCTTGGTTCCATAGGTTTTATGTTGTAACAATGGACTCCTTGCTTCTATGAGCTCGCCTGCTTTTTGCAGAGGTGTCTTTGGTTCCAACAAGGCCCCGCTGTGTCTCAGTGCACCCTGGCTTCCATGTGGATCTGGAGTATCACAAAGGCTCCTTGGTTGCACCAGGTCCTGCTGTGTCACAATGGATCCTGTGCTCCATGAGGCCCTCCAAAGTCATCATGGAGGCTTGCTTCCATGAGGTTCCATGATGTGCCAGTGGTCATCTTGGTTCCAGGAGTTTCCTTAGTGTCACAATGCTCTCCATGCTTCCATGATTCCCCACAATGTCCCAATGCTCTCCATGCTTCCATTAGGCCCTGCTTTGCCACAATGGTGCCCTTGTTTCCATGAGGCCCCGCTGTGTCACAATGGACGTATGGTTCCATGATGCTCCGTGGTGTCACCATGGTCTTCTTGAATCCGCAGTGTAACAGTGGACCATTGGTTCCATGCGGCCTGGCCGTGTCACAATGTGCTCCTTGATTCCATGATTCCCCACGGTGTCACAATGGAGCCTTGTTTCTAGGAGGTTCTGTACTGTCACAATTGTCTCCTTGATGCCATCAGCCCCTGCAGTGTCACAATGGCTCCTTGGTTCCATGAGGAACACAAAAGCTTTGCAGAAACATTGAGCAACAGCTGCTGAACACAGCTGGCAACATCTGCTTGCATCAAAAGAGGGCTTCAAGCTGAGAATGGCACCAGCAGCTTCCATCTGCAACAGAGACCCAGGGAAAGGACAGGCTGTGCCGGTCTGGACAAATTTGGAGGAAAATATCCTCTGGTAGAAGGCAGGTTACACCCAGCCCTCCCCCACCAGGTTCGGGAAAAAAGAATTTTCCTCGGAAGAAAGTGAAAGAGATAGAAACTCTTTATTTAACAAACACACAGCAAAAGGATAACAATGCTAAATATTCAAACCTCTCGCTGTGGAGAGAAAGCTGGGATAATTGGAGAGTCCTTCCGTGTTTCAGTGGGGTCTCCTGAAACATCCCTAGACAGCCAGGCCCGTGGAAAGAAATAGGGAGCGATTCTTGAGAGAAGTTTCAGAGCTCTTTCTTCTCCAGCCACATGGGCGGGGCACTGCCAAAGAACTGAGCAATCCCGGGACAAGCAGGGCCCTCCTGGCACAGGGCAACACAAAATAACCAGTGCTGAACAGGATTAGGGCACATGTGAGCAGGGAGCAGGGAGACCCCGTGCCCAGGCCATGCCTCTACCCCAGGGTCCCCTCTCCCTTGACCTCATGGCAGGGGGGAGGAACCCCAACACTTCTGGAGGTGTAGTCTCCCTCCTCCTCCTTGGAGCTGGGCCATGGGCCCACATTCAGGGCCCCCACCTCGGTAGAAAATTCTCCCGGTGTGGTCTGATGTTGAAACAGTCAAGAAGAGAAGAAGCGAAAGAAACCCCCAAAGTCCCAGGAGAACAAAGTTCAACTCTCCATCTCCCTGCAGAGAAAAGGAGCTGAAAACTGGCTCAAAAGCAAGAAGGTTGCTTCCTGCACTCTTGCTGCAAGCAGGATGCAGAGGAGTGTGTATGTGTGTCCTTGAACAAACGCTCTGAGAAGTTTGTCCGGTTTTTTTTTCCTCTCCCCCCTCTCAGGCTCAGTTGAAAGGCACAGAAATGCACCAAGTTAACTTCTGGGCATAGAGCAGCCATAGGGGATACACATCCTAAAGTCACCCCAAGACACAGGCACAGAGAATTCAGTGGAAAGACTCTGAGAATTCTGCTCCCAGAGATCATTCCTGCTCACACGGACCCTTGTAGAAAGGGGCCATCGTTCCAGGCAGCCTGTACTGAGCATGTGGCTCCTGAGCAGGGTTTGTTGTTTAGGAAACCTGCTCAGGCTTTTCCATTCTTTCCTTGCAAACAGGAAAACTTCTCCTGGGCCTGTGTGCAGGCAGAGGCCTGAGGAGAGCAGGTGGCACATGGTGCGCTGGGCTGGGACAGCCAGCTGCAGAGCTCAAGGGAAGAAGCCCAAAGAGTCACAATGGCTCCTTGCCTTCACATGCAACACCTGGGTCACAATGGTCTCCTTGATTCCATGAGGCCCCACTGTGTCACAGTGGCTCCTTGGTTCCATGCGGTTCCGCAGTGTCACCATGGTGTCCTTTGATCCGCATTGTCATCATGGACAATTGGTTCCATGAGGCCCCGCAGTGTCACAATGGTCCCTTGGTTCCATAGGTTTTATGTTGTAACAATGGACTCCTTGCTTCTATGAGCTCGCCTGCTTTTTGCAGAGGTGTCTTTGGTTCCAACAAGGCCCCGCTGTGTCTCAGTGCACCCTGGCTTCCATGTGGATCTGGAGTATCACAAAGGCTCCTTGGTTGCACCAGGTCCTGCTGTGTCACAATGGATCCTGTGCTCCATGAGGCCCTCCAAAGTCATCATGGAGGCTTGCTTCCATGAGGTTCCATGATGTGCCAGTGGTCATCTTGGTTCCAGGAGTTTCCTTAGTGTCACAATGCTCTCCATGCTTCCATGATTCCCCACAATGTCCCAATGCTCTCCATGCTTCCATTAGGCCCTGCTTTGCCACAATGGTGCCCTTGTTTCCATGAGGCCCCGCTGTGTCACAATGGACGTATGGTTCCATGATGCTCCGTGGTGTCACCATGGTCTTCTTGAATCCGCAGTGTAACAATGGACCATTGGTTCCATGCGGCCTGGCCGTGTCACAATGGGCTCCTTGATTCCATGATTCCCCACGGTGTCACAATGGAGCCTTGTTTCTAGGAGGTTCTGTACTGTCACAATTGTCTCCTTGATGCCATCAGCCCCTGCAGTGTCACAATGGCTCCTTGGTTCCATGAGGAACACAAAAGCTTTGCAGAAACATTGAGCCACAGCTGCTGAACACAGCTGGCAACATCTGCTTGCATCAAAAGAGGGCTTCAAGCTGACAATGGCACCAGCAGCTTCCATCTGCAACAGAGACCCAGGGAAAGGACAGGCTGTGCCGGTCTGGACAAATTTGGAGGAAAATATCCTCTGGTAGAAGGCAGGTTACACCCAGCCCTCCCCCACCAGGTTCGGGAAAAAAGAATTTTCCTCGGAAGAAAGTGAAAGAGATAAAAACTATTTATTTAACAAACACACAGGAAAAGGATAACAATGCTAAATATTCAAACCTCTCGCTGTGGAGCGAAACCTGGGATAATTGGAGAGTCCTTCCGTGTTTCAGTGGGGTCTCCTGAAACATCCCTAGACAGCCAGGCCCGTGGAAAGAAATAGGGAGCGATTCTTGAGAGAAGTTTCAGAGCTCTTTCTTCTCCAGCCACATGGGCGGGGCACTGCCAAAGAACTGAGCAATCCCGGGACAAGCAGGGCCCTCCTGGCACAGGGCAACACAAAATAACCAGTGCTGAACAGGATTAGGGCACATGTGAGCAGGGAGCAGGGAGACCCCGTGCCCAGGCCATGCCTCTACCCCAGGGTCCCCTCTCCCATGACCTCATGGCAGGGGGGAGGAACCCCAACACTTCTGGAGGTGTAGTCTCCCTCCTCCTCCTTGGAGCTGGGCCATGGGCCCACATTCAGGGCCCCCACCTCGGTAGAAAATTCTCCCGGTGTGGTCTGATGTTGAAACAGTCAAGAAGAGAAGAAGCGAAAGAAACCCCCAAAGTCCCAGGAAAACAAAGTTCAACTCTCCATCTCCCTGCAGAGAAAAGGAGCTGAAAACTGGCTCAAAAGCAAGAAGGTTGCTTCCTGCACTCTTGCTGCAAGCAGGATGCAGAGGAGTGTGTATGTGTGTCCTTGAACAAACGCTCTGAGAAGTTTGTCCGGTGGTTTTTTCCTCTCCCCCCTCTCAAGCTCAGTTGAAAGGCACAGAAATGCACCAAGTTAACTTCGGGGCATAGAGCAGCCATAGGGGATACACATCCTAAAGTCACCCCAAGACACAGGCACAGAGAATTCAGTGGAAAGACTCTGAGAATTCTGCTCCCAGAGATCATTCCTGCTCACACTGACCCTTGTAGAAAGGGGCCATCGTTCCAGGCAGCCTGTACTGAGCATGTGGCTCCTGAGCGGGGTTTGTTGTTTAGGAAACCTGCTCAGGCTTTTCCATTCTTTCCTTGCAAACAGGAAAACTTCTCCTGGGGCTGTGTGCAGGCAGAGCCCTGAGGAGAGCAGGTGGCACATGGTGCGCTGGGCTGGGACAGCCAGCTGCAGAGCTCAAGGGAAGAAGCCCAAAGAGTCACAATGGCTCCTTGCCTTCACATGCAACACCTGGGTCACAATGGTCTCCTTGATTCCATGAGGCCCCTCTGTGTCACAGTGGCTCCTTGGTTCCATGCGGTTCCGCAGTGTCACCATGGTCTCCTTTGATCCGCATTGTCATCATGGACAATTGGTTCCATGAGGCCCCGCAGTGTCACAATGGTCCCTTGGTTCCATAGGTTTTATGTTGTAACAATGGACTCCTTGCTTCTATGAGCTCGCCTGCTTTTTGCAGAGGTGTCTTTGGTTCCAACAAGGCCCCGCTGTGTCTCAGTGCACCCTGGCTTCCATGCGGATCTGGAGTATCACAAAGGCTCCTTGGTTGCACCAGGTCCTGCTGTGTCACAATGGATCCTGTGCTCCATGAGGCCCTCCAAAGTCATCATGGAGGCTTGCTTCCATGAGGTTCCATGATGTGCCAGTGGTCATCTTGGTTCCAGGAGTTTCCTTAGTGTCACAATGCTCTCCATGCTTCCATGATTCCCCACAATGTCCCAATGCTCTCCATGCTTCCATTAGGCCCTGCTTTGCCACAATGGTGCCCTTGTTTCCATGAGGCCCCGCTGTGTCACAATGGACGTATGGTTCCATGATGCTCCGTGGTGTCACCATGGTCTTCTTGAATCCGCAGTGTAACAATGGACCATTGGTTCCATGCGGCCTGGCCGTGTCACAATGGGCTCCTTGATTCCATGATTCCCCACGGTGTCACAATGGAGCCTTGTTTCTAGGAGGTTCTGTACTGTCACAATTGTCTCCTTGATGCCATCAGCCCCTGCAGTGTCACAATGGCTCCTTGGTTCCATGAGGAACACAAAAGCTTTGCAGAAACATTGAGCCACAGCTGCTGAACACAGCTGGCAACATCTGCTTGCATCAAAAGAGGGCTTCAAGCTGAGAATGGCACCAGCAGCTTCCATCTGCAACAGAGACCCAGGGAAAGGACAGGCTGTGCCAATCTGGACAAATTTGGAGGAAAATATCCTCTGGTAGAAGGCAGGTTACACCCAGCCCTCCCCCACCAGGTTCGGGAAAAAAGAATTTTCCTCGGAAGAAAGTGAAAGAGATAAAAACTATTTATTTAACAAACACACAGGAAAAGGATAACAATGCTAAATATTCAAACCTCTCGCTGTGGAGCGAAACCTGGGATAATTGGAGAGTCCTTCCGTGTTTCAGTGGGGTCTCCTGAAACATCCATAGACAGCCAGGCCCGTGGAAAGAAATAGGGAGCGATTCTTGAGAGAAGTTTCAGAGCTCTTTCTTCTCCAGCCACACGGGCGGGGCACTGCCAAAGAACTGAGCAATCCCGGGACAAGCAGGGCCCTCCTGGCACAGGGCAACACAAAATAACCAGTGCTGAACAGGATTAGGGCACATGTGAGCAGGGAGCAGGGAGACCCCGTGCCCAGGCCATGCCTCTACCCCAGGGTCCCCTCTCCCATGACCTCATGGCAGGGGGGAGGAACCCCAACACTTCTGGAGGTGTAGTCTCCCTCCTCCTCCTTGGAGCTGGGCCATGGGCCCACATTCAGGGCCCCCACCTCGGTAGAAAATTCTCCCGGTGTGGTCTGATGTTGAAACAGTCAAGAAGAGAAGAAGTGAAAGAAACCCCCAAAGTCCCAGGAAAACAAAGTTCAAACTCTCCATCTCCCTGCAGAGAAAAGGAGCTGAAAACTGGCTCAAAAGCAAGAAGGTTGCTTCCTGCGCTCTTGCTGCAAGCAGGATGCAGAGGAGTGTGTATGTGTGTCCTTGAACAAACGCTCTGAGAAGTTTGTCCGGTTTTTTTTCCTCTCCCCCCTCTCAGGCTCAGTTGAAAGGCACAGAAATGCACCAAGTTAACTTCTGGGCATAGAGCAGCCATAGGGGATACACATCCTAAAGTCACCCCAAGACACAGGCACAGAGAATTCAGTGGAAAGACTCTGAGAATTCTGCTCCCAGAGATCATTCCTGCTCACACTGACCCTTGTAGAAAGGGGCCATCGTTCCAGGCAGCCTGTACTGAGCATGTGGCTCCTGAGCAGGGTTTGTTGTTTAGGAAACCTGCTCAGGCTTTTCCATTCTTTCCTTGCAAACAGGAAAACTTCTCCTGGGCCTGTGTGCAGGCAGAGGCCTGAGGAGAGCAGGTGGCACATGGTGCGCTGGGCTGGGACAGCCAGCTGCAGAGCTCAAGGGAAGAAGCCCAAAGAGTCACAATGGCTCCTTGCCTTCACATGCAACACCTGGGTCACAATGGTCTCCTTGATTCCATGAGGCCCCACTGTGTCACAGTGGCTCCTTGGTTCCATGCGGTTCCGCAGTGTCACCATGGTGTCCTTTGATCCGCATTGTCATCATGGACAATTGGTTCCATGAGGCCCCGCAGTGTCACAATGGTCCCTTGGTTCCATAGGTTTTATGTTGTAACAATGGACTCCTTGCTTCTATGAGCTCGCCTGCTTTTTGCAGAGGTGTCTTTGGTTCCAACAAGGCCCCGCTGTGTCTCAGTGCACCCTGGCTTCCATGTGGATCTGGAGTATCACAAAGGCTCCTTGGTTCCACCAGGTCCTGCTGTGTCACAATGGATCCTGTGCTCCATGAGGCCCTCCAAAGTCATCATGGAGGCTTGCTTCCATGAGGTTCCATGATGTGCCAGTGGTCATCTTGGTTCCAGGAGTTTCCTTAGTGTCACAATGCTCTCCATGCTTCCATGATTCCCCACAATGTCCCAATGCTCTCCATGCTTCCATTAGGCCCTGCTTTGCCACAATGGTGCCCTTGTTTCCATGAGGCCCCGCTGTGTCACAATGGACGTATGGTTCCATGATGCTCCGTGGTGTCACCATGGTCTTCTTGAATCCGCAGTGTAACAATGGACCATTGGTTCCATGCGGCCTGGCCGTGTCACAATGGGCTCCTTGATTCCATGATTCCCCACAGTGTCACAATGGAGCCTTGTTTCTAGGAGGTTCTGTACTGTCACAATTGTCTCCTTGATGCCATCAGCCCCTGCAGTGTCACAATGGCTCCTTGGTTCCATGAGGAACACAAAAGCTTTGCAGAAACATTGAGCCACAGCTGCTGAACACAGCTGGCAACATCTGCTTGCATCAAAAGAGGGCTTCAAGCTGAGAATGGCACCAGCAGCTTCCATCTGCAACAGAGACCCAGGGAAAGGACAGGCTGTGCCAATCTGGACAAATTTGGAGGAAAATATCCTCTGGTAGAAGGCAGGTTACACCCAGCCCTCCCCCACCAGGTTCGGGAAAAAAGAATTTTCCTCGGAAGAAAGTGAAAGAGATAAAAACTATTTATTTAACAAACACACAGGAAAAGGATAACAATGCTAAATATTCAAACCTCTCGCTGTGGAGCGAAACCTGGGATAATTGGAGAGTCCTTCCGTGTTTCAGTGGGGTCTCCTGAAACATCCATAGACAGCCAGGCCCGTGGAAAGAAATAGGGAGCGATTCTTGAGAGAAGTTTCAGAGCTCTTTCTTCTCCAGCCACACGGGCGGGGCACTGCCAAAGAACTGAGCAATCCCGGGACAAGCAGGGCCCTCCTGGCACAGGGCAACACAAAATAACCAGTGCTGAACAGGATTAGGGCACATGTGAGCAGGGAGCAGGGAGACCCCGTGCCCAGGCCATGCCTCTACCCCAGGGTCCCCTCTCCCATGACCTCATGGCAGGGGGGAGGAACCCCAACACTTCTGGAGGTGTAGTCTCCCTCCTCCTCCTTGGAGCTGGGCCATGGGCCCACATTCAGGGCCCCCACCTCGGTAGAAAATTCTCCCGGTGTGGTCTGATGTTGAAACAGTCAAGAAGAGAAGAAGTGAAAGAAACCCCCAAAGTCCCAGGAAAACAAAGTTCAAACTCTCCATCTCCCTGCAGAGAAAAGGAGCTGAAAACTGGCTCAAAAGCAAGAAGGTTGCTTCCTGCGCTCTTGCTGCAAGCAGGATGCAGAGGAGTGTGTATGTGTGTCCTTGAACAAACGCTCTGAGAAGTTTGTCCGGTTTTTTTTCCTCTCCCCCCTCTCAGGCTCAGTTGAAAGGCACAGAAATGCACCAAGTTAACTTCTGGGCATAGAGCAGCCATAGGGGATACACATCCTAAAGTCACCCCAAGACACAGGCACAGAGAATTCAGTGGAAAGACTCTGAGAATTCTGCTCCCAGAGATCATTCCTGCTCACACTGACCCTTGTAGAAAGGGGCCATCGTTCCAGGCAGCCTGTACTGAGCATGTGGCTCCTGAGCGGGGTTTGTTGTTTAGGAAACCTGCTCAGGCTTTTCCATTCTTTCCTTGCAAACAGGAAAACTTCTCCTGGGCCTGTGTGCAGGCAGAGGCCTGAGGAGAGCAGGTGGCACATGGTGCGCTGGGCTGGGACAGCCAGCTGCAGAGCTCAAGGGAAGAAGCCCAAAGAGTCACAATGGCTCCTTGCCTTCACATGCAACACCTGGGTCACAATGGTCTCCTTGATTCCATGAGGCCCCACTGTGTCACAGTGGCTCCTTGGTTCCATGCGGTTCCGCAGTGTCACCATGGTCTCCTTTGATCCGCATTGTCATCATGGACAATTGGTTCCATGAGGCCCCGCAGTGTCACAATGGTCCCTTGGTTCCATAGGTTTTATGTTGTAACAATGGACTCCTTGCTTCTATGAGCTCGCCTGCTTTTTGCAGAGGTGTCTTTGGTTCCAACAAGGCCCCGCTGTGTCTCAGTGCACCCTGGCTTCCATGTGGATCTGGAGTATCACAAAGGCTCCTTGGTTCCACCAGGTCCTGCTGTGTCACAATGGATCCTGTGCTCCATGAGGCCCTCCAAAGTCATCATGGAGGCTTGCTTCCATGAGGTTCCATGATGTGCCAGTGGTCATCTTGGTTCCAGGAGTTTCCTTAGTGTCACAATGCTCTCCATGCTTCCATGATTCCCCACAATGTCCCAATGCTCTCCATGCTTCCATTAGGCCCTGCTTTGCCACAATGGTGCCCTTGTTTCCATGAGGCCCCGCTGTGTCACAATGGACGTATGGTTCCATGATGCTCCGTGGTGTCACCATGGTCTTCTTGAATCCGCAGTGTAACAATGGACCATTGGTTCCATGCGGCCTGGCCGTGTCACAATGGGCTCCTTGATTCCATGATTCCCCACAGTGTCACAATGGAGCCTTGTTTCTAGGAGGTTCTGTACTGTCACAATTGTCTCCTTGATGCCATCAGCCCCTGCAGTGTCACAAAGGCTCCTTGGTTCCATGAGGAACACAAAAGCTTTGCATCAACATTGAGCCACAGCTGCTGAACACAGCTGGCAACATCTGCTTGCATCAAAAGAGGGCTTCAAGCTGAGAATGGCACCAGCAGCTTCCATCTGCAACAGAGACCCAGGGAAAGGACAGGCTGTGCCGGTCTGGACAAATTTGGAGGAAAATATCCTCTGGTAGAAGGCAGGTTACACCCAGCCCTCCCCCACCAGGTTCGGGAAAAAAGAATTTTCCTCGGAAGAAAGTGAAAGAGATAAAAACTATTTATTTAACAAACACACAGGAAAAGGATAACAATGCTAAATATTCAAACCTCTCGCTGTGGAGCGAAACCTGGGATAATTGGAGAGTCCTTCCGTGTTTCAGTGGGGTCTCCTGAAACATCCATAGACAGCCAGGCCCGTGGAAAGAAATAGGGAGCGATTCTTGAGAGAAGTTTCAGAGCTCTTTCTTCTCCAGCCACACGGGCGGGGCACTGCCAAAGAACTGAGCAATCCCGGGACAAGCAGGGCCCTCCTGGCACAGGGCAACACAAAATAACCAGTGCTGAACAGGATTAGGGCACATGTGAGCAGGGAGCAGGGAGACCCCGTGCCCAGGCCATGCCTCTACCCCAGGGTCCCCTCTCCCATGACCTCATGGCAGGGGGGAGGAACCCCAACACTTCTGGAGGTGTAGTCTCCCTCCTCCTCCTTGGAGCTGGGCCATGGGCCCACATTCAGGGCCCCCACCTCGGTAGAAAATTCTCCCGGTGTGGTCTGATGTTGAAACAGTCAAGAAGAGAAGAAGTGAAAGAAACCCCCAAAGTCCCAGGAAAACAAAGTTCAAACTCTCCATCTCCCTGCAGAGAAAAGGAGCTGAAAACTGGCTCAAAAGCAAGAAGGTTGCTTCCTGCGCTCTTGCTGCAAGCAGGATGCAGAGGAGTGTGTATGTGTGTCCTTGAACAAACGCTCTGAGAAGTTTGTCCGGTTTTTTTTCCTCTCCCCCCTCTCAGGCTCAGTTGAAAGGCACAGAAATGCACCAAGTTAACTTCTGGGCATAGAGCAGCCATAGGGGATACACATCCTAAAGTCACCCCAAGACACAGGCACAGAGAATTCAGTGGAAAGACTCTGAGAATTCTGCTCCCAGAGATCATTCCTGCTCACACTGACCCTTGTAGAAAGGGGCCATCGTTCCAGGCAGCCTGTACTGAGCATGTGGCTCCTGAGCAGGGTTTGTTGTTTAGGAAACCTGCTCAGGCTTTTCCATTCTTTCCTTGCAAACAGGAAAACTTCTCCTGGGCCTGTGTGCAGGCAGAGGCCTGAGGAGAGCAGGTGGCACATGGTGCGCTGGGCTGGGACAGCCAGCTGCAGAGCTCAAGGGAAGAAGCCCAAAGAGTCACAATGGCTCCTTGCCTTCACATGCAACACCTGGGTCACAATGGTCTCCTTGATTCCATGAGGCCCCACTGTGTCACAGTGGCTCCTTGGTTCCATGCGGTTCCGCAGTGTCACCATGGTGTCCTTTGATCCGCATTGTCATCATGGACAATTGGTTCCATGAGGCCCCGCAGTGTCACAATGGTCCCTTGGTTCCATAGGTTTTATGTTGTAACAATGGACTCCTTGCTTCTATGAGCTCGCCTGCTTTTTGCAGAGGTGTCTTTGGTTCCAACAAGGCCCCGCTGTGTCTCAGTGCACCCTGGCTTCCATGTGGATCTGGAGTATCACAAAGGCTCCTTGGTTCCACCAGGTCCTGCTGTGTCACAATGGATCCTGTGCTCCATGAGGCCCTCCAAAGTCATCATGGAGGCTTGCTTCCATGAGGTTCCATGATGTGCCAGTGGTCATCTTGGTTCCAGGAGTTTCCTTAGTGTCACAATGCTCTCCATGCTTCCATGATTCCCCACAATGTCCCAATGCTCTCCATGCTTCCATTAGGCCCTGCTTTGCCACAATGGTGCCCTTGTTTCCATGAGGCCCCGCTGTGTCACAATGGACGTATGGTTCCATGATGCTCCGTGGTGTCACCATGGTCTTCTTGAATCCGCAGTGTAACAATGGACCATTGGTTCCATGCGGCCTGGCCGTGTCACAATGGGCTCCTTGATTCCATGATTCCCCACAGTGTCACAATGGAGCCTTGTTTCTAGGAGGTTCTGTACTGTCACAATTGTCTCCTTGATGCCATCAGCCCCTGCAGTGTCACAAAGGCTCCTTGGTTCCATGAGGAACACAAAAGCTTTGCATCAACATTGAGCCACAGCTGCTGAACACAGCTGGCAACATCTGCTTGCATCAAAAGAGGGCTTCAAGCTGAGAATGGCACCAGCAGCTTCCATCTGCAACAGAGACCCAGGGAAAGGACAGGCTGTGCCGGTCTGGACAAATTTGGAGGAAAATATCCTCTGGTAGAAGGCAGGTTACACCCAGCCCTCCCCCACCAGGTTCGGGAAAAAAGAATTTTCCTCGGAAGAAAGTGAAAGAGATAAAAACTATTTATTTAACAAACACACAGGAAAAGGATAACAATGCTAAATATTCAAACCTCTCGCTGTGGAGCGAAACCTGGGATAATTGGAGAGTCCTTCCGTGTTTCAGTGGGGTCTCCTGAAACATCCCTAGACAGCCAGGCCCGTGGAAAGAAATAGGGAGCGATTCTTGAGAGAAGTTTCAGAGCTCTTTCTTCTCCAGCCACATGGGCGGGGCACTGCCAAAGAACTGAGCAATCCCGGGACAAGCAGGGCCCTCCTGGCACAGGGCAACACAAAATAACCAGTGCTGAACAGGATTAGGGCACATGTGAGCAGGGAGCAGGGAGACCCCGTGCCCAGGCCATGCCTCTACCCCAGGGTCCCCTCTCCCATGACCTCATGGCAGGGGGGAGGAACCCCAACACTTCTGGAGGTGTAGTCTCCCTCCTCCTCCTTGGAGCTGGGCCATGGGCCCACATTCAGGGCCCCCACCTCGGTAGAAAATTCTCCCGGTGTGGTCTGATGTTGAAACAGTCAAGAAGAGAAGAAGTGAAAGAAACCCCCAAAGTCCCAGGAAAACAAAGTTCAAACTCTCCATCTCCCTGCAGAGAAAAGGAGCTGAAAACTGGCTCAAAAGCAAGAAGGTTGCTTCCTGCACTCTTGCTGCAAGCAGGATGCAGAGGAGTGTGTATGTGTGTCCTTGAACAAACGCTCTGAGAAGTTTGTCCGGTTTTTTTTCCTCTCCCCCCTCTCAGGCTCAGTTGAAAGGCACAGAAATGCACCAAGTTAACTTCTGGGCATAGAGCAGCCATAGGGGATACACATCCTAAAGTCACCCCAAGACACAGGCACAGAGAATTCAGTGGAAAGACTCTGAGAATTCTGCTCCCAGAGATCATTCCTGCTCACACTGACCCTTGTAGAAAGGGGCCATCGTTCCAGGCAGCCTGTACTGAGCATGTGGCTCCTGAGCAGGGTTTGTTGTTTAGGAAACCTGCTCAGGCTTTTCCATTCTTTCCTTGCAAACAGGAAAACTTCTCCTGGGCCTGTGTGCAGGCAGAGGCCTGAGGAGAGCAGGTGGCACATGGTGCGCTGGGCTGGGACAGCCAGCTGCAGAGCTCAAGGGAAGAAGCCCAAAGAGTCACAATGGCTCCTTGCCTTCACATGCAACACCTGGGTCACAATGGTCTCCTTGATTCCATGAGGCCCCACTGTGTCACAGTGGCTCCTTGGTTCCATGCGGTTCCGCAGTGTCACCATGGTCTCCTTTGATCCGCATTGTCATCATGGACAATTGGTTCCATGAGGCCCCGCAGTGTCACAATGGTCCCTTGGTTCCATAGGTTTTATGTTGTAACAATGGACTCCTTGCTTCTATGAGCTCGCCTGCTTTTTGCAGAGGTGTCTTTGGTTCCAACAAGGCCCCGCTGTGTCTCAGTGCACCCTGGCTTCCATGTGGATCTGGAGTATCACAAAGGCTCCTTGGTTCCACCAGGTCCTGCTGTGTCACAATGGATCCTGTGCTCCATGAGGCCCTCCAAAGTCATCATGGAGGCTTGCTTCCATGAGGTTCCATGATGTGCCAGTGGTCATCTTGGTTCCAGGAGTTTCCTTAGTGTCACAATGCTCTCCATGCTTCCATGATTCCCCACAATGTCCCAATGCTCTCCATGCTTCCATTAGGCCCTGCTTTGCCACAATGGTGCCCTTGTTTCCATGAGGCCCCGCTGTGTCACAATGGACGTATGGTTCCATGATGCTCCGTGGTGTCACCATGGTCTTCTTGAATCCGCAGTGTAACAATGGACCATTGGTTCCATGCGGCCTGGCCGTGTCACAATGGGCTCCTTGATTCCATGATTCCCCACGGTGTCACAATGGAGCCTTGTTTCTAGGAGGTTCTGTACTGTCACAATTGTCTCCTTGATGCCATCAGCCCCTGCAGTGTCACAAAGGCTCCTTGGTTCCATGAGGAACACAAAAGCTTTGCAGAAACATTGAGCCACAGCTGCTGAACACAGCTGGCAACATCTGCTTGCATCAAAAGAGGGCTTCAAGCTGACAATGGCACCAGCAGCTTCCATCTGCAACAGAGACCCAGGGAAAGGACAGGCTGTGCCGGTCTGGACAAATTTGGAGGAAAATATCCTCTGGTAGAAGGCAGGTTACACCCAGCCCTCCCCCACCAGGTTCGGGAAAAAAGAATTTTCCTCGGAAGAAAGTGAAAGAGATAAAAACTATTTATTTAACAAACACACAGGAAAAGGATAACAATGCTAAATATTCAAACCTCTCGCTGTGGAGCGAAACCTGGGATAATTGGAGAGTCCTTCCGTGTTTCAGTGGGGTCTCCTGAAACATCCCTAGACAGCCAGGCCCGTGGAAAGAAATAGGGAGCGATTCTTGAGAGAAGTTTCAGAGCTCTTTCTTCTCCAGCCACATGGGCGGGGCACTGCCAAAGAACTGAGCAATCCCGGGACAAGCAGGGCCCTCCTGGCACAGGGCAACACAAAATAACCAGTGCTGAACAGGATTAGGGCACATGTGAGCAGGGAGCAGGGAGACCCCGTGCCCAGGCCATGCCTCTACCCCAGGGTCCCCTCTCCCTTGACCTCATGGCAGGGGGGAGGAACCCCAACACTTCTGGAGGTGTAGTCTCCCTCCTCCTCCTTGGAGCTGGGCCATGGGCCCACATTCAGGGCCCCCACCTCGGTAGAAAATTCTCCCGGTGTGGTCTGATGTTGAAACAGTCAAGAAGAGAAGAAGCGAAAGAAACCCCCAAAGTCCCAGGAGAACAAAGTTCAACTCTCCATCTCCCTGCAGAGAAAAGGAGCTGAAAACTGGCTCAAAAGCAAGAAGGTTGCTTCCTGCACTCTTGCTGCAAGCAGGATGCAGAGGAGTGTGTATGTGTGTCCTTGAACAAACGCTCTGAGAAGTTTGTCCGGTTTTTTTTTCCTCTCCCCCCTCTCAGGCTCAGTTGAAAGGCACAGAAATGCACCAAGTTAACTTCTGGGCATAGAGCAGCCATAGGGGATACACATCCTAAAGTCACCCCAAGACACAGGCACAGAGAATTCAGTGGAAAGACTCTGAGAATTCTGCTCCCAGAGATCATTCCTGCTCACACTGACCCTTGTAGAAAGGGGCCATCGTTCCAGGCAGCCTGTACTGAGCATGTGGCTCCTGAGCGGGGTTTGTTGTTTAGGAAACCTGCTCAGGCTTTTCCATTCTTTCCTTGCAAACAGGAAAACTTCTCCTGGGCCTGTGTGCAGGCAGAGGCCTGAGGAGAGCAGGTGGCACATGGTGCGCTGGGCTGGGACAGCCAGCTGCAGAGCTCAAGGGAAGAAGCCCAAAGAGTCACAATGGCTCCTTGCCTTCACATGCAACACCTGGGTCACAATGGTCTCCTTGATTCCATGAGGCCCCACTGTGTCACAGTGGCTCCTTGGTTCCATGCGGTTCCGCAGTGTCACCATGGTCTCCTTTGATCCGCATTGTCATCATGGACAATTGGTTCCATGAGGCCCCGCAGTGTCACAATGGTCCCTTGGTTCCATAGGTTTTATGTTGTAACAATGGACTCCTTGCTTCTATGAGCTCGCCTGCTTTTTGCAGAGGTGTCTTTGGTTCCAACAAGGCCCCGCTGTGTCTCAGTGCACCCTGGCTTCCATGTGGATCTGGAGTATCACAAAGGCTCCTTGGTTCCACCAGGTCCTGCTGTGTCACAATGGATCCTGTGCTCCATGAGGCCCTCCAAAGTCATCATGGAGGCTTGCTTCCATGAGGTTCCATGATGTGCCAGTGGTCATCTTGGTTCCAGGAGTTTCCTTAGTGTCACAATGCTCTCCATGCTTCCATGATTCCCCACAATGTCCCAATGCTCTCCATGCTTCCATTAGGCCCTGCTTTGCCACAATGGTGCCCTTGTTTCCATGAGGCCCCGCTGTGTCACAATGGACGTATGGTTCCATGATGCTCCGTGGTGTCACCATGGTCTTCTTGAATCCGCAGTGTAACAATGGACCATTGGTTCCATGCGGCCTGGCCGTGTCACAATGGGCTCCTTGATTCCATGATTCCCCACGGTGTCACAATGGAGCCTTGTTTCTAGGAGGTTCTGTACTGTCACAATTGTCTCCTTGATGCCATCAGCCCCTGCAGTGTCACAATGGCTCCTTGGTTCCATGAGGAACACAAAAGCTTTGCAGAAACATTGAGCCACAGCTGCTGAACACAGCTGGCAACATCTGCTTGCATCAAAAGAGGGCTTCAAGCTGACAATGGCACCAGCAGCTTCCATCTGCAACAGAGA
The DNA here is from genome assembly GCF_041296385.1 of Aphelocoma coerulescens. Taxonomy (NCBI): domain Eukaryota; kingdom Metazoa; phylum Chordata; class Aves; order Passeriformes; family Corvidae; genus Aphelocoma; species Aphelocoma coerulescens. The sequence goes on along the minus strand of NW_027184055.1, from coordinate 731,106 downwards.
GCCAGGGAAAGGACAGGCTGTGCCAATCTGGACAAATTTGGAGGAAAATATCCTCTGGTAGAAGGCAGGTTACACCCAGCCCTCCCCCACCAGGTTCGGGAAAAAAGAATTTTCCTTGGAAGAAAGTGAAAGAGATAAAAACTATTTATTTAACAAACACACAGGAAAAGGATAACAATGCTAAATATTCAAACCTCTCGCTGTGGAGCGAAACCTGGGATAATTGGAGAGTCCTTCCGTGTTTCAGTGGGGTCTCCTGAAACATCCCTAGACAGCCAGGCCCGTGGAAAGAAATAGGGAGCGATTCTTGAGAGAAGTTTCAGAGCTCTTTCTTCTCCAGCCACACGGGCGGGGCACTGCCAAAGAACTGAGCAATCCCGGGACAAGCAGGGCCCTCCTGGCACAGGGCAACACAAAATAACCAGTGCTGAACAGGATTAGGGCACATGTGAGCAGGGAGCAGGGAGACCCCGTGCCCAGGCCATGCCTCTACCCCAGGGTCCCCTCTCCCATGACCTCATGGCAGGGGGGAGGAACCCCAACACTTCTGGAGGTGTAGTCTCCCTCCTCCTCCTTGGAGCTGGGCCATGGGCCCACATTCAGGGCCCCCACCTCGGTAGAAAATTCTCCCGGTGTGGTCTGATGTTGAAACAGTCAAGAAGAGAAGAAGTGAAAGAAACCCCCAAAGTCCCAGGAAAACAAAGTTCAAACTCTCCATCTCCCTGCAGAGAAAAGGAGCTGAAAACTGGCTCAAAAGCAAGAAGGTTGCTTCCTGCGCTCTTGCTGCAAGCAGGATGCAGAGGAGTGTGTATGTGTGTCCTTGAACAAACGCTCTGAGAAGTTTGTCCGGTTTTTTTTCCTCTCCCCCCTCTCAGGCTCAGTTGAAAGGCACAGAAATGCACCAAGTTAACTTCTGGGCATAGAGCAGCCATAGGGGATACACATCCTAAAGTCACCCCAAGACACAGGCACAGAGAATTCAGTGGAAAGACTCCGAGAATTCTGCTCCCAGAGATCATTCCTGCTCACACTGACCCTTGTAGAAAGGGGCCATCGTTCCAGGCAGCCTGTACTGAGCATGTGGCTCCTGAGCAGGGTTTGTTGTTTAGGAAACCTGCTCAGGCTTTTCCATTCTTTCCTTGCAAACAGGAAAACTTCTCCTGGGGCTGTGTGCAGGCAGAGGCCTGAGGAGAGCAGGTGGCACATGGTGCGCTGGGCTGGGACAGCCAGCTGCAGAGCTCAAGGGAAGAAGCCCAAAGAGTCACAATGGCTCCTTGCCTTCACATGCAACACCTGGGTCACAATGGTCTCCTTGATTCCATGAGGCCCCACTGTGTCACAGTGGCTCCTTGGTTCCATGCGGTTCCGCAGTGTCACCATGGTCTCCTTTGATCCGCATTGTCATCATGGACAATTGGTTCCATGAGGCCCCGCAGTGTCACAATGGTCCCTTGGTTCCATAGGTTTTATGTTGTAACAATGGACTCCTTGCTTCTATGAGCTCGCCTGCTTTTTGCAGAGGTGTCTTTGGTTCCAACAAGGCCCCGCTGTGTCTCAGTGCACCCTGGCTTCCATGTGGATCTGGAGTATCACAAAGGCTCCTTGGTTCCACCAGGTCCTGCTGTGTCACAATGGATCCTGTGCTCCATGAGGCCCTCCAAAGTCATCATGGAGGCTTGCTTCCATGAGGTTCCATGATGTGCCAGTGGTCATCTTGGTTCCAGGAGTTTCCTTAGTGTCACAATGCTCTCCATGCTTCCATGATTCCCCACAATGTCCCAATGCTCTCCATGCTTCCATTAGGCCCTGCTTTGCCACAATGGTGCCCTTGTTTCCATGAGGCCCCGCTGTGTCACAATGGACGTATGGTTCCATGATGCTCCGTGGTGTCACCATGGTCTTCTTGAATCCGCAGTGTAACAATGGACCATTGGTTCCATGCGGCCTGGCCGTGTCACAATGGGCTCCTTGATTCCATGATTCCCCACGGTGTCACAATGGAGCCTTGTTTCTAGGAGGTTCTGTACTGTCACAATTGTCTCCTTGATGCCATCAGCCCCTGCAGTGTCACAATGGCTCCTTGGTTCCATGAGGAACACAAAAGCTTTGCATCAACATTGAGCCACAGCTGCTGAACACAGCTGGCAACATCTGCTTGCATCAAAAGAGGGCTTCAAGCTGACAATGGCACCAGCAGCTTCCATCTGCAACAGAGACCCAGGGAAAGGACAGGCTGTGCCGGTCTGGACAAATTTGGAGGAAAATATCCTCTGGTAGAAGGCAGGTTACACCCAGCCCTCCCCCACCAGGTTCGGGAAAAAAGAATTTTCCTCGGAAGAAAGTGAAAGAGATAAAAACTATTTATTTAACAAACACACAGGAAAAGGATAACAATGCTAAATATTCAAACCTCTCGCTGTGGAGCGAAACCTGGGATAATTGGAGAGTCCTTCCGTGTTTCAGTGGGGTCTCCTGAAACATCCCTAGACAGCCAGGCCCGTGGAAAGAAATAGGGAGCGATTCTTGAGAGAAGTTTCAGAGCTCTTTCTTCTCCAGCCACACGGGCGGGGCACTGCCAAAGAACTGAGCAATCCCGGGACAAGCAGGGCCCTCCTGGCACAGGGCAACACAAAATAACCAGTGCTGAACAGGATTAGGGCACATGTGAGCAGGGAGCAGGGAGACCCCGTGCCCAGGCCATGCCTCTACCCCAGGGTCCCCTCTCCCATGACCTCATGGCAGGGGGGAGGAACCCCAACACTTCTGGAGGTGTAGTCTCCCTCCTCCTCCTTGGAGCTGGGCCATGGGCCCACATTCAGGGCCCCCACCTCGGTAGAAAATTCTCCCGGTGTGGTCTGATGTTGAAACAGTCAAGAAGAGAAGAAGCGAAAGAAACCCCCAAAGTCCCAGGAAAACAAAGTTCAAACTCTCCATCTCCCTGCAGAGAAAAGGAGCTGAAAACTGGCTCAAAAGCAAGAAGGTTGCTTCCTGCGCTCTTGCTGCAAGCAGGATGCAGAGGAGTGTGTATGTGTGTCCTTGAACAAACGCTCTGAGAAGTTTGTCCGGTTTTTTTTCCTCTCCCCCCTCTCAGGCTCAGTTGAAAGGCACAGAAATGCACCAAGTTAACTTCTGGGCATAGAGCAGCCATAGGGGATACACATCCTAAAGTCACCCCAAGACACAGGCACAGAGAATTCAGTGGAAAGACTCCGAGAATTCTGCTCCCAGAGATCATTCCTGCTCACACTGACCCTTGTAGAAAGGGGCCATCGTTCCAGGCAGCCTGTACTGAGCATGTGGCTCCTGAGCAGGGTTTGTTGTTTAGGAAACCTGCTCAGGCTTTTCCATTCTTTCCTTGCAAACAGGAAAACTTCTCCTGGGGCTGTGTGCAGGCAGAGGCCTGAGGAGAGCAGGTGGCACATGGTGCGCTGGGCTGGGACAGCCAGCTGCAGAGCTCAAGGGAAGAAGCCCAAAGAGTCACAATGGCTCCTTGCCTTCACATGCAACACCTGGGTCACAATGGTCTCCTTGATTCCATGAGGCCCCACTGTGTCACAGTGGCTCCTTGGTTCCATGCGGTTCCGCAGTGTCACCATGGTGTCCTTTGATCCGCATTGTCATCATGGACAATTGGTTCCATGAGGCCCCGCAGTGTCACAATGGTCCCTTGGTTCCATAGGTTTTATGTTGTAACAATGGACTCCTTGCTTCTATGAGCTCGCCTGCTTTTTGCAGAGGTGTCTTTGGTTCCAACAAGGCCCCGCTGTGTCTCAGTGCACCCTGGCTTCCATGCGGATCTGGAGTATCACAAAGGCTCCTTGGTTCCACCAGGTCCTGCTGTGTCACAATGGATCCTGTGCTCCATGAGGCCCTCCAAAGTCATCATGGAGGCTTGCTTCCATGAGGTTCCATGATGTGCCAGTGGTCATCTTGGTTCCAGGAGTTTCCTTAGTGTCACAATGCTCTCCATGCTTCCATGATTCCCCACAATGTCCCAATGCTCTCCATGCTTCCATTAGGCCCTGCTTTGCCACAATGGTGCCCTTGTTTCCATGAGGCCCCGCTGTGTCACAATGGACGTATGGTTCCATGATGCTCCGTGGTGTCACCATGGTCTTCTTGAATCCGCAGTGTAACAATGGACCATTGGTTCCATGCGGCCTGGCCGTGTCACAATGGGCTCCTTGATTCCATGATTCCCCACGGTGTCACAATGGAGCCTTGTTTCTAGGAGGTTCTGTACTGTCACAATTGTCTCCTTGATGCCATCAGCCCCTGCAGTGTCACAATGGCTCCTTGGTTCCATGAGGAACACAAAAGCTTTGCATCAACATTGAGACACAGCTGCTGAACACAGCTGGCAACATCTGCTTGCATCAAAAGAGGGCTTCAAGCTGACAATGGCACCAGCAGCTTCCATCTGCAACAGAGAGCCAGGGAAAGGACAGGCTGTGCCGGTCTGGACAAATTTGGAGGAAAATATCCTCTGGTAGAAGGCAGGTTACACCCAGCCCTCCCCCACCAGGTTCGGGAAAAAAGAATTTTCCTCGGAAGAAAGTGAAAGAGATAAAAACTATTTATTTAACAAACACACAGGAAAAGGATAACAATGCTAAATATTCAAACCTCTCGCTGTGGAGCGAAACCTGGGATAATTGGAGAGTCCTTCCGTGTTTCAGTGGGGTCTCCTGAAACATCCCTAGACAGCCAGGCCCGTGGAAAGAAATAGGGAGCGATTCTTGAGAGAAGTTTCAGAGCTCTTTCTTCTCCAGCCACATGGGCGGGGCACTGCCAAAGAACTGAGCAATCCCGGGACAAGCAGGGCCCTCCTGGCACAGGGCAACACAAAATAACCAGTGCTGAACAGGATTAGGGCACATGTGAGCAGGGAGCAGGGAGACCCCGTGCCCAGGCCATGCCTCTACCCCAGGGTCCCCTCTCCCTTGACCTCATGGCAGGGGGGAGGAACCCCAACACTTCTGGAGGTGTAGTCTCCCTCCTCCTCCTTGGAGCTGGGCCATGGGCCCACATTCAGGGCCCCCACCTCGGTAGAAAATTCTCCCGGTGTGGTCTGATGTTGAAACAGTCAAGAAGAGAAGAAGCGAAAGAAACCCCCAAAGTCCCAGGAGAACAAAGTTCAACTCTCCATCTCCCTGCAGAGAAAAGGAGCTGAAAACTGGCTCAAAAGCAAGAAGGTTGCTTCCTGCACTCTTGCTGCAAGCAGGATGCAGAGGAGTGTGTATGTGTGTCCTTGAACAAACGCTCTGAGAAGTTTGTCCGGTTTTTTTTTCCTCTCCCCCCTCTCAGGCTCAGTTGAAAGGCACAGAAATGCACCAAGTTAACTTCGGGGCATAGAGCAGCCATAGGGGATACACATCCTAAAGTCACCCCAAGACACAGGCACAGAGAACTCAGTGGAAAGACTCTGAGAATTCTGCTCCCAGAGATCATTCCTGCTCACACGGACCCTTGTAGAAAGGGGCCATCGTTCCAGGCAGCCTGTACTGAGCATGTGGCTCCTGAGCAGGGTTTGTTGTTTAGGAAACCTGCTCAGGCTTTTCCATTCTTTCCTTGCAAACAGGAAAACTTCTCCTGGGCCTGTGTGCAGGCAGAGGCCTGAGGAGAGCAGGTGGCACATGGTGCGCTGGGCTGGGACAGCCAGCTGCAGAGCTCAAGGGAAGAAGCCCAAAGAGTCACAATGGCTCCTTGCCTTCACATGCAACACCTGGGTCACAATGGTCTCCTTGATTCCATGAGGCCCCACTGTGTCACAGTGGCTCCTTGGTTCCATGCGGTTCCGCAGTGTCACCATGGTGTCCTTTGATCCGCATTGTCATCATGGACAATTGGTTCCATGAGGCCCCGCAGTGTCACAATGGTCCCTTGGTTCCATAGGTTTTATGTTGTAACAATGGACTCCTTGCTTCTATGAGCTCGCCTGCTTTTTGCAGAGGTGTCTTTGGTTCCAACAAGGCCCCGCTGTGTCTCAGTGCACCCTGGCTTCCATGTGGATCTGGAGTATCACAAAGGCTCCTTGGTTCCACCAGGTCCTGCTGTGTCACAATGGATCCTGTGCTCCATGAGGCCCTCCAAAGTCATCATGGAGGCTTGCTTCCATGAGGTTCCATGATGTGCCAGTGGTCATCTTGGTTCCAGGAGTTTCCTTAGTGTCACAATGCTCTCCATGCTTCCATGATTCCCCACAATGTCCCAATGCTCTCCATGCTTCCATTAGGCCCTGCTTTGCCACAATGGTGCCCTTGTTTCCATGAGGCCCCGCTGTGTCACAATGGACGTATGGTTCCATGATGCTCCGTGGTGTCACCATGGTCTTCTTGAATCCGCAGTGTAACAATGGACCATTGGTTCCATGCGGCCTGGCCGTGTCACAATGGGCTCCTTGATTCCATGATTCCCCACGGTGTCACAATGGAGCCTTGTTTCTAGGAGGTTCTGTACTGTCACAATTGTCTCCTTGATGCCATCAGCCCCTGCAGTGTCACAATGGCTCCTTGGTTCCATGAGGAACACAAAAGCTTTGCATCAACATTGAGACACAGCTGCTGAACACAGCTGGCAACATCTGCTTGCATCAAAAGAGGGCTTCAAGCTGACAATGGCACCAGCAGCTTCCATCTGCAACAGAGACCCAGGGAAAGGACAGGCTGTGCCGGTCTGGACAAATTTGGAGGAAAATATCCTCTGGTAGAAGGCAGGTTACACCCAGCCCTCCCCCACCAGGTTCGGGAAAAAAGAATTTTCCTCGGAAGAAAGTGAAAGAGATAAAAACTATTTATTTAACAAACACACAGGAAAAGGATAACAATGCTAAATATTCAAACCTCTCGCTGTGGAGCGAAACCTGGGATAATTGGAGAGTCCTTCCGTGTTTCAGTGGGGTCTCCTGAAACATCCCTAGACAGCCAGGCCCGTGGAAAGAAATAGGGAGCGATTCTTGAGAGAAGTTTCAGAGCTCTTTCTTCTCCAGCCACATGGGCGGGGCACTGCCAAAGAACTGAGCAATCACAGCACAACCAGGGCCCTCCTGGCACAGGGCAACACAAAATAACCAGTGCTGAACAGGATTAGGGCACATGTGAGCAGGGAGCAGGGAGACCCCGTGCCCAGGCCATGCCTCTACCCCAGGGTCCCCTCTCCCTTGACCTCATGGCAGGGGGGAGGAACCCCAACACTTCTGGAGGTGTAGTCTCCCTCCTCCTCCTTGGAGCTGGGCCATGGGCCCACATTCAGGGCCCCCACCTCGGTAGAAAATTCTCCCGGTGTGGTCTGATGTTGAAACAGTCAAGAAGAGAAGAAGCGAAAGAAACCCCCAAAGTCCCAGGAAAACAAAGTTCAACTCTCCATCTCCCTGCAGAGAAAAGGAGCTGAAAACTGGCTCAAAAGCAAGAAGGTTGCTTCCTGCACTCTTGCTGCAAGCAGGATGCAGAGGAGTGTGTATGTGTGTCCTTGAACAAACGCTCTGAGAAGTTTGTCCGGTGTTTTTTTCCTCTCCCCCCTCTCAGGCTCAGTTGAAAGGCACAGAAATGCACCAAGTTAACTTCGGGGCATAGAGCAGCCATAGGGGATACACATCCTAAAGTCACCCCAAGACACAGGCACAGAGAATTCAGTGGAAAGACTCTGAGAATTCTGCCCCCAGAGATCATTCCTGCTCACACGGACCCTTGTAGAAAGGGGCCATCGTTCCAGGCAGCCTGTACTGAGCATGTGGCTCCTGAGCGGGGTTTGTTGTTTAGGAAACCTGCTCAGGCTTTTCCATTCTTTCCTTGCAAACAGGAAAACTTCTCCTGGGCCTGTGTGCAGGCAGAGGCCTGAGGAGAGCAGGTGGCACATGGTGCGCTGGGCTGGGACAGCCAGCTGCAGAGCTCAAGGGAAGAAGCCCAAAGAGTCACAATGGCTCCTTGCCTTCACATGCAACACCTGGGTCACAATGGTCTCCTTGATTCCATGAGGCCCCACTGTGTCACAGTGGCTCCTTGGTTCCATGCGGTTCCGCAGTGTCACCATGGTCTCCTTTGATCCGCATTGTCATCATGGACAATTGGTTCCATGAGGCCCCGCAGTGTCACAATGGTCCCTTGGTTCCATAGGTTTTATGTTGTAACAATGGACTCCTTGCTTCTATGAGCTCGCCTGCTTTTTGCAGAGGTGTCTTTGGTTCCAACAAGGCCCCGCTGTGTCTCAGTGCACCCTGGCTTCCATGTGGATCTGGAGTATCACAAAGGCTCCTTGGTTCCACCAGGTCCTACTGTGTCACAATGGATCCTGTGCTCCATGAGGCCCTCCAAAGTCATCATGGAGGCTTGCTTCCATGAGGTTCCATGATGTGCCAGTGGTCATCTTGGTTCCAGGAGTTTCCTTAGTGTCACAATGCTCTCCATGCTTCCATGATTCCCCACAATGTCCCAATGCTCTCCATGCTTCCATTAGGCCCTGCTTTGCCACAATGGTGCCCTTGTTTCCATGAGGCCCCGCTGTGTCACAATGGACGTATGGTTCCATGATGCTCCGTGGTGTCACCATGGTCTTCTTGAATCCGCAGTGTAACAATGGACCATTGGTTCCATGCGGCCTGGCCGTGTCACAATGGGCTCCTTGATTCCATGATTCCCCACGGTGTCACAATGGAGCCTTGTTTCTAGGAGGTTCTGTACTGTCACAATTGTCTCCTTGATGCCATCAGCCCCTGCAGTGTCACAATGGCTCCTTGGTTCCATGAGGAACACAAAAGCTTTGCAGAAACATTGAGCAACAGCTGCTGAACACAGCTGGCAACATCTGCTTGCATCAAAAGAGGGCTTCAAGCTGAGAATGGCACCAGCAGCTTCCATCTGCAACAGAGACCCAGGGAAAGGACAGGCTGTGCCGGTCTGGACAAATTTGGAGGAAAATATCCTCTGGTAGAAGGCAGGTTACACCCAGCCCTCCCCCACCAGGTTCGGGAAAAAAGAATTTTCCTCGGAAGAAAGTGAAAGAGATAGAAACTCTTTATTTAACAAACACACAGCAAAAGGATAACAATGCTAAATATTCAAACCTCTCGCTGTGGAGAGAAAGCTGGGATAATTGGAGAGTCCTTCCGTGTTTCAGTGGGGTCTCCTGAAACATCCCTAGACAGCCAGGCCCGTGGAAAGAAATAGGGAGCGATTCTTGAGAGAAGTTTCAGAGCTCTTTCTTCTCCAGCCACATGGGCGGGGCACTGCCAAAGAACTGAGCAATCCCGGGACAAGCAGGGCCCTCCTGGCACAGGGCAACACAAAATAACCAGTGCTGAACAGGATTAGGGCACATGTGAGCAGGGAGCAGGGAGACCCCGTGCCCAGGCCATGCCTCTACCCCAGGGTCCCCTCTCCCATGACCTCATGGCAGGGGGGAGGAACCCCAACACTTCTGGAGGTGTAGTCTCCCTCCTCCTCCTTGGAGCTGGGCCATGGGCCCACATTCAGGGCCCCCACCTCGGTAGAAAATTCTCCCGGTGTGGTCTGATGTTGAAACAGTCAAGAAGAGAAGAAGCGAAAGAAACCCCCAAAGTCCCAGGAGAACAAAGTTCAACTCTCCATCTCCCTGCAGAGAAAAGGAGCTGAAAACTGGCTCAAAAGCAAGAAGGTTGCTTCCTGCACTCTTGCTGCAAGCAGGATGCAGAGGAGTGTGTATGTGTGTCCTTGAACAAACGCTCTGAGAAGTTTGTCCGGTTTTTTTTTCCTCTCCCCCCTCTCAGGCTCAGTTGAAAGGCACAGAAATGCACCAAGTTAACTTCTGGGCATAGAGCAGCCATAGGGGATACACATCCTAAAGTCACCCCAAGACACAGGCACAGAGAATTCAGTGGAAAGACTCTGAGAATTCTGCTCCCAGAGATCATTCCTGCTCACACGGACCCTTGTAGAAAGGGGCCATCGTTCCAGGCAGCCTGTACTGAGCATGTGGCTCCTGAGCGGGGTTTGTTGTTTAGGAAACCTGCTCAGGCTTTTCCATTCTTTCCTTGCAAACAGGAAAACTTCTCCTGGGCCTGTGTGCAGGCAGAGGCCTGAGGAGAGCAGGTGGCACATGGTGCGCTGGGCTGGGACAGCCAGCTGCAGAGCTCAAGGGAAGAAGCCCAAAGAGTCACAATGGCTCCTTGCCTTCACATGCAACACCTGGGTCACAATGGTCTCCTTGATTCCATGAGGCCCCACTGTGTCACAGTGGCTCCTTGGTTCCATGCGGTTCCGCAGTGTCACCATGGTCTCCTTTGATCCGCATTGTCATCATGGACAATTGGTTCCATGAGGCCCCGCAGTGTCACAATGGTCCCTTGGTTCCATAGGTTTTATGTTGTAACAATGGACTCCTTGCTTCTATGAGCTCGCCTGCTTTTTGCAGAGGTGTCTTTGGTTCCAACAAGGCCCCGCTGTGTCTCAGTGCACCCTGGCTTCCATGTGGATCTGGAGTATCACAAAGGCTCCTTGGTTGCACCAGGTCCTGCTGTGTCACAATGGATCCTGTGCTCCATGAGGCCCTCCAAAGTCATCATGGAGGCTTGCTTCCATGAGGTTCCATGATGTGCCAGTGGTCATCTTGGTTCCAGGAGTTTCCTTAGTGTCACAATGCTCTCCATGCTTCCATGATTCCCCACAATGTCCCAATGCTCTCCATGCTTCCATTAGGCCCTGCTTTGCCACAATGGTGCCCTTGTTTCCATGAGGCCCCGCTGTGTCACAATGGACGTATGGTTCCATGATGCTCCGTGGTGTCACCATGGTCTTCTTGAATCCGCAGTGTAACAATGGACCATTGGTTCCATGCGGCCTGGCCGTGTCACAATGGGCTCCTTGATTCCATGATTCCCCACGGTGTCACAATGGAGCCTTGTTTCTAGGAGGTTCTGTACTGTCACAATTGTCTCCTTGATGCCATCAGCCCCTGCAGTGTCACAATGGCTCCTTGGTTCCATGAGGAACACAAAAGCTTTGCAGAAACATTGAGCCACAGCTGCTGAACACAGCTGGCAACATCTGCTTGCATCAAAAGAGGGCTTCAAGCTGACAATGGCACCAGCAGCTTCCATCTGCAACAGAGAGCCAGGGAAAGGACAGGCTGTGCCGGTCTGGACAAATTTGGAGGAAAATATCCTCTGGTAGAAGGCAGGTTACACCCAGCCCTCCCCCACCAGGTTCGGGAAAAAAGAATTTTCCTCGGAAGAAAGTGAAAGAGATAAAAACTATTTATTTAACAAACACACAGGAAAAGGATAACAATGCTAAATATTCAAACCTCTCGCTGTGGAGCGAAACCTGGGATAATTGGAGAGTCCTTCCGTGTTTCAGTGGGGTCTCCTGAAACATCCCTAGACAGCCAGGCCCGTGGAAAGAAATAGGGAGCGATTCTTGAGAGAAGTTTCAGAGCTCTTTCTTCTCCAGCCACATGGGCGGGGCACTGCCAAAGAACTGAGCAATCCCGGGACAAGCAGGGCCCTCCTGGCACAGGGCAACACAAAATAACCAGTGCTGAACAGGATTAGGGCACATGTGAGCAGGGAGCAGGGAGACCCCGTGCCCAGGCCATGCCTCTACCCCAGGGTCCCCTCTCCCATGACCTCATGGCAGGGGGGAGGAACCCCAACACTTCTGGAGGTGTAGTCTCCCTCCTCCTCCTTGGAGCTGGGCCATGGGCCCACATTCAGGGCCCCCACCTCGGTAGAAAATTCTCCCGGTGTGGTCTGATGTTGAAACAGTCAAGAAGAGAAGAAGCGAAAGAAACCCCCAAAGTCCCAGGAAAACAAAGTTCAACTCTCCATCTCTCTGCAGAGAAAAAAAGCTGAAAACTGGCTCAAAAGCAAGAAGGTTGCTTCCTGCACTCTTGCTGCAAGCAGGATGCAGAGGAGTGTGTATGTGTGTCCTTGAACAAACGCTCTGAGAAGTTTGTCCGGTGGTTTTTTCCTCTCCCCCCTCTCAAGCTCAGTTGAAAGGCACAGAAATGCACCAAGTTAACTTCGGGGCATAGAGCAGCCATAGGGGATACACATCCTAAAGTCACCCCAAGACACAGGCACAGAGAATTCAGTGGAAAGACTCCGAGAATTCTGCTCCCAGAGATCATTCCTGCTCACACTGACCCTTGTAGAAAGGGGCCATCGTTCCAGGCAGCCTGTACTGAGCATGTGGCTCCTGAGCGGGGTTTGTTGTTTAGGAAACCTGCTCAGGCTTTTCCATTCTTTCCTTGCAAACAGGAAAACTTCTCCTGGGGCTGTGTGCAGGCAGAGCCCTGAGGAGAGCAGGTGGCACATGGTGCGCTGGGCTGGGACAGCCAGCTGCAGAGCTCAAGGGAAGAAGCCCAAAGAGTCACAATGGCTCCTTGCCTTCACATGCAACACCTGGGTCACAATGGTCTCCTTGATTCCATGAGGCCCCACTGTGTCACAGTGGCTCCTTGGTTCCATGCGGTTCCGCAGTGTCACCATGGTCTCCTTTGATCCGCATTGTCATCATGGACAATTGGTTCCATGAGGCCCCGCAGTGTCACAATGGTCCCTTGGTTCCATAGGTTTTATGTTGTAACAATGGACTCCTTGCTTCTATGAGCTCGCCTGCTTTTTGCAGAGGTGTCTTTGGTTCCAACAAGGCCCCGCTGTGTCTCAGTGCACCCTGGCTTCCATGCGGATCTGGAGTATCACAAAGGCTCCTTGGTTCCACCAGGTCCTGCTGTGTCACAATGGATCCTGTGCTCCATGAGGCCCTCCAAAGTCATCATGGAGGCTTGCTTCCATGAGGTTCCATGATGTGCCAGTGGTCATCTTGGTTCCAGGAGTTTCCTTAGTGTCACAATGCTCTCCATGCTTCCATGATTCCCCACAATGTCCCAATGCTCTCCATGCTTCCATTAGGCCCTGCTTTGCCACAATGGTGCCCTTGTTTCCATGAGGCCCCGCTGTGTCACAATGGACGTATGGTTCCATGATGCTCCGTGGTGTCACCATGGTCTTCTTGAATCCGCAGTGTAACAATGGACCATTGGTTCCATGCGGCCTGGCCGTGTCACAATGGGCTCCTTGATTCCATGATTCCCCACGGTGTCACAATGGAGCCTTGTTTCTAGGAGGTTCTGTACTGTCACAATTGTCTCCTTGATGCCATCAGCCCCTGCAGTGTCACAATGGCTCCTTGGTTCCATGAGGAACACAAAAGCTTTGCAGAAACATTGAGCCACAGCTGCTGAACACAGCTGGCAACATCTGCTGCATCAAAAGAGGGCTTCAAGCTGAGAATGGCACCAGCAGCTTCCATCTGCAACAGAGAGCCAGGGAAAGGACAGGCTGTGCCAATCTGGACAAATTTGGAGGAAAATATCCTCTGGTAGAAGGCAGGTTACACCCAGCCCTCCCCCACCAGGTTCGGGAAAAAAGAATTTTCCTCGGAAGAAAGTGAAAGAGATAAAAACTATTTATTTAACAAACACACAGGAAAAGGATAACAATGCTAAATATTCAAACCTCTCGCTGTGGAGCGAAACCTGGGATAATTGGAGAGTCCTTCCGTGTTTCAGTGGGGTCTCCTGAAACATCCCTAGACAGCCAGGCCCGTGGAAAGAAATAGGGAGCGATTCTTGAGAGAAGTTTCAGAGCTCTTTCTTCTCCAGCCACACGGGCGGGGCACTGCCAAAGAACTGAGCAATCCCGGGACAAGCAGGGCCCTCCTGGCACAGGGCAACACAAAATAACCAGTGCTGAACAGGATTAGGGCACATGTGAGCAGGGAGCAGGGAGACCCCGTGCCCAGGCCATGCCTCTACCCCAGGGTCCCCTCTCCCATGACCTCATGGCAGGGGGGAGGAACCCCAACACTTCTGGAGGTGTAGTCTCCCTCCTCCTCCTTGGAGCTGGGCCATGGGCCCACATTCAGGGCCCCCACCTCGGTAGAAAATTCTCCCGGTGTGGTCTGATGTTGAAACAGTCAAGAAGAGAAGAAGTGAAAGAAACCCCCAAAGTCCCAGGAAAACAAAGTTCAAACTCTCCATCTCCCTGCAGAGAAAAGGAGCTGAAAACTGGCTCAAAAGCAAGAAGGTTGCTTCCTGCGCTCTTGCTGCAAGCAGGATGCAGAGGAGTGTGTATGTGTGTCCTTGAACAAACGCTCTGAGAAGTTTGTCCGGTTTTTTTTCCTCTCCCCCCTCTCAGGCTCAGTTGAAAGGCACAGAAATGCACCAAGTTAACTTCTGGGCATAGAGCAGCCATAGGGGATACACATCCTAAAGTCACCCCAAGACACAGGCACAGAGAATTCAGTGGAAAGACTCTGAGAATTCTGCTCCCAGAGATCATTCCTGCTCACACTGACCCTTGTAGAAAGGGGCCATCGTTCCAGGCAGCCTGTACTGAGCATGTGGCTCCTGAGCAGGGTTTGTTGTTTAGGAAACCTGCTCAGGCTTTTCCATTCTTTCCTTGCAAACAGGAAAACTTCTCCTGGGCCTGTGTGCAGGCAGAGGCCTGAGGAGAGCAGGTGGCACATGGTGCGCTGGGCTGGGACAGCCAGCTGCAGAGCTCAAGGGAAGAAGCCCAAAGAGTCACAATGGCTCCTTGCCTTCACATGCAACACCTGGGTCACAATGGTCTCCTTGATTCCATGAGGCCCCACTGTGTCACAGTGGCTCCTTGGTTCCATGCGGTTCCGCAGTGTCACCATGGTGTCCTTTGATCCGCATTGTCATCATGGACAATTGGTTCCATGAGGCCCCGCAGTGTCACAATGGTCCCTTGGTTCCATAGGTTTTATGTTGTAACAATGGACTCCTTGCTTCTATGAGCTCGCCTGCTTTTTGCAGAGGTGTCTTTGGTTCCAACAAGGCCCCGCTGTGTCTCAGTGCACCCTGGCTTCCATGTGGATCTGGAGTATCACAAAGGCTCCTTGGTTCCACCAGGTCCTGCTGTGTCACAATGGATCCTGTGCTCCATGAGGCCCTCCAAAGTCATCATGGAGGCTTGCTTCCATGAGGTTCCATGATGTGCCAGTGGTCATCTTGGTTCCAGGAGTTTCCTTAGTGTCACAATGCTCTCCATGCTTCCATGATTCCCCACAATGTCCCAATGCTCTCCATGCTTCCATTAGGCCCTGCTTTGCCACAATGGTGCCCTTGTTTCCATGAGGCCCCGCTGTGTCACAATGGACGTATGGTTCCATGATGCTCCGTGGTGTCACCATGGTCTTCTTGAATCCGCAGTGTAACAATGGACCATTGGTTCCATGCGGCCTGGCCGTGTCACAATGGGCTCCTTGATTCCATGATTCCCCACGGTGTCACAATGGAGCCTTGTTTCTAGGAGGTTCTGTACTGTCACAATTGTCTCCTTGATGCCATCAGCCCCTGCAGTGTCACAAAGGCTCCTTGGTTCCATGAGGAACACAAAAGCTTTGCATCAACATTGAGCCACAGCTGCTGAACACAGCTGGCAACATCTGCTTGCATCAAAAGAGGGCTTCAAGCTGAGAATGGCACCAGCAGCTTCCATCTGCAACAGAGACCCAGGGAAAGGACAGGCTGTGCCGGTCTGGACAAATTTGGAGGAAAATATCCTCTGGTAGAAGGCAGGTTACACCCAGCCCTCCCCCACCAGGTTCGGGAAAAAAGAATTTTCCTCGGAAGAAAGTGAAAGAGATAAAAACTATTTATTTAACAAACACACAGGAAAAGGATAACAATGCTAAATATTCAAACCTCTCGCTGTGGAGCGAAACCTGGGATAATTGGAGAGTCCTTCCGTGTTTCAGTGGGGTCTCCTGAAACATCCCTAGACAGCCAGGCCCGTGGAAAGAAATAGGGAGCGATTCTTGAGAGAAGTTTCAGAGCTCTTTCTTCTCCAGCCACATGGGCGGGGCACTGCCAAAGAACTGAGCAATCCCGGGACAAGCAGGGCCCTCCTGGCACAGGGCAACACAAAATAACCAGTGCTGAACAGGATTAGGGCACATGTGAGCAGGGAGCAGGGAGACCCCGTGCCCAGGCCATGCCTCTACCCCAGGGTCCCCTCTCCCTTGACCTCATGGCAGGGGGGAGGAACCCCAACACTTCTGGAGGTGTAGTCTCCCTCCTCCTCCTTGGAGCTGGGCCATGGGCCCACATTCAGGGCCCCCACCTCGGTAGAAAATTCTCCCGGTGTGGTCTGATGTTGAAACAGTCAAGAAGAGAAGAAGCGAAAGAAACCCCCAAAGTCCCAGGAGAACAAAGTTCAACTCTCCATCTCCCTGCAGAGAAAAGGAGCTGAAAACTGGCTCAAAAGCAAGAAGGTTGCTTCCTGCACTCTTGCTGCAAGCAGGATGCAGAGGAGTGTGTATGTGTGTCCTTGAACAAACGCTCTGAGAAGTTTGTCCGGTTTTTTTTTCCTCTCCCCCCTCTCAGGCTCAGTTGAAAGGCACAGAAATGCACCAAGTTAACTTCTGGGCATAGAGCAGCCATAGGGGATACACATCCTAAAGTCACCCCAAGACACAGGCACAGAGAATTCAGTGGAAAGACTCTGAGAATTCTGCTCCCAGAGATCATTCCTGCTCACACGGACCCTTGTAGAAAGGGGCCATCGTTCCAGGCAGCCTGTACTGAGCATGTGGCTCCTGAGCGGGGTTTGTTGTTTAGGAAACCTGCTCAGGCTTTTCCATTCTTTCCTTGCAAACAGGAAAACTTCTCCTGGGCCTGTGTGCAGGCAGAGGCCTGAGGAGAGCAGGTGGCACATGGTGCGCTGGGCTGGGACAGCCAGCTGCAGAGCTCAAGGGAAGAAGCCCAAAGAGTCACAATGGCTCCTTGCCTTCACATGCAACACCTGGGTCACAATGGTCTCCTTTATTCCATGAGGCCCCACTGTGTCACAGTGGCTCCTTGGTTCCATGCGGTTCCGCAGTGTCACCATGGTCTCCTTTGATCCGCATTGTCATCATGGACAATTGGTTCCATGAGGCCCCGCAGTGTCACAATGGTCCCTTGGTTCCATAGGTTTTATGTTGTAACAATGGACTCCTTGCTTCTATGAGCTCGCCTGCTTTTTGCAGAGGTGTCTTTGGTTCCAACAAGGCCCCGCTGTGTCTCAGTGCACCCTGGCTTCCATGTGGATCTGGAGTATCACAAAGGCTCCTTGGTTGCACCAGGTCCTGCTGTGTCACAATGGATCCTGTGCTCCATGAGGCCCTCCAAAGTCATCATGGAGGCTTGCTTCCATGAGGTTCCATGATGTGCCAGTGGTCATCTTGGTTCCAGGAGTTTCCTTAGTGTCACAATGCTCTCCATGCTTCCATGATTCCCCACAATGTCCCAATGCTCTCCATGCTTCCATTAGGCCCTGCTTTGCCACAATGGTGCCCTTGTTTCCATGAGGCCCCGCTGTGTCACAATGGACGTATGGTTCCATGATGCTCCGTGGTGTCACCATGGTCTTCTTGAATCCGCAGTGTAACAATGGACCATTGGTTCCATGCGGCCTGGCCGTGTCACAATGGGCTCCTTGATTCCATGATTCCCCACGGTGTCACAATGGAGCCTTGTTTCTAGGAGGTTCTGTACTGTCACAATTGTCTCCTTGATGCCATCAGCCCCTGCAGTGTCACAATGGCTCCTTGGTTCCATGAGGAACACAAAAGCTTTGCAGAAACATTGAGCCACAGCTGCTGAACACAGCTGGCAACATCTGCTTGCATCAAAAGAGGGCTTCAAGCTGAGAATGGCACCAGCAGCTTCCATCTGCAACAGAGAGCCAGGGAAAGGACAGGCTGTGCCAATCTGGACAAATTTGGAGGAAAATATCCTCTGGTAGAAGGCAGGTTACACCCAGCCCTCCCCCACCAGGTTCGGGAAAAAAGAATTTTCCTCAGAAGAAAGTGAAAGAGATAAAAACTATTTATTTAACAAACACACAGGAAAAGGATAACAATGCTAAATATTCAAACCTCTCGCTGTGGAGCGAAACCTGGGATAATTGGAGAGTCCTTCCGTGTTTCAGTGGGGTCTCCTGAAACATCCCTAGACAGCCAGGCCCGTGGAAAGAAATAGGGAGCGATTCTTGAGAGAAGTTTCAGAGCTCTTTCTTCTCCAGCCACATGGGCGGGGCACTGCCAAAGAACTGAGCAATCCCGGGACAAGCAGGGCCCTCCTGGCACAGGGCAACACAAAATAACCAGTGCTGAACAGGATTAGGGCACATGTGAGCAGGGAGCAGGGAGACCCCGTGCCCAGGCCATGCCTCTACCCCAGGGTCCCCTCTCCCTTGACCTCATGGCAGGGGGGAGGAACCCCAACACTTCTGGAGGTGTAGTCTCCCTCCTCCTCCTTGGAGCTGGGCCATGGGCCCACATTCAGGGCCCCCACCTCGGTAGAAAATTCTCCCGGTGTGGTCTGATGTTGAAACAGTCAAGAAGAGAAGAAGCGAAAGAAACCCCCAAAGTCCCAGGAAAACAAAGTTCAACTCTCCATCTCCCTGCAGAGAAAAGGAGCTGAAAACTGGCTCAAAAGCAAGAAGGTTGCTTCCTGCACTCTTGCTGCAAGCAGGATGCAGAGGAGTGTGTATGTGTGTCCTTGAACAAACGCTCTGAGAAGTTTGTCCGGTTTTTTTTTCCTCTCCCCCCTCTCAGGCTCAGTTGAAAGGCACAGAAATGCACCAAGTTAACTTCTGGGCATAGAGCAGCCATAGGGGATACACATCCTAAAGTCACCCCAAGACACAGGCACAGAGAATTCAGTGGAAAGACTGAGAATTCTGCTCCCAGAGATCATTCCTGCTCACACTGACCCTTGTAGAAAGGGGCCATCGTTCCAGGCAGCCTGTACTGAGCATGTGGCTCCTGAGCGGGGTTTGTTGTTTAGGAAACCTGCTCAGGCTTTTCCATTCTTTCCTTGCAAACAGGAAAACTTCTCCTGGGCCTGTGTGCAGGCAGAGGCCTGAGGAGAGCAGGTGGCACATGGTGCGCTGGGCTGGGACAGCCAGCTGCAGAGCTCAAGGGAAGAAGCCCAAAGAGTCACAATGGCTCCTTGCCTTCACATGCAACACCTGGGTCACAATGGTCTCCTTGATTCCATGAGGCCCCACTGTGTCACAGTGGCTCCTTGGTTCCATGCGGTTCCGCAGTGTCACCATGGTCTCCTTTGATCCGCATTGTCATCATGGACAATTGGTTCCATGAGGCCCCGCAGTGTCACAATGGTCCCTTGGTTCCATAGGTTTTATGTTGTAACAATGGACTCCTTGCTTCTATGAGCTCGCCTGCTTTTTGCAGAGGTGTCTTTGGTTCCAACAAGGCCCCGCTGTGTCTCAGTGCACCCTGGCTTCCATGTGGATCTGGAGTATCACAAAGGCTCCTTGGTTGCACCAGGTCCTGCTGTGTCACAATGGATCCTGTGCTCCATGAGGCCCTCCAAAGTCATCATGGAGGCTTGCTTCCATGAGGTTCCATGATGTGCCAGTGGTCATCTTGGTTCCAGGAGTTTCCTTAGTGTCACAATGCTCTCCATGCTTCCATGATTCCCCACAATGTCCCAATGCTCTCCATGCTTCCATTAGGCCCTGCTTTGCCACAATGGTGCCCTTGTTTCCATGAGGCCCCGCTGTGTCACAATGGACGTATGGTTCCATGATGCTCCGTGGTGTCACCATGGTCTTCTTGAATCCGCAGTGTAACAATGGACCATTGGTTCCATGCGGCCTGGCCGTGTCACAATGGGCTCCTTGATTCCATGATTCCCCACGGTGTCACAATGGAGCCTTGTTTCTAGGAGGTTCTGTACTGTCACAATTGTCTCCTTGATGCCATCAGCCCCTGCAGTGTCACAATGGCTCCTTGGTTCCATGAGGAACACAAAAGCTTTGCATCAACATTGAGCCACAGCTGCTGAACACAGCTGGCAACATCTGCTTGCATCAAAAGAGGGCTTCAAGCTGACAATGGCACCAGCAGCTTCCATCTGCAACAGAGAGCCAGGGAAAGGACAGGCTGTGCCAATCTGGACAAATTTGGAGGAAAATATCCTCTGGTAGAAGGCAGGTTACACCCAGCCCTCCCCCACCAGGTTCGGGAAAAAAGAATTTTCCTCGGAAGAAAGTGAAAGAGATAAAAACTATTTATTTAACAAACACACAGGAAAAGGATAACAATGCTAAATATTCAAACCTCTCGCTGTGGAGCGAAACCTGGGATAATTGGAGAGTCCTTCCGTGTTTCAGTGGGGTCTCCTGAAACATCCCTAGACAGCCAGGCCCGTGGAAAGAAATAGGGAGCGATTCTTGAGAGAAGTTTCAGAGCTCTTTCTTCTCCAGCCACATGGGCGGGGCACTGCCAAAGAACTGAGCAATCCCGGGACAAGCAGGGCCCTCCTGGCACAGGGCAACACAAAATAACCAGTGCTGAACAGGATTAGGGCACATGTGAGCAGGGAGCAGGGAGACCCCGTGCCCAGGCCATGCCTCTACCCCAGGGTCCCCTCTCCCTTGACCTCATGGCAGGGGGGAGGAACCCCAACACTTCTGGAGGTGTAGTCTCCCTCCTCCTCCTTGGAGCTGGGCCATGGGCCCACATTCAGGGCCCCCACCTCGGTAGAAAATTCTCCCGGTGTGGTCTGATGTTGAAACAGTCAAGAAGAGAAGAAGCGAAAGAAACCCCCAAAGTCCCAGGAGAACAAAGTTCAACTCTCCATCTCCCTGCAGAGAAAAGGAGCTGAAAACTGGCTCAAAAGCAAGAAGGTTGCTTCCTGCACTCTTGCTGCAAGCAGGATGCAGAGGAGTGTGTATGTGTGTCCTTGAACAAACGCTCTGAGAAGTTTGTCCGGTTTTTTTTTCCTCTCCCCCCTCTCAGGCTCAGTTGAAAGGCACAGAAATGCACCAAGTTAACTTCTGGGCATAGAGCAGCCATAGGGGATACACATCCTAAAGTCACCCCAAGACACAGGCACAGAGAATTCAGTGGAAAGACTCTGAGAATTCTGCTCCCAGAGATCATTCCTGCTCACACGGACCCTTGTAGAAAGGGGCCATCGTTCCAGGCAGCCTGTACTGAGCATGTGGCTCCTGAGCGGGGTTTGTTGTTTAGGAAACCTGCTCAGGCTTTTCCATTCTTTCCTTGCAAACAGGAAAACTTCTCCTGGGCCTGTGTGCAGGCAGAGGCCTGAGGAGAGCAGGTGGCACATGGTGCGCTGGGCTGGGACAGCCAGCTGCAGAGCTCAAGGGAAGAAGCCCAAAGAGTCACAATGGCTCCTTGCCTTCACATGCAACACCTGGGTCACAATGGTCTCCTTGATTCCATGAGGCCCCACTGTGTCACAGTGGCTCCTTGGTTCCATGCGGTTCCGCAGTGTCACCATGGTCTCCTTTGATGCGCATTGTCATCATGGACAATTGGTTCCATGAGGCCCCGCAGTGTCACAATGGTCCCTTGGTTCCATAGGTTTTATGTTGTGACAATGGACTCCTTGCTTCTATGAGCTCGCCTGCTTTTTGCAGAGGTGTCTTTGGTTCCAACAAGGCCCCGCTGTGTCTCAGTGCACCCTGGCTTCCATGTGGATCTGGAGTATCACAAAGGCTCCTTGGTTCCACCAGGTCCTGCTGTGTCACAATGGATCCTGTGCTCCATGAGGCCCTCCAAAGTCATCATGGAGGCTTGCTTCCATGAGGTTCCATGATGTGCCAGTGGTCATCTTGGTTCCAGGAGTTTCCTTAGTGTCACAATGCTCTCCATGCTTCCATGATTCCCCACAATGTCCCAATGCTCTCCATGCTTCCATTAGGCCCTGCTTTGCCACAATGGTGCCCTTGTTTCCATGAGGCCCCGCTGTGTCACAATGGACGTATGGTTCCATGATGCTCCGTGGTGTCACCATGGTCTTCTTGAATCCGCAGTGTAACAATGGACCATTGGTTCCATGCGGCCTGGCCGTGTCACAATGGGCTCCTTGATTCCATGATTCCCCACGGTGTCACAATGGAGCCTTGTTTCTAGGAGGTTCTGTACTGTCACAATTGTCTCCTTGATGCCATCAGCCCCTGCAGTGTCACAAAGGCTCCTTGGTTCCATGAGGAACACAAAAGCTTTGCATCAACATTGAGCCACAGCTGCTGAACACAGCTGGCAACATCTGCTTGCATCAAAAGAGGGCTTCAAGCTGACAATGGCACCAGCAGCTTCCATCTGCAACAGAGAGCCAGGGAAAGGACAGGCTGTGCCGGTCTGGACAAATTTGGAGGAAAATATCCTCTGGTAGAAGGCAGGTTACACCCAGCCCTCCCCCACCAGGTTCGGGAAAAAAGAATTTTCCTCGGAAGAAAGTGAAAGAGATAAAAACTATTTATTTAACAAACACACAGGAAAAGGATAACAATGCTAAATATTCAAACCTCTCGCTGTGGAGCGAAACCTGGGATAATTGGAGAGTCCTTCCGTGTTTCAGTGGGGTCTCCTGAAACATCCCTAGACAGCCAGGCCCGTGGAAAGAAATAGGGAGCGATTCTTGAGAGAAGTTTCAGAGCTCTTTCTTCTCCAGCCACATGGGCGGGGCACTGCCAAAGAACTGAGCAATCCCGGGACAAGCAGGGCCCTCCTGGCACAGGGCAACACAAAATAACCAGTGCTGAACAGGATTAGGGCACATGTGAGCAGGGAGCAGGGAGACCCCGTGCCCAGGCCATGCCTCTACCCCAGGGTCCCCTCTCCCATGACCTCATGGCAGGGGGGAGGAACCCCAACACTTCTGGAGGTGTAGTCTCCCTCCTCCTCCTTGGAGCTGGGCCATGGGCCCACATTCAGGGCCCCCACCTCGGTAGAAAATTCTCCCGGTGTGGTCTGATGTTGAAACAGTCAAGAAGAGAAGAAGCGAAAGAAACCCCCAAAGTCCCAGGAAAACAAAGTTCAACTCTCCATCTCTCTGCAGAGAAAAAAAGCTGAAAACTGGCTCAAAAGCAAGAAGGTTGCTTCCTGCACTCTTGCTGCAAGCAGGATGCAGAGGAGTGTGTATGTGTGTCCTTGAACAAACGCTCTGAGAAGTTTGTCCGGTGGTTTTTTCCTCTCCCCCCTCTCAGGCTCAGTTGAAAGGCACAGAAATGCACCAAGTTAACTTCGGGGCATAGAGCAGCCATAGGGGATACACATCCTAAAGTCACCCCAAGACACAGGCACAGAGAATTCAGTGGAAAGACTCCGAGAATTCTGCTCCCAGAGATCATTCCTGCTCACACTGACCCTTGTAGAAAGGGGCCATCGTTCCAGGCAGCCTGTACTGAGCATGTGGCTCCTGAGCGGGGTTTGTTGTTTAGGAAACCTGCTCAGGCTTTTCCATTCTTTCCTTGCAAACAGGAAAACTTCTCCTGGGGCTGTGTGCAGGCAGAGCCCTGAGGAGAGCAGGTGGCACATGGTGCGCTGGGCTGGGACAGCCAGCTGCAGAGCTCAAGGGAAGAAGCCCAAAGAGTCACAATGGCTCCTTGCCTTCACATGCAACACCTGGGTCACAATGGTCTCCTTGATTCCATGAGGCCCCACTGTGTCACAGTGGCTCCTTGGTTCCATGCGGTTCCGCAGTGTCACCATGGTCTCCTTTGATCCGCATTGTCATCATGGACAATTGGTTCCATGAGGCCCCGCAGTGTCACAATGGTCCCTTGGTTCCATAGGTTTTATGTTGTAACAATGGACTCCTTGCTTCTATGAGCTCGCCTGCTTTTTGCAGAGGTGTCTTTGGTTCCAACAAGGCCCCGCTGTGTCTCAGTGCACCCTGGCTTCCATGCGGATCTGGAGTATCACAAAGGCTCCTTGGTTCCACCAGGTCCTGCTGTGTCACAATGGATCCTGTGCTCCATGAGGCCCTCCAAAGTCATCATGGAGGCTTGCTTCCATGAGGTTCCATGATGTGCCAGTGGTCATCTTGGTTCCAGGAGTTTCCTTAGTGTCACAATGCTCTCCATGCTTCCATGATTCCCCACAATGTCCCAATGCTCTCCATGCTTCCATTAGGCCCTGCTTTGCCACAATGGTGCCCTTGTTTCCATGAGGCCCCGCTGTGTCACAATGGACGTATGGTTCCATGATGCTCCGTGGTGTCACCATGGTCTTCTTGAATCCGCAGTGTAACAATGGACCATTGGTTCCATGCGGCCTGGCCGTGTCACAATGGGCTCCTTGATTCCATGATTCCCCACGGTGTCACAATGGAGCCTTGTTTCTAGGAGGTTCTGTACTGTCACAATTGTCTCCTTGATGCCATCAGCCCCTGCAGTGTCACAATGGCTCCTTGGTTCCATGAGGAACACAAAAGCTTTGCAGAAACATTGAGCCACAGCTGCTGAACACAGCTGGCAACATCTGCTTGCATCAAAAGAGGGCTTCAAGCTGAGAATGGCACCAGCAGCTTCCATCTGCAACAGAGAGCCAGGGAAAGGACAGGCTGTGCCAATCTGGACAAATTTGGAGGAAAATATCCTCTGGTAGAAGGCAGGTTACACCCAGCCCTCCCCCACCAGGTTCGGGAAAAAAGAATTTTCCTCGGAAGAAAGTGAAAGAGATAAAAACTATTTATTTAACAAACACACAGGAAAAGGATAACAATGCTAAATATTCAAACCTCTCGCTGTGGAGCGAAACCTGGGATAATTGGAGAGTCCTTCCGTGTTTCAGTGGGGTCTCCTGAAACATCCCTAGACAGCCAGGCCCGTGGAAAGAAATAGGGAGCGATTCTTGAGAGAAGTTTCAGAGCTCTTTCTTCTCCAGCCACACGGGCGGGGCACTGCCAAAGAACTGAGCAATCCCGGGACAAGCAGGGCCCTCCTGGCACAGGGCAACACAAAATAACCAGTGCTGAACAGGATTAGGGCACATGTGAGCAGGGAGCAGGGAGACCCCGTGCCCAGGCCATGCCTCTACCCCAGGGTCCCCTCTCCCATGACCTCATGGCAGGGGGGAGGAACCCCAACACTTCTGGAGGTGTAGTCTCCCTCCTCCTCCTTGGAGCTGGGCCATGGGCCCACATTCAGGGCCCCCACCTCGGTAGAAAATTCTCCCGGTGTGGTCTGATGTTGAAACAGTCAAGAAGAGAAGAAGTGAAAGAAACCCCCAAAGTCCCAGGAAAACAAAGTTCAAACTCTCCATCTCCCTGCAGAGAAAAGGAGCTGAAAACTGGCTCAAAAGCAAGAAGGTTGCTTCCTGCGCTCTTGCTGCAAGCAGGATGCAGAGGAGTGTGTATGTGTGTCCTTGAACAAACGCTCTGAGAAGTTTGTCCGGTTTTTTTTCCTCTCCCCCCTCTCAGGCTCAGTTGAAAGGCACAGAAATGCACCAAGTTAACTTCTGGGCATAGAGCAGCCATAGGGGATACACATCCTAAAGTCACCCCAAGACACAGGCACAGAGAATTCAGTGGAAAGACTCTGAGAATTCTGCTCCCAGAGATCATTCCTGCTCACACTGACCCTTGTAGAAAGGGGCCATCGTTCCAGGCAGCCTGTACTGAGCATGTGGCTCCTGAGCAGGGTTTGTTGTTTAGGAAACCTGCTCAGGCTTTTCCATTCTTTCCTTGCAAACAGGAAAACTTCTCCTGGGCCTGTGTGCAGGCAGAGGCCTGAGGAGAGCAGGTGGCACATGGTGCGCTGGGCTGGGACAGCCAGCTGCAGAGCTCAAGGGAAGAAGCCCAAAGAGTCACAATGGCTCCTTGCCTTCACATGCAACACCTGGGTCACAATGGTCTCCTTGATTCCATGAGGCCCCACTGTGTCACAGTGGCTCCTTGGTTCCATGCGGTTCCGCAGTGTCACCATGGTGTCCTTTGATCCGCATTGTCATCATGGACAATTGGTTCCATGAGGCCCCGCAGTGTCACAATGGTCCCTTGGTTCCATAGGTTTTATGTTGTAACAATGGACTCCTTGCTTCTATGAGCTCGCCTGCTTTTTGCAGAGGTGTCTTTGGTTCCAACAAGGCCCCGCTGTGTCTCAGTGCACCCTGGCTTCCATGTGGATCTGGAGTATCACAAAGGCTCCTTGGTTCCACCAGGTCCTGCTGTGTCACAATGGATCCTGTGCTCCATGAGGCCCTCCAAAGTCATCATGGAGGCTTGCTTCCATGAGGTTCCATGATGTGCCAGTGGTCATCTTGGTTCCAGGAGTTTCCTTAGTGTCACAATGCTCTCCATGCTTCCATGATTCCCCACAATGTCCCAATGCTCTCCATGCTTCCATTAGGCCCTGCTTTGCCACAATGGTGCCCTTGTTTCCATGAGGCCCCGCTGTGTCACAATGGACGTATGGTTCCATGATGCTCCGTGGTGTCACCATGGTCTTCTTGAATCCGCAGTGTAACAATGGACCATTGGTTCCATGCGGCCTGGCCGTGTCACAATGGGCTCCTTGATTCCATGATTCCCCACGGTGTCACAATGGAGCCTTGTTTCTAGGAGGTTCTGTACTGTCACAATTGTCTCCTTGATGCCATCAGCCCCTGCAGTGTCACAAAGGCTCCTTGGTTCCATGAGGAACACAAAAGCTTTGCATCAACATTGAGCCACAGCTGCTGAACACAGCTGGCAACATCTGCTTGCATCAAAAGAGGGCTTCAAGCTGAGAATGGCACCAGCAGCTTCCATCTGCAACAGAGACCCAGGGAAAGGACAGGCTGTGCCGGTCTGGACAAATTTGGAGGAAAATATCCTCTGGTAGAAGGCAGGTTACACCCAGCCCTCCCCCACCAGGTTCGGGAAAAAAGAATTTTCCTCGGAAGAAAGTGAAAGAGATAAAAACTATTTATTTAACAAACACACAGGAAAAGGATAACAATGCTAAATATTCAAACCTCTCGCTGTGGAGCGAAACCTGGGATAATTGGAGAGTCCTTCCGTGTTTCAGTGGGGTCTCCTGAAACATCCCTAGACAGCCAGGCCCGTGGAAAGAAATAGGGAGCGATTCTTGAGAGAAGTTTCAGAGCTCTTTCTTCTCCAGCCACATGGGCGGGGCACTGCCAAAGAACTGAGCAATCCCGGGACAAGCAGGGCCCTCCTGGCACAGGGCAACACAAAATAACCAGTGCTGAACAGGATTAGGGCACATGTGAGCAGGGAGCAGGGAGACCCCGTGCCCAGGCCATGCCTCTACCCCAGGGTCCCCTCTCCCTTGACCTCATGGCAGGGGGGAGGAACCCCAACACTTCTGGAGGTGTAGTCTCCCTCCTCCTCCTTGGAGCTGGGCCATGGGCCCACATTCAGGGCCCCCACCTCGGTAGAAAATTCTCCCGGTGTGGTCTGATGTTGAAACAGTCAAGAAGAGAAGAAGCGAAAGAAACCCCCAAAGTCCCAGGAGAACAAAGTTCAACTCTCCATCTCCCTGCAGAGAAAAGGAGCTGAAAACTGGCTCAAAAGCAAGAAGGTTGCTTCCTGCACTCTTGCTGCAAGCAGGATGCAGAGGAGTGTGTATGTGTGTCCTTGAACAAACGCTCTGAGAAGTTTGTCCGGTTTTTTTTTCCTCTCCCCCCTCTCAGGCTCAGTTGAAAGGCACAGAAATGCACCAAGTTAACTTCTGGGCATAGAGCAGCCATAGGGGATACACATCCTAAAGTCACCCCAAGACACAGGCACAGAGAATTCAGTGGAAAGACTCTGAGAATTCTGCTCCCAGAGATCATTCCTGCTCACACTGACCCTTGTAGAAAGGGGCCATCGTTCCAGGCAGCCTGTACTGAGCATGT
This sequence comes from Aphelocoma coerulescens, assembly GCF_041296385.1. Lineage (NCBI taxonomy): Eukaryota > Metazoa > Chordata > Aves > Passeriformes > Corvidae > Aphelocoma > Aphelocoma coerulescens. The sequence continues at coordinate 703,435 of NW_027184055.1, read as the reverse complement.
GGCTCCTGAGCGGGGTTTGTTGTTTAGGAAACCTGCTCAGGCTTTTCCATTCTTTCCTTGCAAACAGGAAAACTTCTCCTGGGCCTGTGTGCAGGCAGAGGCCTGAGGAGAGCAGGTGGCACATGGTGCGCTGGGCTGGGACAGCCAGCTGCAGAGCTCAAGGGAAGAAGCCCAAAGAGTCACAATGGCTCCTTGCCTTCACATGCAACACCTGGGTCACAATGGTCTCCTTGATTCCATGAGGCCCCACTGTGTCACAGTGGCTCCTTGGTTCCATGCGGTTCCGCAGTGTCACCATGGTCTCCTTTGATCCGCATTGTCATCATGGACAATTGGTTCCATGAGGCCCCGCAGTGTCACAATGGTCCCTTGGTTCCATAGGTTTTATGTTGTAACAATGGACTCCTTGCTTCTATGAGCTCGCCTGCTTTTTGCAGAGGTGTCTTTGGTTCCAACAAGGCCCCGCTGTGTCTCAGTGCACCCTGGCTTCCATGTGGATCTGGAGTATCACAAAGGCTCCTTGGTTCCACCAGGTCCTGCTGTGTCACAATGGATCCTGTGCTCCATGAGGCCCTCCAAAGTCATCATGGAGGCTTGCTTCCATGAGGTTCCATGATGTGCCAGTGGTCATCTTGGTTCCAGGAGTTTCCTTAGTGTCACAATGCTCTCCATGCTTCCATGATTCCCCACAATGTCCCAATGCTCTCCATGCTTCCATTAGGCCCTGCTTTGCCACAATGGTGCCCTTGTTTCCATGAGGCCCCGCTGTGTCACAATGGACGTATGGTTCCATGATGCTCCGTGGTGTCACCATGGTCTTCTTGAATCCGCAGTGTAACAATGGACCATTGGTTCCATGCGGCCTGGCCGTGTCACAATGGGCTCCTTGATTCCATGATTCCCCACGGTGTCACAATGGAGCCTTGTTTCTAGGAGGTTCTGTACTGTCACAATTGTCTCCTTGATGCCATCAGCCCCTGCAGTGTCACAATGGCTCCTTGGTTCCATGAGGAACACAAAAGCTTTGCAGAAACATTGAGCCACAGCTGCTGAACACAGCTGGCAACATCTGCTTGCATCAAAAGAGGGCTTCAAGCTGACAATGGCACCAGCAGCTTCCATCTGCAACAGAGACCCAGGGAAAGGACAGGCTGTGCCAATCTGGACAAATTTGGAGGAAAATATCCTCTGGTAGAAGGCAGGTTACACCCAGCCCTCCCCCACCAGGTTCGGGAAAAAAGAATTTTCCTCGGAAGAAAGTGAAAGAGATAAAAACTATTTATTTAACAAACACACAGGAAAAGGATAACAATGCTAAATATTCAAACCTCTCGCTGTGGAGCGAAACCTGGGATAATTGGAGAGTCCTTCCGTGTTTCAGTGGGGTCTCCTGAAACATCCCTAGACAGCGAGGCCCGTGGAAAGAAATAGGGAGCGATTCTTGAGAGAAGTTTCAGAGCTCTTTCTTCTCCAGCCACATGGGCGGGGCACTGCCAAAGAACTGAGCAATCCCGGGACAAGCAGGGCCCTCCTGGCACAGGGCAACACAAAATAACCAGTGCTGAACAGGATTAGGGCACATGTGAGCAGGGAGCAGGGAGACCCCGTGCCCAGGCCATGCCTCTACCCCAGGGTCCCCTCTCCCTTGACCTCATGGCAGGGGGGAGGAACCCCAACACTTCTGGAGGTGTAGTCTCCCTCCTCCTCCTTGGAGCTGGGCCATGGGCCCACATTCAGGGCCCCCACCTCGGTAGAAAATTCTCCCGGTGTGGTCTGATGTTGAAACAGTCAAGAAGAGAAGAAGCGAAAGAAACCCCCAAAGTCCCAGGAGAACAAAGTTCAACTCTCCATCTCCCTGCAGAGAAAAGGAGCTGAAAACTGGCTCAAAAGCAAGAAGGTTGCTTCCTGCGCTCTTGCTGCAAGCAGGATGCAGAGGAGTGTGTATGTGTGTCCTTGAACAAACGCTCTGAGAAGTTTGTCCGGTTTTTTTTTCCTCTCCCCCCTCTCAGGCTCAGTTGAAAGGCACAGAAATGCACCAAGTTAACTTCTGGGCATAGAGCAGCCATAGGGGATACACATCCTAAAGTCACCCCAAGACACAGGCACAGAGAATTCAGTGGAAAGACTCCGAGAATTCTGCTCCCAGAGATCATTCCTGCTCACACGGACCCTTGTAGAAAGGGACCATCATTCCAGGCAGCCTGTACTGAGCATGTGGCTCCTGAGCGGGGTTTGTTGTTTAGGAAACGTGCTCAGGCTTTTCCATTCTTTCCTTGCAAACAGGAAAACTTCTCCTGGGCCTGTGTGCAGGCAGAGGCCTGAGGAGAGCAGGTGGCACATGGTGCGCTGGGCTGGGACAGCCAGCTGCAGAGCTCAAGGGAAGAAGCCCAAAGAGTCACAATGGCTCCTTGCCTTCACATGCAACACCTGGGTCACAATGGTCTCCTTGATTCCATGAGGCCCCACTGTGTCACAGTGGCTCCTTGGTTCCATGCGGTTCCGCAGTGTCACCATGGTGTCCTTTGATCCGCATTGTCATCATGGACAATTGGTTCCATGAGGCCCCGCAGTGTCACAATGGTCCCTTGGTTCCATAGGTTTTATGTTGTAACAATGGACTCCTTGCTTCTATGAGCTCGCCTGCTTTTTGCAGAGGTGTCTTTGGTTCCAACAAGGCCCCGCTGTGTCTCAGTGCACCCTGGCTTCCATGTGGATCTGGAGTATCACAAAGGCTCCTTGGTTCCACCAGGTCCTGCTGTGTCACAATGGATCCTGTGCTCCATGAGGCCCTCCAAAGTCATCATGGAGGCTTGCTTCCATGAGGTTCCATGATGTGCCAGTGGTCATCTTGGTTCCAGGAGTTTCCTTAGTGTCACAATGCTCTCCATGCTTCCATGATTCCCCACAATGTCCCAATGCTCTCCATGCTTCCATTAGGCCCTGCTTTGCCACAATGGTGCCCTTGTTTCCATGAGGCCCCGCTGTGTCACAATGGACGTATGGTTCCATGATGCTCCGTGGTGTCACCATGGTCTTCTTGAATCCGCAGTGTAACAATGGACCATTGGTTCCATGCGGCCTGGCCGTGTCACAATGGGCTCCTTGATTCCATGATTCCCCACAGTGTCACAATGGAGCCTTGTTTCTAGGAGGTTCTGTACTGTCACAATTGTCTCCTTGATGCCATCAGCCCCTGCAGTGTCACAAAGGCTCCTTGGTTCCATGAGGAACACAAAAGCTTTGCATCAACATTGAGCCACAGCTGCTGAACACAGCTGGCAACATCTGCTTGCATCAAAAGAGGGCTTCAAGCTGAGAATGGCACCAGCAGCTTCCATCTGCAACAGAGACCCAGGGAAAGGACAGGCTGTGCCGGTCTGGACAAATTTGGAGGAAAATATCCTCTGGTAGAAGGCAGGTTACACCCAGCCCTCCCCCACCAGGTTCGGGAAAAAAGAATTTTCCTCGGAAGAAAGTGAAAGAGATAAAAACTATTTATTTAACAAACACACAGGAAAAGGATAACAATGCTAAATATTCAAACCTCTCGCTGTGGAGCGAAACCTGGGATAATTGGAGAGTCCTTCCGTGTTTCAGTGGGGTCTCCTGAAACATCCCTAGACAGCCAGGCCCGTGGAAAGAAATAGGGAGCGATTCTTGAGAGAAGTTTCAGAGCTCTTTCTTCTCCAGCCACATGGGCGGGGCACTGCCAAAGAACTGAGCAATCCCGGGACAAGCAGGGCCCTCCTGGCACAGGGCAACACAAAATAACCAGTGCTGAACAGGATTAGGGCACATGTGAGCAGGGAGCAGGGAGACCCCGTGCCCAGGCCATGCCTCTACCCCAGGGTCCCCTCTCCCATGACCTCATGGCAGGGGGGAGGAACCCCAACACTTCTGGAGGTGTAGTCTCCCTCCTCCTCCTTGGAGCTGGGCCATGGGCCCACATTCAGGGCCCCCACCTCGGTAGAAAATTCTCCCGGTGTGGTCTGATGTTGAAACAGTCAAGAAGAGAAGAAGTGAAAGAAACCCCCAAAGTCCCAGGAAAACAAAGTTCAAACTCTCCATCTCCCTGCAGAGAAAAGGAGCTGAAAACTGGCTCAAAAGCAAGAAGGTTGCTTCCTGCACTCTTGCTGCAAGCAGGATGCAGAGGAGTGTGTATGTGTGTCCTTGAACAAACGCTCTGAGAAGTTTGTCCGGTTTTTTTTCCTCTCCCCCCTCTCAGGCTCAGTTGAAAGGCACAGAAATGCACCAAGTTAACTTCTGGGCATAGAGCAGCCATAGGGGATACACATCCTAAAGTCACCCCAAGACACAGGCACAGAGAATTCAGTGGAAAGACTCTGAGAATTCTGCTCCCAGAGATCATTCCTGCTCACACTGACCCTTGTAGAAAGGGGCCATCGTTCCAGGCAGCCTGTACTGAGCATGTGGCTCCTGAGCAGGGTTTGTTGTTTAGGAAACCTGCTCAGGCTTTTCCATTCTTTCCTTGCAAACAGGAAAACTTCTCCTGGGCCTGTGTGCAGGCAGAGGCCTGAGGAGAGCAGGTGGCACATGGTGCGCTGGGCTGGGACAGCCAGCTGCAGAGCTCAAGGGAAGAAGCCCAAAGAGTCACAATGGCTCCTTGCCTTCACATGCAACACCTGGGTCACAATGGTCTCCTTGATTCCATGAGGCCCCACTGTGTCACAGTGGCTCCTTGGTTCCATGCGGTTCCGCAGTGTCACCATGGTCTCCTTTGATCCGCATTGTCATCATGGACAATTGGTTCCATGAGGCCCCGCAGTGTCACAATGGTCCCTTGGTTCCATAGGTTTTATGTTGTAACAATGGACTCCTTGCTTCTATGAGCTCGCCTGCTTTTTGCAGAGGTGTCTTTGGTTCCAACAAGGCCCCGCTGTGTCTCAGTGCACCCTGGCTTCCATGTGGATCTGGAGTATCACAAAGGCTCCTTGGTTGCACCAGGTCCTGCTGTGTCACAATGGATCCTGTGCTCCATGAGGCCCTCCAAAGTCATCATGGAGGCTTGCTTCCATGAGGTTCCATGATGTGCCAGTGGTCATCTTGGTTCCAGGAGTTTCCTTAGTGTCACAATGCTCTCCATGCTTCCATGATTCCCCACAATGTCCCAATGCTCTCCATGCTTCCATTAGGCCCTGCTTTGCCACAATGGTGCCCTTGTTTCCATGAGGCCCCGCTGTGTCACAATGGACGTATGGTTCCATGATGCTCCGTGGTGTCACCATGGTCTTCTTGAATCCGCAGTGTAACAATGGACCATTGGTTCCATGCGGCCTGGCCGTGTCACAATGGGCTCCTTGATTCCATGATTCCCCACGGTGTCACAATGGAGCCTTGTTTCTAGGAGGTTCTGTACTGTCACAATTGTCTCCTTGATGCCATCAGCCCCTGCAGTGTCACAATGGCTCCTTGGTTCCATGAGGAACACAAAAGCTTTGCAGAAACATTGAGCCACAGCTGCTGAACACAGCTGGCAACATCTGCTTGCATCAAAAGAGGGCTTCAAGCTGAGAATGGCACCAGCAGCTTCCATCTGCAACAGAGAGCCAGGGAAAGGACAGGCTGTGCCAATCTGGACAAATTTGGAGGAAAATATCCTCTGGTAGAAGGCAGGTTACACCCAGCCCTCCCCCACCAGGTTCGGGAAAAAAGAATTTTCCTCAGAAGAAAGTGAAAGAGATAAAAACTATTTATTTAACAAACACACAGGAAAAGGATAACAATGCTAAATATTCAAACCTCTCGCTGTGGAGCGAAACCTGGGATAATTGGAGAGTCCTTCCGTGTTTCAGTGGGGTCTCCTGAAACATCCCTAGACAGCCAGGCCCGTGGAAAGAAATAGGGAGCGATTCTTGAGAGAAGTTTCAGAGCTCTTTCTTCTCCAGCCACATGGGCGGGGCACTGCCAAAGAACTGAGCAATCCCGGGACAAGCAGGGCCCTCCTGGCACAGGGCAACACAAAATAACCAGTGCTGAACAGGATTAGGGCACATGTGAGCAGGGAGCAGGGAGACCCCGTGCCCAGGCCATGCCTCTACCCCAGGGTCCCCTCTCCCTTGACCTCATGGCAGGGGGGAGGAACCCCAACACTTCTGGAGGTGTAGTCTCCCTCCTCCTCCTTGGAGCTGGGCCATGGGCCCACATTCAGGGCCCCCACCTCGGTAGAAAATTCTCCCGGTGTGGTCTGATGTTGAAACAGTCAAGAAGAGAAGAAGCGAAAGAAACCCCCAAAGTCCCAGGAAAACAAAGTTCAACTCTCCATCTCCCTGCAGAGAAAAGGAGCTGAAAACTGGCTCAAAAGCAAGAAGGTTGCTTCCTGCACTCTTGCTGCAAGCAGGATGCAGAGGAGTGTGTATGTGTGTCCTTGAACAAACGCTCTGAGAAGTTTGTCCGGTTTTTTTTTCCTCTCCCCCCTCTCAGGCTCAGTTGAAAGGCACAGAAATGCACCAAGTTAACTTCTGGGCATAGAGCAGCCATAGGGGATACACATCCTAAAGTCACCCCAAGACACAGGCACAGAGAATTCAGTGGAAAGACTGAGAATTCTGCTCCCAGAGATCATTCCTGCTCACACTGACCCTTGTAGAAAGGGGCCATCGTTCCAGGCAGCCTGTACTGAGCATGTGGCTCCTGAGCGGGGTTTGTTGTTTAGGAAACCTGCTCAGGCTTTTCCATTCTTTCCTTGCAAACAGGAAAACTTCTCCTGGGCCTGTGTGCAGGCAGAGGCCTGAGGAGAGCAGGTGGCACATGGTGCGCTGGGCTGGGACAGCCAGCTGCAGAGCTCAAGGGAAGAAGCCCAAAGAGTCACAATGGCTCCTTGCCTTCACATGCAACACCTGGGTCACAATGGTCTCCTTGATTCCATGAGGCCCCACTGTGTCACAGTGGCTCCTTGGTTCCATGCGGTTCCGCAGTGTCACCATGGTCTCCTTTGATCCGCATTGTCATCATGGACAATTGGTTCCATGAGGCCCCGCAGTGTCACAATGGTCCCTTGGTTCCATAGGTTTTATGTTGTAACAATGGACTCCTTGCTTCTATGAGCTCGCCTGCTTTTTGCAGAGGTGTCTTTGGTTCCAACAAGGCCCCGCTGTGTCTCAGTGCACCCTGGCTTCCATGTGGATCTGGAGTATCACAAAGGCTCCTTGGTTCCACCAGGTCCTGCTGTGTCACAATGGATCCTGTGCTCCATGAGGCCCTCCAAAGTCATCATGGAGGCTTGCTTCCATGAGGTTCCATGATGTGCCAGTGGTCATCTTGGTTCCAGGAGTTTCCTTAGTGTCACAATGCTCTCCATGCTTCCATGATTCCCCACAATGTCCCAATGCTCTCCATGCTTCCATTAGGCCCTGCTTTGCCACAATGGTGCCCTTGTTTCCATGAGGCCCCGCTGTGTCACAATGGACGTATGGTTCCATGATGCTCCGTGGTGTCACCATGGTCTTCTTGAATCCGCAGTGTAACAATGGACCATTGGTTCCATGCGGCCTGGCCGTGTCACAATGGGCTCCTTGATTCCATGATTCCCCACGGTGTCACAATGGAGCCTTGTTTCTAGGAGGTTCTGTACTGTCACAATTGTCTCCTTGATGCCATCAGCCCCTGCAGTGTCACAATGGCTCCTTGGTTCCATGAGGAACACAAAAGCTTTGCATCAACATTGAGCCACAGCTGCTGAACACAGCTGGCAACATCTGCTTGCATCAAAAGAGGGCTTCAAGCTGACAATGGCACCAGCAGCTTCCATCTGCAACAGAGAGCCAGGGAAAGGACAGGCTGTGCCAATCTGGACAAATTTGGAGGAAAATATCCTCTGGTAGAAGGCAGGTTACACCCAGCCCTCCCCCACCAGGTTCGGGAAAAAAGAATTTTCCTCGGAAGAAAGTGAAAGAGATAAAAACTATTTATTTAACAAACACACAGGAAAAGGATAACAATGCTAAATATTCAAACCTCTCGCTGTGGAGCGAAACCTGGGATAATTGGAGAGTCCTTCCGTGTTTCAGTGGGGTCTCCTGAAACATCCCTAGACAGCCAGGCCCGTGGAAAGAAATAGGGAGCGATTCTTGAGAGAAGTTTCAGAGCTCTTTCTTCTCCAGCCACATGGGCGGGGCACTGCCAAAGAACTGAGCAATCCCGGGACAAGCAGGGCCCTCCTGGCACAGGGCAACACAAAATAACCAGTGCTGAACAGGATTAGGGCACATGTGAGCAGGGAGCAGGGAGACCCCGTGCCCAGGCCATGCCTCTACCCCAGGGTCCCCTCTCCCTTGACCTCATGGCAGGGGGGAGGAACCCCAACACTTCTGGAGGTGTAGTCTCCCTCCTCCTCCTTGGAGCTGGGCCATGGGCCCACATTCAGGGCCCCCACCTCGGTAGAAAATTCTCCCGGTGTGGTCTGATGTTGAAACAGTCAAGAAGAGAAGAAGCGAAAGAAACCCCCAAAGTCCCAGGAGAACAAAGTTCAACTCTCCATCTCCCTGCAGAGAAAAGGAGCTGAAAACTGGCTCAAAAGCAAGAAGGTTGCTTCCTGCACTCTTGCTGCAAGCAGGATGCAGAGGAGTGTGTATGTGTGTCCTTGAACAAACGCTCTGAGAAGTTTGTCCGGTTTTTTTTTCCTCTCCCCCCTCTCAGGCTCAGTTGAAAGGCACAGAAATGCACCAAGTTAACTTCTGGGCATAGAGCAGCCATAGGGGATACACATCCTAAAGTCACCCCAAGACACAGGCACAGAGAATTCAGTGGAAAGACTCTGAGAATTCTGCTCCCAGAGATCATTCCTGCTCACACGGACCCTTGTAGAAAGGGGCCATCGTTCCAGGCAGCCTGTACTGAGCATGTGGCTCCTGAGCGGGGTTTGTTGTTTAGGAAACCTGCTCAGGCTTTTCCATTCTTTCCTTGCAAACAGGAAAACTTCTCCTGGGCCTGTGTGCAGGCAGAGGCCTGAGGAGAGCAGGTGGCACATGGTGCGCTGGGCTGGGACAGCCAGCTGCAGAGCTCAAGGGAAGAAGCCCAAAGAGTCACAATGGCTCCTTGCCTTCACATGCAACACCTGGGTCACAATGGTCTCCTTGATTCCATGAGGCCCCACTGTGTCACAGTGGCTCCTTGGTTCCATGCGGTTCCGCAGTGTCACCATGGTCTCCTTTGATGCGCATTGTCATCATGGACAATTGGTTCCATGAGGCCCCGCAGTGTCACAATGGTCCCTTGGTTCCATAGGTTTTATGTTGTAACAATGGACTCCTTGCTTCTATGAGCTCGCCTGCTTTTTGCAGAGGTGTCTTTGGTTCCAACAAGGCCCCGCTGTGTCTCAGTGCACCCTGGCTTCCATGTGGATCTGGAGTATCACAAAGGCTCCTTGGTTCCACCAGGTCCTGCTGTGTCACAATGGATCCTGTGCTCCATGAGGCCCTCCAAAGTCATCATGGAGGCTTGCTTCCATGAGGTTCCATGATGTGCCAGTGGTCATCTTGGTTCCAGGAGTTTCCTTAGTGTCACAATGCTCTCCATGCTTCCATGATTCCCCACAATGTCCCAATGCTCTCCATGCTTCCATTAGGCCCTGCTTTGCCACAATGGTGCCCTTGTTTCCATGAGGCCCCGCTGTGTCACAATGGACGTATGGTTCCATGATGCTCCGTGGTGTCACCATGGTCTTCTTGAATCCGCAGTGTAACAATGGACCATTGGTTCCATGCGGCCTGGCCGTGTCACAATGGGCTCCTTGATTCCATGATTCCCCACGGTGTCACAATGGAGCCTTGTTTCTAGGAGGTTCTGTACTGTCACAATTGTCTCCTTGATGCCATCAGCCCCTGCAGTGTCACAATGGCTCCTTGGTTCCATGAGGAACACAAAAGCTTTGCAGAAACATTGAGCCACAGCTGCTGAACACAGCTGGCAACATCTGCTTGCATCAAAAGAGGGCTTCAAGCTGACAATGGCACCAGCAGCTTCCATCTGCAACAGAGACCCAGGGAAAGGACAGGCTGTGCCAATCTGGACAAATTTGGAGGAAAATATCCTCTGGTAGAAGGCAGGTTACACCCAGCCCTCCCCCACCAGGTTCGGGAAAAAAGAATTTTCCTCGGAAGAAAGTGAAAGAGATAAAAACTATTTATTTAACAAACACACAGGAAAAGGATAACAATGCTAAATATTCAAACCTCTCGCTGTGGAGCGAAACCTGGGATAATTGGAGAGTCCTTCCGTGTTTCAGTGGGGTCTCCTGAAACATCCCTAGACAGCGAGGCCCGTGGAAAGAAATAGGGAGCGATTCTTGAGAGAAGTTTCAGAGCTCTTTCTTCTCCAGCCACATGGGCGGGGCACTGCCAAAGAACTGAGCAATCCCGGGACAAGCAGGGCCCTCCTGGCACAGGGCAACACAAAATAACCAGTGCTGAACAGGATTAGGGCACATGTGAGCAGGGAGCAGGGAGACCCCGTGCCCAGGCCATGCCTCTACCCCAGGGTCCCCTCTCCCTTGACCTCATGGCAGGGGGGAGGAACCCCAACACTTCTGGAGGTGTAGTCTCCCTCCTCCTCCTTGGAGCTGGGCCATGGGCCCACATTCAGGGCCCCCACCTCGGTAGAAAATTCTCCCGGTGTGGTCTGATGTTGAAACAGTCAAGAAGAGAAGAAGCGAAAGAAACCCCCAAAGTCCCAGGAGAACAAAGTTCAACTCTCCATCTCCCTGCAGAGAAAAGGAGCTGAAAACTGGCTCAAAAGCAAGAAGGTTGCTTCCTGCGCTCTTGCTGCAAGCAGGATGCAGAGGAGTGTGTATGTGTGTCCTTGAACAAACGCTCTGAGAAGTTTGTCCGGTTTTTTTTTCCTCTCCCCCCTCTCAGGCTCAGTTGAAAGGCACAGAAATGCACCAAGTTAACTTCTGGGCATAGAGCAGCCATAGGGGATACACATCCTAAAGTCACCCCAAGACACAGGCACAGAGAATTCAGTGGAAAGACTCCGAGAATTCTGCTCCCAGAGATCATTCCTGCTCACACGGACCCTTGTAGAAAGGGACCATCATTCCAGGCAGCCTGTACTGAGCATGTGGCTCCTGAGCGGGGTTTGTTGTTTAGGAAACGTGCTCAGGCTTTTCCATTCTTTCCTTGCAAACAGGAAAACTTCTCCTGGGCCTGTGTGCAGGCAGAGGCCTGAGGAGAGCAGGTGGCACATGGTGCGCTGGGCTGGGACAGCCAGCTGCAGAGCTCAAGGGAAGAAGCCCAAAGAGTCACAATGGCTCCTTGCCTTCACATGCAACACCTGGGTCACAATGGTCTCCTTGATTCCATGAGGCCCCACTGTGTCACAGTGGCTCCTTGGTTCCATGCGGTTCCGCAGTGTCACCATGGTCTCCTTTGATCCGCATTGTCATCATGGACAATTGGTTCCATGAGGCCCCGCAGTGTCACAATGGTCCCTTGGTTCCATAGGTTTTATGTTGTAACAATGGACTCCTTGCTTCTATGAGCTCGCCTGCTTTTTGCAGAGGTGTCTTTGGTTCCAACAAGGCCCCGCTGTGTCTCAGTGCACCCTGGCTTCCATGTGGATCTGGAGTATCACAAAGGCTCCTTGGTTCTACCAGGTCCTGCTGTGTCACAATGGATCCTGTGCTCCATGAGGCCCTCCAAAGTCATCATGGAGGCTTGCTTCCATGAGGTTCCATGATGTGCCAGTGGTCATCTTGGTTCCAGGAGTTTCCTTAGTGTCACAATGCTCTCCATGCTTCCATGATTCCCCACAATGTCCCAATGCTCTCCATGCTTCCATTAGGCCCTGCTTTGCCACAATGGTGCCCTTGTTTCCATGAGGCCCCGCTGTGTCACAATGGACGTATGGTTCCATGATGCTCCGTGGTGTCACCATGGTCTTCTTGAATCCGCAGTGTAACAATGGACCATTGGTTCCATGCGGCCTGGCCGTGTCACAATGGGCTCCTTGATTCCATGATTCCCCACGGTGTCACAATGGAGCCTTGTTTCTAGGAGGTTCTGTACTGTCACAATTGTCTCCTTGATGCCATCAGCCCCTGCAGTGTCACAAAGGCTCCTTGGTTCCATGAGGAACACAAAAGCTTTGCATCAACATTGAGCCACAGCTGCTGAACACAGCTGGCAACATCTGCTTGCATCAAAAGAGGGCTTCAAGCTGAGAATGGCACCAGCAGCTTCCATCTGCAACAGAGACCCAGGGAAAGGACAGGCTCTGCCGGTCTGGACAAATTTGCAGGAAAATATCCTCTGGTAGAAGGCAGGTTACACCCAGCCCTCCCCCACCAGGTTCGGGAAAAAAGAATTTTCCTCGGAAGAAAGTGAAAGAGATAAAAACTATTTATTTAACAAACACACAGGAAAAGGATAACAATGCTAAATATTCAAACCTCTCGCTGTGGAGCGAAACCTGGGATAATTGGAGAGTCCTTCCGTGTTTCAGTGGGGTCTCCTGAAACATCCTTAGACAGCGAGGCCCGTGGAAAGAAATAGGGAGCGATTCTTGAGAGAAGTTTCAGAGCTCTTTCTTCTCCAGCCACATGGGCGGGGCACTGCCAAAGAACTGAGCAATCCCGGGACAAGCAGGGCCCTCCTGGCACAGGGCAACACAAAATAACCAGTGCTGAACAGGATTAGGGCACATGTGAGCAGGGAGCAGGGAGACCCCGTGCCCAGGCCATGCCTCTACCCCAGGGTCCCCTCTCCCATGACCTCATGGCAGGGGGGAGGAACCCCAACACTTCTGGAGGTGTAGTCTCCCTCCTCCTCCTTGGAGCTGGGCCATGGGCCCACATTCAGGGCCCCCACCTCGGGCGAAAATTCTCCCGGTGTGGTCTGATGTTGAAACAGTCAAGAAGAGAAGAAGCGAAAGAAACCCCCAAAGTCCCAGGAGAACAAAGTTCAACTCTCCATCTCCCTGCAGAGAAAAGGAGCTGAAAACTGGCTCAAAAACAAGAAGGTTGCTTCCTGCACTCTTGCTGCAAGCAGGATGCAGAGGAGTGTGTATGTGTGTCCTTGAACAAACGCTCTGAGAAGTTTGTCCGGTTTTTTTTTCCTCTCCCCCCTCTCAGGCTCAGTTGAAAGGCACAGAAATGCACCAAGTTAACTTCTGGGCATAGAGCAGCCATTGGGGATACACATCCTAAAGTCACCCCAAGACACAGGCACAGAGAATTCAGTGGAAAGACTCTGAGAATTCTGCTCCCAGAGATCATTCCTGCTCACACGGACCCTTGTAGAAAGGGGCCATCGTTCCAGGCAGCCTGTACTGAGCATGTGGCTCCTGAGCGGGGTTTGTTGTTTAGGAAACCTGCTCAGGCTTTTCCATTCTTTCCTTGCAAACAGGAAAACTTCTCCTGGGCCTGTGTGCAGGCAGAGGCCTGAGGAGAGCAGGTGGCACATGGTGCGCTGGGCTGGGACAGCCAGCTGCAGAGCTCAAGGGAAGAAGCCCAAAGAGTCACAATGGCTCCTTGCCTTCACATGCAACACCTGGGTCACAATGGTCTCCTTGATTCCATGAGGCCCCACTGTGTCACAGTGGCTCCTTGGTTCCATGCGGTTCCGCAGTGTCACCATGGTCTCCTTTGATGCGCATTGTCATCATGGACAATTGGTTCCATGAGGCCCCGCAGTGTCACAATGGTCCCTTGGTTCCATAGGTTTTATGTTGTAACAATGGACTCCTTGCTTCTATGAGCTCGCCTGCTTTTTGCAGAGGTGTCTTTGGTTCCAACAAGGCCCCGCTGTGTCTCAGTGCACCCTGGCTTCCATGTGGATCTGGAGTATCACAAAGGCTCCTTGGTTCCACCAGGTCCTGCTGTGTCACAATGGATCCTGTGCTCCATGAGGCCCTCCAAAGTCATCATGGAGGCTTGCTTCCATGAGGTTCCATGATGTGCCAGTGGTCATCTTGGTTCCAGGAGTTTCCTTAGTGTCACAATGCTCTCCATGCTTCCATGATTCCCCACAATGTCCCAATGCTCTCCATGCTTCCATTAGGCCCTGCTTTGCCACAATGGTGCCCTTGTTTCCATGAGGCCCCGCTGTGTCACAATGGACGTATGGTTCCATGATGCTCCGTGGTGTCACCATGGTCTTCTTGAATCCGCAGTGTAACAATGGACCATTGGTTCCATGCGGCCTGGCCGTGTCACAATGGGCTCCTTGATTCCATGATTCCCCACGGTGTCACAATGGAGCCTTGTTTCTAGGAGGTTCTGTACTGTCACAATTGTCTCCTTGATGCCATCAGCCCCTGCAGTGTCACAATGGCTCCTTGGTTCCATGAGGAACACAAAAGCTTTGCAGAAACATTGAGCCACAGCTGCTGAACACAGCTGGCAACATCTGCTTGCATCAAAAGAGGGCTTCAAGCTGACAATGGCACCAGCAGCTTCCATCTGCAACAGAGACCCAGGGAAAGGACAGGCTGTGCCAATCTGGACAAATTTGGAGGAAAATATCCTCTGGTAGAAGGCAGGTTACACCCAGCCCTCCCCCACCAGGTTCGGGAAAAAAGAATTTTCCTCGGAAGAAAGTGAAAGAGATAAAAACTATTTATTTAACAAACACACAGGAAAAGGATAACAATGCTAAATATTCAAACCTCTCGCTGTGGAGCGAAACCTGGGATAATTGGAGAGTCCTTCCGTGTTTCAGTGGGGTCTCCTGAAACATCCCTAGACAGCGAGGCCCGTGGAAAGAAATAGGGAGCGATTCTTGAGAGAAGTTTCAGAGCTCTTTCTTCTCCAGCCACATGGGCGGGGCACTGCCAAAGAACTGAGCAATCCCGGGACAAGCAGGGCCCTCCTGGCACAGGGCAACACAAAATAACCAGTGCTGAACAGGATTAGGGCACATGTGAGCAGGGAGCAGGGAGACCCCGTGCCCAGGCCATGCCTCTACCCCAGGGTCCCCTCTCCCTTGACCTCATGGCAGGGGGGAGGAACCCCAACACTTCTGGAGGTGTAGTCTCCCTCCTCCTCCTTGGAGCTGGGCCATGGGCCCACATTCAGGGCCCCCACCTCGGTAGAAAATTCTCCCGGTGTGGTCTGATGTTGAAACAGTCAAGAAGAGAAGAAGCGAAAGAAACCCCCAAAGTCCCAGGAGAACAAAGTTCAACTCTCCATCTCCCTGCAGAGAAAAGGAGCTGAAAACTGGCTCAAAAGCAAGAAGGTTGCTTCCTGCGCTCTTGCTGCAAGCAGGATGCAGAGGAGTGTGTATGTGTGTCCTTGAACAAACGCTCTGAGAAGTTTGTCCGGTTTTTTTTTCCTCTCCCCCCTCTCAGGCTCAGTTGAAAGGCACAGAAATGCACCAAGTTAACTTCTGGGCATAGAGCAGCCATAGGGGATACACATCCTAAAGTCACCCCAAGACACAGGCACAGAGAATTCAGTGGAAAGACTCCGAGAATTCTGCTCCCAGAGATCATTCCTGCTCACACGGACCCTTGTAGAAAGGGACCATCATTCCAGGCAGCCTGTACTGAGCATGTGGCTCCTGAGCGGGGTTTGTTGTTTAGGAAACGTGCTCAGGCTTTTCCATTCTTTCCTTGCAAACAGGAAAACTTCTCCTGGGCCTGTGTGCAGGCAGAGGCCTGAGGAGAGCAGGTGGCACATGGTGCGCTGGGCTGGGACAGCCAGCTGCAGAGCTCAAGGGAAGAAGCCCAAAGAGTCACAATGGCTCCTTGCCTTCACATGCAACACCTGGGTCACAATGGTCTCCTTGATTCCATGAGGCCCCACTGTGTCACAGTGGCTCCTTGGTTCCATGCGGTTCCGCAGTGTCACCATGGTCTCCTTTGATCCGCATTGTCATCATGGACAATTGGTTCCATGAGGCCCCGCAGTGTCACAATGGTCCCTTGGTTCCATAGGTTTTATGTTGTAACAATGGACTCCTTGCTTCTATGAGCTCGCCTGCTTTTTGCAGAGGTGTCTTTGGTTCCAACAAGGCCCCGCTGTGTCTCAGTGCACCCTGGCTTCCATGTGGATCTGGAGTATCACAAAGGCTCCTTGGTTCTACCAGGTCCTGCTGTGTCACAATGGATCCTGTGCTCCATGAGGCCCTCCAAAGTCATCATGGAGGCTTGCTTCCATGAGGTTCCATGATGTGCCAGTGGTCATCTTGGTTCCAGGAGTTTCCTTAGTGTCACAATGCTCTCCATGCTTCCATGATTCCCCACAATGTCCCAATGCTCTCCATGCTTCCATTAGGCCCTGCTTTGCCACAATGGTGCCCTTGTTTCCATGAGGCCCCGCTGTGTCACAATGGACGTATGGTTCCATGATGCTCCGTGGTGTCACCATGGTCTTCTTGAATCCGCAGTGTAACAATGGACCATTGGTTCCATGCGGCCTGGCCGTGTCACAATGGGCTCCTTGATTCCATGATTCCCCACGGTGTCACAATGGAGCCTTGTTTCTAGGAGGTTCTGTACTGTCACAATTGTCTCCTTGATGCCATCAGCCCCTGCAGTGTCACAAAGGCTCCTTGGTTCCATGAGGAACACAAAAGCTTTGCATCAACATTGAGCCACAGCTGCTGAACACAGCTGGCAACATCTGCTTGCATCAAAAGAGGGCTTCAAGCTGAGAATGGCACCAGCAGCTTCCATCTGCAACAGAGACCCAGGGAAAGGACAGGCTCTGCCGGTCTGGACAAATTTGCAGGAAAATATCCTCTGGTAGAAGGCAGGTTACACCCAGCCCTCCCCCACCAGGTTCGGGAAAAAAGAATTTTCCTCGGAAGAAAGTGAAAGAGATAAAAACTATTTATTTAACAAACACACAGGAAAAGGATAACAATGCTAAATATTCAAACCTCTCGCTGTGGAGCGAAACCTGGGATAATTGGAGAGTCCTTCCGTGTTTCAGTGGGGTCTCCTGAAACATCCTTAGACAGCGAGGCCCGTGGAAAGAAATAGGGAGCGATTCTTGAGAGAAGTTTCAGAGCTCTTTCTTCTCCAGCCACATGGGCGGGGCACTGCCAAAGAACTGAGCAATCCCGGGACAAGCAGGGCCCTCCTGGCACAGGGCAACACAAAATAACCAGTGCTGAACAGGATTAGGGCACATGTGAGCAGGGAGCAGGGAGACCCCGTGCCCAGGCCATGCCTCTACCCCAGGGTCCCCTCTCCCATGACCTCATGGCAGGGGGGAGGAACCCCAACACTTCTGGAGGTGTAGTCTCCCTCCTCCTCCTTGGAGCTGGGCCATGGGCCCACATTCAGGGCCCCCACCTCGGGCGAAAATTCTCCCGGTGTGGTCTGATGTTGAAACAGTCAAGAAGAGAAGAAGCGAAAGAAACCCCCAAAGTCCCAGGAGAACAAAGTTCAACTCTCCATCTCCCTGCAGAGAAAAGGAGCTGAAAACTGGCTCAAAAACAAGAAGGTTGCTTCCTGCACTCTTGCTGCAAGCAGGATGCAGAGGAGTGTGTATGTGTGTCCTTGAACAAACGCTCTGAGAAGTTTGTCCGGTTTTTTTTTCCTCTCCCCCCTCTCAGGCTCAGTTGAAAGGCACAGAAATGCACCAAGTTAACTTCTGGGCATAGAGCAGCCATTGGGGATACACATCCTAAAGTCACCCCAAGACACAGGCACAGAGAATTCAGTGGAAAGACTCTGAGAATTCTGCTCCCAGAGATCATTCCTGCTCACACGGACCCTTGTAGAAAGGGACCATCATTCCAGGCAGCCTGTACTGAGCATGTGGCTCCTGAGCGGGGTTTGTTGTTTAGGAAACCTGCTCAGGCTTTTCCATTCTTTCCTTGCAAACAGGAAAACTTCTCCTGGGCCTGTGTGCAGGCAGAGCCCTGAGGAGAGCAGGTGGCACATGGTGCGCTGGGCTGGGACAGCCAGCTGCAGAGCTCAAGGGAAGAAGCCCAAAGAGTCACAATGGCTCCTTGCCTTCACATGCAACACCTGGGTCACAATGGTCTCCTTGATTCCATGAGGCCCCACTGTGTCACAGTGGCTCCTTGGTTCCATGCGGTTCCGCAGTGTCACCATGGTGTCCTTTGATCCGCATTGTCATCATGGACAATTGGTTCCATGAGGCCCCGCAGTGTCACAATGGTCCCTTGGTTCCATAGGTTTTATGTTGTAACAATGGACTCCTTGCTTCTATGAGCTCGCCTGCTTTTTGCAGAGGTGTCTTTGGTTCCAACAAGGCCCCGCTGTGTCTCAGTGCACCCTGGCTTCCATGCGGATCTGGAGTATCACAAAGGCTCCTTGGTTCCACCAGGTCCTGCTGTGTCACAATGGATCCTGTGCTCCATGAGGCCCTCCAAAGTCATCATGGAGGCTTGCTTCCATGAGGTTCCATGATGTGCCAGTGGTCATCTTGGTTCCAGGAGTTTCCTTAGTGTCACAATGCTCTCCATGCTTCCATGATTCCCCACAATGTCCCAATGCTCTCCATGCTTCCATTAGGCCCTGCTTTGCCACAATGGTGCCCTTGTTTCCATGAGGCCCCGCTGTGTCACAATGGACGTATGGTTCCATGATGCTCCGTGGTGTCACCATGGTCTTCTTGAATCCGCAGTGTAACAATGGACCATTGGTTCCATGCGGCCTGGCCGTGTCACAATGGGCTCCTTGATTCCATGATTCCCCACGGTGTCACAATGGAGCCTTGTTTCTAGGAGGTTCTGTACTGTCACAATTGTCTCCTTGATGCCATCAGCCCCTGCAGTGTCACAAAGGCTCCTTGGTTCCATGAGGAACACAAAAGCTTTGCATCAACATTGAGCCACAGCTGCTGAACACAGCTGGCAACATCTGCTTGCATCAAAAGAGGGCTTCAAGCTGAGAATGGCACCAGCAGCTTCCATCTGCAACAGAGACCCAGGGAAAGGACAGGCTGTGCCGGTCTGGACAAATTTGGAGGAAAATATCCTCTGGTAGAAGGCAGGTTACACCCAGCCCTCCCCCACCAGGTTCGGGAAAAAAGAATTTTCCTCGGAAGAAAGTGAAAGAGATAAAAACTATTTATTTAACAAACACACAGGAAAAGGATAACAATGCTAAATATTCAAACCTCTCGCTGTGGAGCGAAACCTGGGATAATTGGAGAGTCCTTCCGTGTTTCAGTGGGGTCTCCTGAAACATCCCTAGACAGCCAGGCCCGTGGAAAGAAATAGGGAGCGATTCTTGAGAGAAGTTTCAGAGCTCTTTCTTCTCCAGCCACATGGGCGGGGCACTGCCAAAGAACTGAGCAATCCCGGGACAAGCAGGGCCCTCCTGGCACAGGGCAACACAAAATAACCAGTGCTGAACAGGATTAGGGCACATGTGAGCAGGGAGCAGGGAGACCCCGTGCCCAGGCCATGCCTCTACCCCAGGGTCCCCTCTCCCTTGACCTCATGGCAGGGGGGAGGAACCCCAACACTTCTGGAGGTGTAGTCTCCCTCCTCCTCCTTGGAGCTGGGCCATGGGCCCACATTCAGGGCCCCCACCTCGGTAGAAAATTCTCCCGGTGTGGTCTGATGTTGAAACAGTCAAGAAGAGAAGAAGCGAAAGAAACCCCCAAAGTCCCAGGAGAACAAAGTTCAACTCTCCATCTCCCTGCAGAGAAAAGGAGCTGAAAACTGGCTCAAAAGCAAGAAGGTTGCTTCCTGCACTCTTGCTGCAAGCAGGATGCAGAGGAGTGTGTATGTGTGTCCTTGAACAAACGCTCTGAGAAGTTTGTCCGGTTTTTTTTTCCTCTCCCCCCTCTCAGGCTCAGTTGAAAGGCACAGAAATGCACCAAGTTAACTTCTGGGCATAGAGCAGCCATAGGGGATACACATCCTAAAGTCACCCCAAGACACAGGCACAGAGAATTCAGTGGAAAGACTCTGAGAATTCTGCTCCCAGAGATCATTCCTGCTCACACTGACCCTTGTAGAAAGGGGCCATCGTTCCAGGCAGCCTGTACTGAGCATGTGGCTCCTGAGCGGGGTTTGTTGTTTAGGAAACCTGCTCAGGCTTTTCCATTCTTTCCTTGCAAACAGGAAAACTTCTCCTGGGCCTGTGTGCAGGCAGAGGCCTGAGGAGAGCAGGTGGCACATGGTGCGCTGGGCTGGGACAGCCAGCTGCAGAGCTCAAGGGAAGAAGCCCAAAGAGTCACAATGGCTCCTTGCCTTCACATGCAACACCTGGGTCACAATGGTCTCCTTGATTCCATGAGGCCCCACTGTGTCACAGTGGCTCCTTGGTTCCATGCGGTTCCGCAGTGTCACCATGGTCTCCTTTGATCCGCATTGTCATCATGGACAATTGGTTCCATGAGGCCCCGCAGTGTCACAATGGTCCCTTGGTTCCATAGGTTTTATGTTGTAACAATGGACTCCTTGCTTCTATGAGCTCGCCTGCTTTTTGCAGAGGTGTCTTTGGTTCCAACAAGGCCCCGCTGTGTCTCAGTGCACCCTGGCTTCCATGTGGATCTGGAGTATCACAAAGGCTCCTTGGTTGCACCAGGTCCTGCTGTGTCACAATGGATCCTGTGCTCCATGAGGCCCTCCAAAGTCATCATGGAGGCTTGCTTCCATGAGGTTCCATGATGTGCCAGTGGTCATCTTGGTTCCAGGAGTTTCCTTAGTGTCACAATGCTCTCCATGCTTCCATGATTCCCCACAATGTCCCAATGCTCTCCATGCTTCCATTAGGCCCTGCTTTGCCACAATGGTGCCCTTGTTTCCATGAGGCCCCGCTGTGTCACAATGGACGTATGGTTCCATGATGCTCCGTGGTGTCACCATGGTCTTCTTGAATCCGCAGTGTAACAATGGACCATTGGTTCCATGCGGCCTGGCCGTGTCACAATGGGCTCCTTGATTCCATGATTCCCCACGGTGTCACAATGGAGCCTTGTTTCTAGGAGGTTCTGTACTGTCACAATTGTCTCCTTGATGCCATCAGCCCCTGCAGTGTCACAATGGCTCCTTGGTTCCATGAGGAACACAAAAGCTTTGCAGAAACATTGAGCCACAGCTGCTGAACACAGCTGGCAACATCTGCTTGCATCAAAAGAGGGCTTCAAGCTGAGAATGGCACCAGCAGCTTCCATCTGCAACAGAGAGCCAGGGAAAGGACAGGCTGTGCCAATCTGGACAAATTTGGAGGAAAATATCCTCTGGTAGAAGGCAGGTTACACCCAGCCCTCCCCCACCAGGTTCGGGAAAAAAGAATTTTCCTCAGAAGAAAGTGAAAGAGATAAAAACTATTTATTTAACAAACACACAGGAAAAGGATAACAATGCTAAATATTCAAACCTCTCGCTGTGGAGCGAAACCTGGGATAATTGGAGAGTCCTTCCGTGTTTCAGTGGGGTCTCCTGAAACATCCCTAGACAGCCAGGCCCGTGGAAAGAAATAGGGAGCGATTCTTGAGAGAAGTTTCAGAGCTCTTTCTTCTCCAGCCACATGGGCGGGGCACTGCCAAAGAACTGAGCAATCCCGGGACAAGCAGGGCCCTCCTGGCACAGGGCAACACAAAATAACCAGTGCTGAACAGGATTAGGGCACATGTGAGCAGGGAGCAGGGAGACCCCGTGCCCAGGCCATGCCTCTACCCCAGGGTCCCCTCTCCCTTGACCTCATGGCAGGGGGGAGGAACCCCAACACTTCTGGAGGTGTAGTCTCCCTCCTCCTCCTTGGAGCTGGGCCATGGGCCCACATTCAGGGCCCCCACCTCGGTAGAAAATTCTCCCGGTGTGGTCTGATGTTGAAACAGTCAAGAAGAGAAGAAGCGAAAGAAACCCCCAAAGTCCCAGGAAAACAAAGTTCAACTCTCCATCTCCCTGCAGAGAAAAGGAGCTGAAAACTGGCTCAAAAGCAAGAAGGTTGCTTCCTGCACTCTTGCTGCAAGCAGGATGCAGAGGAGTGTGTATGTGTGTCCTTGAACAAACGCTCTGAGAAGTTTGTCCGGTTTTTTTTTCCTCTCCCCCCTCTCAGGCTCAGTTGAAAGGCACAGAAATGCACCAAGTTAACTTCTGGGCATAGAGCAGCCATAGGGGATACACATCCTAAAGTCACCCCAAGACACAGGCACAGAGAATTCAGTGGAAAGACTGAGAATTCTGCTCCCAGAGATCATTCCTGCTCACACTGACCCTTGTAGAAAGGGGCCATCGTTCCAGGCAGCCTGTACTGAGCATGTGGCTCCTGAGCGGGGTTTGTTGTTTAGGAAACCTGCTCAGGCTTTTCCATTCTTTCCTTGCAAACAGGAAAACTTCTCCTGGGCCTGTGTGCAGGCAGAGGCCTGAGGAGAGCAGGTGGCACATGGTGCGCTGGGCTGGGACAGCCAGCTGCAGAGCTCAAGGGAAGAAGCCCAAAGAGTCACAATGGCTCCTTGCCTTCACATGCAACACCTGGGTCACAATGGTCTCCTTGATTCCATGAGGCCCCACTGTGTCACAGTGGCTCCTTGGTTCCATGCGGTTCCGCAGTGTCACCATGGTCTCCTTTGATCCGCATTGTCATCATGGACAATTGGTTCCATGAGGCCCCGCAGTGTCACAATGGTCCCTTGGTTCCATAGGTTTTATGTTGTAACAATGGACTCCTTGCTTCTATGAGCTCGCCTGCTTTTTGCAGAGGTGTCTTTGGTTCCAACAAGGCCCCGCTGTGTCTCAGTGCACCCTGGCTTCCATGTGGATCTGGAGTATCACAAAGGCTCCTTGGTTCCACCAGGTCCTGCTGTGTCACAATGGATCCTGTGCTCCATGAGGCCCTCCAAAGTCATCATGGAGGCTTGCTTCCATGAGGTTCCATGATGTGCCAGTGGTCATCTTGGTTCCAGGAGTTTCCTTAGTGTCACAATGCTCTCCATGCTTCCATGATTCCCCACAATGTCCCAATGCTCTCCATGCTTCCATTAGGCCCTGCTTTGCCACAATGGTGCCCTTGTTTCCATGAGGCCCCGCTGTGTCACAATGGACGTATGGTTCCATGATGCTCCGTGGTGTCACCATGGTCTTCTTGAATCCGCAGTGTAACAATGGACCATTGGTTCCATGCGGCCTGGCCGTGTCACAATGGGCTCCTTGATTCCATGATTCCCCACGGTGTCACAATGGAGCCTTGTTTCTAGGAGGTTCTGTACTGTCACAATTGTCTCCTTGATGCCATCAGCCCCTGCAGTGTCACAATGGCTCCTTGGTTCCATGAGGAACACAAAAGCTTTGCAGAAACATTGAGCCACAGCTGCTGAACACAGCTGGCAACATCTGCTTGCATCAAAAGAGGGCTTCAAGCTGACAATGGCACCAGCAGCTTCCATCTGCAACAGAGAGCCAGGGAAAGGACAGGCTCTGCCGGTCTGGACAAATTTGGAGGAAAATATCCTCTGGTAGAAGGCAGGTTACACCCAGCCCTCCCCCACCAGGTTCGGGAAAAAAGAATTTTCCTCGGAAGAAAGTGAAAGAGATAAAAACTATTTATTTAACAAACACACAGGAAAAGGATAACAATGCTAAATATTCAAACCTCTCGCTGTGGAGCGAAACCTGGGATAATTGGAGAGTCCTTCCGTGTTTCAGTGGGGTCTCCTGAAACATCCCTAGACAGCCAGGCCCGTGGAAAGAAATAGGGAGCGATTCTTGAGAGAAGTTTCAGAGCTCTTTCTTCTCCAGCCACATGGGCGGGGCACTGCCAAAGAACTGAGCAATCCCGGGACAAGCAGGGCCCTCCTGGCACAGGGCAACACAAAATAACCAGTGCTGAACAGGATTAGGGCACATGTGAGCAGGGAGCAGGGAGACCCCGTGCCCAGGCCATGCCTCTACCCCAGGGTCCCCTCTCCCTTGACCTCATGGCAGGGGGGAGGAACCCCAACACTTCTGGAGGTGTAGTCTCCCTCCTCCTCCTTGGAGCTGGGCCATGGGCCCACATTCAGGGCCCCCACCTCGGTAGAAAATTCTCCCGGTGTGGTCTGATGTTGAAACAGTCAAGAAGAGAAGAAGCGAAAGAAACCCCCAAAGTCCCAGGAGAACAAAGTTCAACTCTCCATCTCCCTGCAGAGAAAAGGAGCTGAAAACTGGCTCAAAAGCAAGAAGGTTGCTTCCTGCACTCTTGCTGCAAGCAGGATGCAGAGGAGTGTGTATGTGTGTCCTTGAACAAACGCTCTGAGAAGTTTGTCCGGTTTTTTTTTCCTCTCCCCCCTCTCAGGCTCAGTTGAAAGGCACAGAAATGCACCAAGTTAACTTCTGGGCATAGAGCAGCCATAGGGGATACACATCCTAAAGTCACCCCAAGACACAGGCACAGAGAATTCAGTGGAAAGACTCTGAGAATTCTGCTCCCAGAGATCATTCCTGCTCACACGGACCCTTGTAGAAAGGGGCCATCGTTCCAGGCAGCCTGTACTGAGCATGTGGCTCCTGAGCGGGGTTTGTTGTTTAGGAAACCTGCTCAGGCTTTTCCATTCTTTCCTTGCAAACAGGAAAACTTCTCCTGGGCCTGTGTGCAGGCAGAGGCCTGAGGAGAGCAGGTGGCACATGGTGCGCTGGGCTGGGACAGCCAGCTGCAGAGCTCAAGGGAAGAAGCCCAAAGAGTCACAATGGCTCCTTGCCTTCACATGCAACACCTGGGTCACAATGGTCTCCTTGATTCCATGAGGCCCCACTGTGTCACAGTGGCTCCTTGGTTCCATGCGGTTCCGCAGTGTCACCATGGTCTCCTTTGATGCGCATTGTCATCATGGACAATTGGTTCCATGAGGCCCCGCAGTGTCACAATGGTCCCTTGGTTCCATAGGTTTTATGTTGTAACAATGGACTCCTTGCTTCTATGAGCTCGCCTGCTTTTTGCAGAGGTGTCTTTGGTTCCAACAAGGCCCCGCTGTGTCTCAGTGCACCCTGGCTTCCATGTGGATCTGGAGTATCACAAAGGCTCCTTGGTTCCACCAGGTCCTGCTGTGTCACAATGGATCCTGTGCTCCATGAGGCCCTCCAAAGTCATCATGGAGGCTTGCTTCCATGAGGTTCCATGATGTGCCAGTGGTCATCTTGGTTCCAGGAGTTTCCTTAGTGTCACAATGCTCTCCATGCTTCCATGATTCCCCACAATGTCCCAATGCTCTCCATGCTTCCATTAGGCCCTGCTTTGCCACAATGGTGCCCTTGTTTCCATGAGGCCCCGCTGTGTCACAATGGACGTATGGTTCCATGATGCTCCGTGGTGTCACCATGGTCTTCTTGAATCCGCAGTGTAACAATGGACCATTGGTTCCATGCGGCCTG
This sequence comes from Aphelocoma coerulescens, assembly GCF_041296385.1. NCBI lineage: Eukaryota > Metazoa > Chordata > Aves > Passeriformes > Corvidae > Aphelocoma > Aphelocoma coerulescens. The sequence continues at coordinate 678,197 of NW_027184055.1, read as the reverse complement.
GCCGTGTCACAATGGGCTCCTTGATTCCATGATTCCCCACGGTGTCACAATGGAGCCTTGTTTCTAGGAGGTTCTGTACTGTCACAATTGTCTCCTTGATGCCATCAGCCCCTGCAGTGTCACAATGGCTCCTTGGTTCCATGAGGAACACAAAAGCTTTGCATCAACATTGAGCCACAGCTGCTGAACACAGCTGGCAACATCTGCTTGCATCAAAAGAGGGCTTCAAGCTGACAATGGCACCAGCAGCTTCCATCTGCAACAGAGACCCAGGGAAAGGACAGGCTGTGCCAATCTGGACAAATTTGGAGGAAAATATCCTCTGGTAGAAGGCAGGTTACACCCAGCCCTCCCCCACCAGGTTCGGGAAAAAAGAATTTTCCTCGGAAGAAAGTGAAAGAGATAAAAACTATTTATTTAACAAACACACAGGAAAAGGATAACAATGCTAAATATTCAAACCTCTCGCTGTGGAGCGAAACCTGGGATAATTGGAGAGTCCTTCCGTGTTTCAGTGGGGTCTCCTGAAACATCCCTAGACAGCGAGGCCCGTGGAAAGAAATAGGGAGCGATTCTTGAGAGAAGTTTCAGAGCTCTTTCTTCTCCAGCCACATGGGCGGGGCACTGCCAAAGAACTGAGCAATCCCGGGACAAGCAGGGCCCTCCTGGCACAGGGCAACACAAAATAACCAGTGCTGAACAGGATTAGGGCACATGTGAGCAGGGAGCAGGGAGACCCCGTGCCCAGGCCATGCCTCTACCCCAGGGTCCCCTCTCCCTTGACCTCATGGCAGGGGGGAGGAACCCCAACACTTCTGGAGGTGTAGTCTCCCTCCTCCTCCTTGGAGCTGGGCCATGGGCCCACATTCAGGGCCCCCACCTCGGTAGAAAATTCTCCCGGTGTGGTCTGATGTTGAAACAGTCAAGAAGAGAAGAAGCGAAAGAAACCCCCAAAGTCCCAGGAGAACAAAGTTCAACTCTCCATCTCCCTGCAGAGAAAAGGAGCTGAAAACTGGCTCAAAAGCAAGAAGGTTGCTTCCTGCGCTCTTGCTGCAAGCAGGATGCAGAGGAGTGTGTATGTGTGTCCTTGAACAAACGCTCTGAGAAGTTTGTCCGGTTTTTTTTTCCTCTCCCCCCTCTCAGGCTCAGTTGAAAGGCACAGAAATGCACCAAGTTAACTTCTGGGCATAGAGCAGCCATAGGGGATACACATCCTAAAGTCACCCCAAGACACAGGCACAGAGAATTCAGTGGAAAGACTCCGAGAATTCTGCTCCCAGAGATCATTCCTGCTCACACGGACCCTTGTAGAAAGGGACCATCATTCCAGGCAGCCTGTACTGAGCATGTGGCTCCTGAGCGGGGTTTGTTGTTTAGGAAACGTGCTCAGGCTTTTCCATTCTTTCCTTGCAAACAGGAAAACTTCTCCTGGGCCTGTGTGCAGGCAGAGGCCTGAGGAGAGCAGGTGGCACATGGTGCGCTGGGCTGGGACAGCCAGCTGCAGAGCTCAAGGGAAGAAGCCCAAAGAGTCACAATGGCTCCTTGCCTTCACATGCAACACCTGGGTCACAATGGTCTCCTTGATTCCATGAGGCCCCACTGTGTCACAGTGGCTCCTTGGTTCCATGCGGTTCCGCAGTGTCACCATGGTCTCCTTTGATCCGCATTGTCATCATGGACAATTGGTTCCATGAGGCCCCGCAGTGTCACAATGGTCCCTTGGTTCCATAGGTTTTATGTTGTAACAATGGACTCCTTGCTTCTATGAGCTCGCCTGCTTTTTGCAGAGGTGTCTTTGGTTCCAACAAGGCCCCGCTGTGTCTCAGTGCACCCTGGCTTCCATGTGGATCTGGAGTATCACAAAGGCTCCTTGGTTCCACCAGGTCCTGCTGTGTCACAATGGATCCTGTGCTCCATGAGGCCCTCCAAAGTCATCATGGAGGCTTGCTTCCATGAGGTTCCATGATGTGCCAGTGGTCATCTTGGTTCCAGGAGTTTCCTTAGTGTCACAATGCTCTCCATGCTTCCATGATTCCCCACAATGTCCCAATGCTCTCCATGCTTCCATTAGGCCCTGCTTTGCCACAATGGTGCCCTTGTTTCCATGAGGCCCCGCTGTGTCACAATGGACGTATGGTTCCATGATGCTCCGTGGTGTCACCATGGTCTTCTTGAATCCGCAGTGTAACAATGGACCATTGGTTCCATGCGGCCTGGCCGTGTCACAATGGGCTCCTTGATTCCATGATTCCCCACGGTGTCACAATGGAGCCTTGTTTCTAGGAGGTTCTGTACTGTCACAATTGTCTCCTTGATGCCATCAGCCCCTGCAGTGTCACAAAGGCTCCTTGGTTCCATGAGGAACACAAAAGCTTTGCATCAACATTGAGCCACAGCTGCTGAACACAGCTGGCAACATCTGCTTGCATCAAAAGAGGGCTTCAAGCTGAGAATGGCACCAGCAGCTTCCATCTGCAACAGAGACCCAGGGAAAGGACAGGCTCTGCCGGTCTGGACAAATTTGCAGGAAAATATCCTCTGGTAGAAGGCAGGTTACACCCAGCCCTCCCCCACCAGGTTCGGGAAAAAAGAATTTTCCTCGGAAGAAAGTGAAAGAGATAAAAACTATTTATTTAACAAACACACAGGAAAAGGATAACAATGCTAAATATTCAAACCTCTCGCTGTGGAGCGAAACCTGGGATAATTGGAGAGTCCTTCCGTGTTTCAGTGGGGTCTCCTGAAACATCCCTAGACAGCGAGGCCCGTGGAAAGAAATAGGGAGCGATTCTTGAGAGAAGTTTCAGAGCTCTTTCTTCTCCAGCCACATGGGCGGGGCACTGCCAAAGAACTGAGCAATCCCGGGACAAGCAGGGCCCTCCTGGCACAGGGCAACACAAAATAACCAGTGCTGAACAGGATTAGGGCACATGTGAGCAGGGAGCAGGGAGACCCCGTGCCCAGGCCATGCCTCTACCCCAGGGTCCCCTCTCCCATGACCTCATGGCAGGGGGGAGGAACCCCAACACTTCTGGAGGTGTAGTCTCCCTCCTCCTCCTTGGAGCTGGGCCATGGGCCCACATTCAGGGCCCCCACCTCGGGCGAAAATTCTCCCGGTGTGGTCTGATGTTGAAACAGTCAAGAAGAGAAGAAGCGAAAGAAACCCCCAAAGTCCCAGGAGAACAAAGTTCAACTCTCCATCTCCCTGCAGAGAAAAGGAGCTGAAAACTGGCTCAAAAGCAAGAAGGTTGCTTCCTGCACTCTTGCTGCAAGCAGGATGCAGAGGAGTGTGTATGTGTGTCCTTGAACAAACGCTCTGAGAAGTTTGTCCGGTTTTTTTTTCCTCTCCCCCCTCTCAGGCTCAGTTGAAAGGCACAGAAATGCACCAAGTTAACTTCTGGGCATAGAGCAGCCATTGGGGATACACATCCTAAAGTCACCCCAAGACACAGGCACAGAGAATTCAGTGGAAAGACTCTGAGAATTCTGCTCCCAGAGATCATTCCTGCTCACACGGACCCTTGTAGAAAGGGACCATCATTCCAGGCAGCCTGTACTGAGCATGTGGCTCCTGAGCGGGGTTTGTTGTTTAGGAAACCTGCTCAGGCTTTTCCATTCTTTCCTTGCAAACAGGAAAACTTCTCCTGGGCCTGTGTGCAGGCAGAGCCCTGAGGAGAGCAGGTGGCACATGGTGCGCTGGGCTGGGACAGCCAGCTGCAGAGCTCAAGGGAAGAAGCCCAAAGAGTCACAATGGCTCCTTGCCTTCACATGCAACACCTGGGTCACAATGGTCTCCTTGATTCCATGAGGCCCCACTGTGTCACAGTGGCTCCTTGGTTCCATGCGGTTCCGCAGTGTCACCATGGTCTCCTTTGATCCGCATTGTCATCATGGACAATTGGTTCCATGAGGCCCCGCAGTGTCACAATGGTCCCTTGGTTCCATAGGTTTTATGTTGTAACAATGGACTCCTTGCTTCTATGAGCTCGCCTGCTTTTTGCAGAGGTGTCTTTGGTTCCAACAAGGCCCCGCTGTGTCTCAGTGCACCCTGGCTTCCATGCGGATCTGGAGTATCACAAAGGCTCCTTGGTTCCACCAGGTCCTGCTGTGTCACAATGGATCCTGTGCTCCATGAGGCCCTCCAAAGTCATCATGGAGGCTTGCTTCCATGAGGTTCCATGATGTGCCAGTGGTCATCTTGGTTCCAGGAGTTTCCTTAGTGTCACAATGCTCTCCATGCTTCCATGATTCCCCACAATGTCCCAATGCTCTCCATGCTTCCATTAGGCCCTGCTTTGCCACAATGGTGCCCTTGTTTCCATGAGGCCCCGCTGTGTCACAATGGACGTATGGTTCCATGATGCTCCGTGGTGTCACCATGGTCTTCTTGAATCCGCAGTGTAACAATGGACCATTGGCTCCATGCGGCCTGGCCGTGTCACAATGGGCTCCTTGATTCCATGATTCCCCACGGTGTCACAATGGAGCCTTGTTTCTAGGAGGTTCTGTACTGTCACAATTGTCTCCTTGATGCCATCAGCCCCTGCAGTGTCACAAAGGCTCCTTGGTTCCATGAGGAACACAAAAGCTTTGCAGAAACATTGAGCAACAGCTGCTGAACACAGCTGGCAACATCTGCTTGCATCAAAAGCGGGCTTCAAGCTGAGAATGGCACCAGCAGCTTCCATCTGCAACAGAGACCCAGGGAAAGGACAGGCTGTGCCGGTCTGGACAAATTTGCAGGAAAATATCCTCTGGTAGAAGGCAGGTTACACCCAGCCCTCCCCCACCAGGTTCGGGAAAAAAGAATTTTCCTCGGAAGAAAGTGAAAGAGATAAAAACTATTTATTTAACAAACACTCAGGAAAAGGATAACAATGCTAGATATTAAAACCTCTGGCTGTGGAGAGAAACCTGGGATAATTGGAGAGTCCTTCCGTGTTTCAGTGGGGTCTCCTGAAACATCCCTAGACAGCCAGGCCCATGGAAAGAAATAGGGAGCAATTCTTGAGAGAAGTTTCAGAGCTCTTTCTTCTCCAGCCACATGGGCGGGGCACTGCCAAAGAACTGAGCAATCCCGGGACAAGCAGGGCCCTCCTGGCACAGGGCAACACAAAATAACCAGTGCTGAACAGGATTAGGGCACATGTGAGCAGGGAGCAGGGAGACCTCCATGCCCAGGCCATGCCTCTACCCCAGGGTCCCCTCTCCCTTGACCTCATGGCAGGGGGGAGGAACCCCAACACTTCTGGAGGTGTAGTCTCCCTCCTCCTCCTTGGAGCTGGGCCATGGGCCCACATTCAGGGCCCCCACCTCGGGCGAAAATTCTCCCGGTGTGGTCTGATGTTGAAACAGTCAAGAAGAGAAGAAGCGAAAGAAACCCCCAAAGTCCCAGGAGAACAAAGTTCAACTCTCCATCTCCCTGCAGAGAAAAGGAGCTGAAAACTGGCTCAAAAGCAAGAAGGTTGCTTCCTGCGCTCTTGCTGCAAGCAGGATGCAGAGGAGTGTGTATGTGTGTCCTTGAACAAACGCTCTGAGAAGTTTGTCCGGTTTTTTTTTCCTCTCCCCCCTCTCAGGCTCAGTTGAAAGGCACAGAAATGCACCAAGTTAACTTCTGGGCATAGAGCAGCCATTGGGGATACACATCCTAAAGTCACCCCAAGACACAGGCACAGAGAATTCAGTGGAAAGACTCTGAGAATTCTGCTCCCAGAGATCATTCCTGCTCACACTGACCCTTGTAGAAAGGGGCCATCATTCCAGGCAGCCTGTACTGAGCACGTGGCTCCTGAGCGGGGTTTGTTGTTTAGGAAACCTGCTCAGGCTTTTCCATTCTTTCCTTGCAAACAGGAAAACTTCTCCTGGGGCTGTGTGCAGGCAGAGCCCTGAGGAGAGCAGGTGGCACATGGTGCGCTGGGCTGGGACAGCCAGCTGCAGAGCTCAAGGGAAGAAGCCCAAAGAGTCACAATGGCTCCTTGCCTTCACATGCAACACCTGGGTCACAATGGTCTCCTTGATTCCATGAGGCCCCACTGTGTCACAGTGGCTCCTTGGTTCCATGCGGTTCCGCAGTGTCACCATGGTCTCCTTTGATCCGCATTGTCATCATGGACAATTGGTTCCATGAGGCCCCGCAGTGTCACAATGGTCCCTTGGTTCCATAGGTTTTATGTTGTAACAATGGACTCCTTGCTTCTATGAGCTCGCCTGCTTTTTGCAGAGGTGTCTTTGGTTCCAACAAGGCCCCGCTGTGTCTCAGTGCACCCTGGCTTCCATGTGGATCTGGAGTATCACAAAGGCTCCTTGGTTCCACCAGGTCCTGCTGTGTCACAATGGATCCTGTGCTCCATGAGGCCCTCCAAAGTCATCATGGAGGCTTGCTTCCATGAGGTTCCATGATGTGCCAGTGGTCATCTTGGTTCCAGGAGTTTCCTTAGTGTCACAATGCTCTCCATGCTTCCATGATTCCCCACAATGTCCCAATGCTCTCCATGCTTCCATTAGGCCCTGCTTTGCCACAATGGTGCCCTTGTTTCCATGAGGCCCCGCTGTGTCACAATGGACGTATGGTTCCATGATGCTCCGTGGTGTCACCATGGTCTTCTTGAATCCGCAGTGTAACAATGGACCATTGGCTCCATGCGGCCTGGCACAGCCAGGCCCATGGAAAGAAATAGGGAGCAATTCTTGAGAGAAGTTTCAGAGCTCTTTCTTCTCCAGCCACATGGGCGGGGCACTGCCAAAGAACTGAGCAATCCCGGGACAACCAGGGCCCTCCTGGCACAGGGCAACACAAAATAACCAGTGCTGAACAGGATTAGGGCACATGTGAGCAGGGAGCAGGGAGACCTCCATGCCCAGGCCATGCCTCTACCCCAGGGTCCCCTCTCCCATGACCTCATGGCAGGGGGGAGGAACCCCAACACTTCTGGAGGTGTAGTCTCCCTCCTCCTCCTTGGAGCTGGGCCATGGGCCCACATTCAGGGCCCCCACCTCGGTAGAAAATTCTCCCGGTGTGGTCTGATGTTGAAACAGTCAAGAAGAGAAGAAGCGAAAGAAACCCCCAAAGTCCCAGGAGAACAAAGTTCAACTCTCCATCTCCCTGCAGAGAAAAGGAGCTGAAAACTGGCTCAAAAGCAAGAAGGTTGCTTCCTGCGCTCTTGCTGCAAGCAGGATGCAGAGGAGTGTGTATGTGTGTCCTTGAACAAACGCTCTGAGAAGTTTGTCCGGTTTTTTTTTCCTCTCCCCCCTCTCAGGCTCAGTTGAAAGGCACAGAAATGCACCAAGTTAACTTCTGGGCATAGAGCAGCCATTGGGGATACACATCCTAAAGTCACCCCAAGACACAGGCACAGAGAATTCAGTGGAAAGACTCTGAGAATTCTGCTCCCAGAGATCATTCCTGCTCACACTGACCCTTGTAGAAAGGGGCCATCATTCCAGGCAGCCTGTACTGAGCACGTGGCTCCTGAGCGGGGTTTGTTGTTTAGGAAACCTGCTCAGGCTTTTCCATTCTTTCCTTGCAAACAGGAAAACTTCTCCTGGGCCTGTGTGCAGGCAGAGGCCTGAGGAGAGCAGGTGGCACATGGTGCGCTGGGCTGGGACAGCCAGCTGCAGAGCTCAAGGGAAGAAGCCCAAAGAGTCACAATGGCTCCTTGCCTTCACATGCAACACCTGGGTCACAATGGTCTCCTTGATTCCATGAGGCCCCACTGTGTCACAGTGGCTCCTTGGTTCCATGCGGTTCCGCAGTGTCACCATGGTCTCCTTTGATCCGCATTGTCATCATGGACAATTGGTTCCATGAGGCCCCGCAGTGTCACAATGGTCCCTTGGTTCCATAGGTTTTATGTTGTAACAATGGACTCCTTGCTTCTATGAGCTCGCCTGCTTTTTGCAGAGGTGTCTTTGGTTCCAACAAGGCCCCGCTGTGTCTCAGTGCACCCTGGCTTCCATGTGGATCTGGAGTATCACAAAGGCTCCTTGGTTCCACCAGGTCCTGCTGTGTCACAATGGATCCTGTGCTCCATGAGGCCCTCCAAAGTCATCATGGAGGCTTGCTTCCATGAGGTTCCATGATGTGCCAGTGGTCATCTTGGTTCCAGGAGTTTCCTTAGTGTCACAATGCTCTCCATGCTTCCATGATTCCCCACAATGTCCCAATGCTCTCCATGCTTCCATTAGGCCCTGCTTTGCCACAATGGTGCCCTTGTTTCCATGAGGCCCCGCTGTGTCACAATGGACGTATGGTTCCATGATGCTCCGTGGTGTCACCATGGTCTTCTTGAATCCGCAGTGTAACAATGGACCATTGGTTCCATGCGGCCTGGCCGTGTCACAATGGGCTCCTTGATTCCATGATTCCCCACGGTGTCACAATGGAGCCTTGTTTCTAGGAGGTTCTGTACTGTCACAATTGTCTCCTTGATGCCATCAGCCCCTGCAGTGTCACAAAGGCTCCTTGGTTCCATGAGGAACACAAAAGCTTTGCATCAACATTGAGCCACAGCTGCTGAACACAGCTGGCAACATCTGCTTGCATCAAAAGAGGGCTTCAAGCTGAGAATGGCACCAGCAGCTTCCATCTGCAACAGAGACCCAGGGAAAGGACAGGCTCTGCCGGTCTGGACAAATTTGCAGGAAAATATCCTCTGGTAGAAGGCAGGTTACACCCAGCCCTCCCCCACCAGGTTCGGGAAAAAAGAATTTTCCTCGGAAGAAAGTGAAAGAGATAAAAACTATTTATTTAACAAACACACAGGAAAAGGATAACAATGCTAAATATTCAAACCTCTCGCTGTGGAGCGAAACCTGGGATAATTGGAGAGTCCTTCCGTGTTTCAGTGGGGTCTCCTGAAACATCCTTAGACAGCGAGGCCCGTGGAAAGAAATAGGGAGCGATTCTTGAGAGAAGTTTCAGAGCTCTTTCTTCTCCAGCCACATGGGCGGGGCACTGCCAAAGAACTGAGCAATCCCGGGACAAGCAGGGCCCTCCTGGCACAGGGCAACACAAAATAACCAGTGCTGAACAGGATTAGGGCACATGTGAGCAGGGAGCAGGGAGACCCCGTGCCCAGGCCATGCCTCTACCCCAGGGTCCCCTCTCCCATGACCTCATGGCAGGGGGGAGGAACCCCAACACTTCTGGAGGTGTAGTCTCCCTCCTCCTCCTTGGAGCTGGGCCATGGGCCCACATTCAGGGCCCCCACCTCGGGCGAAAATTCTCCCGGTGTGGTCTGATGTTGAAACAGTCAAGAAGAGAAGAAGCGAAAGAAACCCCCAAAGTCCCAGGAGAACAAAGTTCAACTCTCCATCTCCCTGCAGAGAAAAGGAGCTGAAAACTGGCTCAAAAACAAGAAGGTTGCTTCCTGCACTCTTGCTGCAAGCAGGATGCAGAGGAGTGTGTATGTGTGTCCTTGAACAAACGCTCTGAGAAGTTTGTCCGGTTTTTTTTTCCTCTCCCCCCTCTCAGGCTCAGTTGAAAGGCACAGAAATGCACCAAGTTAACTTCTGGGCATAGAGCAGCCATTGGGGATACACATCCTAAAGTCACCCCAAGACACAGGCACAGAGAATTCAGTGGAAAGACTCTGAGAATTCTGCTCCCAGAGATCATTCCTGCTCACACGGACCCTTGTAGAAAGGGACCATCATTCCAGGCAGCCTGTACTGAGCATGTGGCTCCTGAGCGGGGTTTGTTGTTTAGGAAACCTGCTCAGGCTTTTCCATTCTTTCCTTGCAAACAGGAAAACTTCTCCTGGGCCTGTGTGCAGGCAGAGCCCTGAGGAGAGCAGGTGGCACATGGTGCGCTGGGCTGGGACAGCCAGCTGCAGAGCTCAAGGGAAGAAGCCCAAAGAGTCACAATGGCTCCTTGCCTTCACATGCAACACCTGGGTCACAATGGTCTCCTTGATTCCATGAGGCCCCACTGTGTCACAGTGGCTCCTTGGTTCCATGCGGTTCCGCAGTGTCACCATGGTCTCCTTTGATCCGCATTGTCATCATGGACAATTGGTTCCATGAGGCCCCGCAGTGTCACAATGGTCCCTTGGTTCCATAGGTTTTATGTTGTAACAATGGACTCCTTGCTTCTATGAGCTCGCCTGCTTTTTGCAGAGGTGTCTTTGGTTCCAACAAGGCCCCGCTGTGTCTCAGTGCACCCTGGCTTCCATGCGGATCTGGAGTATCACAAAGGCTCCTTGGTTCCACCAGGTCCTGCTGTGTCACAATGGATCCTGTGCTCCATGAGGCCCTCCAAAGTCATCATGGAGGCTTGCTTCCATGAGGTTCCATGATGTGCCAGTGGTCATCTTGGTTCCAGGAGTTTCCTTAGTGTCACAATGCTCTCCATGCTTCCATGATTCCCCACAATGTCCCAATGCTCTCCATGCTTCCATTAGGCCCTGCTTTGCCACAATGGTGCCCTTGTTTCCATGAGGCCCCGCTGTGTCACAATGGACGTATGGTTCCATGATGCTCCGTGGTGTCACCATGGTCTTCTTGAATCCGCAGTGTAACAATGGACCATTGGCTCCATGCGGCCTGGCCGTGTCACAATGGGCTCCTTGATTCCATGATTCCCCACGGTGTCACAATGGAGCCTTGTTTCTAGGAGGTTCTGTACTGTCACAATTGTCTCCTTGATGCCATCAGCCCCTGCAGTGTCACAAAGGCTCCTTGGTTCCATGAGGAACACAAAAGCTTTGCAGAAACATTGAGCAACAGCTGCTGAACACAGCTGGCAACATCTGCTTGCATCAAAAGCGGGCTTCAAGCTGAGAATGGCACCAGCAGCTTCCATCTGCAACAGAGACCCAGGGAAAGGACAGGCTCTGCCGGTCTGGACAAATTTGCAGGAAAATATCCTCTGGTAGAAGGCAGGTTACACCCAGCCCTCCCCCACCAGGTTCGGGAAAAAAGAATTTTCCTCGGAAGAAAGTGAAAGAGATAAAAACTATTTATTTAACAAACACTCAGGAAAAGGATAACAATGCTAGATATTAAAACCTCTGGCTGTGGAGAGAAACCTGGGATAATTGGAGAGTCCTTCCGTGTTTCAGTGGGGTCTCCTGAAACATCCCTAGACAGCCAGGCCCATGGAAAGAAATAGGGAGCAATTCTTGAGAGAAGTTTCAGAGCTCTTTCTTCTCCAGCCACATGGGCGGGGCACTGCCAAAGAACTGAGCAATCCCGGGACAAGCAGGGCCCTCCTGGCACAGGGCAACACAAAATAACCAGTGCTGAACAGGATTAGGGCACATGTGAGCAGGGAGCAGGGAGACCTCCATGCCCAGGCCATGCCTCTACCCCAGGGTCCCCTCTCCCTTGACCTCATGGCAGGGGGGAGGAACCCCAACACTTCTGGAGGTGTAGTCTCCCTCCTCCTCCTTGGAGCTGGGCCATGGGCCCACATTCAGGGCCCCCACCTCGGGCGAAAATTCTCCCGGTGTGGTCTGATGTTGAAACAGTCAAGAAGAGAAGAAGCGAAAGAAACCCCCAAAGTCCCAGGAGAACAAAGTTCAACTCTCCATCTCCCTGCAGAGAAAAGGAGCTGAAAACTGGCTCAAAAGCAAGAAGGTTGCTTCCTGCGCTCTTGCTGCAAGCAGGATGCAGAGGAGTGTGTATGTGTGTCCTTGAACAAACGCTCTGAGAAGTTTGTCCGGTTTTTTTTTCCTCTCCCCCCTCTCAGGCTCAGTTGAAAGGCACAGAAATGCACCAAGTTAACTTCTGGGCATAGAGCAGCCATTGGGGATACACATCCTAAAGTCACCCCAAGACACAGGCACAGAGAATTCAGTGGAAAGACTCTGAGAATTCTGCTCCCAGAGATCATTCCTGCTCACACTGACCCTTGTAGAAAGGGGCCATCATTCCAGGCAGCCTGTACTGAGCACGTGGCTCCTGAGCGGGGTTTGTTGTTTAGGAAACCTGCTCAGGCTTTTCCATTCTTTCCTTGCAAACAGGAAAACTTCTCCTGGGGCTGTGTGCAGGCAGAGCCCTGAGGAGAGCAGGTGGCACATGGTGCGCTGGGCTGGGACAGCCAGCTGCAGAGCTCAAGGGAAGAAGCCCAAAGAGTCACAATGGCTCCTTGCCTTCACATGCAACACCTGGGTCACAATGGTCTCCTTGATTCCATGAGGCCCCACTGTGTCACAGTGGCTCCTTGGTTCCATGCGGTTCCGCAGTGTCACCATGGTCTCCTTTGATCCGCATTGTCATCATGGACAATTGGTTCCATGAGGCCCCGCAGTGTCACAATGGTCCCTTGGTTCCATAGGTTTTATGTTGTAACAATGGACTCCTTGCTTCTATGAGCTCGCCTGCTTTTTGCAGAGGTGTCTTTGGTTCCAACAAGGCCCCGCTGTGTCTCAGTGCACCCTGGCTTCCATGTGGATCTGGAGTATCACAAAGGCTCCTTGGTTCCACCAGGTCCTGCTGTGTCACAATGGATCCTGTGCTCCATGAGGCCCTCCAAAGTCATCATGGAGGCTTGCTTCCATGAGGTTCCATGATGTGCCAGTGGTCATCTTGGTTCCAGGAGTTTCCTTAGTGTCACAATGCTCTCCATGCTTCCATGATTCCCCACAATGTCCCAATGCTCTCCATGCTTCCATTAGGCCCTGCTTTGCCACAATGGTGCCCTTGTTTCCATGAGGCCCCGCTGTGTCACAATGGACGTATGGTTCCATGATGCTCCGTGGTGTCACCATGGTCTTCTTGAATCCGCAGTGTAACAATGGACCATTGGCTCCATGCGGCCTGGCACAGCCAGGCCCATGGAAAGAAATAGGGAGCAATTCTTGAGAGAAGTTTCAGAGCTCTTTCTTCTCCAGCCACATGGGCGGGGCACTGCCAAAGAACTGAGCAATCCCGGGACAACCAGGGCCCTCCTGGCACAGGGCAACACAAAATAACCAGTGCTGAACAGGATTAGGGCACATGTGAGCAGGGAGCAGGGAGACCTCCATGCCCAGGCCATGCCTCTACCCCAGGGTCCCCTCTCCCATGACCTCATGGCAGGGGGGAGGAACCCCAACACTTCTGGAGGTGTAGTCTCCCTCCTCCTCCTTGGAGCTGGGCCATGGGCCCACATTCAGGGCCCCCACCTCGGGCGAAAATTCTCCCGGTGTGGTCTGATGTTGAAACAGTCAAGAAGAGAAGAAGCGAAAGAAACCCCCAAAGTCCCAGGAGAACAAAGTTCAACTCTCCATCTCCCTGCAGAGAAAAGGAGCTGAAAACTGGCTCAAAAGCAAGAAGGTTGCTTCCTGCGCTCTTGCTGCAAGCAGGATGCAGAGGAGTGTGTATGTGTGTCCTTGAACAAACGCTCTGAGAAGTTTGTCCGGTTTTTTTTTCCTCTCCCCCCTCTCAGGCTCAGTTGAAAGGCACAGAAATGCACCAAGTTAACTTCTGGGCATAGAGCAGCCATTGGGGATACACATCCTAAAGTCACCCCAAGACACAGGCACAGAGAATTCAGTGGAAAGACTCTGAGAATTCTGCTCCCAGAGATCATTCCTGCTCACACTGACCCTTGTAGAAAGGGGCCATCATTCCAGGCAGCCTGTACTGAGCACGTGGCTCCTGAGCGGGGTTTGTTGTTTAGGAAACCTGCTCAGGCTTTTCCATTCTTTCCTTGCAAACAGGAAAACTTCTCCTGGGGCTGTGTGCAGGCAGAGCCCTGAGGAGAGCAGGTGGCACATGGTGCGCTGGGCTGGGACAGCCAGCTGCAGAGCTCAAGGGAAGAAGCCCAAAGAGTCACAATGGCTCCTTGCCTTCACATGCAACACCTGGGTCACAATGGTCTCCTTGATTCCATGAGGCCCCACTGTGTCACAGTGGCTCCTTGGTTCCATGCGGTTCCGCAGTGTCACCATGGTCTCCTTTGATCCGCATTGTCATCATGGACAATTGGTTCCATGAGGCCCCGCAGTGTCACAATGGTCCCTTGGTTCCATAGGTTTTATGTTGTAACAATGGACTCCTTGCTTCTATGAGCTCGCCTGCTTTTTGCAGAGGTGTCTTTGGTTCCAACAAGGCCCCGCTGTGTCTCAGTGCACCCTGGCTTCCATGCGGATCTGGAGTATCACAAAGGCTCCTTGGTTCCACCAGGTCCTGCTGTGTCACAATGGATCCTGTGCTCCATGAGGCCCTCCAAAGTCATCATGGAGGCTTGCTTCCATGAGGTTCCATGATGTGCCAGTGGTCATCTTGGTTCCAGGAGTTTCCTTAGTGTCACAATGCTCTCCATGCTTCCATGATTCCCCACAATGTCCCAATGCTCTCCATGCTTCCATTAGGCCCTGCTTTGCCACAATGGTGCCCTTGTTTCCATGAGGCCCCGCTGTGTCACAATGGACGTATGGTTCCATGATGCTCCGTGGTGTCACCATGGTCTTCTTGAATCCGCAGTGTAACAATGGACCATTGGCTCCATGCGGCCTGGCCGTGTCACAATGGGCTCCTTGATTCCATGATTCCCCACGGTGTCACAATGGAGCCTTGTTTCTAGGAGGTTCTGTACTGTCACAATTGTCTCCTTGATGCCATCAGCCCCTGCAGTGTCACAAAGGCTCCTTGGTTCCATGAGGAACACAAAAGCTTTGCAGAAACATTGAGCAACAGCTGCTGAACACAGCTGGCAACATCTGCTTGCATCAAAAGAGGGCTTCAAGCTGAGAATGGCACCAGCAGCTTCCATCTGCAACAGAGACCCAGGGAAAGGACAGGCTGTGCCGGTCTGGACAAATTTGGAGGAAAATATCCTCTGGTAGAAGGCAGGTTACACCCAGCCCTCCCCCACCAGGTTCGGGAAAAAAGAATTTTCCTCGGAAGAAAGTGAAAGAGATAAATACTATTTATTTAACAAACACTCAGGAAAAGGATAACAATGCTAGATATTAAAACCTCTGGCTGTGGAGAGAAACCTGGGATAATTGGAGAGTCCTTCCGTGTTTCAGTGGGGTCTCCTGAAACATCCCTAGACAGCCAGGCCCATGGAAAGAAATAGGGAGCAATTCTTGAGAGAAGTTTCAGAGCTCTTTCTTCTCCAGCCACATGGGCGGGGCACTGCCAAAGAACTGAGCAATCCCGGGACAACCAGGGCCCTCCTGGCACAGGGCAACACAAAATAACCAGTGCTGAACAGGATTAGGGCACATGTGAGCAGGGAGCAGGGAGACCTCCATGCCCAGGCCATGCCTCTACCCCAGGGTCCCCTCTCCCTTGACCTCATGGCAGGGGGGAGGAACCCCAACACTTCTGGAGGTGTAGTCTCCCTCCTCCTCCTTGGAGCTGGGCCATGGGCCCACATTCAGGGCCCCCACCTCGGTAGAAAATTCTCCCGGTGTGGTCTGATGTTGAAACAGTCAAGAAGAGAAGAAGCGAAAGAAACCCCCAAAGTCCCAGGAGAACAAAGTTCAACTCTCCATCTCCCTGCAGAGAAAAGGAGCTGAAAACTGGCTCAAAAGCAAGAAGGTTGCTTCCTGCGCTCTTGCTGCAAGCAGGATGCAGAGGAGTGTGTATGTGTGTCCTTGAACAAACGCTCTGAGAAGTTTGTCCGGTTTTTTTTTCCTCTCCCCCCTCTCAGGCTCAGTTGAAAGGCACAGAAATGCACCAAGTTAACTTCTGGGCATAGAGCAGCCATTGGGGATACACATCCTAAAGTCACCCCAAGACACAGGCACAGAGAATTCAGTGGAAAGACTCTGAGAATTCTGCTCCCAGAGATCATTCCTGCTCACACTGACCCTTGTAGAAAGGGGCCATCATTCCAGGCAGCCTGTACTGAGCACGTGGCTCCTGAGCGGGGTTTGTTGTTTAGGAAACCTGCTCAGGCTTTTCCATTCTTTCCTTGCAAACAGGAAAACTTCTCCTGGGGCTGTGTGCAGGCAGAGCCCTGAGGAGAGCAGGTGGCACATGGTGCGCTGGGCTGGGACAGCCAGCTGCAGAGCTCAAGGGAAGAAGCCCAAAGAGTCACAATGGCTCCTTGCCTTCACATGCAACACCTGGGTCACAATGGTCTCCTTGATTCCATGAGGCCCCACTGTGTCACAGTGGCTCCTTGGTTCCATGCGGTTCCGCAGTGTCACCATGGTCTCCTTTGATCCGCATTGTCATCATGGACAATTGGTTCCATGAGGCCCCGCAGTGTCACAATGGTCCCTTGGTTCCATAGGTTTTATGTTGTAACAATGGACTCCTTGCTTCTATGAGCTCGCCTGCTTTTTGCAGAGGTGTCTTTGGTTCCAACAAGGCCCCGCTGTGTCTCAGTGCACCCTGGCTTCCATGCGGATCTGGAGTATCACAAAGGCTCCTTGGTTCCACCAGGTCCTGCTGTGTCACAATGGATCCTGTGCTCCATGAGGCCCTCCAAAGTCATCATGGAGGCTTGCTTCCATGAGGTTCCATGATGTGCCAGTGGTCATCTTGGTTCCAGGAGTTTCCTTAGTGTCACAATGCTCTCCATGCTTCCATGATTCCCCACAATGTCCCAATGCTCTCCATGCTTCCATTAGGCCCTGCTTTGCCACAATGGTGCCCTTGTTTCCATGAGGCCCCGCTGTGTCACAATGGACCTATGGTTCCATGATGCTCCGTGGTGTCACCATGGTCTTCTTGAATCCGCAGTGTAACAATGGACCATTGGCTCCATGCGGCCTGGCCGTGTCACAATGGGCTCCTTGATTCCATGATTCCCCACGGTGTCACAATGGAGCCTTGTTTCTAGGAGGTTCTGTACTGTCACAATTGTCTCCTTGATGCCATCAGCCCCTGCAGTGTCACAAAGGCTCCTTGGTTCCATGAGGAACACAAAAGCTTTGCAGAAACATTGAGCAACAGCTGCTGAACACAGCTGGCAACATCTGCTTGCATCAAAAGAGGGCTTCAAGCTGAGAATGGCACCAGCAGCTTCCATCTGCAACAGAGACCCAGGGAAAGGACAGGCTGTGCCGGTCTGGACAAATTTGGAGGAAAATATCCTCTGGTAGAAGGCAGGTTACACCCAGCCCTCCCCCACCAGGTTCGGGAAAAAAGAATTTTCCTCGGAAGAAAGTGAAAGAGATAAATACTATTTATTTAACAAACACTCAGGAAAAGGATAACAATGCTAGATATTAAAACCTCTGGCTGTGGAGAGAAACCTGGGATAATTGGAGAGTCCTTCCGTGTTTCAGTGGGGTCTCCTGAAACATCCCTAGACAGCCAGGCCCATGGAAAGAAATAGGGAGCAATTCTTGAGAGAAGTTTCAGAGCTCTTTCTTCTCCAGCCACATGGGCGGGGCACTGCCAAAGAACTGAGCAATCCCGGGACAACCAGGGCCCTCCTGGCACAGGGCAACACAAAATAACCAGTGCTGAACAGGATTAGGGCACATGTGAGCAGGGAGCAGGGAGACCTCCATGCCCAGGCCATGCCTCTACCCCAGGGTCCCCTCTCCCTTGACCTCATGGCAGGGGGGAGGAACCCCAACACTTCTGGAGGTGTAGTCTCCCTCCTCCTCCTTGGAGCTGGGCCATGGGCCCACATTCAGGGCCCCCACCTCGGTAGAAAATTCTCCCGGTGTGGTCTGATGTTGAAACAGTCAAGAAGAGAAGAAGCGAAAGAAACCCCCAAAGTCCCAGGAGAACAAAGTTCAACTCTCCATCTCCCTGCAGAGAAAAGGAGCTGAAAACTGGCTCAAAAGCAAGAAGGTTGCTTCCTGCGCTCTTGCTGCAAGCAGGATGCAGAGGAGTGTGTATGTGTGTCCTTGAACAAACGCTCTGAGAAGTTTGTCCGGTTTTTTTTTCCTCTCCCCCCTCTCAGGCTCAGTTGAAAGGCACAGAAATGCACCAAGTTAACTTCTGGGCATAGAGCAGCCATTGGGGATACACATCCTAAAGTCACCCCAAGACACAGGCACAGAGAATTCAGTGGAAAGACTCTGAGAATTCTGCTCCCAGAGATCATTCCTGCTCACACTGACCCTTGTAGAAAGGGGCCATCATTCCAGGCAGCCTGTACTGAGCACGTGGCTCCTGAGCGGGGTTTGTTGTTTAGGAAACCTGCTCAGGCTTTTCCATTCTTTCCTTGCAAACAGGAAAACTTCTCCTGGGGCTGTGTGCAGGCAGAGGCCTGAGGAGAGCAGGTGGCACATGGTGCGCTGGGCTGGGACAGCCAGCTGCAGAGCTCAAGGGAAGAAGCCCAAAGAGTCACAATGGCTCCTTGCCTTCACATGCAACACCTGGGTCACAATGGTCTCCTTGATTCCATGAGGCCCCACTGTGTCACAGTGGCTCCTTGGTTCCATGCGGTTCCGCAGTGTCACCATGGTCTCCTTTGATCCGCATTGTCATCATGGACAATTGGTTCCATGAGGCCCCGCAGTGTCACAATGGTCCCTTGGTTCCATAGGTTTTATGTTGTAACAATGGACTCCTTGCTTCTATGAGCTCGCCTGCTTTTTGCAGAGGTGTCTTTGGTTCCAACAAGGCCCCGCTGTGTCTCAGTGCACCCTGGCTTCCATGCGGATCTGGAGTATCACAAAGGCTCCTTGGTTCCACCAGGTCCTGCTGTGTCACAATGGATCCTGTGCTCCATGAGGCCCTCCAAAGTCATCATGGAGGCTTGCTTCCATGAGGTTCCATGATGTGCCAGTGGTCATCTTGGTTCCAGGAGTTTCCTTAGTGTCACAATGCTCTCCATGCTTCCATGATTCCCCACAATGTCCCAATGCTCTCCATGCTTCCATTAGGCCCTGCTTTGCCACAATGGTGCCCTTGTTTCCATGAGGCCCCGCTGTGTCACAATGGACCTATGGTTCCATGATGCTCCGTGGTGTCACCATGGTCTTCTTGAATCCGCAGTGTAACAATGGAGCATTGGCTCCATGCGGCCTGGCCGTGTCACAATGGGCTCCTTGATTCCATGATTCCCCACGGTGTCACAATGGAGCCTTGTTTCTAGGAGGTTCTGTACTGTCACAATTGTCTCCTTGATGCCATCAGCCCCTGCAGTGTCACAAAGGCTCCTTGGTTCCATGAGGAACACAAAAGCTTTGCAGAAACATTGAGCAACAGCTGCTGAACACAGCTGGCAACATCTGCTTGCATCAAAAGCGGGCTTCAAGCTGAGAATGG
The DNA here is from genome assembly GCF_041296385.1 of Aphelocoma coerulescens. NCBI lineage: Eukaryota > Metazoa > Chordata > Aves > Passeriformes > Corvidae > Aphelocoma > Aphelocoma coerulescens. Next base: position 659,081 of record NW_027184055.1, on the reverse strand, counting down.
CACCAGCAGCTTCCATCTGCAACAGAGACCCAGGGAAAGGACAGGCTGTGCCGGTCTGGACAAATGTGGAGGAAAATATCCTCTGGTAGAAGGCAGGTTACACCCAGCCCTCCCCCACCAGGTTCGGGAAAAAAGAATTTTCCTCGGAAGAAAGTGAAAGAGATAAATACTATTTATTTAACAAACACTCAGGAAAAGGATAACAATGCTAGATATTAAAACCTCTGGCTGTGGAGAGAAACCTGGGATAATTGGAGAGTCCTTCCGTGTTTCAGTGGGGTCTCCTGAAACATCCCTAGACAGCCAGGCCCGTGGAAAGAAATAGGGAGCAATTCTTGAGAGAAGTTTCAGAGCTCTTTCTTCTCCAGCCACATGGGCGGGGCACTGCCAAAGAACTGAGCAATCCCGGGACAAGCAGGGCCCTCCTGGCACAGGGCAACACAAAATAACCAGTGCTGAACAGGATTAGGGCACATGTGAGCAGGGAGCAGGGAGACCTCCATGCCCAGGCCATGCCTCTACCCCAGGGTCCCCTCTCCCTTGACCTCATGGCAGGGGGGAGGAACCCCAACACTTCTGGAGGTGTAGTCTCCCTCCTCCTCCTTGGAGCTGGGCCATGGGCCCACATTCAGGGCCCCCACCTCGGTAGAAAATTCTCCCGGTGTGGTCTGATGTTGAAACAGTCAAGAAGAGAAGAAGCGAAAGAAACCCCCAAAGTCCCAGGAAAACAAAGTTCAACTCTCCATCTCCCTGCAGAGAAAAGGAGCTGAAAACTGGCTCAAAAGCAAGAAGGTTGCTTCCTGCGCTCTTGCTGCAAGCAGGATGCAGAGGAGTGTGTATGTGTGTCCTTGAACAAACGCTCTGAGAAGTTTGTCCGGTGTTTTTTTCCTCTCCCCCCTCTCAAGCTCAGTTGAAAGGCACAGAAATGCACCAAGTTAACTTCTGGGCATAGAGCAGCCATAGGGGATACACATCCTAAAGTCACCCCAAGACACAGGCACAGAGAATTCAGTGGAAAGACTCCGAGAATTCTGCTCCCAGAGATCATTCCTGCTCACACTGACCCTTGTAGAAAGGGGCCATCATTCCAGGCAGCCTGTACTGAGCACGTGGCTCCTGAGCGGGCTTTGTTTTTTAGGAAACGTGCTCAGGCTTTTCCATTCTTTCCTTGCAAACAGGAAAACTTCTCCTGGGCCTGTGTGCAGGCAGAGGCCTGAGGAGAGCAGGTGGCACATGGTGCGCTGGGCTGGGACAGCCAGCTGCAGAGCTCAAGGGAAGAAGCCCAAAGAGTCACAATGGCTCCTTGCCTTCACATGCAACACCTGGGTCACAATGGTCTCCTTGATTCCATGAGGCCCCACTGTGTCACAGTGGCTCCTTGGTTCCATGCGGTTCCGCAGTGTCACCATGGTCTCCTTTGATGCGCATTGTCATCATGGACAATTGGTTCCATGAGGCCCCGCAGTGTCACAATGGTCCCTTGGTTCCATAGGTTTTATGTTGTAACAATGGACTCCTTGCTTCTATGAGCTCGCCTGCTTTTTGCAGAGGTGTCTTTGGTTCCAACAAGGCCCCGCTGTGTCTCAGTGCACCCTGGCTTCCATGTGGATCTGGAGTATCACAAAGGCTCCTTGGTTCCACCAGGTCCTACTGTGTCACAATGGATCCTGTGCTCCATGAGGCCCTCCAAAGTCATCATGGAGGCTTGCTTCCATGAGGTTCCATGATGTGCCAGTGGTCATCTTGGTTCCAGGAGTTTCCTTAGTGTCACAATGCTCTCCATGCTTCCATGATTCCCCACAATGTCCCAATGCTCTCCATGCTTCCATTAGGCCCTGCTTTGCCACAATGGTGCCCTTGTTTCCATGAGGCCCCGCTGTGTCACAATGGACGTATGGTTCCATGATGCTCCGTGGTGTCACCATGGTCTTCTTGAATCCGCAGTGTAACAATGGACCATTGGTTCCATGCGGCCTGGCCGTGTCACAATGGGCTCCTTGATTCCATGATTCCCCACGGTGTCACAATGGAGCCTTGTTTCTAGGAGGTTCTGTACTGTCACAATTGTCTCCTTGATGCCATCAGCCCCTGCAGTGTCACAAAGGCTCCTTGGTTCCATGAGGAACACAAAAGCTTTGCATCAACATTGAGCAACAGCTGCTGAACACAGCTGGCAACATCTGCTTGCATCAAAAGAGGGCTTCAAGCTGAGAATGGCACCAGCAGCTTCCATCTGCAACAGAGACCCAGGGAAAGGACAGGCTGTGCCGGTCTGGACAAATTTGGAGGAAAATATCCTCTGGTAGAAGGCAGGTTACACCCAGCCCTCCCCCACCAGGTTCGGGAAAAAAGAATTTTCCTCGGAAGAAAGTGAAAGAGATAAAAACTATTTATTTAACAAACACACCGGAAAAGGATAACAATGCTAAATATTCAAACCTCTCGCTGTGGAGCGAAACCTGGGATAATTGGAGAGTCCTTCCGTGTTTCAGTGGGGTCTCCTGAAACATCCCTAGACAGCCAGGCCCGTGGAAAGAAATAGGGAGCGATTCTTGAGAGAAGTTTCAGAGCTCTTTCTTCTCCAGCCACATGGGCGGGGCACTGCCAAAGAACTGAGCAATCCCGGGACAAGCAGGGCCCTCCTGGCACAGGGCAACACAAAATAACCAGTGCTGAACAGGATTAGGGCACATGTGAGCAGGGAGCAGGGAGACCCCGTGCCCAGGCCATGCCTCTACCCCAGGGTCCCCTCTCCCATGACCTCATGGCAGGGGGGAGGAACCCCAACACTTCTGGAGGTGTAGTCTCCCTCCTCCTCCTTGGAGCTGGGCCATGGGCCCACATTCAGGGCCCCCACCTCGGGCGAAAATTCTCCCGGTGTGGTCTGATGTTGAAACAGTCAAGAAGAGAAGAAGCGAAAGAAACCCCCAAAGTCCCAGGAGAACAAAGTTCAACTCTCCATCTCCCTGCAGAGAAAAGGAGCTGAAAACTGGCTCAAAAGCAAGAAGGTTGCTTCCTGCACTCTTGCTGCAAGCAGGATGCAGAGGAGTGTGTATGTGTGTCCTTGAACAAACGCTCTGAGAAGTTTGTCCGGTTTTTTTTTCCTCTCCCCCCTCTCAGGCTCAGTTGAAAGGCACAGAAATGCACCAAGTTAACTTCTGGGCATAGAGCAGCCATAGGGGATACACATCCTAAAGTCACCCCAAGACACAGGCACAGAGAATTCAGTGGAAAGACTCTGAGAATTCTGCTCCCAGAGATCATTCCTGCTCACACGGACCCTTGTAGAAAGGGGCCATCGTTCCAGGCAGCCTGTACTGAGCACGTGGCTCCTGAGCGGGGTTTGTTGTTTAGGAAACCTGCTCAGGCTTTTCCATTCTTTCCTTGCAAACAGGAAAACTTCTCCTGGGCCTGTGTGCAGGCAGAGGCCTGAGGAGAGCAGGTGGCACATGGTGCGCTGGGCTGGGACAGCCAGCTGCAGAGCTCAAGGGAAGAAGCCCAAAGAGTCACAATGGCTCCTTGCCTTCACATGCAACACCTGGGTCACAATGGTCTCCTTGATTCCATGAGGCCCCACTGTGTCACAGTGGCTCCTTGGTTCCATGCGGTTCCGCAGTGTCACCATGGTCTCCTTTGATGCGCATTGTCATCATGGACAATTGGTTCCATGAGGCCCCGCAGTGTCACAATGGTCCCTTGGTTCCATAGGTTTTATGTTGTAACAATGGACTCCTTGCTTCTATGAGCTCGCCTGCTTTTTGCAGAGGTGTCTTTGGTTCCAACAAGGCCCCGCTGTGTCTCAGTGCACCCTGGCTTCCATGTGGATCTGGAGTATCACAAAGGCTCCTTGGTTCCACCAGGTCCTGCTGTGTCACAATGGATCCTGTGCTCCATGAGGCCCTCCAAAGTCATCATGGAGGCTTGCTTCCATGAGGTTCCATGATGTGCCAGTGGTCATCTTGGTTCCAGGAGTTTCCTTAGTGTCACAATGCTCTCCATGCTTCCATGATTCCCCACAATGTCCCAATGCTCTCCATGCTTCCATTAGGCCCTGCTTTGCCACAATGGTGCCCTTGTTTCCATGAGGCCCCGCTGTGTCACAATGGACGTATGGTTCCATGATGCTCCGTGGTGTCACCATGGTCTTCTTGAATCCGCAGTGTAACAATGGACCATTGGTTCCATGCGGCCTGGCCGTGTCACAATGGGCTCCTTGATTCCATGATTCCCCACGGTGTCACAATGGAGCCTTGTTTCTAGGAGGTTCTGTACTGTCACAATTGTCTCCTTGATGCCATCAGCCCCTGCAGTGTCACAAAGGCTCCTTGGTTCCATGAGGAACACAAAAGCTTTGCATCAACATTGAGCAACAGCTGCTGAACACAGCTGGCAACATCTGCTTGCATCAAAAGAGGGCTTCAAGCTGAGAATGGCACCAGCAGCTTCCATCTGCAACAGAGACCCAGGGAAAGGACAGGCTGTGCCGGTCTGGACAAATTTGGAGGAAAATATCCTCTGGTAGAAGGCAGGTTACACCCAGCCCTCCCCCACCAGGTTCGGGAAAAAAGAATTTTCCTCGGAAGAAAGTGAAAGAGATAAAAACTATTTATTTAACAAACACACAGGAAAAGGATAACAATGCTAAATATTCAAACCTCTCGCTGTGGAGCGAAACCTGGAATAATTGGAGAGTCCTTCCGTGTTTCAGTGGGGTCTCCTGAAACATCCATAGACAGCCAGGCCCGTGGAAAGAAATAGGGAGCGATTCTTGAGAGAAGTTTCAGAGCTCTTTCTTCTCCAGCCACATGGGCGGGGCACTGCCAAAGAACTGAGCAATCCCGGGACAAGCAGGGCCCTCCTGGCACAGGGCAACACAAAATAACCAGTGCTGAACAGGATTAGGGCACATGTGAGCAGGGAGCAGGGAGACCCCGTGCCCAGGCCATGCCTCTACCCCAGGGTCCCCTCTCCCATGACCTCATGGCAGGGGGGAGGAACCCCAACACTTCTGGAGGTGTAGTCTCCCTCCTCCTCCTTGGAGCTGGGCCATGGGCCCACATTCAGGGCCCCCACCTCGGTAGAAAATTCTCCCGGTGTGGTCTGATGTTGAAACAGTCAAGAAGAGAAGAAGCGAAAGAAACCCCCAAAGTCCCAGGAGAACAAAGTTCAACTCTCCATCTCCCTGCAGAGAAAAGGAGCTGAAAACTGGCTCAAAAGCAAGAAGGTTGCTTCCTGCACTCTTGCTGCAAGCAGGATGCAGAGGAGTGTGTATGTGTGTCCTTGAACAAACGCTCTGAGAAGTTTGTCCGGTTTTTTTTTCCTCTCCCCCCTCTCAGGCTCAGTTGAAAGGCACAGAAATGCACCAAGTTAACTTCTGGGCATAGAGCAGCCATAGGGGATACACATCCTAAAGTCACCCCAAGACACAGGCACAGAGAATTCAGTGGAAAGACTCTGAGAATTCTGCTCCCAGAGATCATTCCTGCTCACACGGACCCTTGTAGAAAGGGGCCATCGTTCCAGGCAGCCTGTACTGAGCATGTGGCTCCTGAGCGGGGTTTGTTGTTTAGGAAACCTGCTCAGGCTTTTCCATTCTTTCCTTGCAAACAGGAAAACTTCTCCTGGGCCTGTGTGCAGGCAGAGCCCTGAGGAGAGCAGGTGGCACATGGTGCGCTGGGCTGGGACAGCCAGCTGCAGAGCTCAAGGGAAGAAGCCCAAAGAGTCACAATGGCTCCTTGCCTTCACATGCAACACCTGGGTCACAATGGTCTCCTTGATTCCATGAGGCCCCACTGTGTCACAGTGGCTCCTTGGTTCCATGCGGTTCCGCAGTGTCACCATGGTCTCCTTTGATCCGCATTGTCATCATGGACAATTGGTTCCATGAGGCCCCGCAGTGTCACAATGGTCCCTTGGTTCCATAGGTTTTATGTTGTAACAATGGACTCCTTGCTTCTATGAGCTCGCCTGCTTTTTGCAGAGGTGTCTTTGGTTCCAACAAGGCCCCGCTGTGTCTCAGTGCACCCTGGCTTCCATGTGGATCTGGAGTATCACAAAGGCTCCTTGGTTCCACCAGGTCCTGCTGTGTCACAATGGATCCTGTGCTCCATGAGGCCCTCCAAAGTCATCATGGAGGCTTGCTTCCATGAGGTTCCATGATGTGCCAGTGGTCATCTTGGTTCCAGGAGTTTCCTTAGTGTCACAATGCTCTCCATGCTTCCATGATTCCCCACAATGTCCCAATGCTCTCCATGCTTCCATTAGGCCCTGCTTTGCCACAATGGTGCCCTTGTTTCCATGAGGCCCCGCTGTGTCACAATGGACGTATGGTTCCATGATGCTCCGTGGTGTCACCATGGTCTTCTTGAATCCGCAGTGTAACAATGGACCATTGGTTCCATGCGGCCTGGCCGTGTCACAATGGGCTCCTTGATTCCATGATTCCCCACGGTGTCACAATGGAGCCTTGTTTCTAGGAGGTTCTGTACTGTCACAATTGTCTCCTTGATGCCATCAGCCCCTGCAGTGTCACAAAGGCTCCTTGGTTCCATGAGGAACACAAAAGCTTTGCATCAACATTGAGCAACAGCTGCTGAACACAGCTGGCAACATCTGCTTGCATCAAAAGAGGGCTTCAAGCTGAGAATGGCACCAGCAGCTTCCATCTGCAACAGAGACCCAGGGAAAGGACAGGCTGTGCCGGTCTGGACAAATTTGGAGGAAAATATCCTCTGGTAGAAGGCAGGTTACACCCAGCCCTCCCCCACCAGGTTCGGGAAAAAAGAATTTTCCTCGGAAGAAAGTGAAAGAGATAAAAACTATTTATTTAACAAACACACAGGAAAAGGATAACAATGCTAAATATTCAAACCTCTCGCTGTGGAGCGAAACCTGGGATAATTGGAGAGTCCTTCCGTGTTTCAGTGGGGTCTCCTGAAACATCCCTAGACAGCCAGGCCCGTGGAAAGAAATAGGGAGCGATTCTTGAGAGAAGTTTCAGAGCTCTTTCTTCTCCAGCCACATGGGCGGGGCACTGCCAAAGAACTGAGCAATCCCGGGACAAGCAGGGCCCTCCTGGCACAGGGCAACACAAAATAACCAGTGCTGAACAGGATTAGGGCACATGTGAGCAGGGAGCAGGGAGACCCCGTGCCCAGGCCATGCCTCTACCCCAGGGTCCCCTCTCCCATGACCTCATGGCAGGGGGGAGGAACCCCAACACTTCTGGAGGTGTAGTCTCCCTCCTCCTCCTTGGAGCTGGGCCATGGGCCCACATTCAGGGCCCCCACCTCGGGCGAAAATTCTCCCGGTGTGGTCTGATGTTGAAACAGTCAAGAAGAGAAGAAGCGAAAGAAACCCCCAAAGTCCCAGGAGAACAAAGTTCAACTCTCCATCTCCCTGCAGAGAAAAGGAGCTGAAAACTGGCTCAAAAGCAAGAAGGTTGCTTCCTGCACTCTTGCTGCAAGCAGGATGCAGAGGAGTGTGTATGTGTGTCCTTGAACAAACGCTCTGAGAAGTTTGTCCGGTTTTTTTTTCCTCTCCCCCCTCTCAGGCTCAGTTGAAAGGCACAGAAATGCACCAAGTTAACTTCTGGGCATAGAGCAGCCATAGGGGATACACATCCTAAAGTCACCCCAAGACACAGGCACAGAGAATTCAGTGGAAAGACTCTGAGAATTCTGCTCCCAGAGATCATTCCTGCTCACACGGACCCTTGTAGAAAGGGGCCATCGTTCCAGGCAGCCTGTACTGAGCATGTGGCTCCTGAGCGGGGTTTGTTGTTTAGGAAACCTGCTCAGGCTTTTCCATTCTTTCCTTGCAAACAGGAAAACTTCTGGGCCTGTGTGCAGGCAGAGGCCTGAGGAGAGCAGGTGGCACATGGTGCGCTGGGCTGGGACAGCCAGCTGCAGAGCTCAAGGGAAGAAGCCCAAAGAGTCACAATGGCTCCTTGCCTTCACATGCAACACCTGGGTCACAATGGTCTCCTTGATTCCATGAGGCCCCACTGTGTCACAGTGGCTCCTTGGTTCCATGCGGTTCCGCAGTGTCACCATGGTCTCCTTTGATCCGCATTGTCATCATGGACAATTGGTTCCATGAGGCCCCGCAGTGTCACAATGGTCCCTTGGTTCCATAGGTTTTATGTTGTAACAATGGACTCCTTGCTTCTATGAGCTCGCCTGCTTTTTGCAGAGGTGTCTTTGGTTCCAACAAGGCCCCGCTGTGTCTCAGTGCACCCTGGCTTCCATGTGGATCTGGAGTATCACAAAGGCTCCTTGGTTCCACCAGGTCCTGCTGTGTCACAATGGATCCTGTGCTCCATGAGGCCCTCCAAAGTCATCATGGAGGCTTGCTTCCATGAGGTTCCATGATGTGCCAGTGGTCATCTTGGTTCCAGGAGTTTCCTTAGTGTCACAATGCTCTCCATGCTTCCATGATTCCCCACAATGTCCCAATGCTCTCCATGCTTCCATTAGGCCCTGCTTTGCCACAATGGTGCCCTTGTTTCCATGAGGCCCCGCTGTGTCACAATGGACGTATGGTTCCATGATGCTCCGTGGTGTCACCATGGTCTTCTTGAATCCGCAGTGTAACAATGGACCATTGGTTCCATGCGGCCTGGCCGTGTCACAATGGGCTCCTTGATTCCATGATTCCCCACGGTGTCACAATGGAGCCTTGTTTCTAGGAGGTTCTGTACTGTCACAATTGTCTCCTTGATGCCATCAGCCCCTGCAGTGTCACAAAGGCTCCTTGGTTCCATGAGGAACACAAAAGCTTTGCATCAACATTGAGCAACAGCTGCTGAACACAGCTGGCAACATCTGCTTGCATCAAAAGAGGGCTTCAAGCTGAGAATGGCACCAGCAGCTTCCATCTGCAACAGAGACCCAGGGAAAGGACAGGCTGTGCCGGTCTGGACAAATTTGGAGGAAAATATCCTCTGGTAGAAGGCAGGTTACACCCAGCCCTCCCCCACCAGGTTCGGGAAAAAAGAATTTTCCTCGGAAGAAAGTGAAAGAGATAAAAACTATTTATTTAACAAACACACAGGAAAAGGATAACAATGCTAAATATTCAAACCTCTCGCTGTGGAGCGAAACCTGGGATAATTGGAGAGTCCTTCCGTGTTTCAGTGGGGTCTCCTGAAACATCCCTAGACAGCGAGGCCCGTGGAAAGAAATAGGGAGCGATTCTTGAGAGAAGTTTCAGAGCTCTTTCTTCTCCAGCCACATGGGCGGGGCACTGCCAAAGAACTGAGCAATCCCGGGACAAGCAGGGCCCTCCTGGCACAGGGCAACACAAAATAACCAGTGCTGAACAGGATTAGGGCACATGTGAGCAGGGAGCAGGGAGACCCCGTGCCCAGGCCATGCCTCTACCCCAGGGTCCCCTCTCCCATGACCTCATGGCAGGGGGGAGGAACCCCAACACTTCTGGAGGTGTAGTCTCCCTCCTCCTCCTTGGAGCTGGGCCATGGGCCCACATTCAGGGCCCCCACCTCGGTAGAAAATTCTCCCGGTGTGGTCTGATGTTGAAACAGTCAAGAAGAGAAGAAGCGAAAGAAACCCCCAAAGTCCCAGGAGAACAAAGTTCAACTCTCCATCTCCCTGCAGAGAAAAGGAGCTGAAAACTGGCTCAAAAGCAAGAAGGTTGCTTCCTGCACTCTTGCTGCAAGCAGGATGCAGAGGAGTGTGTATGTGTGTCCTTGAACAAACGCTCTGAGAAGTTTGTCCGGTTTTTTTTTCCTCTCCCCCCTCTCAGGCTCAGTTGAAAGGCACAGAAATGCACCAAGTTAACTTCTGGGCATAGAGCAGCCATAGGGGATACACATCCTAAAGTCACCCCAAGACACAGGCACAGAGAATTCAGTGGAAAGACTCTGAGAATTCTGCTCCCAGAGATCATTCCTGCTCACACGGACCCTTGTAGAAAGGGGCCATCGTTCCAGGCAGCCTGTACTGAGCATGTGGCTCCTGAGCGGGGTTTGTTGTTTAGGAAACCTGCTCAGGCTTTTCCATTCTTTCCTTGCAAACAGGAAAACTTCTCCTGGGCCTGTGTGCAGGCAGAGGCCTGAGGAGAGCAGGTGGCACATGGTGCGCTGGGCTGGGACAGCCAGCTGCAGAGCTCAAGGGAAGAAGCCCAAAGAGTCACAATGGCTCCTTGCCTTCACATGCAACACCTGGGTCACAATGGTCTCCTTGATTCCATGAGGCCCCACTGTGTCACAGTGGCTCCTTGGTTCCATGCGGTTCCGCAGTGTCACCATGGTCTCCTTTGATCCGCATTGTCATCATGGACAATTGGTTCCATGAGGCCCCGCAGTGTCACAATGGTCCCTTGGTTCCATAGGTTTTATGTTGTAACAATGGACTCCTTGCTTCTATGAGCTCGCCTGCTTTTTGCAGAGGTGTCTTTGGTTCCAACAAGGCCCCGCTGTGTCTCAGTGCACCCTGGCTTCCATGTGGATCTGGAGTATCACAAAGGCTCCTTGGTTCCACCAGGTCCTGCTGTGTCACAATGGATCCTGTGCTCCATGAGGCCCTCCAAAGTCATCATGGAGGCTTGCTTCCATGAGGTTCCATGATGTGCCAGTGGTCATCTTGGTTCCAGGAGTTTCCTTAGTGTCACAATGCTCTCCATGCTTCCATGATTCCCCACAATGTCCCAATGCTCTCCATGCTTCCATTAGGCCCTGCTTTGCCACAATGGTGCCCTTGTTTCCATGAGGCCCCGCTGTGTCACAATGGACGTATGGTTCCATGATGCTCCGTGGTGTCACCATGGTCTTCTTGAATCCGCAGTGTAACAATGGACCATTGGTTCCATGCGGCCTGGCCGTGTCACAATGGGCTCCTTGATTCCATGATTCCCCACGGTGTCACAATGGAGCCTTGTTTCTAGGAGGTTCTGTACTGTCACAATTGTCTCCTTGATGCCATCAGCCCCTGCAGTGTCACAATGGCTCCTTGGTTCCATGAGGAACACAAAAGCTTTGCAGAAACATTGAGCCACAGCTGCTGAACACAGCTGGCAACATCTGCTTGCATCAAAAGAGGGCTTCAAGCTGAGAATGGCACCAGCAGCTTCCATCTGCAACAGAGACCCAGGGAAAGGACAGGCTGTGCCAATCTGGACAAATTTGGAGGAAAATATCCTCTGGTAGAAGGCAGGTTACACCCAGCCCTCCCCCACCAGGTTCGGGAAAAAAGAATTTTCCTCGGAAGAAAGTGAAAGAGATAAAAACTATTTATTTAACAAACACACAGGAAAAGGATAACAATGCTAAATATTCAAACCTCTCGCTGTGGAGCGAAACCTGGGATAATTGGAGAGTCCTTCCGTGTTTCAGTGGGGTCTCCTGAAACATCCCTAGACAGCCAGGCCCGTGGAAAGAAATAGGGAGCAATTCTTGAGAGAAGTTTCAGAGCTCTTTCTTCTCCAGCCACATGGGCGGGGCACTGCCAAAGAACTGAGCAATCCCGGGACAACCAGGGCCCTCCTGGCACAGGGCAACACAAAATAACCAGTGCTGAACAGGATTAGGGCACATGTGAGCAGGGAGCAGGGAGACCCCGTGCCCAGGCCATGCCTCTACCCCAGGGTCCCCTCTCCCTTGACCTCATGGCAGGGGGGAGGAACCCCAACACTTCTGGAGGTGTAGTCTCCCTCCTCCTCCTTGGAGCTGGGCCATGGGCCCACATTCAGGGCCCCCACCTCGGTAGAAAATTCTCCCGGTGTGGTCTGATGTTGAAACAGTCAAGAAGAGAAGAAGCGAAAGAAACCCCCAAAGTCCCAGGAGAACAAAGTTCAACTCTCCATCTCCCTGCAGAGAAAAGGAGCTGAAAACTGGCTCAAAAGCAAGAAGGTTGCTTCCTCCACCCTTGCTGCAAGCAGGATGCAGAGGAGTGTGTATGTGTGTCCTTGAACAAACGCTCTGAGAAGTTTGTCCGGTTTTTTTTTTCCTCTCCCCCCTCTCAGGCTCAGTTGAAAGGCACAGAAATGCACCAAGTTAACTTCTGGGCATAGAGCAGCCATAGGGGATACACATCCTAAAGTCACCCCAAGACACAGGCACAGAGAATTCAGTGGAAAGACTCTGAGAATTCTGCTCCCAGAGATCATTCCTGCTCACACGGACCCTTGTAGAAAGGGGCCATCGTTCCAGGCAGCCTGTACTGAGCATGTGGCTCCTGAGCGGGGTTTGTTGTTTAGGAAACCTGCTCAGGCTTTTCCATTCTTTCCTTGCAAACAGGAAAACTTCTCCTGGGCCTGTGTGCAGGCAGAGGCCTGAGGAGAGCAGGTGGCACATGGTGCGCTGGGCTGGGACAGCCAGCTGCAGAGCTCAAGGGAAGAAGCCCAAAGAGTCACAATGGCTCCTTGCCTTCACATGCAACACCTGGGTCACAATGGTCTCCTTGATTCCATGAGGCCCCACTGTGTCACAGTGGCTCCTTGGTTCCATGCGGTTCCGCAGTGTCACCATGGTCTCCTTTGATCCGCATTGTCATCATGGACAATTGGTTCCATGAGGCCCCGCAGTGTCACAATGGTCCCTTGGTTCCATAGGTTTTATGTTGTAACAATGGACTCCTTGCTTCTATGAGCTCGCCTGCTTTTTGCAGAGGTGTCTTTGGTTCCAACAAGGCCCCGCTGTGTCTCAGTGCACCCTGGCTTCCATGTGGATCTGGAGTATCACAAAGGCTCCTTGGTTCCACCAGGTCCTGCTGTGTCACAATGGATCCTGTGCTCCATGAGGCCCTCCAAAGTCATCATGGAGGCTTGCTTCCATGAGGTTCCATGATGTGCCAGTGGTCATCTTGGTTCCAGGAGTTTCCTTAGTGTCACAATGCTCTCCATGCTTCCATGATTCCCCACAATGTCCCAATGCTCTCCATGCTTCCATTAGGCCCTGCTTTGCCACAATGGTGCCCTTGTTTCCATGAGGCCCCGCTGTGTCACAATGGACGTATGGTTCCATGATGCTCCGTGGTGTCACCATGGTCTTCTTGAATCCGCAGTGTAACAATGGACCATTGGCTCCATGCGGCCTGGCCGTGTCACAATGGGCTCCTTGATTCCATGATTCCCCACGGTGTCACAATGGAGCCTTGTTTCTAGGAGGTTCTGTACTGTCACAATTGTCTCCTTGATGCCATCAGCCCCTGCAGTGTCACAAAGGCTCCTTGGTTCCATGAGGAACACAAAAGCTTTGCAGAAACATTGAGCCACAGCTGCTGAACACAGCTGGCAACATCTGCTTGCATCAAAAGAGGGCTTCAAGCTGAGAATGGCACCAGCAGCTTCCATCTGCAACAGAGACCCAGGGAAAGGACAGGCTGTGCCGGTCTGGACAAATTTGGAGGAAAATATCCTCTGGTAGAAGGCAGGTTACACCCAGCCCTCCCCCACCAGGTTCGGGAAAAAAGAATTTTCCTCGGAAGAAAGTGAAAGAGATAAAAACTATTTATTTAACAAACACACCGGAAAAGGATAACAATGCTAAATATTCAAACCTCTCGCTGTGGAGAGAAACCTGGGATAATTGGAGAGTCCTTCCGTGTTTCAGTGGGGTCTCCTGAAACATCCTTAGACAGCGAGGCCCGTGGAAAGAAATAGGGAGCAATTCTTGAGAGAAGTTTCAGAGCTCTTTCTTCTCCAGCCACATGGGCGGGGCACTGCCAAAGAACTGAGCAATCCCGGGACAAGCAGGGCCCTCCTGGCACAGGGCAACACAAAATAACCAGTGCTGAACAGGATTAGGGCACATGTGAGCAGGGAGCAGGGAGACCCCGTGCCCAGGCCATGCCTCTACCCCAGGGTCCCCTCTCCCATGACCTCATGGCAGGGGGGAGGAACCCCAACACTTCTGGAGGTGTAGTCTCCCTCCTCCTCCTTGGAGCTGGGCCATGGGCCCACATTCAGGGCCCCCACCTCGGGCGAAAATTCTCCCGGTGTGGTCTGATGTTGAAACAGTCAAGACGAGAAGAAGCGAAAGAAACCCCCAAAGTCCCAGGAGAACAAAGTTCAACTCTCCATCTCCCTGCAGAGAAAAGGAGCTGAAAACTGGCTCAAAAACAAGAAGGTTGCTTCCTGCACTCTTGCTGCAAGCAGGATGCAGAGGAGTGTGTATGTGTGTCCTTGAACAAACGCTCTGAGAAGTTTGTCCGGTTTTTTTTTCCTCTTCCCCCTCTCAGGCTCAGTTGAAAGGCACAGAAATGCACCAAGTTAACTTCTGGGCATAGAGCAGCCATTGGGGATACACATCCTAAAGTCACCCCAAGACACAGGCACAGAGAATTCAGTGGAAAGACTCTGAGAATTCTGCTCCCAGAGATCATTCCTGCTCACACGGACCCTTGTAGAAAGGGACCATCATTCCAGGCAGCCTGTACTGAGCATGTGGCTCCTGAGCGGGGTTTGTTGTTTAGGAAACCTGCTCAGGCTTTTCCATTCTTTCCTTGCAAACAGGAAAACTTCTCCTGGGCCTGTGTGCAGGCAGAGCCCTGAGGAGAGCAGGTGGCACATGGTGCGCTGGGCTGGGACAGCCAGCTGCAGAGCTCAAGGGAAGAAGCCCAAAGAGTCACAATGGCTCCTTGCCTTCACATGCAACACCTGGGTCACAATGGTCTCCTTGATTCCATGAGGCCCCACTGTGTCACAGTGGCTCCTTGGTTCCATGCGGTTCCGCAGTGTCACCATGGTCTCCTTTGATCCGCATTGTCATCATGGACAATTGGTTCCATGAGGCCCCGCAGTGTCACAATGGTCCCTTGGTTCCATAGGTTTTATGTTGTAACAATGGACTCCTTGCTTCTATGAGCTCGCCTGCTTTTTGCAGAGGTGTCTTTGGTTCCAACAAGGCCCCGCTGTGTCTCAGTGCACCCTGGCTTCCATGTGGATCTGGAGTATCACAAAGGCTCCTTGGTTCCACCAGGTCCTGCTGTGTCACAATGGATCCTGTGCTCCATGAGGCCCTCCAAAGTCATCATGGAGGCTTGCTTCCATGAGGTTCCATGATGTGCCAGTGGTCATCTTGGTTCCAGGAGTTTCCTTAGTGTCACAATGCTCTCCATGCTTCCATGATTCCCCACAATGTCCCAATGCTCTCCATGCTTCCATTAGGCCCTGCTTTGCCACAATGGTGCCCTTGTTTCCATGAGGCCCCGCTGTGTCACAATGGACGTATGGTTCCATGATGCTCCGTGGTGTCACCATGGTCTTCTTGAATCCGCAGTGTAACAATGGACCATTGGCTCCATGCGGCCTGGCCGTGTCACAATGGGCTCCTTGATTCCATGATTCCCCACGGTGTCACAATGGAGCCTTGTTTCTAGGAGGTTCTGTACTGTCACAATTGTCTCCTTGATGCCATCAGCCCCTGCAGTGTCACAAAGGCTCCTTGGTTCCATGAGGAACACAAAAGCTTTGCATCAACATTGAGCAACAGCTGCTGAACACAGCTGGCAACATCTGCTTGCATCAAAAGCGGGCTTCAAGCTGAGAATGGCACCAGCAGCTTCCATCTGCAACAGAGACCCAGGGAAAGGACAGGCTGTGCCGGTCTGGACAAATTTGGAGGAAAATATCCTCTGGTAGAAGGCAGGTTACACCCAGCCCTCCCCCACCAGGTTCGGGAAAAAAGAATTTTCCTCGGAAGAAAGTGAAAGAGATAAAAACTATTTATTTAACAAACACTCAGGAAAAGGATAACAATGCTAGATATTAAAACCTCTGGCTGTGGAGAGAAACCTGGGATAATTGGAGAGTCCTTCCGTGTTTCAGTGGGGTCTCCTGAAACATCCCTAGACAGCCAGGCCCATGGAAAGAAATAGGGAGCAATTCTTGAGAGAAGTTTCAGAGCTCTTTCTTCTCCAGCCACATGGGCGGGGCACTGCCAAAGAACTGAGCAATCCCGGGACAACCAGGGCCCTCCTGGCACAGGGCAACACAAAATAACCAGTGCTGAACAGGATTAGGGCACATGTGAGCAGGGAGCAGGGAGACCTCCATGCCCAGGCCATGCCTCTACCCCAGGGTCCCCTCTCCCATGACCTCATGGCAGGGGGGAGGAACCCCAACACTTCTGGAGGTGTAGTCTCCCTCCTCCTCCTTGGAGCTGGGCCATGGGCCCACATTCAGGGCCCCCACCTCGGTAGAAAATTCTCCCGGTGTGGTCTGATGTTGAAACAGTCAAGAAGAGAAGAAGCGAAAGAAACCCCCAAAGTCCCAGGAGAACAAAGTTCAACTCTCCATCTCCCTGCAGAGAAAAGGAGCTGAAAACTGGCTCAAAAGCAAGAAGGTTGCTTCCTGCGCTCTTGCTGCAAGCAGGATGCAGAGGAGTGTGTATGTGTGTCCTTGAACAAACACTCTGAGAAGTTTGTCCGTTTTTTTTTTCCTCTCCCCCCTCTCAGGCTCAGTTGAAAGGCACAGAAATGCACCAAGTTAACTTCTGGGCATAGAGCAGCCATAGGGGATACACATCCTAAAGTCACCCCAAGACACAGGCACAGAGAATTCAGTGGAAAGACTCTGAGAATTCTGCTCCCAGAGATCATTCCTGCTCACACTGACCCTTGTAGAAAGGGGCCATCATTCCAGGCAGCCTGTACTGAGCACGTGGCTCCTGAGCGGGGTTTGTTGTTTAGGAAACCTGCTCAGGCTTTTCCATTCTTTCCTTGCAAACAGGAAAACTTCTCCTGGGGCTGTGTGCAGGCAGAGCCCTGAGGAGAGCAGGTGGCACATGGTGCGCTGGGCTGGGACAGCCAGCTGCAGAGCTCAAGGGAAGAAGCCCAAAGAGTCACAATGGCTCCTTGCCTTCACATGCAACACCTGGGTCACAATGGTCTCCTTGATTCCATGAGGCCCCACTGTGTCACAGTGGCTCCTTGGTTCCATGCGGTTCCGCAGTGTCACCATGGTCTCCTTTGATCCGCATTGTCATCATGGACAATTGGTTCCATGAGGCCCCGCAGTGTCACAATGGTCCCTTGGTTCCATAGGTTTTATGTTGTAACAATGGACTCCTTGCTTCTATGAGCTCGCCTGCTTTTTGCAGAGGTGTCTTTGGTTCCAACAAGGCCCCGCTGTGTCTCAGTGCACCCTGGCTTCCATGCGGATCTGGAGTATCACAAAGGCTCCTTGGTTCCACCAGGTCCTGCTGTGTCACAATGGATCCTGTGCTCCATGAGGCCCTCCAAAGTCATCATGGAGGCTTGCTTCCATGAGGTTCCATGATGTGCCAGTGGTCATCTTGGTTCCAGGAGTTTCCTTAGTGTCACAATGCTCTCCATGCTTCCATGATTCCCCACAATGTCCCAATGCTCTCCATGCTTCCATTAGGCCCTGCTTTGCCACAATGGTGCCCTTGTTTCCATGAGGCCCCGCTGTGTCACAATGGACCTATGGTTCCATGATGCTCCGTGGTGTCACCATGGTCTTCTTGAATCCGCAGTGTAACAATGGACCATTGGCTCCATGCGGCCTGGCCGTGTCACAATGGGCTCCTTGATTCCATGATTCCCCACGGTGTCACAATGGAGCCTTGTTTCTAGGAGGTTCTGTACTGTCACAATTGTCTCCTTGATGCCATCAGCCCCTGCAGTGTCACAAAGGCTCCTTGGTTCCATGAGGAACACAAAAGCTTTGCATCAACATTGAGCAACAGCTGCTGAACACAGCTGGCAACATCTGCTTGCATCAAAAGAGGGCTTCAAGCTGAGAATGGCACCAGCAGCTTCCATCTGCAACAGAGACCCAGGGAAAGGACAGGCTGTGCCGGTCTGGACAAATTTGGAGGAAAATATCCTCTGGTAGAAGGCAGGTTACACCCAGCCCTCCCCCACCAGGTTCGGGAAAAAAGAATTTTCCTCGGAAGAAAGTGAAAGAGATAAATACTATTTATTTAACAAACACTCAGGAAAAGGATAACAATGCTAGATATTAAAACCTCTGGCTGTGGAGAGAAACCTGGGATAATTGGAGAGTCCTTCCGTGTTTCAGTGGGGTCTCCTGAAACATCCCTAGACAGCCAGGCCCGTGGAAAGAAATAGGGAGCAATTCTTGAGAGAAGTTTCAGAGCTCTTTCTTCTCCAGCCACATGGGCGGGGCACTGCCAAAGAACTGAGCAATCCCGGGACAACCAGGGCCCTCCTGGCACAGGGCAACACAAAATAACCAGTGCTGAACAGGATTAGGGCACATGTGAGCAGGGAGCAGGGAGACCTCCATGCCCAGGCCATGCCTCTACCCCAGGGTCCCCTCTCCCTTGACCTCATGGCAGGGGGGAGGAACCCCAACACTTCTGGAGGTGTAGTCTCCCTCCTCCTCCTTGGAGCTGGGCCATGGGCCCACATTCAGGGCCCCCACCTCGGGCGAAAATTCTCCCGGTGTGGTCTGATGTTGAAACAGTCAAGAAGAGAAGAAGCGAAAGAAACCCCCAAAGTCCCAGGAGAACAAAGTTCAACTCTCCATCTCCCTGCAGAGAAAAGGAGCTGAAAACTGGCTCAAAAGCAAGAAGGTTGCTTCCTGCGCTCTTGCTGCAAGCAGGATGCAGAGGAGTGTGTATGTGTGTCCTTGAACAAACGCTCTGAGAAGTTTGTCCGGTTTTTTTTTCCTCTCCCCCCTCTCAGGCTCAGTTGAAAGGCACAGAAATGCACCAAGTTAACTTCTGGGCATAGAGCAGCCATTGGGGATACACATCCTAAAGTCACCCCAAGACACAGGCACAGAGAATTCAGTGGAAAGACTCCGAGAATTCTGCTCCCAGAGATCATTCCTGCTCACACGGACCCTTGTAGAAAGGGGCCATCATTCCAGGCAGCCTGTACTGAGCACGTGGCTCCTGAGCGGGGTTTGTTGTTTAGGAAACCTGCTCAGGCTTTTCCATTCTTTCCTTGCAAACAGGAAAACTTCTCCTGGGGCTGTGTGCAGGCAGAGCCCTGAGGAGAGCAGGTGGCACATGGTGCGCTGGGCTGGGACAGCCAGCTGCAGAGCTCAAGGGAAGAAGCCCAAAGAGTCACAATGGCTCCTTGCCTTCACATGCAACACCTGGGTCACAATGGTCTCCTTGATTCCATGAGGCCCCACTGTGTCACAGTGGCTCCTTGGTTCCATGCGGTTCCGCAGTGTCACCATGGTCTCCTTTGATCCGCATTGTCATCATGGACAATTGGTTCCATGAGGCCCCGCAGTGTCACAATGGTCCCTTGGTTCCATAGGTTTTATGTTGTAACAATGGACTCCTTGCTTCTATGAGCTCGCCTGCTTTTTGCAGAGGTGTCTTTGGTTCCAACAAGGCCCCGCTGTGTCTCAGTGCACCCTGGCTTCCATGCGGATCTGGAGTATCACAAAGGCTCCTTGGTTCCACCAGGTCCTGCTGTGTCACAATGGATCCTGTGCTCCATGAGGCCCTCCAAAGTCATCATGGAGGCTTGCTTCCATGAGGTTCCATGATGTGCCAGTGGTCATCTTGGTTCCAGGAGTTTCCTTAGTGTCACAATGCTCTCCATGCTTCCATGATTCCCCACAATGTCCCAATGCTCTCCATGCTTCCATTAGGCCCTGCTTTGCCACAATGGTGCCCTTGTTTCCATGAGGCCCCGCTGTGTCACAATGGACCTATGGTTCCATGATGCTCCGTGGTGTCACCATGGTCTTCTTGAATCCGCAGTGTAACAATGGACCATTGGCTCCATGCGGCCTGGCCGTGTCACAATGGGCTCCTTGATTCCATGATTCCCCACGGTGTCACAATGGAGCCTTGTTTCTAGGAGGTTCTGTACTGTCACAATTGTCTCCTTGATGCCATCAGCCCCTGCAGTGTCACAAAGGCTCCTTGGTTCCATGAGGAACACAAAAGCTTTGCATCAACATTGAGCAACAGCTGCTGAACACAGCTGGCAACATCTGCTTGCATCAAAAGAGGGCTTCAAGCTGAGAATGGCACCAGCAGCTTCCATCTGCAACAGAGACCCAGGGAAAGGACAGGCTGTGCCGGTCTGGACAAATTTGGAGGAAAATATCCTCTGGTAGAAGGCAGGTTACACCCAGCCCTCCCCCACCAGGTTCGGGAAAAAAGAATTTTCCTCGGAAGAAAGTGAAAGAGATAAATACTATTTATTTAACAAACACTCAGGAAAAGGATAACAATGCTAGATATTAAAACCTCTGGCTGTGGAGAGAAACCTGGGATAATTGGAGAGTCCTTCCGTGTTTCAGTGGGGTCTCCTGAAACATCCCTAGACAGCCAGGCCCGTGGAAAGAAATAGGGAGCAATTCTTGAGAGAAGTTTCAGAGCTCTTTCTTCTCCAGCCACATGGGCGGGGCACTGCCAAAGAACTGAGCAATCCCGGGACAACCAGGGCCCTCCTGGCACAGGGCAACACAAAATAACCAGTGCTGAACAGGATTAGGGCACATGTGAGCAGGGAGCAGGGAGACCTCCATGCCCAGGCCATGCCTCTACCCCAGGGTCCCCTCTCCCTTGACCTCATGGCAGGGGGGAGGAACCCCAACACTTCTGGAGGTGTAGTCTCCCTCCTCCTCCTTGGAGCTGGGCCATGGGCCCACATTCAGGGCCCCCACCTCGGGCGAAAATTCTCCCGGTGTGGTCTGATGTTGAAACAGTCAAGAAGAGAAGAAGCGAAAGAAACCCCCAAAGTCCCAGGAGAACAAAGTTCAACTCTCCATCTCCCTGCAGAGAAAAGGAGCTGAAAACTGGCTCAAAAGCAAGAAGGTTGCTTCCTGCGCTCTTGCTGCAAGCAGGATGCAGAGGAGTGTGTATGTGTGTCCTTGAACAAACGCTCTGAGAAGTTTGTCCGGTTTTTTTTTCCTCTCCCCCCTCTCAGGCTCAGTTGAAAGGCACAGAAATGCACCAAGTTAACTTCTGGGCATAGAGCAGCCATTGGGGATACACATCCTAAAGTCACCCCAAGACACAGGCACAGAGAATTCAGTGGAAAGACTCCGAGAATTCTGCTCCCAGAGATCATTCCTGCTCACACTGACCCTTGTAGAAAGGGGCCATCATTCCAGGCAGCCTGTACTGAGCACGTGGCTCCTGAGCGGGGTTTGTTGTTTAGGAAACCTGCTCAGGCTTTTCCATTCTTTCCTTGCAAACAGGAAAACTTCTCCTGGGGCTGTGTGCAGGCAGAGCCCTGAGGAGAGCAGGTGGCACATGGTGCGCTGGGCTGGGACAGCCAGCTGCAGAGCTCAAGGGAAGAAGCCCAAAGAGTCACAATGGCTCCTTGCCTTCACATGCAACACCTGGGTCACAATGGTCTCCTTGATTCCATGAGGCCCCACTGTGTCACAGTGGCTCCTTGGTTCCATGCGGTTCCGCAGTGTCACCATGGTCTCCTTTGATCCGCATTGTCATCATGGACAATTGGTTCCATGAGGCCCCGCAGTGTCACAATGGTCCCTTGGTTCCATAGGTTTTATGTTGTAACAATGGACTCCTTGCTTCTATGAGCTCGCCTGCTTTTTGCAGAGGTGTCTTTGGTTCCAACAAGGCCCCGCTGTGTCTCAGTGCACCCTGGCTTCCATGCGGATCTGGAGTATCACAAAGGCTCCTTGGTTCCACCAGGTCCTGCTGTGTCACAATGGATCCTGTGCTCCATGAGGCCCTCCAAAGTCATCATGGAGGCTTGCTTCCATGAGGTTCCATGATGTGCCAGTGGTCATCTTGGTTCCAGGAGTTTCCTTAGTGTCACAATGCTCTCCATGCTTCCATGATTCCCCACAATGTCCCAATGCTCTCCATGCTTCCATTAGGCCCTGCTTTGCCACAATGGTGCCCTTGTTTCCATGAGGCCCCGCTGTGTCACAATGGACGTATGGTTCCATGATGCTCCGTGGTGTCACCATGGTCTTCTTGAATCCGCAGTGTAACAATGGACCATTGGCTCCATGCGGCCTGGCCGTGTCACAATGGGCTCCTTGATTCCATGATTCCCCACGGTGTCACAATGGAGCCTTGTTTCTAGGAGGTTCTGTACTGTCACAATTGTCTCCTTGATGCCATCAGCCCCTGCAGTGTCACAAAGGCTCCTTGGTTCCATGAGGAACACAAAAGCTTTGCAGAAACATTGAGCAACAGCTGCTGAACACAGCTGGCAACATCTGCTTGCATCAAAAGAGGGCTTCAAGCTGAGAATGGCACCAGCAGCTTCCATCTGCAACAGAGACCCAGGGAAAGGACAGGCTGTGCCGGTCTGGACAAATTTGGAGGAAAATATCCTCTGGTAGAAGGCAGGTTACACCCAGCCCTCCCCCACCAGGTTCGGGAAAAAAGAATTTTCCTCGGAAGAAAGTGAAAGAGATAAATACTATTTATTTAACAAACACTCAGGAAAAGGATAACAATGCTAGATATTAAAACCTCTGGCTGTGGAGAGAAACCTGGGATAATTGGAGAGTCCTTCCGTGTTTCAGTGGGGTCTCCTGAAACATCCCTAGACAGCCAGGCCCGTGGAAAGAAATAGGGAGCAATTCTTGAGAGAAGTTTCAGAGCTCTTTCTTCTCCAGCCACATGGGCGGGGCACTGCCAAAGAACTGAGCAATCCCGGGACAACCAGGGCCCTCCTGGCACAGGGCAACACAAAATAACCAGTGCTGAACAGGATTAGGGCACATGTGAGCAGGGAGCAGGGAGACCTCCATGCCCAGGCCATGCCTCTACCCCAGGGTCCCCTCTCCCTTGACCTCATGGCAGGGGGGAGGAACCCCAACACTTCTGGAGGTGTAGTCTCCCTCCTCCTCCTTGGAGCTGGGCCATGGGCCCACATTCAGGGCCCCCACCTCGGGCGAAAATTCTCCCGGTGTGGTCTGATGTTGAAACAGTCAAGAAGAGAAGAAGCGAAAGAAACCCCCAAAGTCCCAGGAGAACAAAGTTCAACTCTCCATCTCCCTGCAGAGAAAAGGAGCTGAAAACTGGCTCAAAAGCAAGAAGGTTGCTTCCTGCGCTCTTGCTGCAAGCAGGATGCAGAGGAGTGTGTATGTGTGTCCTTGAACAAACGCTCTGAGAAGTTTGTCCGGTTTTTTTTTCCTCTCCCCCCTCTCAGGCTCAGTTGAAAGGCACAGAAATGCACCAAGTTAACTTCTGGGCATAGAGCAGCCATAGGGGATACACATCCTAAAGTCACCCCAAGACACAGGCACAGAGAATTCAGTGGAAAGACTCTGAGAATTCTGCTCCCAGAGATCATTCCTGCTCACACGGACCCTTGTAGAAAGGGGCCATCGTTCCAGGCAGCCTGTACTGAGCATGTGGCTCCTGAGCGGGGTTTGTTGTTTAGGAAACCTGCTCAGGCTTTTCCATTCTTTCCTTGCAAACAGGAAAACTTCTCCTGGGCCTGTGTGCAGGCAGAGGCCTGAGGAGAGCAGGTGGCACATGGTGCGCTGGGCTGGGACAGCCAGCTGCAGAGCTCAAGGGAAGAAGCCCAAAGAGTCACAATGGCTCCTTGCCTTCACATGCAACACCTGGGTCACAATGGTCTCCTTGATTCCATGAGGCCCCACTGTGTCACAGTGGCTCCTTGGTTCCATGCGGTTCCGCAGTGTCACCATGGTCTCCTTTGATCCGCATTGTCATCATGGACAATTGGTTCCATGAGGCCCCGCAGTGTCACAATGGTCCCTTGGTTCCATAGGTTTTATGTTGTAACAATGGACTCCTTGCTTCTATGAGCTCGCCTGCTTTTTGCAGAGGTGTCTTTGGTTCCAACAAGGCCCCGCTGTGTCTCAGTGCACCCTGGCTTCCATGTGGATCTGGAGTATCACAAAGGCTCCTTGGTTCCACCAGGTCCTGCTGTGTCACAATGGATCCTGTGCTCCATGAGGCCCTCCAAAGTCATCATGGAGGCTTGCTTCCATGAGGTTCCATGATGTGCCAGTGGTCATCTTGGTTCCAGGAGTTTCCTTAGTGTCACAATGCTCTCCATGCTTCCATGATTCCCCACAATGTCCCAATGCTCTCCATGCTTCCATTAGGCCCTGCTTTGCCACAATGGTGCCCTTGTTTCCATGAGGCCCCGCTGTGTCACAATGGACGTATGGTTCCATGATGCTCCGTGGTGTCACCATGGTCTTCTTGAATCCGCAGTGTAACAATGGACCATTGGCTCCATGCGGCCTGGCCGTGTCACAATGGGCTCCTTGATTCCATGATTCCCCACGGTGTCACAATGGAGCCTTGTTTCTAGGAGGTTCTGTACTGTCACAATTGTCTCCTTGATGCCATCAGCCCCTGCAGTGTCACAAAGGCTCCTTGGTTCCATGAGGAACACAAAAGCTTTGCATCAACATTGAGCCACAGCTGCTGAACACAGCTGGCAACATCTGCTTGCATCAAAAGAGGGCTTCAAGCTGAGAATGGCACCAGCAGCTTCCATCTGCAACAGAGACCCAGGGAAAGGACAGGCTGTGCCGGTCTGGACAAATTTGGAGGAAAATATCCTCTGGTAGAAGGCAGGTTACACCCAGCCCTCCCCCACCAGGTTCGGGAAAAAAGAATTTTCCTCGGAAGAAAGTGAAAGAGATAAAAACTATTTATTTAACAAACACACAGGAAAAGGATAACAATGCTAAATATTCAAACCTCTCGCTGTGGAGCGAAACCTGGGATAATTGGAGAGTCCTTCCGTGTTTCAGTGGGGTCTCCTGAAACATCCTTAGACAGCGAGGCCCGTGGAAAGAAATAGGGAGCAATTCTTGAGAGAAGTTTCAGAGCTCTTTCTTCTCCAGCCACATGGGCGGGGCACTGCCAAAGAACTGAGCAATCCCGGGACAAGCAGGGCCCTCCTGGCACAGGGCAACACAAAATAACCAGTGCTGAACAGGATTAGGGCACATGTGAGCAGGGAGCAGGGAGACCCCGTGCCCAGGCCATGCCTCTACCCCAGGGTCCCCTCTCCCATGACCTCATGGCAGGGGGGAGGAACCCCAACACTTCTGGAGGTGTAGTCTCCCTCCTCCTCCTTGGAGCTGGGCCATGGGCCCACATTCAGGGCCCCCACCTCGGTAGAAAATTCTCCCGGTGTGGTCTGATGTTGAAACAGTCAAGACGAGAAGAAGCGAAAGAAACCCCCAAAGTCCCAGGAGAACAAAGTTCAACTCTCCATCTCCCTGCAGAGAAAAGGAGCTGAAAACTGGCTCAAAAACAAGAAGGTTGCTTCCTGCACTCTTGCTGCAAGCAGGATGCAGAGGAGTGTGTATGTGTGTCCTTGAACAAACGCTCTGAGAAGTTTGTCCGGTTTTTTTTTCCTCTCCCCCCTCTCAGGCTCAGTTGAAAGGCACAGAAATGCACCAAGTTAACTTCTGGGCATAGAGCAGCCATTGGGGATACACATCCTAAAGTCACCCCAAGACACAGGCACAGAGAATTCAGTGGAAAGACTCTGAGAATTCTGCTCCCAGAGATCATTCCTGCTCACACGGACCCTTGTAGAAAGGGACCATCATTCCAGGCAGCCTGTACTGAGCATGTGGCTCCTGAGCGGGGTTTGTTGTTTAGGAAACCTGCTCAGGCTTTTCCATTCTTTCCTTGCAAACAGGAAAACTTCTCCTGGGCCTGTGTGCAGGCAGAGCCCTGAGGAGAGCAGGTGGCACATGGTGCGCTGGGCTGGGACAGCCAGCTGCAGAGCTCAAGGGAAGAAGCCCAAAGAGTCACAATGGCTCCTTGCCTTCACATGCAACACCTGGGTCACAATGGTCTCCTTGATTCCATGAGGCCCCACTGTGTCACAGTGGCTCCTTGGTTCCATGCGGTTCCGCAGTGTCACCATGGTCTCCTTTGATCCGCATTGTCATCATGGACAATTGGTTCCATGAGGCCCCGCAGTGTCACAATGGTCCCTTGGTTCCATAGGTTTTATGTTGTAACAATGGACTCCTTGCTTCTATGAGCTCGCCTGCTTTTTGCAGAGGTGTCTTTGGTTCCAACAAGGCCCCGCTGTGTCTCAGTGCACCCTGGCTTCCATGCGGATCTGGAGTATCACAAAGGCTCCTTGGTTCCACCAGGTCCTGCTGTGTCACAATGGATCCTGTGCTCCATGAGGCCCTCCAAAGTCATCATGGAGGCTTGCTTCCATGAGGTTCCATGATGTGCCAGTGGTCATCTTGGTTCCAGGAGTTTCCTTAGTGTCACAATGCTCTCCATGCTTCCATGATTCCCCACAATGTCCCAATGCTCTCCATGCTTCCATTAGGCCCTGCTTTGCCACAATGGTGCCCTTGTTTCCATGAGGCCCCGCTGTGTCACAATGGACCTATGGTTCCATGATGCTCCGTGGTGTCACCATGGTCTTCTTGAATCCGCAGTGTAACAATGGACCATTGGCTCCATGCGGCCTGGCCGTGTCACAATGGGCTCCTTGATTCCATGATTCCCCACGGTGTCACAATGGAGCCTTGTTTCTAGGAGGTTCTGTACTGTCACAATTGTCTCCTTGATGCCATCAGCCCCTGCAGTGTCACAAAGGCTCCTTGGTTCCATGAGGAACACAAAAGCTTTGCATCAACATTGAGCAACAGCTGCTGAACACAGCTGGCAACATCTGCTTGCATCAAAAGCGGGCTTCAAGCTGAGAATGGCACCAGCAGCTTCCATCTGCAACAGAGACCCAGGGAAAGGACAGGCTGTGCCGGTCTGGACAAATTTGGAGGAAAATATCCTCTGGTAGAAGGCAGGTTACACCCAGCCCTCCCCCACCAGGTTCGGGAAAAAAGAATTTTCCTCGGAAGAAAGTGAAAGAGATAAAAACTATTTATTTAACAAACACTCAGGAAAAGGATAACAATGCTAGATATTAAAACCTCTGGCTGTGGAGAGAAACCTGGGATAATTGGAGAGTCCTTCCGTGTTTCAGTGGGGTCTCCTGAAACATCCCTAGACAGCCAGGCCCATGGAAAGAAATAGGGAGCAATTCTTGAGAGAAGTTTCAGAGCTCTTTCTTCTCCAGCCACATGGGCGGGGCACTGCCAAAGAACTGAGCAATCCCGGGACAACCAGGGCCCTCCTGGCACAGGGCAACACAAAATAACCAGTGCTGAACAGGATTAGGGCACATGTGAGCAGGGAGCAGGGAGACCTCCATGCCCAGGCCATGCCTCTACCCCAGGGTCCCCTCTCCCATGACCTCATGGCAGGGGGGAGGAACCCCAACACTTCTGGAGGTGTAGTCTCCCTCCTCCTCCTTGGAGCTGGGCCATGGGCCCACATTCAGGGCCCCCACCTCGGTAGAAAATTCTCCCGGTGTGGTCTGATGTTGAAACAGTCAAGAAGAGAAGAAGCGAAAGAAACCCCCAAAGTCCCAGGAGAACAAAGTTCAACTCTCCATCTCCCTGCAGAGAAAAGGAGCTGAAAACTGGCTCAAAAGCAAGAAGGTTGCTTCCTGCGCTCTTGCTGCAAGCAGGATGCAGAGGAGTGTGTATGTGTGTCCTTGAACAAACACTCTGAGAAGTTTGTCCGTTTTTTTTTTCCTCTCCCCCCTCTCAGGCTCAGTTGAAAGGCACAGAAATGCACCAAGTTAACTTCTGGGCATAGAGCAGCCATTGGGGATACACATCCTAAAGTCACCCCAAGACACAGGCACAGAGAATTCAGTGGAAAGACTCTGAGAATTCTGCTCCCAGAGATCATTCCTGCTCACACTGACCCTTGTAGAAAGGGGCCATCATTCCAGGCAGCCTGTACTGAGCACGTGGCTCCTGAGCGGGGTTTGTTGTTTAGGAAACCTGCTCAGGCTTTTCCATTCTTTCCTTGCAAACAGGAAAACTTCTCCTGGGGCTGTGTGCAGGCAGAGCCCTGAGGAGAGCAGGTGGCACATGGTGCGCTGGGCTGGGACAGCCAGCTGCAGAGCTCAAGGGAAGAAGCCCAAAGAGTCACAATGGCTCCTTGCCTTCACATGCAACACCTGGGTCACAATGGTCTCCTTGATTCCATGAGGCCCCACTGTGTCACAGTGGCTCCTTGGTTCCATGCGGTTCCGCAGTGTCACCATGGTCTCCTTTGATCCGCATTGTCATCATGGACAATTGGTTCCATGAGGCCCCGCAGTGTCACAATGGTCCCTTGGTTCCATAGGTTTTATGTTGTAACAATGGACTCCTTGCTTCTATGAGCTCGCCTGCTTTTTGCAGAGGTGTCTTTGGTTCCAACAAGGCCCCGCTGTGTCTCAGTGCACCCTGGCTTCCATGCGGATCTGGAGTATCACAAAGGCTCCTTGGTTCCACCAGGTCCTGCTGTGTCACAATGGATCCTGTGCTCCATGAGGCCCTCCAAAGTCATCATGGAGGCTTGCTTCCATGAGGTTCCATGATGTGCCAGTGGTCATCTTGGTTCCAGGAGTTTCCTTAGTGTCACAATGCTCTCCATGCTTCCATGATTCCCCACAATGTCCCAATGCTCTCCATGCTTCCATTAGGCCCTGCTTTGCCACAATGGTGCCCTTGTTTCCATGAGGCCCCGCTGTGTCACAATGGACGTATGGTTCCATGATGCTCCGTGGTGTCACCATGGTCTTCTTGAATCCGCAGTGTAACAATGGACCATTGGCTCCATGCGGCCTGGCCGTGTCACAATGGGCTCCTTGATTCCATGATTCCCCACGGTGTCACAATGGAGCCTTGTTTCTAGGAGGTTCTGTACTGTCACAATTGTCTCCTTGATGCCATCAGCCCCTGCAGTGTCACAAAGGCTCCTTGGTTCCATGAGGAACACAAAAGCTTTGCAGAAACATTGAGCAACAGCTGCTGAACACAGCTGGCAACATCTGCTTGCATCAAAAGAGGGCTTCAAGCTGAGAATGGCACCAGCAGCTTCCATCTGCAACAGAGACCCAGGGAAAGGACAGGCTGTGCCGGTCTGGACAAATTTGGAGGAAAATATCCTCTGGTAGAAGGCAGGTTACACCCAGCCCTCCCCCACCAGGTTCGGGAAAAAAGAATTTTCCTCGGAAGAAAGTGAAAGAGATAAATACTATTTATTTAACAAACACTCAGGAAAAGGATAACAATGCTAGATATTAAAACCTCTGGCTGTGGAGAGAAACCTGGGATAATTGGAGAGTCCTTCCGTGTTTCAGTGGGGTCTCCTGAAACATCCCTAGACAGCCAGGCCCGTGGAAAGAAATAGGGAGCAATTCTTGAGAGAAGTTTCAGAGCTCTTTCTTCTCCAGCCACATGGGCGGGGCACTGCCAAAGAACTGAGCAATCCCGGGACAACCAGGGCCCTCCTGGCACAGGGCAACACAAAATAACCAGTGCTGAACAGGATTAGGGCACATGTGAGCAGGGAGCAGGGAGACCTCCATGCCCAGGCCATGCCTCTACCCCAGGGTCCCCTCTCCCTTGACCTCATGGCAGGGGGGAGGAACCCCAACACTTCTGGAGGTGTAGTCTCCCTCCTCCTCCTTGGAGCTGGGCCATGGGCCCACATTCAGGGCCCCCACCTCGGGCGAAAATTCTCCCGGTGTGGTCTGATGTTGAAACAGTCAAGAAGAGAAGAAGCGAAAGAAACCCCCAAAGTCCCAGGAGAACAAAGTTCAACTCTCCATCTCCCTGCAGAGAAAAGGAGCTGAAAACTGGCTCAAAAGCAAGAAGGTTGCTTCCTGCGCTCTTGCTGCAAGCAGGATGCAGAGGAGTGTGTATGTGTGTCCTTGAACAAACGCTCTGAGAAGTTTGTCCGGTTTTTTTTTCCTCTCCCCCCTCTCAGGCTCAGTTGAAAGGCACAGAAATGCACCAAGTTAACTTCTGGGCATAGAGCAGCCATTGGGGATACACATCCTAAAGTCACCCCAAGACACAGGCACAGAGAATTCAGTGGAAAGACTCCGAGAATTCTGCTCCCAGAGATCATTCCTGCTCACACGGACCCTTGTAGAAAGGGGCCATCATTCCAGGCAGCCTGTACTGAGCACGTGGCTCCTGAGCGGGGTTTGTTGTTTAGGAAACCTGCTCAGGCTTTTCCATTCTTTCCTTGCAAACAGGAAAACTTCTCCTGGGGCTGTGTGCAGGCAGAGCCCTGAGGAGAGCAGGTGGCACATGGTGCGCTGGGCTGGGACAGCCAGCTGCAGAGCTCAAGGGAAGAAGCCCAAAGAGTCACAATGGCTCCTTGCCTTCACATGCAACACCTGGGTCACAATGGTCTCCTTGATTCCATGAGGCCCCACTGTGTCACAGTGGCTCCTTGGTTCCATGCGGTTCCGCAGTGTCACCATGGTCTCCTTTGATCCGCATTGTCATCATGGACAATTGGTTCCATGAGGCCCCGCAGTGTCACAATGGTCCCTTGGTTCCATAGGTTTTATGTTGTAACAATGGACTCCTTGCTTCTATGAGCTCGCCTGCTTTTTGCAGAGGTGTCTTTGGTTCCAACAAGGCCCCGCTGTGTCTCAGTGCACCCTGGCTTCCATGCGGATCTGGAGTATCACAAAGGCTCCTTGGTTCCACCAGGTCCTGCTGTGTCACAATGGATCCTGTGCTCCATGAGGCCCTCCAAAGTCATCATGGAGGCTTGCTTCCATGAGGTTCCATGATGTGCCAGTGGTCATCTTGGTTCCAGGAGTTTCCTTAGTGTCACAATGCTCTCCATGCTTCCATGATTCCCCACAATGTCCCAATGCTCTCCATGCTTCCATTAGGCCCTGCTTTGCCACAATGGTGCCCTTGTTTCCATGAGGCCCCGCTGTGTCACAATGGACCTATGGTTCCATGATGCTCCGTGGTGTCACCATGGTCTTCTTGAATCCGCAGTGTAACAATGGACCATTGGCTCCATGCGGCCTGGCCGTGTCACAATGGGCTCCTTGATTCCATGATTCCCCACGGTGTCACAATGGAGCCTTGTTTCTAGGAGGTTCTGTACTGTCACAATTGTCTCCTTGATGCCATCAGCCCCTGCAGTGTCACAAAGGCTCCTTGGTTCCATGAGGAACACAAAAGCTTTGCAGAAACATTGAGCAACAGCTGCTGAACACAGCTGGCAACATCTGCTTGCATCAAAAGAGGGCTTCAAGCTGAGAATGGCACCAGCAGCTTCCATCTGCAACAGAGACCCAGGGAAAGGACAGGCTGTGCCGGTCTGGACAAATTTGGAGGAAAATATCCTCTGGTAGAAGGCAGGTTACACCCAGCCCTCCCCCACCAGGTTCGGGAAAAAAGAATTTTCCTCGGAAGAAAGTGAAAGAGATAAATACTATTTATTTAACAAACACTCAGGAAAAGGATAACAATGCTAGATATTAAAACCTCTGGCTGTGGAGAGAAACCTGGGATAATTGGAGAGTCCTTCCGTGTTTCAGTGGGGTCTCCTGAAACATCCCTAGACAGCCAGGCCCGTGGAAAGAAATAGGGAGCAATTCTTGAGAGAAGTTTCAGAGCTCTTTCTTCTCCAGCCACATGGGCGGGGCACTGCCAAAGAACTGAGCAATCCCGGGACAAGCAGGGCCCTCCTGGCACAGGGCAACACAAAATAACCAGTGCTGAACAGGATTAGGGCACATGTGAGCAGGGAGCAGGGAGACCTCCATGCCCAGGCCATGCCTCTACCCCAGGGTCCCCTCTCCCTTGACCTCATGGCAGGGGGGAGGAACCCCAACACTTCTGGAGGTGTAGTCTCCCTCCTCCTCCTTGGAGCTGGGCCATGGGCCCACATTCAGGGCCCCCACCTCGGGCGAAAATTCTCCCGGTGTGGTCTGATGTTGAAACAGTCAAGAAGAGAAGAAGCGAAAGAAACCCCCAAAGTCCCAGGAGAACAAAGTTCAACTCTCCATCTCCCTGCAGAGAAAAGGAGCTGAAAACTGGCTCAAAAGCAAGAAGGTTGCTTCCTGCGCTCTTGCTGCAAGCAGGATGCAGAGGAGTGTGTATGTGTGTCCTTGAACAAACGCTCTGAGAAGTTTGTCCGGTTTTTTTTTCCTCTCCCCCCTCTCAGGCTCAGTTGAAAGGCACAGAAATGCACCAAGTTAACTTCTGGGCATAGAGCAGCCATTGGGGATACACATCCTAAAGTCACCCCAAGACACAGGCACAGAGAATTCAGTGGAAAGACTCTGAGAATTCTGCTCCCAGAGATCATTCCTGCTCACACTGACCCTTGTAGAAAGGGGCCATCATTCCAGGCAGCCTGTACTGAGCACGTGGCTCCTGAGCGGGGTTTGTTGTTTAGGAAACCTGCTCAGGCTTTTCCATTCTTTCCTTGCAAACAGGAAAACTTCTCCTGGGGCTGTGTGCAGGCAGAGCCCTGAGGAGAGCAGGTGGCACATGGTGCGCTGGGCTGGGACAGCCAGCTGCAGAGCTCAAGGGAAGAAGCCCAAAGAGTCACAATGGCTCCTTGCCTTCACATGCAACACCTGGGTCACAATGGTCTCCTTGATTCCATGAGGCCCCACTGTGTCACAGTGGCTCCTTGGTTCCATGCGGTTCCGCAGTGTCACCATGGTCTCCTTTGATCCGCATTGTCATCATGGACAATTGGTTCCATGAGGCCCCGCAGTGTCACAATGGTCCCTTGGTTCCATAGGTTTTATGTTGTAACAATGGACTCCTTGCTTCTATGAGCTCGCCTGCTTTTTGCAGAGGTGTCTTTGGTTCCAACAAGGCCCCGCTGTGTCTCAGTGCACCCTGGCTTCCATGCGGATCTGGAGTATCACAAAGGCTCCTTGGTTCCACCAGGTCCTGCTGTGTCACAATGGATCCTGTGCTCCATGAGGCCCTCCAAAGTCATCATGGAGGCTTGCTTCCATGAGGTTCCATGATGTGCCAGTGGTCATCTTGGTTCCAGGAGTTTCCTTAGTGTCACAATGCTCTCCATGCTTCCATGATTCCCCACAATGTCCCAATGCTCTCCATGCTTCCATTAGGCCCTGCTTTGCCACAATGGTGCCCTTGTTTCCATGAGGCCCCGCTGTGTCACAATGGACCTATGGTTCCATGATGCTCCGTGGTGTCACCATGGTCTTCTTGAATCCGCAGTGTAACAATGGACCATTGGCTCCATGCGGCCTGGCCGTGTCACAATGGGCTCCTTGATTCCATGATTCCCCACGGTGTCACAATGGAGCCTTGTTTCTAGGAGGTTCTGTACTGTCACAATTGTCTCCTTGATGCCATCAGCCCCTGCAGTGTCACAAAGGCTCCTTGGTTCCATGAGGAACACAAAAGCTTTGCAGAAACATTGAGCAACAGCTGCTGAACACAGCTGGCAACATCTGCTTGCATCAAAAGCGGGCTTCAAGCTGAGAATGGCACCAGCAGCTTCCATCTGCAACAGAGACCCAGGGAAAGGACAGGCTGTGCCGGTCTGGACAAATTTGGAGGAAAATATCCTCTGGTAGAAGGCAGGTTACACCCAGCCCTCCCCCACCAGGTTCGGGAAAAAAGAATTTTCCTCGGAAGAAAGTGAAAGAGATAAATACTATTTATTTAACAAACACTCAGGAAAAGGATAACAATGCTAGATATTAAAACCTCTGGCTGTGGAGAGAAACCTGGGATAATTGGAGAGTCCTTCCGTGTTTCAGTGGGGTCTCCTGAAACATCCCTAGACAGCCAGGCCCATGGAAAGAAATAGGGAGCAATTCTTGAGAGAAGTTTCAGAGCTCTTTCTTCTCCAGCCACATGGGCGGGGCACTGCCAAAGAACTGAGCAATCCCGGGACAACCAGGGCCCTCCTGGCACAGGGCAACACAAAATAACCAGTGCTGAACAGGATTAGGGCACATGTGAGCAGGGAGCAGGGAGACCTCCATGCCCAGGCCATGCCTCTACCCCAGGGTCCCCTCTCCCTTGACCTCATGGCAGGGGGGAGGAACCCCAACACTTCTGGAGGTGTAGTCTCCCTCCTCCTCCTTGGAGCTGGGCCATGGGCCCACATTCAGGGCCCCCACCTCGGTAGAAAATTCTCCCGGTGTGGTCTGATGTTGAAACAGTCAAGAAGAGAAGAAGCGAAAGAAACCCCCAAAGTCCCAGGAGAACAAAGTTCAACTCTCCATCTCCCTGCAGAGAAAAGGAGCTGAAAACTGGCTCAAAAGCAAGAAGGTTGCTTCCTGCGCTCTTGCTGCAAGCAGGATGCAGAGGAGTGTGTATGTGTGTCCTTGAACAAACGCTCTGAGAAGTTTGTCCGGTGTTTTTTTCCTCTCCCCCCTCTCAAGCTCAGTTGAAAGGCACAGAAATGCACCAAGTTAACTTCTGGGCATAGAGCAGCCATAGGGGATACACATCCTAAAGTCACCCCAAGACACAGGCACAGAGAATTCAGTGGAAAGACTCCGAGAATTCTGCTCCCAGAGATCATTCCTGCTCACACGGACCCTTGTAGAAAGGGGCCATCGTTCCAGGCAGCCTGTACTGAGCATGTGGCTCCTGAGCGGGGTTTGTTGTTTAGGAAACCTGCTCAGGCTTTTCCATTCTTTCCTTGCAAACAGGAAAACTTCTCCTGGGCCTGTGTGCAGGCAGAGGCCTGAGGAGAGCAGGTGGCACATGGTGCGCTGGGCTGGGACAGCCAGCTGCAGAGCTCAAGGGAAGAAGCCCAAAGAGTCACAATGGCTCCTTGCCTTCACATGCAACACCTGGGTCACAATGGTCTCCTTGATTCCATGAGGCCCCACTGTGTCACAGTGGCTCCTTGGTTCCATGCGGTTCCGCAGTGTCACCATGGTCTCCTTTGATCCGCATTGTCATCATGGACAATTGGTTCCATGAGGCCCCGCAGTGTCACAATGGTCCCTTGGTTCCATAGGTTTTATGTTGTAACAATGGACTCCTTGCTTCTATGAGCTCGCCTGCTTTTTGCAGAGGTGTCTTTGGTTCCAACAAGGCCCCGCTGTGTCTCAGTGCACCCTGGCTTCCATGTGGATCTGGAGTATCACAAAGGCTCCTTGGTTCCACCAGGTCCTGCTGTGTCACAATGGATCCTGTGCTCCATGAGGCCCTCCAAAGTCATCATGGAGGCTTGCTTCCATGAGGTTCCATGATGTGCCAGTGGTCATCTTGGTTCCAGGAGTTTCCTTAGTGTCACAATGCTCTCCATGCTTCCATGATTCCCCACAATGTCCCAATGCTCTCCATGCTTCCATTAGGCCCTGCTTTGCCACAATGGTGCCCTTGTTTCCATGAGGCCCCGCTGTGTCACAATGGACGTATGGTTCCATGATGCTCCGTGGTGTCACCATGGTCTTCTTGAATCCGCAGTGTAACAATGGACCATTGGCTCCATGCGGCCTGGCCGTGTCACAATGGGCTCCTTGATTCCATGATTCCCCACGGTGTCACAATGGAGCCTTGTTTCTAGGAGGTTCTGTACTGTCACAATTGTCTCCTTGATGCCATCAGCCCCTGCAGTGTCACAAAGGCTCCTTGGTTCCATGAGGAACACAAAAGCTTTGCATCAACATTGAGCCACAGCTGCTGAACACAGCTGGCAACATCTGCTTGCATCAAAAGAGGGCTTCAAGCTGAGAATGGCACCAGCAGCTTCCATCTGCAACAGAGACCCAGGGAAAGGACAGGCTGTGCCGGTCTGGACAAATTTGGAGGAAAATATCCTCTGGTAGAAGGCAGGTTACACCCAGCCCTCCCCCACCAGGTTCGGGAAAAAAGAATTTTCCTCGGAAGAAAGTGAAAGAGATAAAAACTATTTATTTAACAAACACACAGGAAAAGGATAACAATGCTAAATATTCAAACCTCTCGCTGTGGAGCGAAACCTGGGATAATTGGAGAGTCCTTCCGTGTTTCAGTGGGGTCTCCTGAAACATCCTTAGACAGCGAGGCCCGTGGAAAGAAATAGGGAGCAATTCTTGAGAGAAGTTTCAGAGCTCTTTCTTCTCCAGCCACATGGGCGGGGCACTGCCAAAGAACTGAGCAATCCCGGGACAAGCAGGGCCCTCCTGGCACAGGGCAACACAAAATAACCAGTGCTGAACAGGATTAGGGCACATGTGAGCAGGGAGCAGGGAGACCCCGTGCCCAGGCCATGCCTCTACCCCAGGGTCCCCTCTCCCATGACCTCATGGCAGGGGGGAGGAACCCCAACACTTCTGGAGGTGTAGTCTCCCTCCTCCTCCTTGGAGCTGGGCCATGGGCCCACATTCAGGGCCCCCACCTCGGGCGAAAATTCTCCCGGTGTGGTCTGATGTTGAAACAGTCAAGAAGAGAAGAAGCGAAAGAAACCCCCAAAGTCCCAGGAGAACAAAGTTCAACTCTCCATCTCCCTGCAGAGAAAAGGAGCTGAAAACTGGCTCAAAAACAAGAAGGTTGCTTCCTGCACTCTTGCTGCAAGCAGGATGCAGAGGAGTGTGTATGTGTGTCCTTGAACAAACGCTCTGAGAAGTTTGTCCGGTTTTTTTTTCCTCTCCCCCCTCTCAGGCTCAGTTGAAAGGCACAGAAATGCACCAAGTTAACTTCTGGGCATAGAGCAGCCATTGGGGATACACATCCTAAAGTCACCCCAAGACACAGGCACAGAGAATTCAGTGGAAAGACTCTGAGAATTCTGCTCCCAGAGATCATTCCTGCTCACACGGACCCTTGTAGAAAGGGACCATCATTCCAGGCAGCCTGTACTGAGCATGTGGCTCCTGAGCGGGGTTTGTTGTTTAGGAAACCTGCTCAGGCTTTTCCATTCTTTCCTTGCAAACAGGAAAACTTCTCCTGGGCCTGTGTGCAGGCAGAGCCCTGAGGAGAGCAGGTGGCACATGGTGCGCTGGGCTGGGACAGCCAGCTGCAGAGCTCAAGGGAAGAAGCCCAAAGAGTCACAATGGCTCCTTGCCTTCACATGCAACACCTGGGTCACAATGGTCTCCTTGATTCCATGAGGCCCCACTGTGTCACAGTGGCTCCTTGGTTCCATGCGGTTCCGCAGTGTCACCATGGTCTCCTTTGATCCGCATTGTCATCATGGACAATTGGTTCCATGAGGCCCCGCAGTGTCACAATGGTCCCTTGGTTCCATAGGTTTTATGTTGTAACAATGGACTCCTTGCTTCTATGAGCTCGCCTGCTTTTTGCAGAGGTGTCTTTGGTTCCAACAAGGCCCCGCTGTGTCTCAGTGCACCCTGGCTTCCATGCGGATCTGGAGTATCACAAAGGCTCCTTGGTTCCACCAGGTCCTGCTGTGTCACAATGGATCCTGTGCTCCATGAGGCCCTCCAAAGTCATCATGGAGGCTTGCTTCCATGAGGTTCCATGATGTGCCAGTGGTCATCTTGGTTCCAGGAGTTTCCTTAGTGTCACAATGCTCTCCATGCTTCCATGATTCCCCACAATGTCCCAATGCTCTCCATGCTTCCATTAGGCCCTGCTTTGCCACAATGGTGCCCTTGTTTCCATGAGGCCCCGCTGTGTCACAATGGACCTATGGTTCCATGATGCTCCGTGGTGTCACCATGGTCTTCTTGAATCCGCAGTGTAACAATGGACCATTGGCTCCATGCGGCCTGGCCGTGTCACAATGGGCTCCTTGATTCCATGATTCCCCACGGTGTCACAATGGAGCCTTGTTTCTAGGAGGTTCTGTACTGTCACAATTGTCTCCTTGATGCCATCAGCCCCTGCAGTGTCACAAAGGCTCCTTGGTTCCATGAGGAACACAAAAGCTTTGCAGAAACATTGAGCAACAGCTGCTGAACACAGCTGGCAACATCTGCTTGCATCAAAAGCGGGCTTCAAGCTGAGAATGGCACCAGCAGCTTCCATCTGCAACAGAGACCCAGGGAAAGGACAGGCTGTGCCGGTCTGGACAAATTTGCAGGAAAATATCCTCTGGTAGAAGGCAGGTTACACCCAGCCCTCCCCCACCAGGTTCGGGAAAAAAGAATTTTCCTCGGAAGAAAGTGAAAGAGATAAAAACTATTTATTTAACAAACACTCAGGAAAAGGATAACAATGCTAGATATTAAAACCTCTGGCTGTGGAGAGAAACCTGGGATAATTGGAGAGTCCTTCCGTGTTTCAGTGGGGTCTCCTGAAACATCCCTAGACAGCCAGGCCCATGGAAAGAAATAGGGAGCAATTCTTGAGAGAAGTTTCAGAGCTCTTTCTTCTCCAGCCACATGGGCGGGGCACTGCCAAAGAACTGAGCAATCCCGGGACAACCAGGGCCCTCCTGGCACAGGGCAACACAAAATAACCAGTGCTGAACAGGATTAGGGCACATGTGAGCAGGGAGCAGGGAGACCTCCATGCCCAGGCCATGCCTCTACCCCAGGGTCCCCTCTCCCTTGACCTCATGGCAGGGGGGAGGAACCCCAACACTTCTGGAGGTGTAGTCTCCCTCCTCCTCCTTGGAGCTGGGCCATGGGCCCACATTCAGGGCCCCCACCTCGGTAGAAAATTCTCCCGGTGTGGTCTGATGTTGAAACAGTCAAGAAGAGAAGAAGCGAAAGAAACCCCCAAAGTCCCAGGAGAACAAAGTTCAACTCTCCATCTCCCTGCAGAGAAAAGGAGCTGAAAACTGGCTCAAAAGCAAGAAGGTTGCTTCCTCCGCCCTTGCTGCAAGCAGGATGCAGAGGAGTGTGTATGTGTGTCCTTGAACAAACACTCTGAGAAGTTTGTCCGTTTTTTTTTTCCTCTCCCCCCTCTCAGGCTCAGTTGAAAGGCACAGAAATGCACCAAGTTAACTTCTGGGCATAGAGCAGCCATTGGGGATACACATCCTAAAGTCACCCCAAGACACAGGCACAGAGAATTCAGTGGAAAGACTCTGAGAATTCTGCTCCCAGAGATCATTCCTGCTCACACTGACCCTTGTAGAAAGGGGCCATCATTCCAGGCAGCCTGTACTGAGCACGTGGCTCCTGAGCGGGGTTTGTTGTTTAGGAAACCTGCTCAGGCTTTTCCATTCTTTCCTTGCAAACAGGAAAACTTCTCCTGGGGCTGTGTGCAGGCAGAGCCCTGAGGAGAGCAGGTGGCACATGGTGCGCTGGGCTGGGACAGCCAGCTGCAGAGCTCAAGGGAAGAAGCCCAAAGAGTCACAATGGCTCCTTGCCTTCACATGCAACACCTGGGTCACAATGGTCTCCTTGATTCCATGAGGCCCCACTGTGTCACAGTGGCTCCTTGGTTCCATGCGGTTCCGCAGTGTCACCATGGTCTCCTTTGATCCGCATTGTCATCATGGACAATTGGTTCCATGAGGCCCCGCAGTGTCACAATGGTCCCTTGGTTCCATAGGTTTTATGTTGTAACAATGGACTCCTTGCTTCTATGAGCTCGCCTGCTTTTTGCAGAGGTGTCTTTGGTTCCAACAAGGCCCCGCTGTGTCTCAGTGCACCCTGGCTTCCATGCGGATCTGGAGTATCACAAAGGCTCCTTGGTTCCACCAGGTCCTGCTGTGTCACAATGGATCCTGTGCTCCATGAGGCCCTCCAAAGTCATCATGGAGGCTTGCTTCCATGAGGTTCCATGATGTGCCAGTGGTCATCTTGGTTCCAGGAGTTTCCTTAGTGTCACAATGCTCTCCATGCTTCCATGATTCCCCACAATGTCCCAATGCTCTCCATGCTTCCATTAGGCCCTGCTTTGCCACAATGGTGCCCTTGTTTCCATGAGGCCCCGCTGTGTCACAATGGACCTATGGTTCCATGATGCTCCGTGGTGTCACCATGGTCTTCTTGAATCCGCAGTGTAACAATGGACCATTGGCTCCATGCGGCCTGGCCGTGTCACAATGGGCTCCTTGATTCCATGATTCCCCACGGTGTCACAATGGAGCCTTGTTTCTAGGAGGTTCTGTACTGTCACAATTGTCTCCTTGATGCCATCAGCCCCTGCAGTGTCACAAAGGCTCCTTGGTTCCATGAGGAACACAAAAGCTTTGCAGAAACATTGAGCAACAGCTGCTGAACACAGCTGGCAACATCTGCTTGCATCAAAAGAGGGCTTCAAGCTGAGAATGGCACCAGCAGCTTCCATCTGCAACAGAGACCCAGGGAAAGGACAGGCTGTGCCGGTCTGGACAAATTTGGAGGAAAATATCCTCTGGTAGAAGGCAGGTTACACCCAGCCCTCCCCCACCAGGTTCGGGAAAAAAGAATTTTCCTCGGAAGAAAGTGAAAGAGATAAATACTATTTATTTAACAAACACTCAGGAAAAGGATAACAATGCTAGATATTAAAACCTCTGGCTGTGGAGAGAAACCTGGGATAATTGGAGAGTCCTTCCGTGTTTCAGTGGGGTCTCCTGAAACATCCCTAGACAGCCAGGCCCGTGGAAAGAAATAGGGAGCAATTCTTGAGAGAAGTTTCAGAGCTCTTTCTTCTCCAGCCACATGGGCGGGGCACTGCCAAAGAACTGAGCAATCCCGGGACAACCAGGGCCCTCCTGGCACAGGGCAACACAAAATAACCAGTGCTGAACAGGATTAGGGCACATGTGAGCAGGGAGCAGGGAGACCTCCATGCCCAGGCCATGCCTCTACCCCAGGGTCCCCTCTCCCTTGACCTCATGGCAGGGGGGAGGAACCCCAACACTTCTGGAGGTGTAGTCTCCCTCCTCCTCCTTGGAGCTGGGCCATGGGCCCACATTCAGGGCCCCCACCTCGGGCGAAAATTCTCCCGGTGTGGTCTGATGTTGAAACAGTCAAGAAGAGAAGAAGCGAAAGAAACCCCCAAAGTCCCAGGAGAACAAAGTTCAACTCTCCATCTCCCTGCAGAGAAAAGGAGCTGAAAACTGGCTCAAAAGCAAGAAGGTTGCTTCCTGCGCTCTTGCTGCAAGCAGGATGCAGAGGAGTGTGTATGTGTGTCCTTGAACAAACGCTCTGAGAAGTTTGTCCGGTTTTTTTTTCCTCTCCCCCCTCTCAGGCTCAGTTGAAAGGCACAGAAATGCACCAAGTTAACTTCTGGGCATAGAGCAGCCATTGGGGATACACATCCTAAAGTCACCCCAAGACACAGGCACAGAGAATTCAGTGGAAAGACTCTGAGAATTCTGCTCCCAGAGATCATTCCTGCTCACACTGACCCTTGTAGAAAGGGGCCATCATTCCAGGCAGCCTGTACTGAGCACGTGGCTCCTGAGCGGGGTTTGTTGTTTAGGAAACCTGCTCAGGCTTTTCCATTCTTTCCTTGCAAACAGGAAAACTTCTCCTGGGGCTGTGTGCAGGCAGAGCCCTGAGGAGAGCAGGTGGCACATGGTGCGCTGGGCTGGGACAGCCAGCTGCAGAGCTCAAGGGAAGAAGCCCAAAGAGTCACAATGGCTCCTTGCCTTCACATGCAACACCTGGGTCACAATGGTCTCCTTGATTCCATGAGGCCCCACTGTGTCACAGTGGCTCCTTGGTTCCATGCGGTTCCGCAGTGTCACCATGGTCTCCTTTGATCCGCATTGTCATCATGGACAATTGGTTCCATGAGGCCCCGCAGTGTCACAATGGTCCCTTGGTTCCATAGGTTTTATGTTGTAACAATGGACTCCTTGCTTCTATGAGCTCGCCTGCTTTTTGCAGAGGTGTCTTTGGTTCCAACAAGGCCCCGCTGTGTCTCAGTGCACCCTGGCTTCCATGCGGATCTGGAGTATCACAAAGGCTCCTTGGTTCCACCAGGTCCTGCTGTGTCACAATGGATCCTGTGCTCCATGAGGCCCTCCAAAGTCATCATGGAGGCTTGCTTCCATGAGGTTCCATGATGTGCCAGTGGTCATCTTGGTTCCAGGAGTTTCCTTAGTGTCACAATGCTCTCCATGCTTCCATGATTCCCCACAATGTCCCAATGCTCTCCATGCTTCCATTAGGCCCTGCTTTGCCACAATGGTGCCCTTGTTTCCATGAGGCCCCGCTGTGTCACAATGGACCTATGGTTCCATGATGCTCCGTGGTGTCACCATGGTCTTCTTGAATCCGCAGTGTAACAATGGACCATTGGCTCCATGCGGCCTGGCCGTGTCACAATGGGCTCCTTGATTCCATGATTCCCCACGGTGTCACAATGGAGCCTTGTTTCTAGGAGGTTCTGTACTGTCACAATTGTCTCCTTGATGCCATCAGCCCCTGCAGTGTCACAAAGGCTCCTTGGTTCCATGAGGAACACAAAAGCTTTGCATCAACATTGAGCAACAGCTGCTGAACACAGCTGGCAACATCTGCTTGCATCAAAAGCGGGCTTCAAGCTGAGAATGGCACCAGCAGCTTCCATCTGCAACAGAGACCCAGGGAAAGGACAGGCTGTGCCGGTCTGGACAAATTTGCAGGAAAATATCCTCTGGTAGAAGGCAGGTTACACCCAGCCCTCCCCCACCAGGTTCGGGAAAAAAGAATTTTCCTCGGAAGAAAGTGAAAGAGATAAAAACTATTTATTTAACAAACACTCAGGAAAAGGATAACAATGCTAGATATTAAAACCTCTGGCTGTGGAGAGAAACCTGGGATAATTGGAGAGTCCTTCCGTGTTTCAGTGGGGTCTCCTGAAACATCCCTAGACAGCCAGGCCCATGGAAAGAAATAGGGAGCAATTCTTGAGAGAAGTTTCAGAGCTCTTTCTTCTCCAGCCACATGGGCGGGGCACTGCCAAAGAACTGAGCAATCCCGGGACAACCAGGGCCCTCCTGGCACAGGGCAACACAAAATAACCAGTGCTGAACAGGATTAGGGCACATGTGAGCAGGGAGCAGGGAGACCTCCATGCCCAGGCCATGCCTCTACCCCAGGGTCCCCTCTCCCTTGACCTCATGGCAGGGGGGAGGAACCCCAACACTTCTGGAGGTGTAGTCTCCCTCCTCCTCCTTGGAGCTGGGCCATGGGCCCACATTCAGGGCCCCCACCTCGGTAGAAAATTCTCCCGGTGTGGTCTGATGTTGAAACAGTCAAGAAGAGAAGAAGCGAAAGAAACCCCCAAAGTCCCAGGAGAACAAAGTTCAACTCTCCATCTCCCTGCAGAGAAAAGGAGCTGAAAACTGGCTCAAAAGCAAGAAGGTTGCTTCCTCCACCCTTGCTGCAAGCAGGATGCAGAGGAGTGTGTATGTGTGTCCTTGAACAAACACTCTGAGAAGTTTGTCCGTTTTTTTTTTCCTCTCCCCCCTCTCAGGCTCAGTTGAAAGGCACAGAAATGCACCAAGTTAACTTCTGGGCATAGAGCAGCCATTGGGGATACACATCCTAAAGTCACCCCAAGACACAGGCACAGAGAATTCAGTGGAAAGACTCTGAGAATTCTGCTCCCAGAGATCATTCCTGCTCACACTGACCCTTGTAGAAAGGGGCCATCATTCCAGGCAGCCTGTACTGAGCACGTGGCTCCTGAGCGGGGTTTGTTGTTTAGGAAACCTGCTCAGGCTTTTCCATTCTTTCCTTGCAAACAGGAAAACTTCTCCTGGGGCTGTGTGCAGGCAGAGCCCTGAGGAGAGCAGGTGGCACATGGTGCGCTGGGCTGGGACAGCCAGCTGCAGAGCTCAAGGGAAGAAGCCCAAAGAGTCACAATGGCTCCTTGCCTTCACATGCAACACCTGGGTCACAATGGTCTCCTTGATTCCATGAGGCCCCACTGTGTCACAGTGGCTCCTTGGTTCCATGCGGTTCCGCAGTGTCACCATGGTCTCCTTTGATCCGCATTGTCATCATGGACAATTGGTTCCATGAGGCCCCGCAGTGTCACAATGGTCCCTTGGTTCCATAGGTTTTATGTTGTAACAATGGACTCCTTGCTTCTATGAGCTCGCCTGCTTTTTGCAGAGGTGTCTTTGGTTCCAACAAGGCCCCGCTGTGTCTCAGTGCACCCTGGCTTCCATGCGGATCTGGAGTATCACAAAGGCTCCTTGGTTCCACCAGGTCCTGCTGTGTCACAATGGATCCTGTGCTCCATGAGGCCCTCCAAAGTCATCATGGAGGCTTGGTTCCATGAGGTTCCATGATGTGCCAGTGGTCATCTTGGTTCCAGGAGTTTCCTTAGTGTCACAATGCTCTCCATGCTTCCATGATTCCCCACAATGTCCCAATGCTCTCCATGCTTCCATTAGGCCCT
This sequence comes from Aphelocoma coerulescens, assembly GCF_041296385.1. Lineage (NCBI taxonomy): Eukaryota > Metazoa > Chordata > Aves > Passeriformes > Corvidae > Aphelocoma > Aphelocoma coerulescens. The sequence continues at coordinate 615,131 of NW_027184055.1, read as the reverse complement.
GCTTTGCCACAATGGTGCCCTTGTTTCCATGAGGCCCCGCTGTGTCACAATGGACCTATGGTTCCATGATGCTCCGTGGTGTCACCATGGTCTTCTTGAATCCGCAGTGTAACAATGGACCATTGGCTCCATGCGGCCTGGCCGTGTCACAATGGGCTCCTTGATTCCATGATTCCCCACGGTGTCACAATGGAGCCTTGTTTCTAGGAGGTTCTGTACTGTCACAATTGTCTCCTTGATGCCATCAGCCCCTGCAGTGTCACAAAGGCTCCTTGGTTCCATGAGGAACACAAAAGCTTTGCAGAAACATTGAGCAACAGCTGCTGAACACAGCTGGCAACATCTGCTTGCATCAAAAGAGGGCTTCAAGCTGAGAATGGCACCAGCAGCTTCCATCTGCAACAGAGACCCAGGGAAAGGACAGGCTGTGCCGGTCTGGACAAATTTGGAGGAAAATATCCTCTGGTAGAAGGCAGGTTACACCCAGCCCTCCCCCACCAGGTTCGGGAAAAAAGAATTTTCCTCGGAAGAAAGTGAAAGAGATAAATACTATTTATTTAACAAACACTCAGGAAAAGGATAACAATGCTAGATATTAAAACCTCTGGCTGTGGAGAGAAACCTGGGATAATTGGAGAGTCCTTCCGTGTTTCAGTGGGGTCTCCTGAAACATCCCTAGACAGCCAGGCCCGTGGAAAGAAATAGGGAGCAATTCTTGAGAGAAGTTTCAGAGCTCTTTCTTCTCCAGCCACATGGGCGGGGCACTGCCAAAGAACTGAGCAATCCCGGGACAACCAGGGCCCTCCTGGCACAGGGCAACACAAAATAACCAGTGCTGAACAGGATTAGGGCACATGTGAGCAGGGAGCAGGGAGACCTCCATGCCCAGGCCATGCCTCTACCCCAGGGTCCCCTCTCCCTTGACCTCATGGCAGGGGGGAGGAACCCCAACACTTCTGGAGGTGTAGTCTCCCTCCTCCTCCTTGGAGCTGGGCCATGGGCCCACATTCAGGGCCCCCACCTCGGGCGAAAATTCTCCCGGTGTGGTCTGATGTTGAAACAGTCAAGAAGAGAAGAAGCGAAAGAAACCCCCAAAGTCCCAGGAGAACAAAGTTCAACTCTCCATCTCCCTGCAGAGAAAAGGAGCTGAAAACTGGCTCAAAAGCAAGAAGGTTGCTTCCTGCGCTCTTGCTGCAAGCAGGATGCAGAGGAGTGTGTATGTGTGTCCTTGAACAAACGCTCTGAGAAGTTTGTCCGGTTTTTTTTTCCTCTCCCCCCTCTCAGGCTCAGTTGAAAGGCACAGAAATGCACCAAGTTAACTTCTGGGCATAGAGCAGCCATTGGGGATACACATCCTAAAGTCACCCCAAGACACAGGCACAGAGAATTCAGTGGAAAGACTCTGAGAATTCTGCTCCCAGAGATCATTCCTGCTCACACTGACCCTTGTAGAAAGGGGCCATCATTCCAGGCAGCCTGTACTGAGCACGTGGCTCCTGAGCGGGGTTTGTTGTTTAGGAAACCTGCTCAGGCTTTTCCATTCTTTCCTTGCAAACAGGAAAACTTCTCCTGGGGCTGTGTGCAGGCAGAGCCCTGAGGAGAGCAGGTGGCACATGGTGCGCTGGGCTGGGACAGCCAGCTGCAGAGCTCAAGGGAAGAAGCCCAAAGAGTCACAATGGCTCCTTGCCTTCACATGCAACACCTGGGTCACAATGGTCTCCTTGATTCCATGAGGCCCCACTGTGTCACAGTGGCTCCTTGGTTCCATGCGGTTCCGCAGTGTCACCATGGTCTCCTTTGATCCGCATTGTCATCATGGACAATTGGTTCCATGAGGCCCCGCAGTGTCACAATGGTCCCTTGGTTCCATAGGTTTTATGTTGTAACAATGGACTCCTTGCTTCTATGAGCTCGCCTGCTTTTTGCAGAGGTGTCTTTGGTTCCAACAAGGCCCCGCTGTGTCTCAGTGCACCCTGGCTTCCATGCGGATCTGGAGTATCACAAAGGCTCCTTGGTTCCACCAGGTCCTGCTGTGTCACAATGGATCCTGTGCTCCATGAGGCCCTCCAAAGTCATCATGGAGGCTTGCTTCCATGAGGTTCCATGATGTGCCAGTGGTCATCTTGGTTCCAGGAGTTTCCTTAGTGTCACAATGCTCTCCATGCTTCCATGATTCCCCACAATGTCCCAATGCTCTCCATGCTTCCATTAGGCCCTGCTTTGCCACAATGGTGCCCTTGTTTCCATGAGGCCCCGCTGTGTCACAATGGACCTATGGTTCCATGATGCTCCGTGGTGTCACCATGGTCTTCTTGAATCCGCAGTGTAACAATGGACCATTGGCTCCATGCGGCCTGGCCGTGTCACAATGGGCTCCTTGATTCCATGATTCCCCACGGTGTCACAATGGAGCCTTGTTTCTAGGAGGTTCTGTACTGTCACAATTGTCTCCTTGATGCCATCAGCCCCTGCAGTGTCACAAAGGCTCCTTGGTTCCATGAGGAACACAAAAGCTTTGCATCAACATTGAGCAACAGCTGCTGAACACAGCTGGCAACATCTGCTTGCATCAAAAGCGGGCTTCAAGCTGAGAATGGCACCAGCAGCTTCCATCTGCAACAGAGACCCAGGGAAAGGACAGGCTGTGCCGGTCTGGACAAATTTGCAGGAAAATATCCTCTGGTAGAAGGCAGGTTACACCCAGCCCTCCCCCACCAGGTTCGGGAAAAAAGAATTTTCCTCGGAAGAAAGTGAAAGAGATAAAAACTATTTATTTAACAAACACTCAGGAAAAGGATAACAATGCTAGATATTAAAACCTCTGGCTGTGGAGAGAAACCTGGGATAATTGGAGAGTCCTTCCGTGTTTCAGTGGGGTCTCCTGAAACATCCCTAGACAGCCAGGCCCATGGAAAGAAATAGGGAGCAATTCTTGAGAGAAGTTTCAGAGCTCTTTCTTCTCCAGCCACATGGGCGGGGCACTGCCAAAGAACTGAGCAATCCCGGGACAACCAGGGCCCTCCTGGCACAGGGCAACACAAAATAACCAGTGCTGAACAGGATTAGGGCACATGTGAGCAGGGAGCAGGGAGACCTCCATGCCCAGGCCATGCCTCTACCCCAGGGTCCCCTCTCCCTTGACCTCATGGCAGGGGGGAGGAACCCCAACACTTCTGGAGGTGTAGTCTCCCTCCTCCTCCTTGGAGCTGGGCCATGGGCCCACATTCAGGGCCCCCACCTCGGTAGAAAATTCTCCCGGTGTGGTCTGATGTTGAAACAGTCAAGAAGAGAAGAAGCGAAAGAAACCCCCAAAGTCCCAGGAGAACAAAGTTCAACTCTCCATCTCCCTGCAGAGAAAAGGAGCTGAAAACTGGCTCAAAAGCAAGAAGGTTGCTTCCTCCGCCCTTGCTGCAAGCAGGATGCAGAGGAGTGTGTATGTGTGTCCTTGAACAAACACTCTGAGAAGTTTGTCCGTTTTTTTTTTCCTCTCCCCCCTCTCAGGCTCAGTTGAAAGGCACAGAAATGCACCAAGTTAACTTCTGGGCATAGAGCAGCCATTGGGGATACACATCCTAAAGTCACCCCAAGACACAGGCACAGAGAATTCAGTGGAAAGACTCTGAGAATTCTGCTCCCAGAGATCATTCCTGCTCACACTGACCCTTGTAGAAAGGGGCCATCATTCCAGGCAGCCTGTACTGAGCACGTGGCTCCTGAGCGGGGTTTGTTGTTTAGGAAACCTGCTCAGGCTTTTCCATTCTTTCCTTGCAAACAGGAAAACTTCTCCTGGGGCTGTGTGCAGGCAGAGCCCTGAGGAGAGCAGGTGGCACATGGTGCGCTGGGCTGGGACAGCCAGCTGCAGAGCTCAAGGGAAGAAGCCCAAAGAGTCACAATGGCTCCTTGCCTTCACATGCAACACCTGGGTCACAATGGTCTCCTTGATTCCATGAGGCCCCACTGTGTCACAGTGGCTCCTTGGTTCCATGCGGTTCCGCAGTGTCACCATGGTCTCCTTTGATCCGCATTGTCATCATGGACAATTGGTTCCATGAGGCCCCGCAGTGTCACAATGGTCCCTTGGTTCCATAGGTTTTATGTTGTAACAATGGACTCCTTGCTTCTATGAGCTCGCCTGCTTTTTGCAGAGGTGTCTTTGGTTCCAACAAGGCCCCGCTGTGTCTCAGTGCACCCTGGCTTCCATGCGGATCTGGAGTATCACAAAGGCTCCTTGGTTCCACCAGGTCCTGCTGTGTCACAATGGATCCTGTGCTCCATGAGGCCCTCCAAAGTCATCATGGAGGCTTGGTTCCATGAGGTTCCATGATGTGCCAGTGGTCATCTTGGTTCCAGGAGTTTCCTTAGTGTCACAATGCTCTCCATGCTTCCATGATTCCCCACAATGTCCCAATGCTCTCCATGCTTCCATTAGGCCCTGCTTTGCCACAATGGTGCCCTTGTTTCCATGAGGCCCCGCTGTGTCACAATGGACCTATGGTTCCATGATGCTCCGTGGTGTCACCATGGTCTTCTTGAATCCGCAGTGTAACAATGGACCATTGGCTCCATGCGGCCTGGCCGTGTCACAATGGGCTCCTTGATTCCATGATTCCCCACGGTGTCACAATGGAGCCTTGTTTCTAGGAGGTTCTGTACTGTCACAATTGTCTCCTTGATGCCATCAGCCCCTGCAGTGTCACAAAGGCTCCTTGGTTCCATGAGGAACACAAAAGCTTTGCAGAAACATTGAGCAACAGCTGCTGAACACAGCTGGCAACATCTGCTTGCATCAAAAGAGGGCTTCAAGCTGAGAATGGCACCAGCAGCTTCCATCTGCAACAGAGACCCAGGGAAAGGACAGGCTGTGCCGGTCTGGACAAATTTGGAGGAAAATATCCTCTGGTAGAAGGCAGGTTACACCCAGCCCTCCCCCACCAGGTTCGGGAAAAAAGAATTTTCCTCGGAAGAAAGTGAAAGAGATAAATACTATTTATTTAACAAACACTCAGGAAAAGGATAACAATGCTAGATATTAAAACCTCTGGCTGTGGAGAGAAACCTGGGATAATTGGAGAGTCCTTCCGTGTTTCAGTGGGGTCTCCTGAAACATCCCTAGACAGCCAGGCCCGTGGAAAGAAATAGGGAGCAATTCTTGAGAGAAGTTTCAGAGCTCTTTCTTCTCCAGCCACATGGGCGGGGCACTGCCAAAGAACTGAGCAATCCCGGGACAACCAGGGCCCTCCTGGCACAGGGCAACACAAAATAACCAGTGCTGAACAGGATTAGGGCACATGTGAGCAGGGAGCAGGGAGACCTCCATGCCCAGGCCATGCCTCTACCCCAGGGTCCCCTCTCCCTTGACCTCATGGCAGGGGGGAGGAACCCCAACACTTCTGGAGGTGTAGTCTCCCTCCTCCTCCTTGGAGCTGGGCCATGGGCCCACATTCAGGGCCCCCACCTCGGGCGAAAATTCTCCCGGTGTGGTCTGATGTTGAAACAGTCAAGAAGAGAAGAAGCGAAAGAAACCCCCAAAGTCCCAGGAGAACAAAGTTCAACTCTCCATCTCCCTGCAGAGAAAAGGAGCTGAAAACTGGCTCAAAAGCAAGAAGGTTGCTTCCTGCGCTCTTGCTGCAAGCAGGATGCAGAGGAGTGTGTATGTGTGTCCTTGAACAAACGCTCTGAGAAGTTTGTCCGGTTTTTTTTTCCTCTCCCCCCTCTCAGGCTCAGTTGAAAGGCACAGAAATGCACCAAGTTAACTTCTGGGCATAGAGCAGCCATTGGGGATACACATCCTAAAGTCACCCCAAGACACAGGCACAGAGAATTCAGTGGAAAGACTCTGAGAATTCTGCTCCCAGAGATCATTCCTGCTCACACTGACCCTTGTAGAAAGGGGCCATCATTCCAGGCAGCCTGTACTGAGCACGTGGCTCCTGAGCGGGGTTTGTTGTTTAGGAAACCTGCTCAGGCTTTTCCATTCTTTCCTTGCAAACAGGAAAACTTCTCCTGGGGCTGTGTGCAGGCAGAGCCCTGAGGAGAGCAGGTGGCACATGGTGCGCTGGGCTGGGACAGCCAGCTGCAGAGCTCAAGGGAAGAAGCCCAAAGAGTCACAATGGCTCCTTGCCTTCACATGCAACACCTGGGTCACAATGGTCTCCTTGATTCCATGAGGCCCCACTGTGTCACAGTGGCTCCTTGGTTCCATGCGGTTCCGCAGTGTCACCATGGTCTCCTTTGATCCGCATTGTCATCATGGACAATTGGTTCCATGAGGCCCCGCAGTGTCACAATGGTCCCTTGGTTCCATAGGTTTTATGTTGTAACAATGGACTCCTTGCTTCTATGAGCTCGCCTGCTTTTTGCAGAGGTGTCTTTGGTTCCAACAAGGCCCCGCTGTGTCTCAGTGCACCCTGGCTTCCATGCGGATCTGGAGTATCACAAAGGCTCCTTGGTTCCACCAGGTCCTGCTGTGTCACAATGGATCCTGTGCTCCATGAGGCCCTCCAAAGTCATCATGGAGGCTTGCTTCCATGAGGTTCCATGATGTGCCAGTGGTCATCTTGGTTCCAGGAGTTTCCTTAGTGTCACAATGCTCTCCATGCTTCCATGATTCCCCACAATGTCCCAATGCTCTCCATGCTTCCATTAGGCCCTGCTTTGCCACAATGGTGCCCTTGTTTCCATGAGGCCCCGCTGTGTCACAATGGACCTATGGTTCCATGATGCTCCGTGGTGTCACCATGGTCTTCTTGAATCCGCAGTGTAACAATGGACCATTGGCTCCATGCGGCCTGGCCGTGTCACAATGGGCTCCTTGATTCCATGATTCCCCACGGTGTCACAATGGAGCCTTGTTTCTAGGAGGTTCTGTACTGTCACAATTGTCTCCTTGATGCCATCAGCCCCTGCAGTGTCACAAAGGCTCCTTGGTTCCATGAGGAACACAAAAGCTTTGCATCAACATTGAGCAACAGCTGCTGAACACAGCTGGCAACATCTGCTTGCATCAAAAGCGGGCTTCAAGCTGAGAATGGCACCAGCAGCTTCCATCTGCAACAGAGACCCAGGGAAAGGACAGGCTGTGCCGGTCTGGACAAATTTGCAGGAAAATATCCTCTGGTAGAAGGCAGGTTACACCCAGCCCTCCCCCACCAGGTTCGGGAAAAAAGAATTTTCCTCGGAAGAAAGTGAAAGAGATAAAAACTATTTATTTAACAAACACTCAGGAAAAGGATAACAATGCTAGATATTAAAACCTCTGGCTGTGGAGAGAAACCTGGGATAATTGGAGAGTCCTTCCGTGTTTCAGTGGGGTCTCCTGAAACATCCCTAGACAGCCAGGCCCATGGAAAGAAATAGGGAGCAATTCTTGAGAGAAGTTTCAGAGCTCTTTCTTCTCCAGCCACATGGGCGGGGCACTGCCAAAGAACTGAGCAATCCCGGGACAACCAGGGCCCTCCTGGCACAGGGCAACACAAAATAACCAGTGCTGAACAGGATTAGGGCACATGTGAGCAGGGAGCAGGGAGACCTCCATGCCCAGGCCATGCCTCTACCCCAGGGTCCCCTCTCCCTTGACCTCATGGCAGGGGGGAGGAACCCCAACACTTCTGGAGGTGTAGTCTCCCTCCTCCTCCTTGGAGCTGGGCCATGGGCCCACATTCAGGGCCCCCACCTCGGTAGAAAATTCTCCCGGTGTGGTCTGATGTTGAAACAGTCAAGAAGAGAAGAAGCGAAAGAAACCCCCAAAGTCCCAGGAGAACAAAGTTCAACTCTCCATCTCCCTGCAGAGAAAAGGAGCTGAAAACTGGCTCAAAAGCAAGAAGGTTGCTTCCTCCACCCTTGCTGCAAGCAGGATGCAGAGGAGTGTGTATGTGTGTCCTTGAACAAACACTCTGAGAAGTTTGTCCGTTTTTTTTTTCCTCTCCCCCCTCTCAGGCTCAGTTGAAAGGCACAGAAATGCACCAAGTTAACTTCTGGGCATAGAGCAGCCATTGGGGATACACATCCTAAAGTCACCCCAAGACACAGGCACAGAGAATTCAGTGGAAAGACTCTGAGAATTCTGCTCCCAGAGATCATTCCTGCTCACACTGACCCTTGTAGAAAGGGGCCATCATTCCAGGCAGCCTGTACTGAGCACGTGGCTCCTGAGCGGGGTTTGTTGTTTAGGAAACCTGCTCAGGCTTTTCCATTCTTTCCTTGCAAACAGGAAAACTTCTCCTGGGGCTGTGTGCAGGCAGAGCCCTGAGGAGAGCAGGTGGCACATGGTGCGCTGGGCTGGGACAGCCAGCTGCAGAGCTCAAGGGAAGAAGCCCAAAGAGTCACAATGGCTCCTTGCCTTCACATGCAACACCTGGGTCACAATGGTCTCCTTGATTCCATGAGGCCCCACTGTGTCACAGTGGCTCCTTGGTTCCATGCGGTTCCGCAGTGTCACCATGGTCTCCTTTGATCCGCATTGTCATCATGGACAATTGGTTCCATGAGGCCCCGCAGTGTCACAATGGTCCCTTGGTTCCATAGGTTTTATGTTGTAACAATGGACTCCTTGCTTCTATGAGCTCGCCTGCTTTTTGCAGAGGTGTCTTTGGTTCCAACAAGGCCCCGCTGTGTCTCAGTGCACCCTGGCTTCCATGCGGATCTGGAGTATCACAAAGGCTCCTTGGTTCCACCAGGTCCTGCTGTGTCACAATGGATCCTGTGCTCCATGAGGCCCTCCAAAGTCATCATGGAGGCTTGGTTCCATGAGGTTCCATGATGTGCCAGTGGTCATCTTGGTTCCAGGAGTTTCCTTAGTGTCACAATGCTCTCCATGCTTCCATGATTCCCCACAATGTCCCAATGCTCTCCATGCTTCCATTAGGCCCTGCTTTGCCACAATGGTGCCCTTGTTTCCATGAGGCCCCGCTGTGTCACAATGGACCTATGGTTCCATGATGCTCCGTGGTGTCACCATGGTCTTCTTGAATCCGCAGTGTAACAATGGACCATTGGCTCCATGCGGCCTGGCCGTGTCACAATGGGCTCCTTGATTCCATGATTCCCCACGGTGTCACAATGGAGCCTTGTTTCTAGGAGGTTCTGTACTGTCACAATTGTCTCCTTGATGCCATCAGCCCCTGCAGTGTCACAAAGGCTCCTTGGTTCCATGAGGAACACAAAAGCTTTGCAGAAACATTGAGCAACAGCTGCTGAACACAGCTGGCAACATCTGCTTGCATCAAAAGAGGGCTTCAAGCTGAGAATGGCACCAGCAGCTTCCATCTGCAACAGAGACCCAGGGAAAGGACAGGCTGTGCCGGTCTGGACAAATTTGGAGGAAAATATCCTCTGGTAGAAGGCAGGTTACACCCAGCCCTCCCCCACCAGGTTCGGGAAAAAAGAATTTTCCTCGGAAGAAAGTGAAAGAGATAAATACTATTTATTTAACAAACACTCAGGAAAAGGATAACAATGCTAGATATTAAAACCTCTGGCTGTGGAGAGAAACCTGGGATAATTGGAGAGTCCTTCCGTGTTTCAGTGGGGTCTCCTGAAACATCCCTAGACAGCCAGGCCCGTGGAAAGAAATAGGGAGCAATTCTTGAGAGAAGTTTCAGAGCTCTTTCTTCTCCAGCCACATGGGCGGGGCACTGCCAAAGAACTGAGCAATCCCGGGACAACCAGGGCCCTCCTGGCACAGGGCAACACAAAATAACCAGTGCTGAACAGGATTAGGGCACATGTGAGCAGGGAGCAGGGAGACCTCCATGCCCAGGCCATGCCTCTACCCCAGGGTCCCCTCTCCCTTGACCTCATGGCAGGGGGGAGGAACCCCAACACTTCTGGAGGTGTAGTCTCCCTCCTCCTCCTTGGAGCTGGGCCATGGGCCCACATTCAGGGCCCCCACCTCGGGCGAAAATTCTCCCGGTGTGGTCTGATGTTGAAACAGTCAAGAAGAGAAGAAGCGAAAGAAACCCCCAAAGTCCCAGGAGAACAAAGTTCAACTCTCCATCTCCCTGCAGAGAAAAGGAGCTGAAAACTGGCTCAAAAGCAAGAAGGTTGCTTCCTGCGCTCTTGCTGCAAGCAGGATGCAGAGGAGTGTGTATGTGTGTCCTTGAACAAACGCTCTGAGAAGTTTGTCCGGTTTTTTTTTCCTCTCCCCCCTCTCAGGCTCAGTTGAAAGGCACAGAAATGCACCAAGTTAACTTCTGGGCATAGAGCAGCCATTGGGGATACACATCCTAAAGTCACCCCAAGACACAGGCACAGAGAATTCAGTGGAAAGACTCTGAGAATTCTGCTCCCAGAGATCATTCCTGCTCACACTGACCCTTGTAGAAAGGGGCCATCATTCCAGGCAGCCTGTACTGAGCACGTGGCTCCTGAGCGGGGTTTGTTGTTTAGGAAACCTGCTCAGGCTTTTCCATTCTTTCCTTGCAAACAGGAAAACTTCTCCTGGGGCTGTGTGCAGGCAGAGCCCTGAGGAGAGCAGGTGGCACATGGTGCGCTGGGCTGGGACAGCCAGCTGCAGAGCTCAAGGGAAGAAGCCCAAAGAGTCACAATGGCTCCTTGCCTTCACATGCAACACCTGGGTCACAATGGTCTCCTTGATTCCATGAGGCCCCACTGTGTCACAGTGGCTCCTTGGTTCCATGCGGTTCCGCAGTGTCACCATGGTCTCCTTTGATCCGCATTGTCATCATGGACAATTGGTTCCATGAGGCCCCGCAGTGTCACAATGGTCCCTTGGTTCCATAGGTTTTATGTTGTAACAATGGACTCCTTGCTTCTATGAGCTCGCCTGCTTTTTGCAGAGGTGTCTTTGGTTCCAACAAGGCCCCGCTGTGTCTCAGTGCACCCTGGCTTCCATGCGGATCTGGAGTATCACAAAGGCTCCTTGGTTCCACCAGGTCCTGCTGTGTCACAATGGATCCTGTGCTCCATGAGGCCCTCCAAAGTCATCATGGAGGCTTGCTTCCATGAGGTTCCATGATGTGCCAGTGGTCATCTTGGTTCCAGGAGTTTCCTTAGTGTCACAATGCTCTCCATGCTTCCATGATTCCCCACAATGTCCCAATGCTCTCCATGCTTCCATTAGGCCCTGCTTTGCCACAATGGTGCCCTTGTTTCCATGAGGCCCCGCTGTGTCACAATGGACCTATGGTTCCATGATGCTCCGTGGTGTCACCATGGTCTTCTTGAATCCGCAGTGTAACAATGGACCATTGGCTCCATGCGGCCTGGCCGTGTCACAATGGGCTCCTTGATTCCATGATTCCCCACGGTGTCACAATGGAGCCTTGTTTCTAGGAGGTTCTGTACTGTCACAATTGTCTCCTTGATGCCATCAGCCCCTGCAGTGTCACAAAGGCTCCTTGGTTCCATGAGGAACACAAAAGCTTTGCATCAACATTGAGCAACAGCTGCTGAACACAGCTGGCAACATCTGCTTGCATCAAAAGCGGGCTTCAAGCTGAGAATGGCACCAGCAGCTTCCATCTGCAACAGAGACCCAGGGAAAGGACAGGCTGTGCCGGTCTGGACAAATTTGCAGGAAAATATCCTCTGGTAGAAGGCAGGTTACACCCAGCCCTCCCCCACCAGGTTCGGGAAAAAAGAATTTTCCTCGGAAGAAAGTGAAAGAGATAAAAACTATTTATTTAACAAACACTCAGGAAAAGGATAACAATGCTAGATATTAAAACCTCTGGCTGTGGAGAGAAACCTGGGATAATTGGAGAGTCCTTCCGTGTTTCAGTGGGGTCTCCTGAAACATCCCTAGACAGCCAGGCCCATGGAAAGAAATAGGGAGCAATTCTTGAGAGAAGTTTCAGAGCTCTTTCTTCTCCAGCCACATGGGCGGGGCACTGCCAAAGAACTGAGCAATCCCGGGACAACCAGGGCCCTCCTGGCACAGGGCAACACAAAATAACCAGTGCTGAACAGGATTAGGGCACATGTGAGCAGGGAGCAGGGAGACCTCCATGCCCAGGCCATGCCTCTACCCCAGGGTCCCCTCTCCCTTGACCTCATGGCAGGGGGGAGGAACCCCAACACTTCTGGAGGTGTAGTCTCCCTCCTCCTCCTTGGAGCTGGGCCATGGGCCCACATTCAGGGCCCCCACCTCGGTAGAAAATTCTCCCGGTGTGGTCTGATGTTGAAACAGTCAAGAAGAGAAGAAGCGAAAGAAACCCCCAAAGTCCCAGGAGAACAAAGTTCAACTCTCCATCTCCCTGCAGAGAAAAGGAGCTGAAAACTGGCTCAAAAGCAAGAAGGTTGCTTCCTCCACCCTTGCTGCAAGCAGGATGCAGAGGAGTGTGTATGTGTGTCCTTGAACAAACACTCTGAGAAGTTTGTCCGTTTTTTTTTTCCTCTCCCCCCTCTCAGGCTCAGTTGAAAGGCACAGAAATGCACCAAGTTAACTTCTGGGCATAGAGCAGCCATTGGGGATACACATCCTAAAGTCACCCCAAGACACAGGCACAGAGAATTCAGTGGAAAGACTCTGAGAATTCTGCTCCCAGAGATCATTCCTGCTCACACTGACCCTTGTAGAAAGGGGCCATCATTCCAGGCAGCCTGTACTGAGCACGTGGCTCCTGAGCGGGGTTTGTTGTTTAGGAAACCTGCTCAGGCTTTTCCATTCTTTCCTTGCAAACAGGAAAACTTCTCCTGGGGCTGTGTGCAGGCAGAGCCCTGAGGAGAGCAGGTGGCACATGGTGCGCTGGGCTGGGACAGCCAGCTGCAGAGCTCAAGGGAAGAAGCCCAAAGAGTCACAATGGCTCCTTGCCTTCACATGCAACACCTGGGTCACAATGGTCTCCTTGATTCCATGAGGCCCCACTGTGTCACAGTGGCTCCTTGGTTCCATGCGGTTCCGCAGTGTCACCATGGTCTCCTTTGATCCGCATTGTCATCATGGACAATTGGTTCCATGAGGCCCCGCAGTGTCACAATGGTCCCTTGGTTCCATAGGTTTTATGTTGTAACAATGGACTCCTTGCTTCTATGAGCTCGCCTGCTTTTTGCAGAGGTGTCTTTGGTTCCAACAAGGCCCCGCTGTGTCTCAGTGCACCCTGGCTTCCATGCGGATCTGGAGTATCACAAAGGCTCCTTGGTTCCACCAGGTCCTGCTGTGTCACAATGGATCCTGTGCTCCATGAGGCCCTCCAAAGTCATCATGGAGGCTTGCTTCCATGAGGTTCCATGATGTGCCAGTGGTCATCTTGGTTCCAGGAGTTTCCTTAGTGTCACAATGCTCTCCATGCTTCCATGATTCCCCACAATGTCCCAATGCTCTCCATGCTTCCATTAGGCCCTGCTTTGCCACAATGGTGCCCTTGTTTCCATGAGGCCCCGCTGTGTCACAATGGACCTATGGTTCCATGATGCTCCGTGGTGTCACCATGGTCTTCTTGAATCCGCAGTGTAACAATGGACCATTGGCTCCATGCGGCCTGGCCGTGTCACAATGGGCTCCTTGATTCCATGATTCCCCACGGTGTCACAATGGAGCCTTGTTTCTAGGAGGTTCTGTACTGTCACAATTGTCTCCTTGATGCCATCAGCCCCTGCAGTGTCACAAAGGCTCCTTGGTTCCATGAGGAACACAAAAGCTTTGCAGAAACATTGAGCAACAGCTGCTGAACACAGCTGGCAACATCTGCTTGCATCAAAAGAGGGCTTCAAGCTGAGAATGGCACCAGCAGCTTCCATCTGCAACAGAGACCCAGGGAAAGGACAGGCTGTGCCGGTCTGGACAAATTTGGAGGAAAATATCCTCTGGTAGAAGGCAGGTTACACCCAGCCCTCCCCCACCAGGTTCGGGAAAAAAGAATTTTCCTCGGAAGAAAGTGAAAGAGATAAATACTATTTATTTAACAAACACTCAGGAAAAGGATAACAATGCTAGATATTAAAACCTCTGGCTGTGGAGAGAAACCTGGGATAATTGGAGAGTCCTTCCGTGTTTCAGTGGGGTCTCCTGAAACATCCCTAGACAGCCAGGCCCGTGGAAAGAAATAGGGAGCAATTCTTGAGAGAAGTTTCAGAGCTCTTTCTTCTCCAGCCACATGGGCGGGGCACTGCCAAAGAACTGAGCAATCCCGGGACAACCAGGGCCCTCCTGGCACAGGGCAACACAAAATAACCAGTGCTGAACAGGATTAGGGCACATGTGAGCAGGGAGCAGGGAGACCTCCATGCCCAGGCCATGCCTCTACCCCAGGGTCCCCTCTCCCTTGACCTCATGGCAGGGGGGAGGAACCCCAACACTTCTGGAGGTGTAGTCTCCCTCCTCCTCCTTGGAGCTGGGCCATGGGCCCACATTCAGGGCCCCCACCTCGGGCGAAAATTCTCCCGGTGTGGTCTGATGTTGAAACAGTCAAGAAGAGAAGAAGCGAAAGAAACCCCCAAAGTCCCAGGAGAACAAAGTTCAACTCTCCATCTCCCTGCAGAGAAAAGGAGCTGAAAACTGGCTCAAAAGCAAGAAGGTTGCTTCCTGCGCTCTTGCTGCAAGCAGGATGCAGAGGAGTGTGTATGTGTGTCCTTGAACAAACGCTCTGAGAAGTTTGTCCGGTTTTTTTTTCCTCTCCCCCCTCTCAGGCTCAGTTGAAAGGCACAGAAATGCACCAAGTTAACTTCTGGGCATAGAGCAGCCATTGGGGATACACATCCTAAAGTCACCCCAAGACACAGGCACAGAGAATTCAGTGGAAAGACTCTGAGAATTCTGCTCCCAGAGATCATTCCTGCTCACACTGACCCTTGTAGAAAGGGGCCATCATTCCAGGCAGCCTGTACTGAGCACGTGGCTCCTGAGCGGGGTTTGTTGTTTAGGAAACCTGCTCAGGCTTTTCCATTCTTTCCTTGCAAACAGGAAAACTTCTCCTGGGGCTGTGTGCAGGCAGAGCCCTGAGGAGAGCAGGTGGCACATGGTGCGCTGGGCTGGGACAGCCAGCTGCAGAGCTCAAGGGAAGAAGCCCAAAGAGTCACAATGGCTCCTTGCCTTCACATGCAACACCTGGGTCACAATGGTCTCCTTGATTCCATGAGGCCCCACTGTGTCACAGTGGCTCCTTGGTTCCATGCGGTTCCGCAGTGTCACCATGGTCTCCTTTGATCCGCATTGTCATCATGGACAATTGGTT